>NC_083719.1:38924483-39529483 GCF_028564815.1 Eubalaena glacialis | reverse complement strand
TTTTAAGTACAGAGTGGTGTAGGTTGATCTCACTAGAATCTTCAGTAAAATATATCCATCAAATTTGTTCTTGTGAGAGCATGAAACATGGATTTTAATTTTTCCCCTTTTTCCATGATTTCTCAAATCAAGAGGTGAACTGAATAAATCTATAATGTTTCCAGCTGGTTTACCCATTATTCAACCTTAGAAAATGTACAGGGTGGGAAACCATATAAATATGCCACATACCATATCAATGAAGCCTTCTTTGATGTTATCAGATGTTTGACTTTCTCTGCTATGCCTGAATACATCTATCACACTATCTAATTGCAATTAATTGTTTACATGTCTGTGGCCCCTCACTAAACTATGAGCCCACTCTTATTTACCAAAGCTTAACACAAACAGATAGCATTAACTAAGTAAAAAGTATGCTGAACAAATAAATGAATACATGAATTAAAATAATTATAGTAGTAACAGGTACAATTTACTGAGATCTTACTATGTGCCAGTTGCATGGTAATATGGATTATTTTGCTTTCTTTTCACAACAACCTATAATGGAGATATTATCATTACACATTTGACAGGTAAAAATAGCAAGACTTGAAGTGGTTAGTAAATGGCAGTACAAGGATTTGAACGAAGTCTTTCTATTCTCAGAGCCTGAGAGTTAGGATAGTGTGATGGCTATAGCCTAGGCTGCTGGCCACACAGCCTAGGTTGGACCCCCAGCACTGCCTCCTCTCAGCTGCCTGGACTTGGGCAATTTATGGAATAGCAATAAGATTCAGTATTTTAACATTTCTGTGCCTTAGTCTCCCACCTGTAAATTAGGGACAGTAGCAATTAACTACTCATGAGATGGTGTTGAGTTATAAATGATTTATTATATCCAAAGCACTTAGAACCAAGCCCGGACCATAGTAAGTACTATGTAAGTGTGAACATTTTTATCACTATAGATTGCATTCGTATTATACTATATGGCTAGCATTTCAACTTCTATTGCTTAATTTACCACCTTGCTTTCAGTTCTTGAATACACTGCAAACCTGCTGTATGTGCTTTACTCTGCAGTCACACTGGTACAATGTTTACATGGGCCCTAGGCACTTTTTCTTGAGAAGATCAAATCCCTCCAATACAAAGGTCAGGTTAAAATTGGTCAAGCCCCTGCAGGTGTAACGATGTACTACCTAAACAGAAGAGCTGAATGGATGAGGTGGCTGAGTATTTCTAGGCAGAAACAGAATCAAAGAAGTGAATGGGCTAGGGCATCATATGTCATGCTATTACAAGGCCAATTTGTTAGTATACTATACTTGGTGTAATATTGGGTTTTGAGCAAAGAAAGGAAATGTAAAGTAACATTAACTAATTCACTGCAAGCATTCTCTGCATTAGGTTTAAAGCAGATTTAAATAATAATAGGATGCAAAAGAAAAAAAGGAAATAGAGCTACATTTCAATGACATTGAATAGCAGCTCTGTTTTTGGAAGGTCTTTTTATCTTTCAGTGGTTCCAGGTGTAAGATACGTAGAAGGCATACCTGAAGGACATTGCAAGAAACAATGGAAATTCTTAAACAGAGGGACTTCATGAACACTAGAATTAACCAGGATGATTTGTTGCCTTTCGATACACAATATCCATTCATTAACTATGAAAAAGAATTAGTTCCACAAGTAATTAGTGCAATAACTCCCACTAATCTTGGTCTGTTACGCCCTACAATTTGCTCTTAATATTAAATAAAATATTAAAACGTGTGACTTTTTATATCATCGGCCTTAAAAAACCTCACTACGTTATTTTAATCAATATACTTGTTTTAAGTAAAAGCCATTTAATCTCCTGACTTATACATTAACCTTCCATTAAGTATTAGTGAAGAAGTTAAATGCACCTTAGTCAATAATGGTAATGCGGGGACTGTTGTATTACCTATGGAGAAATGCGTATTCATATTATGTTAAAGTGGCTCTCCTTAACGATTAGCCATTATGTGTCAGGAAAGTGATAATGAATTTGAAATATTCCATGAGAAAATGAATTATAATGTTGAAACTGAGTTCTCTGCACTGTAATAATTTTGAAATGAGGTCATCTGCTTCTTCTGGTCAGTGCCTTTTAAGGCAATGATATTGAAGTGATGAAGCCACCCTGGATGACACTTTGACCTCACCTTGCTGTCTCACTTCTTGGTGGGTAATAAATGAGGCTGCTAATTGAAGCTGAGATGTATGAATCTATTGTATGGTAGTGTTTTAACAAGTACTCATTTTGTGTAAATAATGTGCCAATATCTGTAAGATGCTTACAGTAAAGCAGAATTTCTTCAGTTTCCAAACCATATTACATATTTTTGTTTATCCCTTTAAGGAAAACGTATACTCTAAATAACATTTTCCCAGATATCTTCCTCCACTGTTGCAATTAAAAATGCAGATGCTTATTCATCATCATTTTCTGTATCCACATATTTTCTTCCATGTTTGTATTATTTGATGTAACAAATATGATCCCATGACTTAAGAAAAATAACTAGACATTGGGAAGTGTCACGAATCAGTTCAAATAAATGGCTTATTGTTCTTGTCTTTGCCACCTGTGGATGTCCTTGCAGTACCTTAGGAAAGAGGATAATATTTTGAATATATATATATTCTATATATTTTTAACTTCTTAAGGAAAATCTGTAAACTCTAACTGACCACTAAAAATGTGTTCAAACTTTCTGGAGGCAAGAATAGCCCTTTGATTTATTGCTATTAGGGAAAAAAACAGAAATTAATGCCTAACCTGATCATTAATAAAATATTTTAAATCCTATGGTGCTATTTTATGCTTAACAAGCAATCTGTCTAAAACTGTCAGCAGGCTGATATTAACACTGGCTCTATTTTCCATGCTAATTGTTTCAAATCTCATTGCCTCCCTCTTGTAAAGTATCATTGCCATGCTTTTTGTATCATCAGTTAAATAAAAGTCATTACTTTTGCAGTTACATTATAAATGTTTTAATCACTTATTTGTTATATATTATAAGCATAACTCCAAAATTATTTTAATTTATTATTTTATTAATCATTTTAATTATCTTATTTTTGTCATATTCTTTTATGAACATCTTGCTAACCTACAGAGAATTTATTCTGGACACCCCTAGTTCATAGCCATCACTGTTATAATTTTTATTCTACTTCAAGGTGTGCTACATTATTTTTTATTTAAATACACTCTTGTCAGTAAAATACCCTGGAATACTCTTGAAATTTCACACTTGGAAATATTTTTGTCTATAAAAAGGAAATAAAGACAACAAGGACATGGAAATTGTATACATAGTATTCACAAATATTTTTATTCTATAGAGTTAGTCTGTATTATTCCATTGAACTAGTAAGAGCTATAGTTACTGAGTGCTAACCACGTTGCAGACAAAGTTTTAAGCACTTTCCATGTTTCAATTCTTTTTAGCCTCATAGCGTCCCTATTCATACCTACCTCTTTCTCTCCTGCAAATGGGGAAATGGAGTTACAGGGAAGTTAAGTAGGTTCCCCCCCTCAAAGATGCATAGTGATTTGGCCAGAATTTGGAGCTGGGCAATTGACTCAAGTCCACACTTAAACAAAACCATGTAATCCCTTGATATATTGTAATGAAATACTAAGGAGAAAGGTTTCATAATAATATCAAAGATTCTTCTTTAATATTTAGTTCTTTTTACTGAAGGACACATTTGAAAAGAGACAAAAGTATAGAAATAGAGAATCTTCGTGGGTAAATTCTTACAGAGTCATCTTGCCCCACAAAATGGAGTAAGGAAAGCAGATAATTCATTCTGTAACATATAGTCTTTATCATAGAATTTTATTCAACACAATTTACCATTTTAGAATCTTGAGAAAAATCAAATTGATGGAAAATTTTCTTTACTACATTCATTCATGAGGATGCTCTGTGAACAACAAGAGAGCAGAAAATAAGATCAAGGTGGGCAAAAGTCAGGGTACATATTCAGGGGACTAAAATTCAAACTTCATTCTAACTTGATAGGGATCAAGTAATCAGTTACTACCTAGGAAACAATGGAGATAGGTTGCCCCCAAAGATGTCAGCCTGTTTAAGTGAAAATGTCAGCTCTCTGACTCCTAGACAGCACTTGGGGAAAGACGATAGAAACAGAAGACAAAACATTGCTCTCCCATGATGCCTCTGCACCTAGAATAACTGGACACATCCCAAGGAAAAGCAAATAATATGACCAATGAATGGAGAACCGTTCATGAAAGGATAGGTTTATCATACTAGGACTCCAAAGTATGGAGAAGGCAAGGATGCAGACGGGCTATCACCAGAACCTATAACATTATGAAAGGGGATCCAGTGTGACTTACATATCCTTTCCTGGGGAAAAGTAAAGAGAAGAGACATTTGTATCAGCTCAAAATAGCCAGTTGGAAAATAAAACGAAGTAACAGTTTAAAGAGGCAGGTAGATGCAACTCTTCATCTTATGAAATAATGAGAAAAATGTATATGGATAGGATGACAGTTATTAACAGAAAGTAGGAGGACTTTAGTGATATAGTCTTAATTTTTAAATGATCATGAATATCTATCTGGCTTTCTACAAATCAGCTGTGAGTATTACTTCCAGAGACAGAATATCAGGTTGAATAGGCCACGTTTACTCAGTATGAAATTAACTATGCCCTTATGCTTCATGTCTTTTTTAGTTTTACCTCCATCCACAGTTCTGTGAGTTCAACCCCAGGAATTCTATTAGATTTTACACAAACTTACAGTTGCTTTGATGAGGTGGATTACATATATGTAAAACATGATAAAATTATTAAATGATGGTGATAGAAAGATAAATAGATAATTATAAATGACAAAAGTGACCAATAAATTGAGGAATATCAATCTTTTCTATGAGCAATGAATTTTATCTTTATTACCAATAAGATGAACAAATTATATATATGTATATATAATTGATTATCATCAACTGTCAAGTTTTGGAAAATTATGTAGTGTTCCTTTTTTTATTTCTCCTAATGAATATTTTTTTGATAACATATGCTAGCAAATTCTTCTAGCTACTTCCTGGTTGTAAGTTAAGTACTTTTGCAGGCTATATTGATTTTCTTTCAGGTCACTAGGGTACTATTTAACAAATGGAAATTCATTCCATAATATTCTAAATGGATTTAAGTATGACACATTGAATGATGATTTAAAGGTATGAAAAGAATAACATCATGGTGACATATATGTGTATATATATCCATTAGCATTCATACATATAAGAAGTATATCTGTTAATCAAAGGAAGATTCTACATAAAAGTATATCAGGCCGACTCTTTGTACTGTCTGTGTAGACCATTAATCTTGACACGTAATTTTCCTGTTACTAGCAGTTAGTGTGAAGTTACATAGTTTTACAATATTATTGAAATGATGATAAGACTATTTATGAAACACTAGTTTCGCTCTTATCCTCCACAGTTTCTTCCACTGCTGCCCTCTGCTTTTATTTTGCTCTCTGAGCCCAAATTTAATTTTAAAAATAATATTTCCTTGATTGTCACTGTCCTCTCAGACTACCCCCACCAGCTCCTTGTTTAACCAAAGCCTAGCTTGTTCTGAGGACCTTTCCCTACCGTAGAGTCAGGATCTTCCTCGTTTCTCAGCACGGCATCTTATATTTACTCTTCTTCCCTTATTTAAAACCTCGTCTCTTGTTTCACTATGAACTCCTCTGTATTATTCCCAGCCACTTACCCTCATTCACGTCAGAGTGGAAACACAGCCACTGGTCTTTCTCTGATTGCAAAGCCTAGCGTTGTGTGAGAACGATTGCTAAAAAGGGTACTCAAGCTCTAGGAGGGAAGAGCTTTGGGGTTGGTTTCGTGAAATAGAAGCAGCTAAATCAGCAATTTCAGGGAACATTTGTTAGAAGGATATAGAACTTTCAGGGGCCTGTTAATACTCCCTCTGACTTTATCTCAAATTACTTTTAGGTAATAAATCATATGGTCTTTTCTCCATTGTTTTGATATGTCCATTTTGGCATTACTAGTTGAAGACAAGCCACAGCACCCAGGAATGCAAGACTGAGATTGAGCAAGTGCCCTTCACCCTGGTGCCGAAAGGCCTGGAGCCATCTACCAGGCTACCGACTGCTCTTCCTGCTAGGCCATCGCTGGACAGCGCTCCTCCTCTGCCCTCCACCGCCCTTCATCCTGGCTGGACTTATGCTCAAGTTTTTGACTTTCTGGACACCAGGTTCCTTCCTTCCTCTCAATCCCACTTGCACCATAGCATTACTTATTGATTTCCTTCACTTTGTTTCCTTCTGAAATCTTTTGATTCAACACCAGTTTCCAACTACTGTCTCCCATCTTTCCTAGTCTCCAACACTGGTTTCCAACACAACACTCACAGATTGCCCTTTTCTATGTCCATTGCTCCCTCCTTAGTGTTTTTCCTTTCTTATCAACCCTATACCATAGTCCTTCAAAGACAAGAACCAGTATGTTCAATATCCTCATCTTTGTATTCTCCAACTGCCCCATCAGACAAAGTCTCAAAGTTGGATCAATCACTCCTTGAGCCTTGCCATTTTCATACCCCAACTGCCTGCAGGTAGAGAAAATAGAATTTCAATTGAGCAAATATTTGCCAATTACTTACAGCGTGCCAAATAGAAAACAGGAAAAAGGATGTGCTCTGCCCTAAAGGAATTTACAATCCCCTAGACATGCAGATCTTAGCTGACTTGAGCATTATTTTATAGCCCTTCTTTTTTTTAATCAATCTTTATTAAACTTTCTCTCCCATTCATCACAGAAACATCACCTTTCTTTAAGCCATCAAGATCTCTCAGCAAATGACCTTTCACCTTTCTTCACTGAGAAAAATCCAGGCCAGCAGGTATAAAAATATTTAACTTTTTCCCCATCTTTTCGTTCAAGGTTAATTCCTTCCAGGTATGTTTCAAGTTTCACCTTCTTCCCTCCACCCCCTACATCAACCTTTACTCGATCAGTTATTTCTTAGCTCTCTGCAACTTCTTTCTTGATACTTTTTCTCATCAGAATATAATTATCCTTATACATTTCACATAAAATGAATCCATTTTGTATCAAATGTTAATTGAGCACTTAATACATGCCAGGCTCTGGAACAAGTCCTTTACATATCTTGTTTCATTTCATCCTCACAATAACTCAGAGATGTATAATATTATTGTCACTTTATAGATGCTAAAATGGACTTGTAGAAATAAAGCACACTCACAAAGTAGTAAAACTGAAATTTGAGCCCATTTAGTATTTATTTGGTATTTATACCACTTTAGTATTTATTTACTCTTTTCTCTCCTTGATGATTTCATCTGTCACTTACATAGGTGATGATTAGTTTTATGTGTCAACTTGGCTAGACTATAGTACTTAGTTATAGTACTAGTTACAGCTAGGCTCTAGTACTCACTCTAGGTGTTCTGGGGTGGTATTTTGTAGATGTGGTTAACATCTATGATCAGTCAACTTTAATAAAGGAGATTACTCTGGAAGATGTATGTGGGCCACATCCAATCAGCTGAAAGACCGTAAGAGCAAAAACTGAGGTTTCCTGGAGGAGAGGAAATTTGACCTCAAGACTATAGTATCAACTCTTGTCTGAATTGCCAGCGTGCCAGACTGCCCTAAAGATGTTTGACTTGCCAGCCTCCATAATTGTGTGAGCCAATTCTTTAAAATAAATCACACACACACACTCACACACTACTCACTGTTTGTTCTGTTTCTCTCTGCAGAACTCTGACTGGTTCGTATAGCAATGACTTTCATCTATAGTTTCAGCCCTTACCTTTCTCCTGGTTCTATATCTAGATACTTAACTGTCTATTGTGCTTCTCCATACAGATGATCAAGTGGAGACTTAGGCTCATGTCCAAATTGCTTTCCTTTCCACTCCCTCCCCAGCCTGTTTCTCCTCCTGTGCTCCAATGTAAGTGAGTGGCTCCACCTACTTAGCTGCCAGACCAGGCACCCTGCCTTTCCCTGAATCACTCATGCATGGTTTGGACAAATATTTCTTCTTTGTCTCTTTTTAATCTGTTGTCAGCCCTTCAGTCAATTTGCCAGTGACTTCACTCAGACCACCACCATTTTGGTCTACGTTTTGCCATGACTTGTTTTTTCTTGGAATGGTTTCTGTTTTTCTGAATGAATCTGAACTAACACACTTCTCAAATTATTCTCAGTTTGAGACAGCTGCCCCTTCTATGTAATCTCATATCCCTCATGGCTTACATCTATCATAGTAGCTATCACACTGGCTTACAATTGCAGCATTAAGAGCTACTTTTTTCCTAATACAGTAGTCCCCTCTTATCCATGGGGGATATGTTCCAAGACCCCCAGTGGATGCTTGAAACCTCAGATAATACCGAACCTCATGTATACTATGCTTTTTCCTATATGTACATACCTATAATAAAGTTTAATTTACTAATTAGGCAAAGTAAGAGATTAACAGCAACAATAATAAAATAGAATAATTATAACTATACATTATAATAAAAGTTATATGAATGTGGTCTCTCTCTCCCTTACAATATCTTATTGTACAAATTTAATGTCTTTTTCTTCCTAACTACGCACTTATCACACATTGTGGCTGTAACTTTTCCAGTTGGAGGTGTGACAGCAAAACTAGCATGAATTTCTTTATCCTTCTTCACAATTTCACAAATAGAAGATTCATTCTCACCATAGATCTTAGCAACCTCCCTATACAATTTTTTCTTCTTTCTTTATTAAGTCTAGAACTTTCACCTTTTCATTTAAAGGAAGCACTTTATGGCTTCTCTTGGGCATAACCAAATTGCCAGCATCACTACTCTTGTGCTTTAGGGCCATTATTAAGTAAAATAAAAGTAGTTACCAGAACACAAGTAGTTACCAGAACAATACTGGGACAGTAGACCTGATAACCCAGATGGCTACTAAGTGGCTAGCATGACTAGCAGGGGATTCCTGAGATAGCTGAACAAAAAGATGACTTACGTATCGGGTGGGATGGAGCAGGAAAGCACAAAATTTCCTCATGCTACTCAGGACACACAATTTAAAACTTATGAATTGTTTATTTCTGGAATTTTCTATTTAATATTTTTGGGTCAGATTGACCGCCGGTAACTGAAAACTTGGAAAGCAAAACTACCGATAAGGGGGGACTACTGTATACTGTAAGCTTCGTGTTTTGTTCATCTTTGTATCGCCAATGCCTGGTAGAGTGCCTGGTATATAGAAGGCACCAAAAAATAAAAGTAAGCAATGAAAGAATATTATTTAATATTTAAATGAAAATTGCAGAACAGATTATACATTTCAGTGAGTTTCTGTGATAAACACAGTTGGCTGCCCTCCAAATATTCATTCTCCTCTATTATTCAGTCATTGCTGGGAAGTGGTTGGCCAGACAGACATTGTATTTTGAAGCTTCCTTCTCTTATAGATGTGGAAATATGACTAATTTTTCCAATGAATTGAGGTATTTTGAGAAATGGGTAAGATTCCTCTACACTCTTTTTCTCCATTTTTTCATTAAATGCAGGCCGTGGGTCAGGCAGAGTTGCCTGTTAGAGGGAGCCTAGGTCTCTGAGTCACCACATGGAGGAAAGCACCCTCTGACCTCATTGTATATTATGTGAGCAACAATCAAACTTAAGTGCTTGTTATGACACTGAAATTTTAAAGGACTATTTGTCACAGCAGCTATTTTTTTCTAATTTAGTGTTCAACCTAAAATTTAAAAATCGTAAATTTAGAATATGTGATTCAATGGCATTCAGGATATTGAATCGTCTCCAAGTTATTAGCCTTTATAGTAGCATATTATGATCTCAGTCAACTTTACCTAAATTCAAGTTTAGAAGGTTGAAAAGTCACTGATTTTGGTGAGAGCATTTGGATATATTCTTACTTTTTCTCCACACCATGTGGCAGTGTTAGTTTTTGAGATCTAACACAGAGAGTTCAGCCAATTTCAAAAAGCAGTTTAAAATTCAAATTTTGTCATTATCAAAAGTTAACTTATTTCTAATGCAATAATAGTTATCATGATTGGCTACCCCCAGAAATGTCATTTTTAAAGTTTTATTTGGAAATTTATTCTGAGGGAATTTATTTAAATCTTTCCTTTAGCTCAAGGGACACTCCTTTATTGAGTTGTAATCAAAAGCTAAGAATGAATTTCATAAATTGAAGTAAAAATTACAAACTATTTAGAAGGAGTAATTTATTGGAAAGGTCATTTAACTTCCTTTAACTGTCATGTATTTTTCATATCTGTGAAATATCAAAGGCAGAAGACCAAAAAATGCTATCAACATAGTTTATACATATAAAAGTTTATAAAAATCTATATGCACATACCATCAGTACTCATAGTTATCTTAATGATACATGGTTCCAGGGAATATTCAAGCCAAATAAAAAGATTTAGGAAAAAATGTTGGTGGATCAGGATGTTCTACTTTTGGTATGAAAAATTTGCCCCATAATCCAGTGAATACCTGGTGAATCATTCAATCTTATCTTTAAACAAATTTTTAAAGAATGCCAAGAAAAATAAGAAATCTTGTATAAGTCTGCTTCTTTGACTGAGTCAAAGACAATTTTTTTCCAAATCAAGATGGTTGGATTTCTACAGCAGAGTTCAAGGTAGTTTTTAGTGGAGAGGCACCTGGAAAGATTGTATATGTTTTACTAAAACTACCCACAATCCATGTTCAGGAAAAGCTCTTGAGAATAGCGTGCCAGAAACTTCTCATTCTACAAACATCTTACTTTTCTCCTAATCGCTTTGTGGTTGAAGCCAGAGTGGCAGCTCTGACGGACATAGGCAGCTAACTAATGTATTGATGTAGAATAGACCAGTGATCTTGTGCTTTACCTCTCTTCTATTGAATTTAAAAGATATAATGCATGTAAATCCCTTAAAACTGTTCTGGCAGAGTAAGCATTCAATACTGGAAGAGGCCGTATATCATAAAGTTTAAGTGCACATGCTCTGGAGCCAGACTGCCTGGGTGTGAGTCCCAGTTCTACCACATCTCCCCATGTGACTCTGAGCAAGTACTTAACCTCTTTGTGCCTCACGGTTTTTTCTTTTTTTCATCTGTGAAGTGAGGATAATAATCAAGCTACTTCACAGGGTAGTTGTGAGGATTAAAATACTAAATGCATGTTAAATGTTTAGAGCAGCACCTGTCCCATTACAAGGGCTCAATAAATATTAGCCATTCTCACTTAGTATGTACACGGTGCTTAATAAATGTTAGCCTTTTCCTCCTATCCCAAAGAGAAGTCATATAATTAATTATCAATGTAAACTCTTGGTTTCTTTTATACTATTTAATATACTTAAATGCCATTTTTCCCTTGGATACTTCACACTGGTCTTTTTTTAAATCACAATTTAAATTATTGTTATTTTTCTATACATAAAAGATTTCCTAAACCTCCATACATTTAAAAAAAATCATTCCTATTTGGAATCTTAAAAAAATTTAGTTAGATTTACTTTTGAAATTGTATTACATTTTTAAAGCAGATTATTTCTGCTTAAGGATGATGATATAGAGAATTCATTTTGAGCCTTTAGGGTATAAACAGAGACACTATTCAAGTTTCATAAATTCTTTTAACATGCCAGATGTAAAATCAATTAGCTGTAGTAGAAATATGGCCTCATATTTTAAGGACTGCAGCATTCTAGTTGCTTGGACTGCAGTTTTTTGGGTTTTTTTTAACAGTAATATAAGGGGATTTGGACTTAAACATTCTTCATTTCTAGAATGTCCCTGGTTGACTTTTGAAAGTACCCTAACATAAATGCACCAAGAATCTCCTTTGGAAATTTTAAAACAGAAAAACACATCTGTAATTTCAAAAAGACATCTCAGAAAGGTCCCTCACCCCATAATCAACAAAAGGCCATCAACAGGATTAATCTATGATCCCTAAATATTTGTTATGAGTGTTCACAATTGGAAATGCCTATACTAGAGATGCTCTAAAATTTACGATTTAAAAAAAAAATTAGCAGACTGCGATTGTTCAGTTAGATTAAATATTGCCTAAGAAAAGAGAAAATAATACTCCTAAAAATACAGTCGCAGGCAGTAATATGAGATAACGGACAGTAGCTCACTGAGTGGCAAATTAATGACGTTAGAAGGGAAAGGTCAGCTGGTTATACTGGACTTGGTTTCACTTACCTAGTCTATGTAAACCTCAGTCACATTATCAGAAAAATCAAGTATGGACAAATTGCTTGACTCAGGTGGGTAGCTCACAACTAACATCTATTAGCAAAGACTGTTCTATTGGGCAGGTATGTTAACACTAGCTTTTTGTCAGCTTCTCACTGCCCTTTTCCAAATCAAGTACTTGCTGATTTTTAGACAAAACTAAAAATACTTTCTACCAAAGACACTTTTAACCATGTCTCTAATCTAGAACAAAAGCAGAACATTTCTTTTTCTTGCTCAAATTTGATATATTTGGCAATCACTTACCTGAAGACTTTGTGGCCAGATATGTTTAGAAATTTGGGGTTTTCTATATTTTAGAGATCAAATGTGATTCATATCTACTATACTTCATAATCCCCTCAGCGAAGTGTGAAGCAGGATATTGTAATTAAAAGCATTAATATATCTTTAGCATATAGACAGATAGATAGATATCTACACTAACTAGAGTAAATAAATAACGTAAAATAAGTGTCACCAAATAAGTTAACTAAAAATGTTTGTTTTACAGAACATTGGAAATATCAGAATTTACCTATTGTAATACAGTATTGTGGATTAATAATAAAAAAATAATAAACTAAAAGTGATTCCTAATAATAAGTTACAGTTGCTGAATCACAAATTTTATAAATTATTAACAGAATAATGAGAGTGTAGTTTGTATTATAGTAACCGATCCACTGATAATAGTTATAAACTCTGGACAAAATATGTTTTATAAAAATTCTAGAAAGACCCTGGAAATCAACCAGCAGTAAATAGAAACTGGCAGTAATACAGTCGTTAAAAGTAGAGGACCAACTAGGTGAGATGCACAATTATACATTTTTTGGCACCTAGGGACACTTGCTAGTTCATATTTGCATACAGAAAGAGTTTGAGGAATCAGAGGTGGAATTTGAAGTAGCCATGATGGCTAGAAAATGGAAATGGTGATGCCAGAAAAAAGCCAGAAAGAGGAAGGGATTTGAAAAAATTCTCTCTTCAAATTCAAAGCTAATATACCTGAATGATCTATACATGAGGTGAGACACCAAGAACCAGATAAAATAATAGCTGGAAGCCTGAATGAGTTGAAAAGAGATTTCAAAAATCTGTTGAAAAGACAGAGCTTAGATTTAAAGTTTCACTAAGTTAGAGGAGAATGATAAACTTGACTTTACATTGAACTCTGGAGGCACAGAAGTAAGAAATAAAGTCCAAATTCCAAGAAAAAGGAATTTGGCCTAAGAATAAAGACACAATTGAAATAGACACTCTCTAGTAAAGCCTAAAGCAAGCCTTCACGTTATTAAGGTAATCTGCCAGTAATTTAATGGCCTTTTAGAACAAAATTCGCTATTTTCCAAAGAAAGATAATAGAATTCACGGTTTCTCTAACATATTCACAATGTTCAGTATATAATCAAAAACTACTAGACATAGGAAAGAAACAGGAAAATTTAAACTATAGACCAGAGTGGAGTAGGGTGAGAAGTAGAGATAGGAGAAGTCTGAGAGATAACAAAGATATTGAAATTATCAGACAAGATAACTGAGATGCTGAGATTAGAAGACAAGATTTTATAATAACTAAGATGAATATATTAAAGAACCTACAGGAAAAGATGGATATTATGGGTGAAGAAACTGAATTTCAGGGCAGATATGGAAACTGTAAAACAGAACCAAATGAAAATCTTAGAACACAAAAATGTAATATTGCAACTGAAAAATTCTTTAGGTGGGCTTTATGCACACACAAAGAATCAATGGACTAGTAATACAGATCTATAGAGATTATACAAATGAAAGCACAAAGAGAATAGAAGACTGAAAGGGAAAATAGAGTTTTAATGATCTGTGAGATTGAATCAGGAGTCCTAATGCATGTGGAAATGGAGTCCAAACTATGACAATGTCACTTAGAACACACCAGAAGGGAAAAATAAAAGTGCTATTAACACACCAGGGTGGTCAACAAAAAAGTCTTTCATGCATTTATTTAAAAATTTTTATTGAGTACCTATTGTGTACAACTACTCTAGACTTTGGAGATGCAGTGGTGAGCAAGAAAGACAAAGTTTCTGATTTCATGAAACTTACATCTAGCTATAGCAAACAAACACTGAACTAATTGATGACTTTTACATAGTAGTTTCAGAGTATGGTGTAGATGGAGTAGGTTGAGGAGAAATTTCAAAATGAGAAAATACAAAGAGTTACTGGAGAAAAATCTTTTCAAGATTAGTTTGCAAAGCAAACAAAAAACTGAAGATATTATTGAGGAAGGCTGTGAAGCCAAGGTAACATTTTCTAAGGTTGGAAGGTACAAAAAAGGTGGGTATGCTACTGGGAATGATCCAGTGTGGAGAGAAAGAAATTGATGGTGCAAAACAAAAGAAAAATGTGCAGGAACAAAGCTGTTGGGAAGGTGAGAGCAGTTGATATCTCAGAGTGTGGTGAAGGTGATTGATTGCTTTGGATCGGAGTCGACACAAGTCATCCACTAACCATTGTAACAGGATAGAAGGCAGAGATTTTGGCAAATTTGGGTAGGTTGGTGGGTATAGTATGGTTGGAAAAACTAGATGAATTTCATTTTATTATTTCTATTGATCCTAAGGGCCAGGAATGTAAACCCCTGGTTTAATTTCAAGAGAATTCCATGGTATGCTCATTAAGTGTCAGTCATACTTCTTCTCTTCTGGGTTCAAAGCCAGGAAGAATAGAAACAAGAAGCCAAATAGGAAAAGAAGTATCAGCTTTATTCTTTCTGGCAGTAGAAAATCAGGGAAATTGTACAGTATGTACAATTAGATATTTGGATCTAGAGCTCAAAGAGAAGCCTGAGATGGAGACAAAGATTTCATAGTTAGTGGTTAAAACTTTGAACTAAATAAGATCATCTAGGGAAAAGCTGTAGTGTGAAAAAAGTAGAGAACTGACAATGAAACCCTAGCGAAAACTCCTATTTGAAGTGCAAGGTGAAAATGATGAGCTTCCTAAGAAGTAACTAGAACACAGGAACTCAGAATTCAACCTCCTTGGTTATGGTGTCAAATACCAAAGAAAAATTAACTAAGGTAAGAAGAGAGAAGGATATGGACATAAGGATTTTAGTGACCTTGATCTAAAGCTGGATTCTAATAGATTGAGGACTGAAAGGGAGAAAGAAAAGGTAGTGATATTGAGGTTCGTCTACTATTTCAAGAATTTTGGCTGTACTAGGGAAGAAGGGGAAATGAGAATAATTAGAGGGAGTGGACTTTTCGTTGCATAGGTTTTATATATTTTTAATGGTAGAAATTTAATCCAGTTTATTTGCCAAGAGCAATAAAATGTCATAAGGGGAGTTTGCAGACCTAGGGAAGAGGATCATCAACGAAACAAGTACCCCAAAGATAAAGAGGAATGGTGGCCATACGAGAAGATGGCAGAATGAGTCTCAGACAGATCAGTGTATATAACTTGGCAGGTATTGATAAAGGAAACTCTCACCTGAAATTCTCAGTTTTCTTAGTAAAATAGGAAACAATGAAGAACTGAACAGATTAATAGAAGGAAAATAAAGTCAATTGAGGTTGATTTCTCCAAATGGCTTACCCAAGCCTATGAAACTGTTGCAATGAATACATGAAAAACTGTTGTAGGAACTGACAGTGACTAGCTTCAAAAAGGGAAGTTGGAGAGGACAAGAGAACTGTCTTCAAAAAAGCAACTGTCTGCATACTTGAATATTTATTGTTTCGAGTATCATATATATTAAAAGTTAGTTTAGATAGAAACAATGGCCTATAGAACAATGGGTAATATATCACAGAATAAAAATTTGGACTCAAGATTAGGAAAATATTTTCTGACAAACAGAATTGTCAGGAGATATATTGCAGGGGATGTAGTGAGATTCCAGTTATTAAAGATATTCCAGCTGAAGATGGGAAAATACAAGGGCTGCATGTATAGGGTGGAAGATGGGGCAAGATAGTTATGAAATTCCTTTCTACCATTTGATTTGTTTATTCTACAATTACAATATAATTTCCCTCTTATTTGGTGTAGTTCATATTAGAGATTGAAATTTAAACTGTATTTTTATCTTAAAACAACTGCAGTATCACCATGCACTTCAGACAGAAGGTTTGATCACAGGTATGTCATACATTTGAATTAAGGAATTTTGATGCCTTACAATATTTTTTAAATCATTTACTCACCAAATGCACACATTCACACACACACACACACATTAAAGCAATTATTTTAACCTATTTGACACATACATCTCTCTCTGAAAAAACTATCATATTACTGATAAAATCAGAAACAGCTCTTTGGCCTTGTTTTACTTTGGGAAAATCTTAAAATAGAGTATTATCTATACCACCTAACATCTTTAGTCTGAACTCACCAGGAAGGCATGGACTCAGAGTTCTATTTTTAAAGCTTGTAAATACATATTGAGAAAAGAATAGAAATGAAGAAATCTCTACTTTCTTTTTCAATTTTTTTTTCTTTTAAATTACTGGTCTGAGAAAAAAAATCACTGCTATGCTTGGCATTTCTGCTAACTGATCCATAAAAGGAAAT
This sequence comes from Eubalaena glacialis, assembly GCF_028564815.1. Classification (NCBI taxonomy): domain Eukaryota; kingdom Metazoa; phylum Chordata; class Mammalia; order Artiodactyla; family Balaenidae; genus Eubalaena; species Eubalaena glacialis. The sequence goes on along the minus strand of NC_083719.1, from coordinate 39,512,577 downwards.
TGCGTTGATTTTTTTTTCCAGACTGAAGTATAACAAATCTATAGCTGTTTTTCTTCTTCTGTTTACCTCTCTTTTATGACAAGAATGAAGATAATGACTAAAATATATGCAATGCTTAAATGTTGTCAGATATTCGTCATATTTATATTCCTTACCGACTCCACTGTCCGTAGTGATTTAATACTACATTAAAGTCAAACCTGCGAGGACATCATAAACAGCTCTTGTTTAAAGGGCATTGTGAAGGAGAGCCTTTAATCTGATTGATGAAATAAATGGAAAGTAATCTATCCTCTATTCAACAGCTTGTTGATGATATGAAAGAATTCCTACTCAAGCAAGCAAGGCTTTAAAGAGAAAGACCTCTTTCATCCTGTCAGCCTCTCATTTTTAGAAAAAAGTTAAGTTTTTCATCATGGTTCAGGGGAGTCCTTGTAAAACGTTCATTGAAAATTTAAGAGCAATTACAGTGTCAGACAGCTAGAAAAATTGCTTTTACTGAGTGAGAGTTCTCTGACAGATGCATTGTGGGAGAATTGATTCTTTCTAAAGGATAAGTGAATTGTCATTGTTAGGCTCTTCTCGTGACATCTAGCTAGATGTCATCTGCTTTGTAACAGAAGATTTGAATCAGACAACTGTACTCAACACTAGACAGTGTCTAGATTAGTTCTGCAAAGAAATAAGGCTTTGCTCTGCATGGCATCAACTGGGCTTTTAAAGATTACAGATGAGCAAGGGTTTCAAAAAAAAAGTTAGAAAAATCAAAAACAAAGCTTTATAGCCACTTCAGAAAGCCTGGATGATTAACCTGTAAGGAAGTCTGTCAAATCCTTGTGGAAACCATATAGAGAAAAGATCAATAGGATACCTACTGGCTCCATTAGCTTGATGTAAAAAAGGGAGAGGGAAGCTGCTCTTCCACAGAGAAACTACATTATTCCAGGGATTATGCGGGATCAGTTCACTTTGCAGAGAAGAAGAAGAGAAAATGAATGAAGATTCTTGGTGGGCCAGGACTGGAGAGAAAGGGCTTGTCAGGTAATATAACTGGTGATAAGAAAGTGGCTTATTGACTGGGAGGTGTCTCTAATTAGATGTTCATTTGCATAGGGGAAGTTGCCAGTTCTAATCTGGAGTGAGGCTGGAGGAGAGAGACTCAGAAAAACGGCTGTCACTCAATCGGCTGCAAGCTAAATCTAACATAATTAGAGAACTGAGTACTTGCTCATTATTTACACTGACTTTTAGAGTGAAGGACTATACTTGCTGTGGAAAAATATGCATTTAAATCAGTAAAATAACTCTCACCCTAAATTTTCACAATCTCATGCACGTTAACCATTGAATTAGGACTAAAATATTCAGCTATGTACACATGGATAAAAATATTAAGTATGACTTGCTGTTATAAAAGAAAAAAAAAAAAGAAAAAAGTTCCAATGTTTTTAGAAAGATTATTTCCAGAGTGAATTTATTTTTATTATTTATTATTTTATATTTATGGTTTATTATCTATTTTATATTTAAATACATTTATTTTAACATTTATTTTTAACGAACACTTTTCACAAAATTAGCTTTTGAATATTTTCAATTAAACTAACATGGACAATACTATTGGTTAGGTAAACCATGGATAATTTATTTTGGATGAGATGGTTGGTATTAGCCAAAATATATCTGATTATTCATAGAACGGTTCAAATTTTTAAATTTTTTGTAATTGTGTTCCTCGTTCCCAGTAACAATTGTGCACTTAATGGTCAATGACTTTAAAATAATATTTTTAGAAATTTACCTCAGCTTTAGCAAAATAGCAAGAGATTAACTCTATCCCCTTTCTTTAACTTTTAATTTATCTTAAGATTTTTTTTTAAGCCATTAAAACATTCTCAACAATCTACTGAAACACATACTGTCAGCACAACCTTTGCAAGAAAAGCTTTGTCGTCCCAAAACAGTGGGCGGCATCTGTATTCCTGTTCCGAGCATTCTTGCCATTTATGTTTCCCTGGAGCCCTTTATCAATGTTTATTTGAGTCCTCAAATGAATTGATAATGATTTCAATAGGGCAAACTCTCATTCTGCTAGTAGAGTGCAGTTAAAATTAAACAACACACAAATCTGACTGCTTTCATTTCTGGTATTTTCCTTTTAACATCTCTAACCATTTGTTTCACTCAGGTTGGCAAAGTGCATTTAAGTAGTTTACTAACAACTGAATTATTTCATGTGTCTCTACCCTAAGCAGTAATACATTATTCAGTGCATTGCATATGTGGGGAACAGTTTGTTATCCAGTCAATGGTGTTACGATTCAAAATGTTTGGCATGATCAAAATCACACTACACACTAAGTTTAAAAAAGCTTACTTGATTTCATAGAATTTTGTAAGTGTAAATCTGACTGTGAGATAATGCAGTTAAACTGAATGCCATGAACAAACAAATGTTGCATCTATCAGATATTTAGAAACTAACAAGCAAAAAAAAAAAAAATCTTTTTTTCAGCTTTCCTAACGAGCATTCCTATAGGGTGCTTGTGTAACCAGGTGGCTTACAGTTAGCAAATGGCAGAAGTAAACTAAATTTAATATTTTACAATATATTACAAAAGATAAGCCAATTCAAAAGTGTATAAATAGAAACATACAATTCTTGTACATAAAATTTGTTTTTAACTTATTAGAAAACATCGCTAGATATTCCCAGTTCCAAAGTAAAGGCACTTGAAAGGGGGTAGAGCTGTGTTCGGTCATGTGATCTAAGTACTCCTTAATTCAACAATGTGAAATAAGGAACAAACATAGTCAAGAGGCATTTACTCATCAACAATCAAGCAATTTAAGGTACTCATGAGAAAGCAAATGAGTGAACTTGTGAAATCTATTTTATCAGTAGTCTTAGGAATCCATAAGAAATACATTATGTTCGTGCGTTCTGTTAAATAACATCGTTACTTTCCAGTGAAAAATCGATTTCACTTCCATTTTACCTACTAGCTCATTTTACCCAAAATTATTTCTGGCAAAAATTGTCAGTAATAAAGGAATATTATTTCTCCTTTCAGAGGCATTTAAACACACATAGATGAATAGAATTCTTGAGCTGTAAACAATATATGAGAAAAAAATCAAATTTTTTCATAGACAAAAAAATGAATAGAAAATAATGATTTTAATAGGCACATTTAAATTTCAGAAAAACACAAAATTATTTTTAATCTATCACCCTTAATATACAGAAAGAATCAATAAGTAACAGTTGATGATTTCCTCCCTTATAAGTCCAAAGTCCTATATTACAGTAGTCACCATTGAGATTAGATGTGTGGCATCTCACCATTGGTACTGACAACCTGCTGTATAATATTGGGGAGAATTCTGCAATTTCTGAAAAGAAAATCCCTAATAATTACCGTGAGATTTTTATGGTGACTCCATATTTATAAAGAAACAAAATAAACTCTGTGTAATATTTATGGTGGGAATGAATGGCTTTCCTCTAGCATTCAGCTGCCTTAGCTGAATATGAAATAAGTCATCTGTATCTATGTTTGTGTAACTTTACCATCTGTAGCAAAGTATATTATCTAGTGTCACATTATGAAAGTCTCAGTGGAACAGGCTTTTTACTTCCCAATATATATAGAAGAATTACTTTAATCTTTTTCCTCTATGAGAAAAGATAAATGTTATCTGCTGTATATACCTGATGAAACACTTATCTATTCTGATAATTAATGAATCCATTTTAAGCACATGTTATACTATCCATCTTTTGTGGTTCAAAAATGGATGACAGTGTGATTATGTCTTCATGAGATAAGTAAATGTGTGTATTCTGAGATCATCTGGCTTTTAAAATACCAGCAAAGTAAAACTGTGGCAAATTAGTTGTTTTTCTTAATTTGGACTTCAAATATGTAGTTCTGTCTATATTATTGAATGAGGGTATATCATAGTTGATAATTTTAGAAAGATCGAATTGCATTGGAGTTGAATATACTAATGATTTAATATTTTATATGTTTATATATTTTGTAAAATGTGTAACATAAAGCATTTCTCTGGGCAGGGTTGATGTAGATATGAACAAAAGATATAGTTGACTATTTACTCATCTGGGAATAAAGTGTTGAGAATAGAAGACACATGGACCTCCTCGGAGTGCCACTCATGCCAATGGTTCTAACGAGCAGTGAATTAGAACAATCAGCATTTCTAACAACCTGGCCTTCCACCCTAAGTGCAGCTAAAACTGCACCGTTTGCCAGCACAGCCGTGACCTCAGTTCTGAAGAGGCCTGAGAAACACTTAAAGTGTGTTTAAAAGTTAGAAATTTTTATTCCTAAAGTTAGAAAAATTTAAGATACCATTTTATATTCCTATATTTTACTTCACTTAGAAGGGTCTAAGAAACCTGTTTTGTATATTTAAGATAATAAAGCCCCCCAAAGCATTTTTCTAGCATACTCTATCCCCATCCCATCCATTTAAGCATTGTCCTATCTAAAATCTTGAAAGCTCTTCCCTAAGTACATAGAGAAACTTTGCCTCCGTATCATGTTGCCTTGTGCTTGAAGTTGAAAAAATACTAACTTCTGGAAAGCATTATAATAATGTTCCAAAATATAATAAAAGTGGATACTGTAAGAAGTGAACGTATTTCAGACTAAAAATTGTACCAAGAACTGGACATCAAGGTTTGAATAGGTTGGAATTAAATACATCTTTTAAATTTTTTTTTTCTTTTTCTCATATTTCTTAGTGTGTAATCTGGAGATTTCTAGTTACTTAGCCACACCCAGGATATAATACACATGTCCACAGGAACTGACAGAACAGCTTTCACATAAATCTGTGGAAAGCAAAGACAAAAGGCAAAATATGCCCAGGTTGTCGATTTGTCTTTGATATATTATGGAAGTTGCAATGTCTTTTCATCGGAATATATTTTATGTGGGAGCAGGAGAGAAGAGGACTTAATACGCTCCAAGACTCACTAAATGTCTCTTTCAAGTTGCTTATGTTGAGCTCACTCACTTTTAAAAAAAAAATTTAAGTAATATAATGGATTCCTTCCCTTTGAATCAATTAGTTGTTTTAGCAACATATAGGCAGTAGAGTGAGAAAAAATTAGAGTAAAAGCAGTTTAAACTTTGAGCTTTCTCTACTTGAGCAGTTTTGTTATCATCTTCTGTTGTAATGGTGTGCTACCATCGGGATTTGCTTTCCCAAAGCGACTAAAGAATTAGAGAGATAGAAGGAAGGGAACTGGTTACAGTGGTGATAACAGACTATCTCTATGGGTTATATTTAAAGCTGTGATGGCACTAAATTCTTCCCTTAAAAATACGTTGTTCTTTGTGATGTGTCTTCCAGACTTTAAGTTTGACAAATAGTGTGTAATATCAAAAGTTCTTTATATGATCGTGAATTAACTTTTTTCAATGAAAATTAGTCTCTAATTAAAAAGAGTTTTGTCATAGTTTTAAATTATGCATGCTATCATATTAGAGGATGTCAAACATTTTAAAATGCTGGTCAAAGAAAGCTTAGGTTATGCAATGTTTCCCAAAGTCATATGACTTAGAGACTTTATTCAAAGAATGTCTACTTGGACAATATTTCAATGAAACGCGTGTTGGAAAATGCTATCCTATTACAGCAGTAGATGACAAGGTCTGTATCTTTCAAGAGACATATTGTACATACAGAAAGCAACTTGGGAAAAAACCAGAGCTTTAGATCACAGTGCAGATGGTTCTAAATTTCAGAGAAAATGAAGTTTCCCTAAGGACTTGACCTTGCTATGGAAAACATTCTAGAAGTTAGTTCTGAAAAAACTGACCAGCATGGTTTGAATTCTATATTTCATGTATAGCAAGAATTCATAGAAGTACTCTTTTTCTCCCTTCTTCCGTTTCTCTTCATCATGCATTTGGCAACATATGTTTTAAAATAGTCTCTTTGCTTCAGATCATTCCCTCATCAAAAGCTGTCCCACCTGCATCATATTAAATTTTGAAGATACCACATATTTTAAGACAACATATAAACGAGGACTAAAATAAATAGTGAGGATCATAAGATCTCTAAGGAAAATAGAAATCACTATGTCCTAGAGTGCTTTGAAAAGGTCCCTAGGAGAAATGGGACTTGAGTGAAGCCATTACACAAATGCTGAAGTAAAGGAATGTCATGGCCAGGAATATGCATGAGGAAATCTTCTCTAAAGAGTCTAAGTATATAAACTAAAATGATATGGTAATGTGACCACCGTGTGGTTTTTGGTGTTAATTTTCAATATTTGCTCACTAAAGGGTTGATGAAAATCTGAGCTAACTATGGATGTGAAGGCTGTCTCTATCCTGCCCATTCCTTTTCCTTTTCTGCATTTAACACTGAGTCTCCTTCCTGTTCTCCTTTATCAAAGAAGATCGTAATACATTGCTGTTATACAGATCTTTAACTTGTGTCAGGAACACAATGCCCAATGGAAAGGATTCTCGTCTCTAAGTCTACAAATGCCTATGCTTGGACTTGAACTATGTTTCTATGGCCTTGCCCATTTCTGTCCCCAGAAATGTGCAAAAGAGGTATGACAAGCTATGTCTGACCCAATATATTCAGAGAGATTTATAGAGTTGCCTTGGCTCTTTGGAGCAGAATACTATCTTGACTGGATCTTACTTTAAAGGATTTCTATTAGTCTGTTTATTTATTGTGTCACACTTTCAAATGCTACTCACCCTTAACTCCACCCACTTTAACACCCTGAGATTTTGTTGATGAATGAGTTCACTTTTACCTATATATTGTTTTATAATCACAACATTGCTTTGTCAACTATTGGCAATTGAACTGTGTTTAAATGAACCACATAAATTAAGGAGGTAAATAGTTTCCTGGGATTTAATCAATCTATTAATTAAGACTTGAGTAATCTTGGTCTTAAATCCCTAAATTTCCTCATGCTTTCTTTTGCTATGCTTTTCATTTTCTGTACATATTCACACACACACACACACACACACACACACACTACTTGCTATCTAGACTTCAGCCTTCAGAAACCCTCTGGTTTCCAGAATTAGTCTGACATGAAGACAACCTAAGAAGAGTCTTAATGGGTCATGTGGCCCTAATGTATCTAATAATTACAAGAGTTGTTCCAAAATGATGGAAAAATAGAGGCTGAATTCTGATCCTTATTCTTATGGAATAATGTGGAACCCTTTGCATTAGGTGGTGAAATCCACAACTCATATACAAAAGCTACATGGTAGACAGAAGTTTCAAGAAGGGAGGAAAGTGATCATTTGGTATGGTAAGCGATGGAGGTGAGAAACAGTGATGGCAGCTCTGACCACAAGGAGAATGATTTATAATAAGGCTAGTGGCTGCAAGAACAGCAACTGTTTCTTATTCCAACCAGTGCCAGGCAGCAAACTGCAGACACTCTGACAATGGAAAGTGTTAAAAAGATAAAAGATAGAGCAGCTTGGCACTTGAGTAGATAACTGGATGCTGGAGGAGAAGCAGCCAATTGCAACCTGATACATATCCCTTAAAGGACTTCAACGTGTCATTTGCAGGCATGCCAATCGCTGGAATTCAGAAGCCTTGGAGATATATGGCAGTGCAATGAGAGACAACATAGGGCTTAGTAATGCAAACTTAGGTTTGGAAATTGGCTCACTTACTTGGCTAGCTTTGTGACTTTGGGCCAAACTCTCAAGCCTCTGCTTCCACATCTGTAAATAGGAATAATATACCTGCCTCCTATGTGTATTATAAATATTAAATGAAACCCCCTATGTACAGTACAAAGTGAAAAGCACATAGTAAGCACTTGGTAAACAGCATTATTGTGTTATTTAGTTCTGGATTCCTGCCATTTACTAGAACCATTGATTTTTATTAAGAAAAATACTTTGGGAAATGCAACAATAAATTACTGTTTAATGAACGTGTTACTTAGAAGTAATATTGAACATGTACAATGGAAATTATTATTTAAGCAAAAACTGCAGAACTTCATTTATCCATTCAGTATCTTGGAGAAGGTATCCAATGTGAGTGACTTAGGAGATAACTGAAGGTTATCTCTTAATATTTGTAATATATTTGGGTCAATTGGTGTGAAAAATCCTTTTTAAAATGGACACTTCCACATTTTCTTGGAAAAAAGTCAACATAATGGATTGGATGCCTGTTTGGGGCAGATATAATGGCACTATAAATGGCTACAGTTTACTGCCATTTGAGAGACTTTTCTTTGTCTGATTTCAGGATTTTTTCTTTGTCTCTAATCTTTGCTTCTCTCTTGTCATCAGTACTGTTTAGTCTATGCCTACAAAATGCAACTCAATAAAACTCCAAAGCACACATACAGTCGTCCCCCTGACACAAATGTACTCATTCACGATCAGAAGATCATAAATACCAAAGTTGTTTAGATTTTTGGTAAAACACACAAAAAATGGGACTTGATGAAAAGACGTGAAGACTTAGGAAGCTACACAAGCTTTGGCGTAGAGCGTTAGGATATTTATTTGACTTCTCAGGAGAACTTTTTTTCTTATCTGTAGGTTCTTAGCTGTTCCAGGTAGGCCAGATAAATGGTCTCCAGACAAGTGAATTATAACTATCTACTTGCTTTAGTTTAATTAAAAAGTTTTGCTTGTCTGAAAAAGATAACATTATTTATTCATTAAAGCAAACAGTTTTTTCCTGTTATATGTGCAGAAAAGGCTAAATAGTTTTGCAAACATTTCTATGCAACAGCTTATAGACATGTTTTTCAAAGTGTTTCTAGGGGAAAGCAATTGGCAAAAATTCACACTTGGAGATCACCCAGACGGTCTGGAAACTTACATGATTCTTCACAATAGGTCTGTTGACTATGTTGACATCGACTAGAACAAAAGATAAATCGTTTAAAACTCTATAGAGCACACATAGACTATATAATATTCTGCTGAGCTTTTAGAGTTTACATCTGCTGCTTACAGAGTCCCTTGACCTTGGGGTTTGGCAGTCACCATGAATAAGTTTGTATCACATCCATAGTGAATTGTACAAACTGAACCTGTGTGGGTGAAACAGGTCAGTGTCTCCAACTTTCTCAGACACATTCAATACAACCTGAGTAATGCAGTGCAAATTCGTTTCTAAAACACCCATCTGATTGCATTATTCCCTTTCTTAAAATCTTATAAAGATGAACATGGTGAAGTTTCTTCATTATCAGGCCACAGATTACCATCTAGATCCATTTCTCTCATCACGACCCCCTTGCCCCCAGCACCCACCGTACATATGTCAAACCAACATCCTACTCTCCAGACATATCCAAGTGCTTAGAGTCCTCTGAACACACAGGTAGCATTATGTCTCAATCCTTTTCCGCATGTAGGTTTTTATTCCTAATCAGAACCCTCCAAAGATAAAATGGGCTTTCATGGGAATTAGAGAGTTCCCAGTTTGGGCAGGTTTCAAGTAAAACTTGACAAGTAAAGAAGACTATACTGGATAATCATATATCAGGGATATTGTAGAAGAAATTTAAGTATTTGATGGAGTAGAAAACAGAAGAGTTAAACTAGATGACCACTAAGAGCTCTCCAGCCCAAGAAGATCTTGTTTCTCCATAAATGACTGTAGCAGGAATACAAGTCATAATAGTAGTGGGAGTGGTAATAGTAATCATAGTTTTCTCTCATTGAATATTTTTTGTTTTCCAGGCTCTGTGCTTAGCATTTTATAATCCTCTCAAGTAGCCCATGGAGTCAGTATCATTGTCATGTCAGTTCATAGAAGGGGAAGTGGAGGTTTAGGGAAATTTTCTAACTTGCCCTAGAACACATCGAGAGAGTGAGTCCAGATTTAAACACAGCTATGCATGACGAAGACCACTCCCCATCTCTACTACTCAGTGAGATAGAGCTGAACTAGTAGTCAAAACTGCACCACACAATAATGCAAAGTCAAAATCTATGCAAGAGGGAACGTTCTCAGTCGGCTACATCTAGAAATGTTTGCCCCTAATCAAGTTTACACACTGATCTCCACTCTGCCGCACTTACTAGGGAAGAGGGCAAATAAATGTGCCCTATGTGGATGTGAACAAGTTATTCGCTTGAGTAAGTTAAGCTCCTTAGAAGGTCCATTAATTAGTTTTAAGAGCCTTAAGAAAAAATAGTTAATGAATTATTACTAGACTATACTAATAGGGCCAATGTGGACTATAAAATTAATTTTTCTCCCCAAGAGCTTAACCTCTATTTGAAAGTAGTTGATGCAATGGAAGAGTCTGTGTAATTTCCCTCCTCCACCTGTACATCCTCACATATACCCAAATAGGAAACATGTTATTAGAATAATCATAAAGCTTTATCTGCAAGGTAGCTAACAAATATTACTTTAGGGATGTAAAAACAGAAATATGGAGCAATTAATTAGTGTCCCCTACTTCACAAAGAAAATATCTAGTATGTTTAGGAATAATATACAGGTTTGCCTGTGCATTGAGTAAGATTTTATGACATCTTCTCTGTGCTAAAAAATGTGTGAATATCAAAAAAATAGAATGTCCTCTCTGTTCTCAATGAACTGAGAGAAACACACACATACACATACACACTAGCAAAGGAAGAGAATGTATAGTACATGTGTGTGACAAATGCATTTGGAATTATTAGCCTAAAGTAAGAGAAAAGACTCTCTGGAGAGGATTTTGATCTATATCTGAAGGAGGAAAAAATGGCTGTGAGTGGGAGAAGGCTAGTAAAGTTTTCTAAGCCAAGGAAATTAAATGACGAAGATTCTAAAAAGTGGAAGAAAGTTGGTACAGAATGAGATGAAATTAGTTGCATGATGAAGATGGGTGAAAATTCCTGATCTTTTTCACTCTATTTCCATTCTTATAAAACTCACTTCTATTCATTGTATACTCAATGCATATTCCACTAGATTATCCACACCCTTATTCTGTTCATCACTCACAGACCTGAAAACATTCTGGCAGTACTTTTATATAGCTTAATGATGAATACTTATTCTAACAATGAAAATATAAAAAAGGAAGACCATGTCATATATTAATATTTTTGTATTCTGAGGCAAAATGAATATAGGTAACTTTAAGGTCCAGAACACTAAAGGAAGTTGATAAATATACAGAACATTTTTGACACAGTAAGCATAAGATATGCAAAAGCTGTCACATGCGTAATCTCCTACCCTCCCTACCCCCAAATCAAAATCTTTTTCAAAATTAAAACCTTTGTATTTCTGTATTCTGGAGCCATTCCACTCCATGTCCTCCTGGAAGAGTGGAAAGTCCCCTTAAATCATAAATTTTGGTAGCTCACCCCACCGTGACAATAAACTGCCTGTGAGATTTTCCTTTCTATCTCAGACTGGTTTCAAGTGGCCACTTTCCAGAAATTCCCTGCCAGGGCAGGATCGCCTCACACTCAAGTCAGGACACAGAACCATCAGACCCAAAATTGCTCAAGAGAAATGGTTGTTATCTGGTATCAATCTCAGACGGATGAGACTGAGCAGTGCCTTTTATGTTAGGAGAAGAAAATAATTAGAAAGAGAGGCAATCAAGTGTTTTAAACCCAAATGATGTCGTGAGCCATTCCACATTTGAGGAAGTAGAGGGGTAAACTGTGGGGCACAGAGAGGAAGTCTTCCCAGAGAGAAAATCTGGGATAGGATAAGAATCAATAATGACCCTGAAGGGAAAAGGGAGTCACAGAGTAGAAGCCCCTGGAAGCAGAGAGAGGAAGTCACTCCTCAGCTAAAGACCCAGGCTTGCTTGCCTTTTAATACAGATGAGCAGCTGCTTACATTTCTAGAAGCAAACCTTGCCAGTCCTGCCTCTGTGCTTTTCCTTTCAGCCTTATTGAAGTCTTGTCTGTTCCTAGTATGTGGCCCACTTGTTTATCTCTGGGCATTTGCTGTTCCCCGAGTCTGGAAGCCTGGCACTTTCCTCCTTGCCCTCTGACTAGTCGACAGCTTCACACGGTCCATCACTTTCACCAGAAAGTTTTTTTGACTCTTGCTCCCACCTTCAAAATCTGGGTTTGGTGCTCCCCCATGGAACCCTGTCCCTCCTCCATAAGGTACCTGGTTAGGGTCATGTAGGTATATTTCTGTATCCTGTAATAGACTAAGACCCATGATGGTAGAGACCCTGTTCATTTTGTTCACTTTTCTACCTTCACTGCTTAGCACAGCACCCAGCATATGGTAGCTGTTTAGTAAATATGAAGTGGATGAATGAGTGAATGAAGGATTTCCCTTAGCCTGTGGGTGACCCTGTTATAAAAAATTATAGTGATGATCATAATGATAAGCATTACTCACTGCACTCTTTTGTGTATCAAGCTATTGTATGTTAAGCATATTCATGTATTTATCTGATTTATCCCCAAAACCATATGTTAAAGACTATTTTTATCCCCACATTACAAATGAAGAGTTGAGATTTATAGAGCTGGGAGAAATTTCCAATACCACACAGCTAATAAACTTGGAAACTGGTATTTCGCTTGAGGTCTGTATAATTTCAGAGGCCAGTTCCAACCTTAATATAATACTAATGTTTTCCAGCAATTTCTTGATATCTTTAGAATACACTGATAAAATCAATTAATTATTGGGAACTTACTACACTTGAATAGGTGTGCATGTAACTTTATTCCAGCCTTGCTTGCTTGCTTTCTTCTGTTATTAGATTCACCATAATAAAATTAGGAACTGTTGTCATAAACCCAGAGATCATCAGGGCAAAAATAAAAACAGTTCACAGAGCAGATAAAGTATAAACTCTTTTTTTAAAGTATAGTTGATTTACAATGTTGTATTAGTTTCAGGTGTACAGCAAAATGATTCAGTTATACATTTATATTTTTTCAGATTCTTTTCCATTATAGGTTATTACAAGATATTGAATATAGTTCCCTGTGCTATGCAGTAGGTCCTTGTTGTTTATCTACTTTATATATAGTAGTGTGTATTAAAGTATAAATGCTTATTCACTAAATTTTTTTAAATTTAATTTATTTTTTATGCAGCAGGTTCTTATTAGTTATCCATTTTATACATATTAGTGTATATATGTCAATCCCAATCTCCCAATTCATCCCACCACCACCACCCCCCTTCGCCACTTCCCCCCTTGGTGTCCATACGTTTGTTCTCTACATCTGTTATTCACTAAAATTTAATTCAAGATCAAATGTACAAACTGCCAAATTTTTTACTAATGAAGGGAAGACACTAAGTGTGAGTTCATTGTTGACTAAGTCCTGAGTAGCAGTCAAGGGGTGTGTGTAAACAAGGTGTATTAAAGTAGTGGAATTACAGCCAAATCTGGGTCCAAAAGTGAAGAGAATAGCTATAATCCATACTTAACCATTCTTCCTGGTATTGGAAAGGTGGCGTGAGGGCAGGAGGTTGGTCTCAGCGGGAGCACCCCCAGCCCTGCTCCAGGCTGGTCTTTCAAACTTGTGGTCTGAGGGGAAGTGTGGTTTAATGGCTCATCCACCACCTGTTGCCCTCACAATAAGTGATAGCAAGAGCCTTACAGAGTCTGATTACTAACTCTCTTTAGGAGGAAGTATTGTGAACAGAACTTTTTTGTTGTGTTTACAAAGAGTTCTGTTCTGTGGATTCTGATGGAAACGTACAGAAGAGATTGGGTATCAGGATTTCAAAGAAACAGAATCTTCAGGGCTGGATGAAATAGGTAGGGGATGAAGAAGAGCAACAGGGGAAAAAGAATCTCAGAAAGCAAATTTCCTTACTTCGATCTAGAGTTTTAGGCACCCAGGATGTTAATGGCTGTGGTAATACCATAGCCTCTAGCCAGAAGTAGCTCTTGAAAACTAGAAATGTGGCTTGTTTGAATTGAGATGCATTTTAAGTGTCAAACACACACTGGGTTCTGAAGACTTAGTATGAAAAAGAGTGTAAAGTTTTCATGAATAATTTTTAAGTTGATTACATGTTGAAAGAGTATTTTCGGTAGAGTGAGTTAAATAAAATATATTATTACAATTAACTTCACTTGTTTCTTTTTAACTTTTTTATGTGACTACTATAAATTTTAAATTTACATATATGGCTTTCATTAGTGGCTTACTTTATATGCCTATTAGATAGCACTGGTTTATAGGATGGTCACATGGATTACGTCTATTTAATCTTACTTTAGCAGGAACTTTAATCCTCTTTAATCTAAATTTTAAAGAGTCTTTAAGTCTTTAAATGAATTGCAAATAATGTTGTTATCAATCCTGAAAAATTCTACTTTTTATACTTCAAAATGTTACATAAGAATGTTCTTCTTGTACTACAATATTTTTTGCTCAATTCGACTTTTTAAAATTTAACTCAGCAACTGTGTGAACTAAAGAGTGATAACATCCAGTGTGAAAAAGCTGGAGAAGTAATGGTGGCCCTTAATACCAGCAGCTATTTGTTTTCTGTGAAAAAGAATGATCTGAAGTGGAACCAAGATGGGGGTGAAAGCACAGAAATCTATGAAATCAAATATTGATCCCTTGTGATTGCTATTACTTTATCATAAGGTATATTTTACCTGAGAAGGTATATTTATCAACACAAGTCAATATGAAATACTGGGTTTTGTGAATATCTGCATATGATGTACATTTAGCTTGAAAATGTTCACATGGACCACATATTTTCAAGATTTTTAAAATTAAAATTACATTCTTATAGCTTTTAGGGGTGTTGATTTTTTTAAAATTTTGTATCAGCCTGGGACTCTGTTGGAAGCACAATTTTCCCTGGGTGGTTTAAATAAAGAGATTGAATAAAGGGCAAGTTTAAGAACAAAACAAAACACGGAACAAACACTCGAGGCAGCAAGACGTCATTACCACTGCCAGGACTAATGCAGTAAGGTTGTCAAATAGTTTTACCAGAGATAAAAAGCAGCTTGAGCCAAGGTGGAGGGTGTCCTCTGAGCTACCTGTGGTCTGAAATGCAGGGCCAAGAAGGAAAGTAGACAAGAAGTATCCTGAACTCTCTCTCCTACCACCTTACAACCTACTCTATTGGAAGAGCCCAAGTGGAAGCCCACCACCTTCCTGCACAAGCATTCAGAGAAAGGTAGAGAACAAAGAGCAGACAGGAATGAACTAGAGAATAAATAGTACATTTATGAACCACTTCTTATTCAAATTATTTTGCCTAAGATCTAAAGCACGGTGAATAGGGATAGTGACCAATGGGAAAAATAAAGTGGTGTGATCAATCCTAATAGAAAGGTTGTTAATTAAATAAGAGATGCTACATTATATTAAATTGCATGAATACGGAACAAGTTATGCAGTGGTAATGAAATCCAGGAGAGTCATAATGCTATAGAAGGATAAGGGAATAGATGTTAGATGTAGAAAGATTGTAGTGCTTAAGTTTCTCTTTTGATTAATTTATGAATACAAATTGTAACATATTGTAATGAATAAGAATTAAATTAAAAGACAGTGAGGCCTTAATTATACATCTTGAAAATGGGAAATGTATAATTTGGGAGAAACGGCCAAAAGATTAGAATTTAATAATTAGAGAATACTATTTTCAACTTCTGACATTTGACATCTATTTTGATAATATTAGTGATTTGGGGTTCATTAAAACTATGGAGAAAATCTGAAGTCTTTAAAATAGCATAGATAATTCAATACTTCATCACATACCAGTACCCTGTATAATCTAATTTTATAGACAAATAAAATTAATTTTAAAAACAAAAACATATGCATAATATTATGTTTAATACTGGTATCTCAGCATTTCTCACGCTGTGAACGACCTGACCTAAACTTGAGAATGGCCATTGTCTCCCATTCCCTCAAATAAATTGGTGCCCTGCTCCAGAAAGCCTTCCCTAACTCTGCTCTCACTCCTAGCTCATTGGGAGTGAGATCAGCATCTTAGAGTAATATATGCCATAGATTGTTGAACTAAAATGAAGACTTAGAAAAGTAGATGAATAACATATTGTTTCTGCCAGTGTTTGGTTGAGATTTTGTTACCAGATATAGTTGCCGACCCAGAAACAACAGTGCTATAATCTACTGTATTGAATAAGGGAATGTACATACCATTTCGATATTACGCAGAAGGCGAGGGAGCTAACAGTCTATTTTGAAAGGTCTAAACCTTGTTTTCATTCTGGTAGAAGGTCCCAGTTATACTTGCTGACTAGGCCACCATTTTCGTCAAGGTTTCTTTCAACTAACCAGAAAAGTACACCATTGGATCCCAATTTCTCATTCCATTAAACATGAGAGGTTATTTTAACTTAGGCAATTTCAGTACCTGTACCAGCAACACCCCACGACCTGTAGAAAACCTCAGTCATGCTGTATGAAATATTTGGTTTAAAGCAACATCACAGGTTTATCATGCAACTACCACCTTTGAAATGTAACTCTGAATAACAGGACAATTGACCCACTGAATGAAGTTATCTAGGAGAATAATTCTTTCTATTTCTGATATTTTAAATTTATTATTTCATATCTGTAGCCATGTAACTTGGGTGTATTTTTCTATTCAATGTTCCCCAGACTTTCCTAAGCTTAAAACTTTCTAGAGATATATAATCCTCCCCCCAACAAATGAATTTATAACCCAACGCCAAGCATCTCAAGGTTCTTATACAGTAAGTGTAGAGTGGAGTCCAAGACTTGGTATTTCCAAGAAACCCGCTTACCCCCAACCCAGAGGGCTTCCACGATTAGGCAAATCTGGAAAACAACTACAGTTGAACAACAGTTGGCAATATTTGAATTATATTATTTTAAAGATGTACTCTGAACCCCTTAATTTTACTATTTTTTAAATGAATCCCTTTCTTACATAAAACTTGATATATATTTACTACACACACCAGGGAACAATTATATGACTAACAATTTCCATTTTCAAAATAAGATTGCATATATGTGCTTTCAGTTAACCAAAACTACTGATCTAGCATTTTTGTGTTTATAAACAAATTTTAAATGTTTTTTCTTGCATTTTATGGGGAAACATCCAAATACCTAGATCATTCAGAGCAGCCACCATTTAGGGAACATGGCCTTTATATAAAATATTCTTCACACATATTTGCAGTTATTCTTCACAAAAAGTGTGCATTGTTGTGCTTATATTTACAAATGAGGAAAACAAGGCTCAAAAATTTAATTAACATGTCCCAAATCCCACAGTTAATATCAGAACATTAGTCTAAAACAGACAATTCCTGTGTATAGCACTGCCTCACAGGGAAAAATACTGTAACAGACTAATTTACCCGTAAATCCAAATCAATAAGGGATTTTTCATCTGTACATTTCTCTGGGCATTCATTTTTATTATCTAACTGTAGTGATTTGATATTTAACTTAGATATATAAATATATAAATAACTTAGTTATATAAATATATATATATGTCAGGAATATGACAACTGATAGCTTTTTTAAAAATTCAGTCATCAGTAAAGAAGAAATGCTGATGATATCACTGATTGTGAATGGCTATTAGGATGCATACACCATAGAGAAAAATATATGCTTAAATTGATTCCTAGGGGAACATCTTTCTAGAAAAAATAAGAATATCCCCAGGGTTCATAATCAAATCAATGAATTTACAATCATCTCTTGAGATGTTTAGAAACACAAGGAAGGAACCACACTGTTTAAATAGTGTCAATTTTTTAAATTGCCATGCTTTTCAGATTTTGCTTCTGCTAGTTATATAACCATTCCCTCCTCAACAAAGTAAACAGAGAAATAGTCTTGATAAACTTTCAACCTGTCAGCAAAAATACTTCAAAAACATAGAATAACTGAGGTATGTAAGCTTATACACACACATATAGTAGGTGACAAAATCTAGTTTTTATGCACATATTTAATTATAGTTATTTGATTCTAAACTGGTTCTTGACATTTATCTATGGTTTTGTTATTGATTTGGAAGAGCTTTCTTGGTACCAACTATTAAAAAACATATTTTCACATTAAATAAGTTAATTCTTCTATAAGAGAAATTTCTGGATAATTATATAGAAAATACAAAAGAAAGTCTCCCTAACTTTATTTATTCTATTTTCTAACTTGTTTTTTAATTTATTTATTCTATTTCGAATAAAATATGTGAAACTTAGAGAATTCAATTGGGGGTTAATTTTGCCTGCCTTACTAAATTAAATTGTTTTCTTAAGTTTATTCAATATAATTGAAATTGCTGGATAAATCATGACCATGAAGTATGTCTGTAACTCTACTTAGAACCAAAGAATTTTAGATAGAGAAAATAACTTAACATTAAATTAGTCCAAACCCCTCACTTTTAATTACTAGAAAAACTGAGAGTTTTTGATATTAAACTACTCACGGGAGGCCATATTACTAGTCAATTGTTCAGAAGATTAATCATTGACTCCAGCAGCAGGCCAACCTGAAGATCTCTTAATGTAATGTGAAGTTACTCAGACCGAAAATGAATTAAAAGTTTAAAATCAGTCTTTTTTTAGTGTCACTGATTTTGATATTTTCCAGGACATTGTACTGGTTGAAGAATGTCTTCCAAAATTTATGTCCACTAGAACCTCACAATGTGACCTTATCTGGAAATAGTCTTGCACATGTAATTAGATAAGTTAAAAAGAAGTCATACTGGATAAGGACGAGCCTTATATCCAATAACTGGCTTCGTAAGAAGGTCATGTGAACACACAGACACAGAGAGATACAAGCTGCCACAAGCTAAGGAAGGACTAGGGCACCAGAGTTGCACAGGGAAAGAAAGGATTCTTCCCAGAGTCTCTGTAGGGGGCATAGACCTACTGACATCTTGATTTCACATATCTAGCCCCTGGAACTCTGAGAGAATAAATTTATGTTGTTTTAAGCCCCGCTGTTTGTGGTACTTTGTTATGGCAGCCATAGGAAACTAATATAAATATATCACACATAATAATATTTAAATATGGTGGATAATGCCAAAAATTCTGTTTACTGAATATATTTTTGTTTTACTTGATAGTTTTATTGTGATACATTTTTGCTGTAGTCTTTGAATTTGAATTTTGAAGATGCCAAAACATAAAGACTGCTAAAATGATACTTCTTCAAAATAAATTATATCATTTACAGTAGTGTATTTCTAGAATCATAGCCCCTTTATGTCTATGCAGCATAGTTACTCTCTTAAAAATGAATAACAAAAAATGACCAAAACTGAGCTAAAAGTTTAAAATCACAGTCTTTTTTATATCACTGATTTTAAAGAGTGACACAAATTAGATTAGGTAAGAGACATCACAGACTCATGGATGATAACACAAGACCTGTTGGATAAATTTCACTATAGGAAAGAAAGTCTCATGTCAGACTTGTGAAAATTTATCATAAGATGTCACAAAAAGAGATTCTGTAGTATTGACTTTTTATATGGTTATAACAGTAAATCTCAACAATTTATATATATATATATATATATATATATATATATATATATATATCTCTACATTTAACCTAATTATTATAGTTATAACCTCGGTTTTATTATTATTTAAGCATATAGACAAATATGACCTCTATTTCCCACAACCTCCATTTTTGTTCTGAGGTATTTCCAAATAGCATATATAAATTTAGGGCTCCATGAGGGAGCCTCTTCATAATTCTCACCATGACCCATGCTTGGGAAGACCCCCAAAAATAGGCTCACTTTAAGGTTGGATTATCCTCTTATCAGTCTGTGTCAGAATCCAGAACAATAGCTGCATCTCAATTCCCCTCCAGCTGGAAAATTTTATGTAACACCTGCTACATCAGAAAACAAAAAAGACTATTATGAAAATATAATAGAACAAAACAAAATATACAACTACATTGAAGCAAAAATACAACAGTTAATTTTAAATTATGTTGAAGGAAATAAATGTTAAGCTTGATAAAAAAGAATGTACTCATGAAACAAAGGTGGGTTCATGGATCTACTACTTAGTCAGAAACTGAATATAAAATTACCTTTGGGCATAATTGTGTGTGTGTGCTCGATAGAACTGTTTTAGAGAGAAAGTCCACTTAAAAAAACACTCTCTGGGAAAGAATATTTGCAAATATTTATCTGACAAATAATTTGTATTCAGAATATATAAAGAACTTCTACAAATCAACAATGAAAATGTAAACAACCATTAAAAAACTGGGAGATAACTTGAAAAGAAACTTCACAAAAGAAGATAAATGAATGGCAATAAGCACTCGGAAAGGTGGTCAAAATTCTTGACATAAGGGCAATGCAAATTTAAACCACATTGTAAGAGCATTCAACACCCGTAAAATGCCTGAAATGCTCCCTCCCTCCAAAAACCCCTGACATTAAACGGTGGTGGTATAGAACACCTGGAACTTTCATACACAGTCAGTGGGAGTATAAAATGGTACAATATTTTAGATACTTGGAATGGCAATTTTTTATCTACATTATGAGCAATTTCACTTCTAGGTATTAATCTCAGAGAAATGAAAACATACATCTATAATAATGACTTGTACAAGAATGTTCCTAGAAGATTCAGCCATAATAGTAAAAAACTACAAAATTCTACGTGCCCATCAAGAGGTAGAAGGATGAACAAGTTGTAGTATATCATACAATGGAACACAACTCAGAAGTGAAACAAAATGACTTACTGATACATAGATCAACATGAATGAATCTACATACATTATGCTGAGTGAAAGAAGCTGGCCCCGAGAGAATACATTCTGTATGATTCCACTTATATGAACTTCTGGAATCAACAAAATAATCTATGATAATAGATGTAGGAAAATTGTGGGAAGTGGTGCAAGAGAATATTTTATATCTATTGTGAGTAGCAGTTAAATTGAATTAAATGCTAATGAACTGTGAATTTCATTTTTTTAATTTAATTTTATTTTTTTAATACAGCATGTTCTTATTAGTTATCAATTTTATACATATTAGTGTATATATGTCAATCCTAATCTCCCAATTCACCCCAACACCACCCCCCCCATTTTCCCCCCTTGGTGTCCATACGTTTGTTCTCTACATCCGTGTCTCTATTTCTGCCCTGCAAACCGGTTCATCTGTACCATTTTTCTAGATTCCACATATATGTGTTAATATACAATACTTGTTTTTCTCTTTATGACTTACTTCAATCTGTATGACAGTCTGTGTATCCATCCACATCTCTACAAATGGCCCAATTTCATTCCTTTTTATGGCTCAGTAATATTCCATTGTATATATGTACCATCATTTCTTTATCCATTCCTCTGTTGATGAGCATTTAGGTTGATCCATGACCTGGCTATTGTACTGCTGGCTATTGCAGTGCTGTAATGAACATTGGGGTGCATGTGAGTTTTTGAATTATGGTTTTCTCTGGGTATATGCCCAGTAGTTGGATTTCTGGGTCATATGGTAATTCTGTTTTTAGTTTCTTAAGGAACCTCCATACTGTTCTCCATAGTGGCTGTATCAAATTACATTCCCACCAACAGTGCAAGAGGGTTCCCTTTTCTCCACACACTCTCCAGCATTTGTTTGTAGATTTTCTGATGTTGCCCATTCTAACTGGTGTGAGGTGATACCTCATTGTACTTTTGATTTGTATTTCTCTAATAGTGATGTTGAGCAGCTTTTCATGTGCCTCTTGGCCATCTGTATGTCTTCTTTGGAGAAATGTCTATTTAGGTCTTCTGTCCATTTTTTGATTGGGTTTTTGGTTTTTTCAATATTGACCTGCATGAGCTTTTTAAATATTTTGGAGATTAATCCTTTGTCTGTTGATTCATTTGCAAATATTTTCTCCCATTCTGAGGGTTGTCTTTTCATCTTGTTTACAGTTTCCTTTGCTGTGCAAAAGCTTTTAAGTTTCATTAGGTCCCATTTGTTTATTTTTGTTTTTATTTCCATTATTCTAGGAGGTGGGTTAAAAAATATCTTGCTGTGATTTACGTCAAAGGGTGTTCTCCCTATGTTTTCCTCTAAGAGTTTTATATTGTCCGGTCTTACATTTAGGTCTTTAATCTATTTTGAGTTTATTTTTGTATATGGTGTTAGGGAGTGTTCTAATTTCATTCTTTTACATGTAGCTTTCCAGTTTTCCCAGCACCACTTATTGAAGAGTCTGTCTTTTCTCCATTGTATATCCTTGCCTCGTTTGTCATAGATTAGTTGACCATAGGTGTGTGGGTTTATCTCTGGGCTTTCTAACCTGTTCCATTGACCTATATTTCTGTTTTTGTCCAGTACCATATTGTGTTGATTTGTAGTATAGTCTGAAGCCGGGGAATCTGCTTTCTTCAGCTCCGTTTTTTTCCCTCAAGATTGCTTTGGCTATTCAGGGACTTTTGTGTCTCCATACAAATTTTAAGATTTTTTTGTTCTAGTTCTGTAAAAAATGCCATTGGTAATTTGATGGGAATTGCATTGAGTCTGTAGATTGCTTTGGGTAGTTTAGTCATTTTCACAATATTGATTCTTCCAATCCAAGAACATGGTATATCTCTCCATCTGTTTGTGTCATCTTTGATTTCTTTCATCAGGGTCTTATAGTTTTCTGAGTACAGATCTTTTACTTCCTTAAGTAGGTTTATTCCTAGGTATTTTATTCTTTTTTGTTGCAATGGTGAATGGGAAAGTTTCCTTAATTTCTCTTTCTGATCTTTCATTGTTAGTGTATAGGAATGCAAGAGATTTCTGTGCATTAATTTTGTATCTTGCAACTTTACCAAGTTCATTGTTTAGCTCCAGTAGTTTCCTGGTGGCATCTTTAGGATTATCTATGTATAGTATCATATCATCTGCAAACAGTGACAGCTTTACTTCTTCTTTTCCAATTTGGATTACTTTTATTTCTTTTTCTTCTCTGATTGCTGTGGCTAGGACTTCCAAAACTATGTTGAATAATAGTGGCAAGAGTGCACATCCTTGTCTTATTCCTGACCTTAGAGGAAATGCTTTCAGTTTTTCACCATTGGGAATGATGTTTGCTGTGGGTTTGTCATATATGGCCTTTATGATGTTGAGGTAGGTTTCCTCTATGCCCACTTTCTGGAGAGTTTTTATGATAAATGGGTGTTGAATTTTGTCAAAAGGTTTATCTGCATCTATTGAGATGATCATACAGTTTTTATTCTTCAGTTTGTTAATATGGTGTATCACATTGATTGATTTGCATACATTGAAGAATTCTTGCATCCCTGAGATAAATCCCACTTGATCATGGTGTATGATCTTTTTAATGTGTTGTTCGATTCTGTTTGCTAGTATTTTGTTGAGGACTTTTGCATCTATATTCATCAGTGATATTGGTCTGTAATTTTCTTTTTTTGTAGTGTCATTGTCTGGTTTTGGTCTCAAGGTGATGGTGGCCTCGTAGAATGAGTTTGGGAGTGTTCCTTCCTCTGCCATTTCTTGGAAGAGTTTGAGAAGGATAGGTGTTAGCTTTTCTCTAAATGTTTGATAGAATTCACCTGTGAAGCCTTCTGGTCCTGGACTTTTGTTTGTTGGAATATTTTTAATCAGAGTTTCAATTTCAGTGTTTGTTATTGGTCTGTTTATATTTTCTATTTCTTCCTGGTTCAGTCTTGGAAGGTTATACCTTTCTAGGAATTTGTCCATTTCTTCCAGGTTGTCCATTTTATTGGCATAGAGTTGCTTGTAGTAGTCTGTTATGATGCTTGGTATTTCTGCAGTGTCTGTTGTAACTTCTCCTTTTTCATTTCTATTGATTTGAGTCCTCTCCATCATTTTCTTGTTGAGTCTGGTTAAAGGTTTATCAATTTTGTTCATCTTCTCAAAGAACCAGCTTTTAGTGTTATTGATCTTTGCTATTGTTTTCTTTGTTTCTATTCATTTATTTCTGCTCTGATCTTCATGATTTCTTTCCTTCTCCTAACTTTGGGTCTTGTTTGTTCTTCTTTCTCTAGTTCCTTTAGGTGTAGGGTTAGATTGTTTATTTGAGATTTTTCTTGTTTCTTGAGGTAGGATTGTATTGCTATAAACTTCCCTCTTAGAGCAGCTTTTGCTGCATCCCATAGGTTTTGGATCATCGTGTTTTTGTTGTCATTTATCTCCAGGTATTTTTTGATTTCCTCTTTGATTTCTTCAGTGATCTCTTGGTTATTTAGTAATGTATTGTTTAACCTCCATGTGTTTGTGTGTTTTTTATGTTTTTTTCCCCTGTAATTCATTTCTAATCTCATAGCATTATGGTCGGAAAAGATGCTTGATATGATTTCAATTTTCTTAAATTTACCAAGGCTTGATTTGTGACCCAAGATGTGATCTATCCTGGAGAATATTCCATGTGCACTTGAGAAGAGAGTGTAATCTGCTGTTTTCGGATGGAATGTCGTATAAATATCAGTTAAATCTATCTGGTCTATTGTGTCATTTAAAGCTTGTGTTTCCTTATTCATTTTCTGTCCATTGGTGTTAGTGAGGTGTTAAAGTCCCCTGTTATCATTGTGTTACTGTCGATTTCCTCTTTTATAGCTGTTAGCTTTTGCCTTATGTATTGAGGTGTTCCTATGTTGTGTGCATATATATTTATAATTGTTATATCTTTTTCTTGGTTTGATCCCTTGATCATTTTGTAGTGTCCTTCCTTGTCTCATGTAACATTATTTATTTTAAAGTCTATTTTATCTGATAGGAGTATTGCTAATCCAGCTTTCTTTTGATTTCCATTTGCAGGGAATATCTTTTTCCGTCCCTTCACTTTCAGTCTGTATGTGTCCCTAGGTCTGAAGTGGGTCTCTTGTAGACAGCATATATACATACGGGTCTTGTTTTTTGTATCCATTCAGTGAGCTGTGTCTTTTGGCTGGAGCATTTAATCCATTCACATTTAAGGTAATTATCGTTATGTATGTTCCTATTACAATTTTCTTAATTGTTTTGGGGTTTTTTTTGTAGGTCCTTTTCTTCTCTTGTGTTTCCCACTTAGAGAAGTTCCTTTAGTATTTGTTGTAGAGCTGGTTTGGTGGTGCTGAATTCTCTTAGCTTTTGCTTGTCTGTAAAGCTTTTGATTTCTCTGTCGAATCTGAATGAGATCCTTGCCGGGTAGAGTAATCTTTGTTATAGGTTCTTCCTTTTCATCACTTTGAGTATATTGTGCCACCCCCTTCTGGATTGCAGAGTTTCTGCTGAGAGTTCAGATGTTAACCTTATGGGACTTCTGTTGTATGTTATTTGTCATTTTTCCCTTGTTGCTTTTAATAATTTTTCTTTGTCTTTAATTTTTGTCAGTTTGAGTACTGTGTGTCTCAGTATGTTTCTCCTTGGGTTTATCCTGCCTGGAGCTCTCCTTGCTTCCTGGCCTTGGGTGGCTATTTCCTTTCCCATGTTAGGGAAGTTTTTGACTATAATCTCTTCAAATATTTTCTCGGGTCCTTTCTCTCCCTTTTTTCCTTCTGGGACCCCTATACTGTGAATGTTGGTGTGCTTAATGTTCTCCCAGAGGTCCCTTAGGCTGTCTTCATTTCTTTTCATTCTTTTTTCTTTATTCTGTTCCATGGCAGTGAATTCCACCGTTCTGTCTTCCAGGTCACTTATCCGTTTTTCTGCCTCAGTTATTCTGCTAATGATTTCTTCTAATGTATTTTTCATTTCAGTTATTGTATAGTTCATCTCTGCTTGTTTGTTCTTTAATTCTTCTAGGTCTTTGTTAAACATTTCTTGCATCTTCTCGATATTTGCCTCCATTCTTTTTCTGAGGTCCTGGATCATCTTCACTATCATTATTCTGAATTCTTTTTCTGGAAGGTTGCCTATCTCCACTTCATTTAGTTGTTTTTCTGGGGTTTTATCTTGTTCCTTCATCTGGTACCTAGTCCTCTGCCTTTTCATTTTGCCTATCGTTCTGTGAATGTGACTTTGTAGTTTTTCTTGCTTCTGCTGTCTGCTCTCTGGTGGATAAAGCTATCTAAGACGCTTGTGCAAGCTTCCTGATGGGAGGGCCTAGTGGTGGGTAGAACTGGGTGTTGCTCTTGTGGGCAGAGCTCAGTAAAACTTTAATCCACTTGTCTGCTGATGGGTGGGGCTGAGTTCCCTCCCTGTTGGTTGTTTGGCCTGAGGCAACCCAGCACTGTGCCTACAGGCTCTTTACAGGTGGGGCTAATGGCAGACTCTGGGAGGGCTCATGCCACGGAGTACTTCTCAGAACTTCTACTGCCAGTGTCCTCATCCCCTCAGTGAGCCACAACCACCTCCCGCCTCTGCAGGAGACCCTCCAACACTAGCAGATAAGTCTGGTTCAGTCTCCTCTGGAGTTCAGCTCCTTCCCCCTGGGTCCTCACGCGCACACTACTTTGTGTGTGCCCTCCAAGAGTGGAGTCTTTGTTTCCCCCAGTCCTGTGGAAGTCCTTCAATCAAATCCCCTGCTAGCCTTCAAAGTCTGATTCTCTGGGAATTCATTCTCCCGTTGCCAGACACCCAGTTTGGGAAGCCTGACGTGGGGCTCAGAACCTCCACTCCAGTGGGTGGACTTCTGTGGTATAATTGTTCTCCAGTTTGTGAGTCACCCACCCAGTGGTTATGGGGTTTGATTTTATTGTGATTGTGCCTCTCCTACTGTCTCATTGTGGCTTCTCCTTTGTCCTTGGATGTGGGGTATCTTTTTTGGTGAGTTCCAGTGTCTTCCTGTCGATGATTGTTCAGCAGTCAGTTGTGATTCCAGTGCTCTCACAAGTCGGAGTGAGCACACATGCTCCTACTCCGCCCTCTTGAAACAATCTTGAACTGTGCATTTTATTTATTTATTTATTTTAACATCTTTATTGGAGTATAATTGCTTTACAATGGTGTGTTAGTTTCTGCTTTATAACAAAGTGAATCAGCTATACATATACATATATCCCCATATTTCTTCCCTTTTGTGTCTCCCTCCCTCCCACCCTCCCTGTCCCATACCTCTAGGTGGTCACAAACCACTGAGCTAATCACCTGTGTTATGCTGCTGCTTCCCACTAGTTTTCGATTTTACATTTGGTAGTGTATATATTCCATGCCACTCTCTCACTTTGTCACAGCTTACTCTTCTCCCTCCTCGTGTCCTCAAGTCCATTCTCTAGTAGGTCAGCATCTTTATTCCCGTCCTGCCCCTATGTTCTTCATGACCTTTTTTTTTTTCCTTAGATTCCATATATATGTGTTAGCATACGGCATTTCTTTTTACCTTTCTGACTTACTTCACTCTATATGACAGGCTCTAGGTTCATCCACCTCACTACAAATAACTCAATTTCATTTCCTTGTATGGCTAAGTAATATTCCATTGTATATATGTGCCACATCTTCTTTATCCATTCATCTGTCAATGGACACTTATGTTGCTTCCATATCCTGGCTATTGTAAATAGAGCTGCAATGAACACTGTGGTACATGACTCTTTTTGAATTATGGTTTTCTCAGGGTGTATACCCAGTAGTGGGATTGCTGGGTCATATGGTAGTTCTATCTTTAGTTTTTTAAGGAACCTCCATACCGTTGTCCATAGTGGCTGTATCAATTTACATTCCCACCAACAGTGCAAGAGGCTTCCCTTTTCTCCACACCCTCTCCAGCATTTATTGTTTGTAGATTTTTTGATGATGGTCATTCTGACTGGGGTGAGAGGATATCTCATTGTAGTTTTGATTTGCATTTCTTTAATGATTAATGATGTTGAGCATTCTTTAATGTGTTTGTTGGCAATCTGTATATCTTCTTTGGAGGAATGTCTATTCAGGTCTTCTGCCCATTTTTGGATTGGGTTGTTTGTTATTTTGATGTTGAGCTGCATGAGCTGCTTGTAAGTTTTGGAGATTAATCCTTTGTCAGTTGCTTCATTTGCAAATATTTTCTCCCATTCTGAGGGGTGTCTTTTCATCTTGTTTATGGTTTCCTTTGCTGTGCAAAAGTTTTTAAGTTTCATTAGGTCTCATTTGTTTATTTTTGTTTTTATTTCCTTTTCTCTAGGAGGTGGGTCAAAAAGGATCTTGCTGTGATGTATGTCATAGAGTGTTCTATGTTTTCCTCTAAGAGTTTGATAGTGTCTGGCCTTACATTTAGGTCTTTAATCCATTTTGAGTTTATTTTAGTGTATGGTGTTAGGGAGTGTTCTAATTTCATTCTTTTACATGTAGCTGTCCAGTTTTCCCAACACCACTTATTGAAGAGGCTGTCTTTTCTCCATTGTATATTCTTGCCTAATTTATCAGAAATAAGTTGACCATATGTGCATGGGTTTATCACTGGGCTTTCTATCCTGTTCCATTGATCTATATTTCTGTTTTTGTGCCAGTACCATATTGTCTTGATTACTGTAGCTTTGTAGTATAACCTGAAGTCAGGGAGCCTAAATCCTCCAGCTCCATTTTTCTTTCTCAAGATTGCTTTGGCTATTCGGGGTCTTTTGTGTTTCCATACAAATTGTGAAATTTTTTTGTTCTAGTCCTGTGAAAAATGCCATTGGTAGTTTGATAGGGATTGCATTGAATCTGTAGATTGCTTTGGGTAGTATAGTCATTTTCACAATGTTGATTCTTCCAATCCGAGAACATGGTATATCTCTCCATCTGTTTGTATCATCCTTAATTTCTTTCATCAGTGTCTTATAGTTTTTTGCATACAGGTCTTTTGTCTCCCTAGGTAGGTTTATTCCTAGGTATTTTATTCTTTTCTTTGCAGTGGTACATGGGAGTGTTTCCTTAATTTCACTTTCAGATTTTTCATCATTAGTGTATAAGAATGCAAGAGATTTCTGTGCATTAATTTTGTATCCTGCTACTTTACCAAATTCATTGATTAGCTATTGTAGTTTTCTGGTTGCATATTTAGGATACTCTATCATGTCATCGGCAAACAGTGACAGCTTTAGTTCCTCTTTTCTGATTTGGATTCCTTTTATTTCTTTTTCTTCTCTGACTGCTGTGGTGAAAACTTCCAAAACAATGTTGAATAATAGTGGTGAGAATGGGCAACCTTGTCTTGTTCCTGATCTTGGTGGAAATGGTTTCAGTTTTTCACCATTGAGGATGATGTTGGTTGTGGCCTTGTCATATATGGCCTTTATTATGTTGAGGTAAGTTCCCTCTATGCCTACTTTCTGGAGGGTTTTATCAAAAATGGGTGTTGAATTTTGTCAAAAATTTTTCTGCATCTATTGAGATGATCATATGTTTTTTATTCTTCAATTTGTTAATATGGTGTATCACATTGATTTATTTGCGTATATTGAAGAATCCTTGCATTCCTGGGATAAACCCCACTTGATCATGGTGTATGATCCTTTTAATGTGCTGTTGGATTCTATTTGCTAGTATTTTGTTGAAGATTTTTGCATCTATGTTCATCAATGATATTGGCCTGTAGTTTTCTTTCTTTGTGATATTTTTATCTGATTTTGGTATCAGGGTGATGGTGGCCTCGTAGAATGAGTTTGGGAGTGTTCCTCCCTCTGCTATATTTTGGAAGAGTTTGAGAAGGATAGGTGTTAGCTCTTCCCTAAATGTTTGATAGAATTCGCCTGTGAAGCCATGTGGTCCTGGGCTTTTGTTTGTCAGAAGATGTTAAACCACACTTTCAATTTCATTGCTTGTCATTGGTCTGTTTATATTTTCTATTTCTACCTGGTTCAGTCTCGGAAGGTTGTGCTTTTCTAAGAATATGTCCATTCCTTCCAGGTTGTCCATTTTATTGGCATATAGTTGCTTGTAGTGATCTCTCGTGATCCTTTGTATTTCTGCAGTGTCAGTTGTAACTTCTCCTTTTTCATTTCTAATTCTATTGATTTGAGTCTTCTCCCTTTTTTTCTTGATGAGTCTGGCTAATGGTTTATCAATTTTGTTTATCTTCTCAAAGAACCAGCTTTTAGTTTTATTGATCTTTGCTATTGTTTCCTTCATTTCTTTTTCATTTATTTCTGATCAGATCTTTATGATTTCTTTCCTTCTGCTAAATTTGGGGGTTTTTTGTTCTTCTTTCTCTAATTGCTTTAGGTGTAAGTTTAGGTTGTTTATTTGAGATGTTTCTTGTTTCTTGAGGTAAGATTGTATTGCTCTAAACTTCCCTCTTAGAACTGCTTTTGCTGCATCCTATAGGTTTGGGGTCGTCATGTATTCATCGTCATTTGTTTCTAGGTATTTTTTGATTTCCTCTTTGATTTCTTCAGTGATGTCTTGGTTATTAAGTAGTGTACTGTTTAGCCTCCATGTGTTTGTATTTTTTACAGATTTTTTCCTGTAATTGATATCTAGTCTCATAGTGTTGTGGTCGGAAAAGATACTTGATATGATTTCAGTTTTCTTAAATTTACCAAGGTTTGATTTGTGACCCAGGATATGATCTATCCTGGAGAATGTTCCATGAGCACTTGAGAAGAAAGTGTATTCTGTTGTTTTTGGATGGAATGTCCTATAAATATCAATTAAAGCCAGCTTTTTTAATGTATCATTTAAAGCTTGTGTTTCCTTATTTATTTTCATTTTGGATGATCTGTGCATTGGTGAAAGTGGGGTGTTAATGTCCCCTACTCTGATTGTGTTACTGTCGATTTCCCCTTTTATGGCTGTTAGTATTTGCCTTATGTATTGAGGTGCTCCTATGCTGGGTATCTAAATATTTACAATTGTTACATCTTCTTGGATTGATCCCTTGATCATTATGTAGTGTCCTTCTTTGTCTCTTGTAATAGTCTTTGTTTTAAAGTCTAATTTGTCTGATATGAGAATTGCTACTCCAGCTTTCTTTTGATTTCCATTTGCATGAAATATGTTTTTTCATTCCTTCACTTTCAGTCTGTATGTGTCCCTAGGTCTGAAGTGTCTCTTGTAGGCAGCATATATACGGGTCTTGTTTTTTTATCCATTTAGCCAATCTATGTCTTTTGGTTGGAGCATTTAACCCATTTACATTTAAGGTAATTATCGATATGTATGTTCCTATTAGCATTTTCTTAATTGCTTTGGGTTTGTTATTGTAGGTCTTTTCCTTCTCTTGTGTTTCCTGCCTAGAGAAGTTCCTTTAGCATTTGTTGTAAAACTGGTTTGTTGGTGCTGAATTCTCTTAGCTTTTGCTTGTCTGTAAAGGTTTTAATTTCTCTGTCAAATCTGAATGAGATCCTTGCTGGGTACAGTAATCTTGGTTTTAGGTTTTTCCCTTTCATCACTTTAAATATGTCCTGCCATGCCCTTCTGGCTTACAGAGTTTCTGCTGAAAGATCAGCTGTTAACCTTATGGGGATGCCCTTGTGTGTTATCTGTTGTTTTTCTCTTGCTACTTTTAATTTTTTTTCTTTGTATTTAATTTTTGATACTTTGAGTAATATGTGATGTGTCTTTGAGTGTTTCTCCTTGGATTTATCCTGTATGGGACTCTCTGTGCTTCGTTGACTTGATGAAGTATTTCCTTTCCCATATTAGGGAAGTTTTCAACTATAATCTCTTCAAATATTTTCTCAGTCCCTTTCTTTTTCTCTTCTTCTTCTGGAACCCCTATAATTTGAATGTTGCTGAGTTTAATGTTGTCCCAGAGGTCTCTGAGACTGTCCTCAATTGTTTTCATTCTTTTTCTTTATTCTGCTCTGCAGTAGTTATTTCCACTATTTTACCTTCCTGGTCACTTATCCATTCTTCTGCCTCAGTTATTTTGCTATTGATTCTTTCTACAGAATCTTTAATTTCATTTTTTGTGTTGTTCATCATTGTTTCTTTGCTCTTTAGTTCTTCTAGGTCTTTGTTAATCGTTTCTTATATTTTCTCCATTCTATTTCCAAGATTTTGGATCATCTTTACTATCATTACTCTGAATTCTTTTTCAGGTAGACTGCCTATTTCCTCTTCATTTGTTTGGTCTGGTGGGTTTTTACCTTGCTCCTTCAACTGCTGTGTGTTTCTCTCTCTTCTCATTTTGCTTAACTTACTGTGTTTGGGGTCTCCTTTCACAGACTGCAGGTTCATAGTTCCCGTTGTTTTTGGTGTCTGCCCCCCATGGCTAAGATTGGTTCAGTGGGTTGTGTAGGCTTCCTGGTGGAGGGGACTAGTACCTGTGTTCTGGTGATGCGCCTGGATCTTGTCTTTCTAGTGGGCAGGTCCGTGTCCGGTGCTGTGTTTTGGGGTGTTTGTGACCTTATTATGATTTTAGGCAGCCTCTCTGCTAATGGGTGGGGTTGTGGTCCTGTCTTGCTAGTTGTATGGCATAGGGTGTTCAGCACTGTAGCTTGCTGGTGGTTGAGGGGAGCTGGGTCTTGCCATTGAGATGGAGATCTCTGGGAGATTTTCGCTGTTTGAAATTACGTTGAGCTGGGAGGTCTCTGGTGGACCAATGTCCTGAACTCAGCTCTCCCACCTCAGTGACAGAGACCTGATGCCCAGCCAGAGCACCAAGACCCTGTCATCCATATGACTCACAATAAAAGGGAGAAAAAGAGAAAGAAAGAAAGAAAGAAAATATAATAAATTTATTAAAATAAAAAATAATTATTAAAAAATGAAAAGTTTTTTTAATTAATAAAAAAAGAAAAAGAAAGAAAGAAAGAGCAGAGCAACCAAACCAAAAAACAAATCCACCAATTATAACAAGCGCTATATACTATACTAAAAAAAAAAGGAGAGACAGAACTCTAGGACAAATGGTAAAAGCAAAGCTATACAGACAAAATCACACACAGAAGCATACACATACACACTCACAAAAAGAGAAAAAGGTAAAAAAATATATATATCGTGGCTCTCAAAATCCACCGCCTCAATTTTGGGATGATTCGTTGTCTATTCAGGTATTCCACAGATGCAGGGTACATCAAGTTGACTGTGGCGATTTAACCCGCTGCTCCTGAGGTTGCTGGGAGAGATTTCCCTTTCTCTTCTTTTTTCGCACAGCTCCTGGGGTTCAGCTTTGGATTTGGACCTGCTTCTGCGTGTAGGTCCCCTGAGGGCGTCTGTTCCCCGCCCAGACAGAACGGGGTTAAAGGAGCAGCTGATTCGGGGGCTCTGGCTCAGTCAGGCGGGGGGGAGGGAGCGGTACAGAGGAGGCGGGGCGAGCCTGCGGCGGCAGAAGCCGGCGTGACGTTGCAGCAGCCTGAGGCGCGCCGTGCGTTCTCCCGGGGAAGTTGTCCCCGGATCACGGGAGCCTGGCCGTGACGGGCTGCACTGGCTCCCAGGAGGGGCGGTGTGGAGAGTGACCTGTGCTCGTACACAGGCTTCTTGGTGGCGGCGG
The DNA here is from genome assembly GCF_028564815.1 of Eubalaena glacialis. NCBI lineage: Eukaryota > Metazoa > Chordata > Mammalia > Artiodactyla > Balaenidae > Eubalaena > Eubalaena glacialis. The sequence continues at coordinate 39,479,267 of NC_083719.1, read as the reverse complement.
CAGCAGCCTTAGCGTCTCATGCCCGTCTCTGGGGTCCGCGCTGATAACCGCGGCTCGCGCCCGTCTCTGGAGCTCCTTTAAGTGGCGCTCTGAATCCCCTCTCCTCGCGCACCAGGAAACAAAGAGGGAAGAAAAAGTCTCTTGCCTCTTCGGCAGCTCCAGACTTTTCCCTGGACTCCCTCCCGGCTAGCTGTGGCGCACTAGCCCCTTCAGGCTGTGTTCATGCCGCCAACCCCAGTCCTCTCCCTGGGATCTGACCGAAGCCCGAGCCTCAGCTCCCAGCCCCCGCCCGCCCCGGCGGGTGAGCAGACAAGCCTCTCGGGCTGGTGAGTGCTGGTCGGCACCGAGCCTCTGTGCGGGAATCTCTCCGCTTTGCCCTCCGCACCCCTGTGGCTGCGCTCTCCTCCGTGGCTCGGAAGCTTCCCCCCTCTGCCACCCCCATCTCTGCCCATGCAGGGGCTTCCTAGTGTGTGGAAACCTTTCCTCCTTCACAGCTCCCTCCCACTGGTGCAGGTCCCGTCCTAATTCTTTTGTCTCTGTTTTTTCTTTTTTCTTTTGCCCTACCCAGGTACGTGGGGATTTTCTTGCCTTTTGGGAGGTCTGACGTCTTCTGCCAGCGTTCAGTAGGTGTTCTGTAGGAGTTGTTCCACATGTAGATGTATTTCTGAGGTATTTGTGGGGAGGAAGGTGATCTCCACGTCTTACTCTTCTGCCATCTTGAAGCTCCTCCTCATTCTCGAGCTGAGCATTTTAAAATATCCAATTGATACCTCAATAAAACATTTTCATTACAGTAATAATAAGAAAGTTTAAAAATAAAAAAGAATACACATAAGTTGAATCATTAAATATAAAAATATAAATAAATTTCACTGGTCTCATCTTCAAAGAAAAGATGAGATATAGATTAATAAACTTATGTTTATTATATTAAGGACAAAATTAAAGAAAGGGAACATCACTTTGCATTAACCTAATTAAATGTTTAAATTATGAAGCTAAATGTCTCTTCCACACTCAACAACTACAAAATGGTTAGTCACAAGATATAGAAAATATCAGGTTGGCTTCCAATTTTTGGTGCATAATAAATACAATTTTAAAATGATACAACTGAACTTATTTACAAAATAAAAATAGACCCACAGACATAGAAAACAAAGTTGTGGTTAACAAAAGGGGAAAGGGGTGGTGGGATAAGTTAGGAGTTTGGGATTAACATACATACACTATTATATATAAAATAGATAACCAACAAGGATCTACTGTATAGCACAGGGAATTATACTCAGTATTTTGTAAAACCTATAAGGGAAAGAATCTGAAAAAAATAGATATGCATGTATGTATAACTGAATCACTTTGCTGTACACCTGAAACTAACACAACATTGTAAGTCAACTATACATCACTAAAAAAAAGTGAAGTAACATCAACAAAACTTTAACAGTAATATGTTCTGTATTCTATACCCAGCCACGTTATAATTCCTGTAAGAAAAATATGCAAAGATATTCTCAGATGTATCTGAACCCAGAGTATACTCCATTCCGGTGTTTAAAAAACCTCAAGAATGTTCTTTAGGACATTTTTTTTTTTTTTTTCCCAAACAAGTAGTGATAACAAAGAAAAAAATATTGGGGTTTATCCCCAAGTTAAATTACTGAGCACAGCATTAAGCAGGAGTGGGATGAGGAGTGAAGAAAAGTTATATTCCATAAAGACGGGTCCATTTGTATAGTGCTATTCTTGACTTTGATAGGTTGGTTTAAGAAAACTTTACAATTTCAATATAATTACATATACATTTTTACCTTAATGACCATATCCCAAGATATTTAAGGAGGTCAAAGGAAGAGAAAATAACGTCAGCAAAACCCAAACACTTGGAAATTTTTATATTCATTTTATAAATAACAATTAGTCAAGGAGAAAACTGGGTCAATGTTAACAGAAAGAGTAGAGAAACACACTCACATCAGACTTATGAGATGCAGCTAAAGCTATATTCAGAGCAAATGTCATTTTCATTATTTTTAAAATAAGTGAAATATTTTAAAGGTTTACTCAAGAGATAGGAAGAAAAATAAGCAAAATCTAAATAATTCAGAAGGAAGTAATTAATAGAAGGTCAAGCAGAAATAACTGCAAAGCAAAATTATGGAAATGAAAAAATTAGGCTTGTATAAACAATGATATATAAAAAAACTTTAATCAAATTATTTCAAAAAATAGAAAGGATATATTTTAAGAGTTATAGCATATATTTTAAAATGAGTTTCTTCTAAGAACAACTGATGCTAATATATTTAATAATCTCAAGAGAATGGACAAATTTTCTAAAGAAAAATTTATAAATAGCCAAAACTAATTCAATAAGAATTTTTAAAGAAAAAAATTTAATAAAGCAAAAAAAAAAGGGAAACTGTAAAAAACTTAGCACTAACAGAAAAGCATCTCCAGAGATAGTTGCTTTTACACTTGACTTTTCTAAGTTTTCAAGACACATAATATCTGTGCTACAAAAATTACTGAAAAACAGATTAAAAAAAGGAAAGTTGCCAAATTCACTTTTTTATAAAGCAAGAACTATTCTGAAAATAAAAGCTGACATAGATACATGGAATGGAAATCTGTGTATCCAATTCTTTAAGACTGCAGACTTGGAAAATCTTAGACAACAGCAAAATGGTCTTTAGTCCAAGAATCAAACTATTCATCATGAAATCTATTAATAAAATTTATCACATAGACAAGTTAAATATAAAAAATAATATAGTCTTTCCAATTGGATACCCCAAAAGGCTACAAAAAAAAATCCAAGAACCATTAACTAGTATACGTTTTTTATATATAGAAATAAAAATGCTTCCTGAACATGATGGAGACTATCAAGCTTGGTCCAAGAGACAATGTGGGATTTAATCCAAAACTGCAGGAAGACGGCATTACTATTGAACAGTGTCCTAAGTCTAACTAGTGAAACTTGGAAAGGAGAAAGCAAAATAATTATTTGCAGATGATATGATGTTAAAGCTGGAAAAACTAAACGTATAAAAGATGTAAAGCAATTTAACACTTGAACCTCACTTAAAATGAAACATGCATTAACAAAAGCCTAGAATACAAAGGGTATCTTTGAATAGAATTGTAGTATCTACTTTTTTTGCCATCTTTTGCTGATTTCTAAATTTTCTTATGCATATGTACTCTTAACCAGTGGAAACAAATATACAAACAAAAAGTAACAAAAATATCTGTAAACCATAGCACTAAGAAAACTGGCAGGGGGACGGGGCAGAGTTCATTCCCATGATGCTGAAATCATTAGCAGCTTTGTACATACATGTTTATGACAGACACACACATGCACACACTTATCTATTTAAACGTTTCTGTGTGTGTGAATTCATACTATCTATAATGAGGTTTTCAATGTAGAATGTTATTGACTTCATACATCAAGGACATTATTTTATATAAATATATGTGTTTGTCCCAGTCATTATTTCAACAGCCAGATACATGGTGGTATCTTGTGTGGGTTTGCTACAAAATTCTTAACTAGTCCCTTGTTAATGGAATTTAAATTGTTTTCAAGTCTTAACTTCTACAACTAATGCATTCAATGACCATTTTTGCACTTATGTACTAGTGCAATCTATTGCTGTGTAACAAACTACCACAGAATTTAGCAGCCTAAAATAGTCATTTCTTTTTTCTTAAGGTTTCGAGTGTCAGGAATCTTGGGTGACTCTTCTGTTTCTCACGACATGAACGGAAATTACTCAGTGGTATTTAGATGCCAGATATGCTGGTCTTGGGGGTGCAAGGTGACTTTCCTCTTATGACTAGTGCCTTGCCAAGGATGACTGGAAAGCTGGGCCCAGCTGGGACAGGTGACAGGAGTGCCTTCATGTACAATCTTCCTCATGGCAAGTCTCACAGTAGTTAGCATCTCACATAGCAACTCAGGGCTCAAGAAAGAATGTTCCAAGGGACCCAAATGGAAACTGCAAGGTGTTTTAAGACCTAAACTTAGAAATTCTATAACATAAAGTTGCCACTTTCTACTGGTCAAGGAATCCACTACAGCTAGCCCAAAGTTAAAAGGAGGGGAATTAAACTCTACCTCTCAATAGAAGTAACAGTAAATAACTATAGCCATCTTTAATATTTAATAACATAGTGAGTCTACCTAGGGTACCTTGAAGTGTAATTGCAGGGTCAAAATGCACGCACATTTTAAATTACTTTCCAAAAAGTTTATACCAAACAAATTTTAAAGAAATTTTAGAGTGCGCTTTCAAAATAGACATGTGCACTAACAAGTTAATTGTTCTTGAGTGGTCCTCAAAAACACTTACTATGTTCTATTGTGCTGTTCATTAAGAGTCAGTTGGTGATGTGAAACACTCAGCTGAACAAATGAAATATGACTTCTGATGTAAAGTATCAGAAACTTAAGAAATATCTTCAAGATAAGCAATTAGGGATTCTCCCTTATCCATAAAGCTCATTGAAACTCTAAACACACAGATTTTTTAAATGGTTTGCAGTATTGTTCAAGACTATCTCTTAAAGGCTGATAATTGATTTATTATATTGGGAGGTAAAGCTTCTAATGGTAGGATTTACTATATTATAATTAGACCTATACTGAGACAATAAATCTCTTTGCTCTCTGAATTACCTCTAAATCATCTCCATGAATTACTTTGTAGATTTCCATTTTTTTCCCCTTCTCTGAGGCTGGTGGGGTAAGAAAAATGTGCAACCTTCCTCCACTTTGGTGGAGATGCCACCCACGTACCTAACTCTCTCCATCTAAAGGAATCATTTGGAAATAACATTGGCTACAAGTAACAGAGAACTCAACTAATAATGACTTAAAACATAACATTTGTTGTTAACAAGACTGGGGATGTGTAGTCTCAAGACAGGTCAGTAATTCCACAATATTTTTAAGGATTCAGTTTCTTTCTATCTTTCCACTCCATTATTCTGAGCTGTTGGCTTATTGTCATCATGATTATTGCCTCATGGGGGAAAAATGGCTGCTTTAGCTCCAGACACAGTATTCATATAGAAAATTTTTTAAAAATGGAGAATGAGCTCTCCTCTCATGTCATTCCCTTTTATAAGGTAGCAAAAACCTTCTTTAAAGCTCCCCAGTGGGCATCTCATTGGTTTTACTTGGTCACTCTTACCCCCAGGGGGGCTGGGAAAGAGATTACCTGGTTTTCCAGTCTCTGTTGTGAGTTGTTAAAGGAAAAAGAGATTTCATGGGCATGGCTTTCTGTTAGTGAACAAACACTTCTGCCATACAAGACAAAACAGAAAGCAGGTTGAATCTTGGGATAAGACTGAAAAAGTACACTCAAGAATGCTTCTAGAATAGAAACAAAAAATCTTTGCAGATTACATATGATCCTAATTTCCAGTACAGACCTAGCAAGTAATGGAACCCAAGACATCCAAACTCACCTTTCTTGGAGACCTAACAAGGGTAGATTTTAGTGAGCTTGCTGCGGATTAGGGAATTTAGAATTCTCTCTCTTCACTTCTCCCCTCCTTCTCCTCTAAATCTGGCCTTAGTATCTGCTTTCTATTTGTAAAATTTATGTTTTTTATTGTTGGAGCAACAGACAAAGGAAGTTGTCAGACAGGGAAATGACAAAGAGTAGAGGAAAAAACAAGAATTTGGGATATCCTGGGTAAGGAATCAAGGTGTTATTCCTGGACCTGCTGCTAATTATGAAATCTGAGGCTCTTGCTGAACTTTTTTAAGTCTTAGTTTCTGCATCTGTAAATGAGGAAGTGACAAAAGATTGCATTCAGGGCTATAGTCTATTATTTCATTACGACTTTGTCACATAGCAGCCAAAAGCAGAATAAGCTTAAGGAAAGCTGGTTTATTACTAGCTGGAGTCACATCATCAATCATCATCATCATCTTTATCACCATCTTCGTTGAGCATGAGAAGCCAGGCAATATGCAAAGTACTATTTGTGGATTACAGCATATAGTTCAATCTTTACAATAACCCAATGCTGTAAATTTTGTTTTCTATCCCCCTCTTTAGAGATGACATAGTTGAGATTAGGAGTGGTTATTTGCCCAGAATTGCTTGAAAATTTACAAGGCCAAGAATTAAACAAAGTTATACTTGAATATAGATACTAAATACTTATCCATTACACAATTGATTAGCTGAGGAAAATCTCAATGAACTATGAGACTGGTGTAATTGTTTTGATTTTCAAATAAAACTTGTTCATTAAAATAGTACCAAAATAAGAATGTACAAGCTTTTGACATTTTGCCAACATGTTCTTACAAGAATGATCTAACTCTAGGATCTGTGTTCGCTTTGAATGCTTGTAAGCAGTCCACACAGATTTAGAAGACTCAAGGGCACTCAAGAATGGCATTTACAGTGTTGCCCAAATATTGATGAGTAGTATGACAGACTGATTTTTTTGATAGTTTTCTAGCTCCAATACCTGACAGATAAACTTTAAAACAGAAAAAGAACAGCCTGTGATAAGATAAAGTAATTGAAGGATTTATCCTATTCCTGTCATGCGCTAGGTAGATTAAAAGTAGCCTTGCTTAGAGCAGAATTATAGGCAACAAATCGATAGAGCGGATACAACAGGAAGCTTGTAATAGCTTTAGGTGAGAAAAAAACAGTTTGCTTTACCAAAGGAAACTCTGCCAGTGTTACTTCTACACAAAATGGGTTGGCAGTCAGCCAGCCTTGTGTTGTCTGGGGCCAGACTCCCGTGAGGGGACGGTGTGGAACTGCTACTTACATGCTCAGAAAGTAGTAAAAGCAAGCCTGGTTCTTTTCTTTTGTTACTATAACTGCACGGCAAAATATTTGTATTTTCTGCACAAGGCTTGGAAGGGTGCTTCAGACAGCTGTGCAGAGACATTTGCAGCTGAACAAAAAGAAACCAAATCCCAAAGAAAGGGTGCTGAAGTGAATAAAAATTCACCCCCGGTTTAATGGCAATTTGGTGAAAATGTCTGTTTTCTGAGACAGGGCCTCTTAAAAAGCTTAGAAACCAGCTGTTCCCAGAAGTAGATACCTGAAGCCTAACAAACAAAGTGGGAAGTGGAATAATTTGTGAATAAAGGTTTTTCTTCCTTGCTTAAATGTAGAGTGGCAAATATTTGTATTTCCATAAAAGAAAAAAAAAACACCACATTCATTGAATGGTATTTCGAAACATACCAGATAGAATTGCAAGTTTAAAAGCCTTTTACACCCTTGCACATCAACAGAGCAGTTCTTTTACAGCAAGAACCACACATCTTTAATGAGTTTGAACTTGAGGATGAGAAAACAAGCAGAGAATAAAATTAATATCTCCATTGGCATAACCATAGCGTAGAATCTGCCAATGCCAGCAGTTCAGAGGTGTGTCTAAACAGTGACTTCACTTGCCAAAGGCTTCCTGGAATTAGGGTGTGAGTTTTTGACTCAAGTAACAATCAGGTGTGCCTTGAACAGTGAGGAGAGGAGATGGAAATGGGGAGAAAAACATCCAAAAAAAGGTGAGAATGAGGACTTTCTCCTGTGATTTCTATCAATTCTTTGTTTTCGCTGACTTGGAATCTTCTTGTTGGAAAAAGAAATAAGAAATGAATCAAAAGAGCTCATCTTCTGTAAATAAGGATAACAGTAGTTAATATCTTTAGACACTGAGCTGCATCAGCCTGCACTGCTTGTTGAAGAGATGTGGAACAGAGCAGTGCTTGCGAGAATGGTGGCTGAGATCTTGAGGTAGAGTTAAGTTACTAGAAAGATGATGCAATGTCAGTGAGCTTAGTTGTAATAAACTTAATAGGTATTTTCCTGAAATAGAAATCCTGCAAACTAGGATTATGTAGATAATTTCTAGTGCTACTTAATTTTTTACATTGACATTTTCTAGTTACTTGTATTTCACAACCCTGTTGGAAACTGAGGTGATTTCTTTTTCAAAAACAAAATCCATACATTTTAAAACAACTCTGAGGTCATTAGTTTTTTTTTTTTCCAACAATTTAAATACATTATCTCGTGGAAATAACCCTATGTCTCCTTTTTATTGGAATGTCTCAACTGGAGAACCCAAAGCTGTGCCAGTCTTCTATATATATTAGACAATTAATCTCTTAAGGGGTATGATTTGAGGGATGCCAGAAGACTCCTCAAATAAAGATACTGCCTTCTGTATTGCCTGAGTGTCCACAATTTGGTGATTCCATGACTCACATGATCCCACCTCCAAATGTCCTCTTTTGCATGGCAAATACTATTCCTGAGATAGTAAAAGCCCTGGCATAGAACTTACCCAGTGATTTTTCTCCCTGCATGATCATTACAGAAAGAAAAAGCCCTTCTCCCACAGCTGCAGCAAGCAAACTCATTTTTGTCTTTCAAAATCCAGTTCAGTTGCATGACTTCAGCATTTCTACCTTAGGGGAATTCAATTGCTCTTTTTTCTTGGTCACCATAGACTTTATACTCACCATTCTCACAGCATGCATCACCATATTTTATAATTTGTTGTTTATTGGTGTCTGTTATTCCTATTGGAATAAGATTTCCCATAGGCCAGTGAGAAGGACTGGGTCTGATTCTTATTTATCTTTATATTCCCAGAATATAGCACTTTAATATGGAGCAGATGTACAAAACTGTTTCTAAAAAGAATTCGTTTACTATCTTGTCTAGGGTATAAGTTTGTCCTGCATCTTACCGTGTGTGAATTCAGTCAGAATGGTTGACTTGTTGATTCCACACACATTTACTGAGCAAAATTCAAGAAAACACATGCCCCAGATATTAGATAACCAAAATATAATAGTGTATCAGAAGGGGAGGGATGCAATTAATCTACCTGTGATCTACCCATTAAGGGATTGCATTATCCATATAGAATTTTAAAACAGTAATAAACCATCTAAATATGTCTGTATTTTATTATTGGCATGTGCTGGTAATTCTAAACAAGTTCAGTGATAACATATACCTTCCCTCTAGGCGAGACTATACCCATGACCACTCCTCCTTGGTGCACCACTGCCAAAGCGCATTATCCTCGTTTACATTTATTCTTGTTTTCCAAAGCATGCTCTAATTTTCCAAGTTCATCACCAATATAGAAATCACAGATTAGGCTTTTAGGTATTTTATTGGCTTTTCTATTCCATTGGATATAAAATTTGTTTGGGAAATAATTTGAATCTCTATTTTTGGTCTTAAAGTGGCTCCATTTTCTACTACAAATTGAGTCACTTATACAATTAATTAGAAAATACAAGTTAAATTAGTTCTTATTTGGTCCCACTAAATTCACCATCAGCAAGTCAGGGGTTATGAATCCAACATTTTTTCAATGATATTTTTAATGTAGAACCTATCTTAATTTTTAAAATTTTGCAATAAAACCACGTCTTATTTATATTGACAGGACAAATCTATCAATTGACAGTATTAAGTATAAGAAACGTTTGTCATTAGTAGCTGCCCAGCTGCCCCAACTTGTACAGTCACTACACTAACAGCTGACACCATAGGAGAAAACATGCAAAATATTTTCGAGAACCTACATATACCTGTTGCTGAATTATGTGCTTAAAGAGACAAAAGCAGTGTCTCTTTACCATCAAGAAATGTACAGATTGACAGTACAGACAGAGAAAATGTATCAAATAACTTCAAGACAAAATTTAAATAAAGGGGTATATGTGTGGCTCATAAGAATTGCCAAACTGAAGACACACAGACAATTGGTTGCCAGCTATGTCATGAGAAGAATATGGCATCTTCATTGATGAGAACCTTACGGTTTAGAGACCTCCTCTTTCTTTGCAAGCCCTTCATGTATCTTTCCTTCAAAAAGTAGTTCAAACAGTGTGGCAGGTTAATATTTTGATATATTAGCCAACAGGATTTCTCCCTGTAATTATGTGTACCTCATGACCTTTCCCAGAGCTCACACAGCAAGGGTCTTCCAAGTTCATTTCTCAGGGAAAGGATATAATAAGAGAGAACCAGAGCCAATAGAAGAGTCAAATTACTGGCTTTTGAGGAAGCCTGGATTTATAGGTGGGAGTGAGAGGCATGAGTCCAGAAACTTCAGAGAAGTGAGAAATGGCAACTAGTTTGGTCCAGCTGGAACAGAAGACTTGTTCTGGAATAATCAAAGTTGTGCTTTGAATATACTATGCATCAGTGTTTGAAGGCTGATGTAGATAGATTTGGATCTTGCAAGAAGTGAGAAATAGCATCAGATAAAAAGGCAAGTGTATTTATGTAAACAAATCATCTAGTTCTGAAAAAGTCCAAGGGCAAGTAGAGTGCTCACCCTTGGCCAACTCTCCCTCCCTAAACCTTCTGGAACTATTCTATCATGAACATAACTGTGATCGAATGCTGGAGTGTAGAGGAAAGTTCAGGTATATCCGAAATAGAGTCCTACTGACTGCCCAGGTTTGTACCTGGGGGGAGGTCTGAGAACGGGCTTCTGGGAAAATGCCTTACAGCAGTGATGACAAGCTACCTCTGCTGATTAAGGTATCATGGAGAAGAGTAAGTGATGGCTGAGGACAGCTTTACCTGTTTAAACTCTGAACAGGATAGCCCTTCAACCAGATGCCTAGGTCTAGAGGTACCATTTACCACCAGTCCATTGGTGAAAGAATCTCACTTAATTATACACTGATTGCTAATCTGCTATTCTCTAAGGAACCACAACAGCTTGAAAAGAACAGCCTTCATGTCAAGAGACACTAGAGCAACGTTGTTAACACAGGGCTTCTGGAATCTGATTGCCAGACATAGAATCCTAGTTCTTCTCTAGAATCATAGCAGTGTGGTCATAAGGAGGTTTATTAACGTCTCTGTGTCTGCCTGAATGCCCACTAGCAACACAATTACATGCAGTTGGTCTAAGACTTGATACAGAACTTGAGAGAGCTCTCGCCTGTATTCCTGTGTGATATCATTTCTTGTGTAAAGAAAAGATACACAAAGTCATTTTAGGCTGTAAAAAGTACAATTTTAGGGCACCAAATAAGGAAATACATTCTTCTAAGGGTCAGATGGAGCCATTTGGACCCAAGAATCCCCCAAATCTTCTGAAAATTTAATAAAGAGACAGTTTCGGAAGATGGGACATTTTTGTACCAGCACCTATTTTCATTCGGGAAAAGTTGACATGTCATTACCAGCTTTGATTCAGGCAGGAGGTCACGTCTCTTGACGATGTAGCAAGCAACGTGCGAAGATGACGGAACAAGATGTTTGGTTCAGTCCCTTCACCTGCAGTAACATGTCTGAAAGCATCACTTCTGACTGAAATAATCACTTAACCTGAAGCATTTAGTGGAAATAGAAATCAAGTGGTTAACTCATGTGTCTGCTGAGACCACCCACAACTTTTTTGTCTGTTTTGTAGACAAAGCAATAGTGACCACCATAGACTATGAATCCTATGAACAGAGTTCAATAAAATGACAATAGCTGGAAATAAATGAAATTTTTTTCAAACCACACTTAGGAAAAAGTATGGGAACTATCTAATTCTTTTCCTATAGCAAAGTTGACTATTATACAGAGTGCCAAACACAAAGTAAATAAAGAATTGGCCAATCTGTGAGCAAAAAAGAAAAATTTAAGTTAATTAGACAGAAAATATAAGAATGGATTTTGTCTTCATATGGCAGTGTCTGAGCAACTGTTAAATTCATAACAACAGGGACCTTTTTAAAAGCAAAGCTTTAGAGGTATAGAAGAGAAATCAAAGAGTGATACTACAAGTCTAAAAACGGGCAAATCATAATCATATGTGTGGCTGGTTTGAGGAATGAGAAGGAAACTGTATTGTAATTGAAATTATTTATGATTTGCACACTGTGGTTTCTGTGTGATGAGAAATAAACAGCCAAATGAATGTTTGGTTTAATGAACTCATTCATCCACTGTGAAACTTGCAATCCTCTATAAAGTGTGAAAAGTGAAATTGGAAAACATGCAAAACACATTTTTTTAACTTTTCAAAAGATACACATGCAAAGAAAATATAAACTTAGATTTCCTTTGGACTGCAAATGGCTAAGATTTTTTTTTTAAATATGAAAGACTGTGAGTAAGTGCAAAGCTATTTTTCTTTCCTCCTAAAGCAGATTAACTAGTTGGGTTTTTCTTTGAATAGCTTAAAAGGTTCAAGTTATATCTGGCAGAGTGAATAGGTAATGATATATGCCTCATTCACCAAAGAAACAAATGTTTTGTTTCCCAACTCTAATTCTGTATTTTGTAGTAAGCTAGGGTGATATAATATACACTAGTATTATTGTAAAACAAGAGTTTATTACTTGGCTAAGTAAGTTGATCTTTGGAAAAGTGTACAAGTGCTTTGAAATAAAATAAAAACTACTTAATCCAATCTTCTCTCATACAATTTCTTTCAAGGAGAACAGACACAGCCTGTTAAAATAACAAAGAATGTAGAGTTTCCATTCATGGACAAAGTGTCCTCATTCAAACTCCCACTCTAAGCTACCTTGCCCCTCTTCTCAACTTTCTTTGCGGCAGGGAAATGTGATTCCATGAAACCTCCGGGATTTTGTTTTATGTTAACTGGCAGAGCTTTTCACGTCTCACAGAACTGGTGACACCTAAATGACACACACTTTGGATTGTCCTGTTGTGTGGAAAATGCAGAGAAAGGGAGGAGGAGAAACCTAACACAGGTGGGCGAGGGCAACGTGGCTGTCACAAATGTTCCTGAGATCAGGGCCAAGCTTAGAATCGTTAGGGAGATGGTAAAACAATTGCTTCAGTGAAATGATTTCTTAAGAGGTGTTATATTACAAACCAAGTCCTGAGAATTCTCCAAAATCTGGCAGGCCTAGACTGAAGCTTTGCAAAGGAAAAAGTTAAATCTTCAGAATCTTTAGCCAGGCTGTGAACAGAAACTAGCGATAATTTAAATGTAATTAGTAGACCACGTCTGGCTTGCAAAGTGACTCCGGAATTGTGTCCTCGTTTTATACAAGATGGGGACTGGTGCAAAATGCCACCATTTCCAGCAGTATGGGGGATAAGATCAAATATTTTGGAATGAAATTCTATTTGGTCACGTGTTTATGTTTTTCTAGAATTCAGCTATAGATGATTATTTGGTGGTATTTATCTATTTAGATTCTTTGTAAGAAATCATGAGCGATGCATGTTTTCTAATTTCAGTGATTTACAGCAGTAGATTTCATACTGATTTGATCAAAATACTCCTATGCCTTCTGACTTTCTAGCAATATGTCTTTAATGTATTCATTCCCGAAAGACTTTTTTAAAAGTGTGTTCAAATAAAAAAAATCATAAAAGGTTGAGATGTGATTTCCACAAGATTACAAAATGTAAAACAAATGTCAAAGTAAATTTTTGCAATTGCTTTTGATTACAGCATTTTGAGATTCTAGAGCATTTTAGGAAATTCTTAAACCAGACTTTTTTTTTTTTTTTTTTAGCTAAACATAACCTTCGTTGAACCTAACCACATTTCTTTCCCCTCCTGTCAGTCAGTTCCTTGTACTTCTTTTGAATCACCATTTGTAAGACAGGCCCCTAGGGCAGAAAGCATTTGTTGGGCTAGCTCCCATTATAAAAAGACTTCTCTGAAAACTGGGATCCTCTTCAGCGTTAAGAAAGCAAGACTTCTTCTAGGAGGTCTGTTTTATCAGCCTCCTTGTTCCTACTGTCAATGTGAGTAGCTCCTAACTTCTGAGAAAAAGAATGAAATCAAGTGTGAACCAAGGAGACAAACCAGAGCTTTTACAGTCAATGAGAATATTCCTTTCTTTCTCTGAAGTTCAGTGGTGGCTAGAGTTACTAATGGGACTGATCACTACCAAAACATATCTGTATCATTGGCTGTTTTTTTTTTTTTTTCCAGTTCTGAACACAATTGTATTATACTACAACAATAAAATGCCTCCTTTCAGCTAATGAGTTCAAAACTGAATCTAATCTTAGTAGTTATATGAGTAAAGCAGCACGGCTCATTCCTATTTAGGAGAGTGTTTCTGTATAGTATCACAAAAGGAGGGCCAGGTGGGAATAGAATGCACAGCTACTGAATCCCTTTTCAGTATTCCACCTACTAGAAAGCACTGGCTCCAGTTCCCCTCAATCGGCTGCTGATTTGACATCATGATTACATACATAAAGTTATAACTTTCTGTTTATCAAACACCATAGATTCCATGAGGATTATAATTTTGAACTTAGTCTATTTGTGCCAAATTGCCTGAAAATAATAATTAGAGATAATTTAACATAATGAGTACAGTACTTTCAGATAAATTACCCCTACAGAACATTAATTGTATTCATTATACAGAAAGGGATAAAATTCCAAGGCTGTATCTATTATGGTTTTAGTTTTAGAAGTCATCTTCAATTTCTTTCTTTTTAATTCATAAGACAATAATTTAGACAGAATGAAGAGATATTTAACTAGTAAAATGATCGTATTAGGATGTTATTTCTAATTAAAATTCCACTTAAATTCACCAAAAATAACATTCTAGTTACGTTCCTAGGATGTTTCTTCTTGCATTGCTATGAGTTTAAAATCTCCTTAATATCTAAGCAGTAAAAGAGAATTTGTTTGAATTTTTTCCAGTTTTCTAGTTTCATTATCCTAAATGAATGAATATACGAGTAAATATAGAGAGAAAAGCACACTGAATTCTCCGTTGGGAAGTCTAGCTGGAACATATTTTTTGGAAATTAATGAGTAGTAAAATTTAAACAGAATAAATGTCCCTAGACATCTATGAAATTAATCTACTCTTTTTGTTATTGTAATTGTTGAACCTGGAGGATTTACGAAAGTTTAATCAAGGGCGGGATATAACCTTAATGACTGGACTGAAATATAATTTTTACAGAAAAAGCTGTGAATTGTATGTCTTTTTACCTGAAGTCAATCTGTGGTGGCACAACACAAAGAGATAGTATATATTATAAATTTAATATGGTCGGCACTGGGAAAGTTTAGAATATTTGGTGCTGAAGCAGGACTGGCGATTCATATATTTCCTAATGAAAAACCTCATAAAATTGTGAGATTCCCTTTTCTCACATTCCAGGTTCAATATGTAGACTTCTAATTGCTAATTCAATTACTGTTGCTAACTAAAAAGTGATGTCTTGGGAGATTCCCACCACGTCTTCAGCTTTAGAGTTCGATCCATTCTTCCCAATTGGGTTAATATCTACTGTATCTACCTAAACACTTAGTCATATAAACTAAGACTGAAGTGTTAAAATCAAAATTTTGCTATTGGAAACCTAGAGTTTTATCTCTATTAAAATGTCTCCTTGCTTCTAGTCTGAATATACATATCTGCTTAAGTAATAGGCATCCCAAACTAGTACAGCAAAAATAGATGTTGACTTTCAACTCCAAATCTATCTCTCCACATAATAAATGGTCCAACCATCCAGCCAATTGTTCTAACAAACAAACACCAGAAGCCATCCTTGATTGCTCTCTTTTTCTCACTCGCACCACACAGTTAAGCAGTCCTGAGTGATTCACCTCAAAAATATAACTCGTTTCAGTCCCCTTGCCATCTCTATTGGTACCCTAGTTCAAACCACCATCGTCTGTTGCCTGGACCCCTACTATAGTCAACCAATTAGTCACCCAGTTCCCTTCTGGTCCTGCACTCTACCTACTCTATAGGATTGTTTTTTTATAAAATAAGTAATGTGGTGTCTTCCCTCTATTCAAAAACTTCCAGTAGCTGCCTGGTACGCTCAATAAAAGCAAAAGGCCTACAGTTCCTCATGTGATCTGCACCAGCTCTGTCTCAGATTTTCTCACTCTCCCCCTAGCTCACCACACCCAGGACACTTGCCTCCTTGCTCTTCCTCCAGTAACCCAGCCATGTGTGTGCTTCAAGGCTTCTGTCATTGCCATTTCACCAATCAAGAAGGTTCTTCCTCAGGGACTTCCCTGGTGGCGCCCTGGCTAAGACTCCGCGCTCCCAATGCAGGGGGGCTCGGCTTCGATGCCTGGCCAGGGAATTAGATCCCACATGCATGCCGCAACTAAGAGTTCACATGCCACAACGAAGGAGCCCACATGCAGCAACTAAGACCCGGCACAACCAAGTAAATAAAAAAATATTAAAAAAAAAAAAATGTTCTTCCTCCGGCTAGCTGCATCTTGCTCCCTTGGTCTCTTCTGGTTTTTACTCAAATTTTCACCACCTCAGAGAGTCCTTTCATGATCACTCCAAGGAATACAGCAATTTCTCTCTCCCACTGCTGTCTGTTCCTTTACCTGCCTTGTTTTTCCTCAGAACATTGATCATTGCCTGAAAGAGTACATACTTATTTGCTTGTTTTGACCAGTCTCCCACACTAGACTGTAAGGGCTATGAGAGCAGGGACTTAGCCTGTTATGCTCAATCTTCCATCTCCAACAGTCAGAATAGCACCAAGGATAAAGTGTAGATGATATCAATATCTGTATAGTAAACAAAAGAATGAATTGTTCAAGTGGACCCAGTGAGTCTGGTCTGGGCATAAGAAATGCATTTCTAATCTGATGACATCTCTTGGCCCATAAAGTTTGGGTTTTGGTTTTTGATTTTTACTTTTCTGTATTGTTCATAGTAAAGTGAAACAATAGACCCTTATTTAGGTCTAATGCTTTGGTCAAGCCAGGCTGAGTGATTGTGTGTCCCCTCCTCTTGACGAGGCTTCAGTCCTCTGTGAACCTCAGGAAGGACGCCGCCTGCCCCCAGTGCCTCCTAGATCTGGGTCTTCCTGGCCAATGTCTCCCAAGTTCTCTTTTGAAACGTAATTCAATAGACATCAAGTAAAATTGATTACTCCCCTTCGTAGTCTTATAACCTCTATAAATAGTCTCCTCATACCACCCAGAACATTTATTGCTCTTGTTTGTTTACTGGTGCATCAATTTCTACTAGACGATAAGTTTCTGGAGATCAGAACCTGTATGTTAGTCATCTTTGTGTTCCCCAGATCAAGTACTTCATTCATCCCACAAATAATCATTATGAACTATGTTCCAGACATGAGTTCCATGTGTTTAAGTGATAGAAGGAAACCCAATGTAACTAGAGAGGAGACAACAAAGCAGAGGTGGGAGGAGATGGGACAGACCAGGAATCAGTCATATTGGGTGTTGCAGGCAAAGATAAGAAGTTTGCATTTTATTATTCTAAGCATCAGGTGTTTCAAGTAAGGGGAGATATGATCTGATTTTTTTTTTTTTTAAGATCATCTGGCTGCTGTGTGGAGAATAGGCTTTAAGAGGAGCATGAAGTTAGGAGGTCTGTTAGGAAGTTCCTAAAAAAATGAAGCCAAGAGATACCAGTAGGTGGGACTAGGGAAGCAGTAGAGGACACAGAGGTAGGATTCACAGGTTTTGGAAGTAATGTACTAGGTATATTAGACGAGGGAAAGAAAGGAATCTAAGATCACTGCTCAGATTTTCAGCTTGAGTTACTAAGTGTATCATGTTGTTGTTTACTGAGGAGTTGGTGAGGAGAAACAGGCTGGGATGGAATCAAGAGGTCTTTTTGTTTTGTTATATTTTTGCTGCACTTAATTCTAACTGCCTTTTAAACTTCTAAGTGAAGTTGTTTAGTAGGCAGTTGCATATACAAATGTAGAGCTCAATACTGATGAGTGAACAATTAATGAAAGAACACCTTTTCAAGATTCTCAAACTATTCTTTGTCAGAACACCAAGATTTTATGATTGCACAAATTAAATCAATGTGGTTTTTATTCAATAAATGGAAAAATGTTAATGCAAGAATTATCTCAAGTGTAAATTTTATCCTAATATTTTTTTTCTTAAGTTCCCACTTATCAACAGTAGGATCTGGGAATATATACATATATATATACACACACATACATACATATATAATCATATATATAAATATACTTATAGATATAAATGCATACACATATATAATATTTAATGCTTTATTATAATGTTTAACCTTTAGCTCTTTATGGCTTTCTACCAAGATGGCAATGTCTTTCAATTTGAGGACCAGTCTTCTGGGGAATTTAGGAGGTGTTCCAAGTACCCAGCTGTGATAATCTCTAAGATTCGGACATTTTACTTTCTATTTATCCTCTTTAGGGACTTTGGAAGCAAGTTGCACCAGATCCCAAAATATGGAATAATTATCAGCACCATTAACGCCAACTGTGTCCTTTCTAATTATCCTTACAGGGAAATCATGGAAACTTTGGGCCAATTTTCAGAATGTCTGTAACTGAACTTGCCATTAGAAAGTCATTGCTTCAATCACCAGGATCTTACCAATCACATGCTACCATCAAGATAGAAGAATTATATACAAAATTGGAAATTAAGAAAGGATTTTCATAAAAGAAAAAAAATGCTACCCAAAAGAAAAAAGAAAGTAACAAAGAGGAGATAGTAGATTTTTTTATTGGTTTATTAACAGTATTAATTGTTAATTTTTTTTTTTTTTTTTTTTTGGCTGCGTCTTGTGGCATGCAGGATCTTAGTTCCCTGACCAGGGATCGAACCTGTGCCCCCTGCACTGGGAGCATGGAGTCTTAACCACTGGACTGCCAGGGAAGTCCCAGTACATTGTTAGTTCTAAATGAAGCTGTTTCTGACCTCATAATGTTCACACCTGGTGCTGTACAAAATTCATAGCATTTTATGGCTGTGTCTGTCAGTGCTTCAATAATTTTGACTCACGTGTAGTTGATGTTATTTTGAATATAATTTAGGAAACATTTATCTTTTATTCAGCAAAATTTTATTTTCCACATGAGTTTTCTGATGGCCTTAGACTATTTTTAATTTCCTTGTTGGAAATATCTAAAAACTTTCCCTTAAAAAAAGGCAATTCCAAAATTACTAGACATTGACAATGATCTCTTTTGCCTCAGTAAAAAAGCATAAATCCAGGTAGTTTGATTTTGATATTGTAGGAAAACAATTTAGAAGCTATATTGACAAAAAAAAGAACAAAATGATGGATTACACATAAAGATCCTTCAAACTGACTTCTAGCTAATATGCCCACATAGAAGAATCCCTGCTTCTTCATTCCCTGAACAGCAAAATTATGTACCTCATTCTCAGATATATTTTAAATTATAAAAACAATTTTACGCTTGTTAAAAATTTTCATACATATTAAAAAACAATTCAAACACTAAGGAATTATGAAGATTAGTGGTAATATTACCATCAAATTGTACTCTATCTCATTTCTCTCCCTAAAAGTAATCACCCAATATTTTCATGAGTGTTCTGTCTGATTACTTTTTAAATATATGGTATATACATAGTATAATACATTTATTTGTATATATATTATATATACATGTATACATGTATCACAATATATGTATATATTATATATAATACATATATATTTATAAAGGTATTGTACATATTGGGCACCTTGCGTGTTTTCAGCTTAGCAAAATATCTTTTCAACGTTTTTTTGCATACTTCACTTTTTGTATTTATCACACAGCTTAAGTAATGCAATTTATAAACTACTGTGTGCAAATAGTTTGTGATTCCAAACTTTGTTGATGTGCAGTAAACAATACTGCTACCATTTAAATCTGTTTACTTCCTGATCTATGGAGACAGACTTATAAAGAAATATATGTTATTCTCTAACCAAAGACATATGGGCAAACAAACAGATGGACAGATACACAAATAGTCAGGCAGCCTTTGCAAAGGATTCAGCAGTTGCCTTGGCTTTGTTGTAAAATATTTCTGGAAAAAATGGGATTATACAAAGGGTCCCAGATGGAGTGGAATTAATCACTTTTTTTGATATCCCGTTAGATGTTTGCCAGCACAATCATGTTGTTTTTCTAGATATACACAAGAAAAAGTTATTAATTAATACTTGGTCTAAACATTTACACTTGTCATGATAAACCCAATTCTTACTTCTCTTTGAAAAGGAAGCAACTGTCTTGCTTAAATGTCATGGTCAATAAATGTCTACCAAAAAGAGCAGAATTTCTCTATATCACTCTACAGTGTCAAACACATAGTGTATACTGATTAAGATAATGTACTATCTAAAAGTCATGCATGGGTAGGAATAAGCCACATAAGCTTATTCACCAAGGAAACTCTGTGATTCAATCTTACTCCCAGAGCAGGACACTTTGTAAATAAAAATTTAATCCAGAAATTGTTAACAGGCCATTCCCTACAAACTGTGTAAACATTACTAAGATGAGAAAGCCAGGGAGGATATAGCAGTACCTCTTTTAACTCCAGACACAAGCAATGCTGAGCAAATCAGGTTAAAAACAAAAGATGAGACATTAGTTTAAAAATCAGGAATAAAGCAAGCATTGTCATTTGAAATGCTTTCTTTATGCAGATTATTTTTATACTTCCTTCATATTTTTTTTTTTTAATGTTTATTTATTTATTTATTTTGGTTGCACTGGGTCTTAGTTGTGGCATGCAGACTCAGTTGCAGCATGCATGCGGGATCTAATTCCCTGACCAGGGATTGAACCCAGGGCCCCCTGCATTGGGATTGCAGAGTCTTACCCACTGGACCACCAGGGAAGTCCCTCCTTCATATTTCTTATTTGAAATGTCAGCTCCTTCATATTTCTTATTTAAAAGTAGGTAGGAAGCCATTTAGGAATGTGTTGGGGGTGAAACAATATAGCATCATTTGGGGATGGATGTCTTCATCTTGAAAACAGCTTCTATTGTCCCATAATGTTGCAGCAATCTTGGTCATGATCTCAACACTAATGTAAGATTTTTCAGGACAAGAACTATGAAAACAACATAATGAGAATATTTACGTGTATTTTGGGTGACAAAATCAAATTAGACCATCCACACCAAATGTGAGGGGACAGAAAACACACCAATTTCAATGATTTCTCAGTTAAGATGATGAAAATTTATTACAAACTGCTACATGGATTACTGAGAGCATTAAAGATATAAAATCAAGAAATGGAATTCAACTGTCATAGAGGGGTTTATTTAAGATTGATGGCAAAAACTATTAAATTCTGAGTTTCTGAAAAAAACTTGAAATTTCCTTCTTGAGAAATATTTAAGTACATGGTGGATAGGTGTTTGTAATAAGTATTTTTACAACATCCTTGCCTGTGAATGCCACTTCCTACTTTATCGTTACGGTATCTTCTGTTTTCTCTCCTTGTTGTAAGTCCTCTCAACCTAGCAGCTAGTGCATTTTAAAAAATCTTTTATGTTTATGGCAATCCAAATTTACAGAGTTTTTAACTATCCAGTGACATAGATTACCAGCAATATCCATGTGTTAGAGGGTAGAAATGCTGAAAGTTCAGACACTTTCACAAGAACCAGAGTTCTTGCTGGTTTTGTTCAATGGATTAGAGGGGGGGAAAGGAACTGTTTTCTAGAGCATGTTCAAAGTTAAAAGGCTGAGTTAATATCGTGTGAGTGTTCCTAGCATTAGAAACCACGGATTTTATTTCCTAAAAATTCTGGCAATTAGTTATCTTTGAACCATTAACTAGCATTCTCAGAATTTCCTTAAGAACTGCCCATCAATATACTGCCTTAATCCAAGATCAGAAAGGATAACATTACAAGATGATATGGCTGTAGGCCAATTTATATTCTTTTTGTCTTCTTAAAACTACAGATGCACACCTGTTTAAGGAACTAAGAAGGTAGTTAAAACACTAGTCTACAGATGCGTAGAGTATCTTCGGAAGAACATCTTGTAAACGTTGACTAGTATCATCGCACATCCTTCCCAGTCACACTGCATTTTCACAAGTTTATGCACATCTGCAGGCTGTTAATCATGAGTTTGGTTGTAATCTGGGAGGATTCCAGCCTCAGTAGGAATCAATGCTCTTTCATAAGTTTAATGTGTTTATCGTGAGGTTTAAAGGCAAGGGACTCCTTGCTCTTATTATGCTCCCAATAGCAAATAGTATAAACACTGGATGTTTAATAAATCCATACTGAATTGAAATGACTTCAGTTGAATTTAAGAATGTATGCAATAAACTTATTTATCATAAACATGAGCGTTATTAGTTCTCAATATTCTAGCACACATTTTCTTCAATGTTTCTCAGATGTCTAATGTATCTATTTGTCTTAAGTTGGGTTCCCTGGGAGGAGAGTCACATACAAGAAGTTTATGAAGAGGGCTTTCAAGAGCAATGGCAGAGAGAGAGTGAAGTTAGACTGGAGAGAAGGAGTAGTTGATCTGCAATGCAGTCACAGCAAAGACCTCATTGGACACCGCTGATGGTTCCAGAGCAGATCCCCACACTTGTCCCACTTTAAAGCAAGAGACTTGGATTTTATACCTGTTCATTGCCCGGTCTTGGATGCAGTCTGACTCCAGAAGAGGGGCCATGACCTTGGGTGAGTGAGCATTCTTCAGCCAAGGGCAATTCTGGGAGAGTCACTCAGCTAAGAGCTGTCAGCCACCAACATTACCAGTAGCTGGAGGAATAAGAACTTCGGTCCATAATGGGGATTGGGGTGGTATACGCCATCATCTGTTACACTGTTTTTATTTTAATCCTTTGCAACCTGATTTCTTTACTCATTACTTTACTAAAATATATATATATGTGTATATATATATATATATATACATATTTTCAAACCTCATTGACGATTTTATTTTTCAAAAGGCAACATTTCTAAATCTATAAAAGTGAGCAACTAGATCTTCAAAAACTCTCCACCCTTGCTTTCCATACTAAATTGATTTTCTTCCTGCCCCAATTGCTACCTTATTCTCTTTTCTCTTTACACTCTCTCTGTCAGGACATTCATCCTCTTGCAGTCTCAATTCTTAGAGTACTTGTAGAGTACATCAAATCAATGTCTCCAACTTGTCCACATTTCCAGATGATTCTTGTATCTCCAAACATATTTTGGATATTTTTACTTGAATGTTTCTCTCCATTACTCCAAAGGAAACACTGACAGTTTAAAAATAGCAAACCAATGTTATTTTATTAGAAGTAAAAACTAATGTTCTTTTCTTACTATTACTATTATTATTACTTGATGTTATAATGTCAGCTCATACTTTTGTCTTTTCCTCATAAATGAGTTCTTTCTCTTAGTACCTTTATTTACTCCAATCCTCTATCCCCTGTATAACTAATCTCACACCCAAATTTATTTTGACTTCTTTCCCTCTTATCCAGTAACCAACCCTTGGATATTAATTCTTTGTTTGTAATTAATCTCTTCTTTGTTGTGTTCCATTTCCTTTTGTCCACAAGATATTGTAAATTACTGTAATACACTCCGAAGTGGTCTTCTTTTCTTAAAACTTTGCAGCTTTTGAGAATTCTGTGTATTCAAACCATAATTTGGAAAGTTAATCTTCCTACAACACATCTTCAGCATAATCTTTACTGTCAGAAAGCTTCCATCCTCTTCCAAAGCCAAGCAAACACAATTCTAAGTCTTCAGCTTAATGCTCAGGGCTTTCAAAAAGCATTTTAAAATTTGCTTTATGAATCAGTATTGAGCAATGGCTACAGGATGGGAGCACTTCCGGGCACTGGAGTACAGCAGCGAGCAATGTGAATTACATCTAACAAGGAGATGAGCCAAGCCAAATAAATTAATAAATTTATACAGTATGCAAATGATACATTTGTAGTGAGAAGTGCTAAGGAGAAAAATAAAGCAGGGAAAGGGATATTAAGTGTCGAGATGAAGGGATGTGATTTTATACAGTGTAGGATTGGCTGAAATGGTAACTACTGAGTAAAGTCCTGAAAGAGAGTATGTGTCATATGAATATGTGGAGGGGACAGCAATTGCAAAATTGATGAAGGACCTTGTCTTCATGTTAACAAAAACAAGAACAATGTGATAGGAGTAAAGTGAGTGAGGGGGAAAGTACTAAGATATGAGGTCAGAGAGGTGCCCGATCAGTAGAACTCTGTGGGTCATTGCAAAGAATTTGGATTTTACTCTAGTTGAGAAGGACGTCATTGAAAGGTTTTGAGCAGAGTTGTGACATGATCTGACTTTCATTTTAAAAGCTGCCTTGCTGAGAATGCACTGAAAGGTGGAAGCATGAGTTAGGAGGCTATCAGAACCCAGGAAAGGAATCAGGGTGGCTGGGATCAGGGTGGCAGTTGTAAAGGAGATGAGAAGTGGTTGCATTCTGAGTACACTTTAAAGGTAGATCCAACAGGATTTACTGATGGATTTCAATCCATCAGTGTGGCAATGAGGGGAAGTGGAAATCAAGAATGAATCTAATTCCCTGTGCCACTATAATAATAGAGCTATAATTTAATGAAATGTAGAATTCTACAAGGGAAAAAGATGGTGGTGATGGGAGGTAAAATAGGTAGTGGAAACATTTTGGGATATATTCAATTTTATATGCTTTATTAAATATACAGGAAGTGATATCAAGTAGGCAGTTTATAACTAAATGTGAAATTCAGGGAAGTAGAGAGTGGAGATATGTTTGGGAAATACCAGCTTATATATAGCATGGAAAGCTATGTGGTTGATATTATACTACCTCTGAAATATGTATAGGAAATCAGTTTAAAAAATTAAGAAAGAGCATCCAAAAAAGAAGAATAAAAACCATACATGCAGAGGCAGGGAAGCCAAGTGATGAATTTGTTTCAAGGAGGAGGTAGTGATCAGGCTGATGAGAGGTCAAGTAGAATGATAACTATAAATTGATCATTTAATTTATACTGTGTAAGTCACTAGA
Organism: Eubalaena glacialis; assembly: GCF_028564815.1. NCBI lineage: Eukaryota > Metazoa > Chordata > Mammalia > Artiodactyla > Balaenidae > Eubalaena > Eubalaena glacialis. Next base: position 39,454,432 of record NC_083719.1, on the reverse strand, counting down.
GGCCATTAATGACAAACCTAATTTTTTCTTCTAAATGACTATTTCGTAAGCATTTATGAATAGTTGTTTTTCAGTCAAATTTGCCTACTCAATGTCTTATGAAAATGACATATTTGCTTATAATTTTTTCTGTACTCTTAGATATACATTCTCCAATTAAAATAGTTGCTTCTTCGCCTATTCAAAAGTTATCCATCTTTAAAATTCTAATTTTATCATCCATTAACCATTCTCTCCAGCATACTTTCTATTCAATATCTAGGGCTTGCTACCACTATCAGAATCACATATTTATCAATTATCATAGAAAATATTGTTTGATGGGGTATAGACTTACAAAGAATTTAATTAGCAAACTTCAAGGATATAAATATAAATGTAGGATTCTTACATGCTTCTGATCTTGGAGTCTTTTTTTTTTTTTTTTTGCTAAGCTTGCATTTAAATCAGAAAACCCATTCCATTTTAGAATTTGTAAATTTAAAGGAGTTGAAGTTCTCGTTTTTATAAGTCAAGCCTTGCCTCCTTTGAACTTAATCAACCATTACTAGTGTGTCTTTTTGTGACAACAAAAAAAAATCCTCCTCTTTATTTTGTTGGTCCTGTAAATGTTTAAAAATAGATGGCTATCATGTTCCTCCAACCAATCCTCAGCCCCATCATTCTTTCCTTTTGCAGACTAAACATTCCAGTTTTTTCTAAACATTCCTTATGTGACACCATGTCTAGCCCTTTTACTATCTTGGTTGCCCTATGTATTAGGTCCAATTTGTCAATGTCTCTCTTCTAGGATGGCAAACAAAACTGAATCCAGCACTCCAGGGTGCTTCACATCCATGTACACTGCAGTGGGAATCTTCACCTCGGTATTCCAATCGCTAAATTGGTTAAGGTAATCTAAGATATCTTACCATTGGCTTGCTAATAACTTATTGTTGGATATTTCCACTGACTTATAGTCAACTAGCATAATGACTACATTCCAATACAAATAAAAGTGAATTTTTAATCATAATTGGATAAAGTTACACTCATACCCATTATTAAGTTTCCCTTTATTCCATCTTTACTCCATGGTACTTAATAACAGTTGTTAGCTATTTATAAATTCACCAGGTCAAAAACATTAAAAATGTTGTAAACTGAAAAAAGTTGAATGACATTAAATTAATCATTCTTAAAGTCATAAAACATAAGGTCAATATAAAAAGAATTTCTTTAAAAGGACATTAAAAATATGTAGATGAAAAGATGTAATACTCATAGTTTAGGTTCAAATCCAAAAAATTTTATGTGATAAAGAGAGACAAGGAGGACATTAAAATATGCAAAATTCTTATCTTCCAATGAATGGAGAGCTCCATATTAGTATCTATAAATGTCTTTAAAATAAGCCTGATTTTTTAACTACAAACTAATAATAATAATCATACTACTCTAGAAATTTACCAAGAATCATTAAATTGTACACTTACAATGAGTAAATTATAGCACAATAAATCTACCAAAAAAAACATTGCTGACAAAGGACTTGTATGCAAAATATATAAAGAACTGTCAAATTTTATAATAAGAAAACATTCTAACTAAAAAAATGAGCAAAAGATTTGAACATACCCTTTGCCAAAGAAGATATACCAATGACAGATAAGCACATATACACATCAAATGATGCAGAGTCATTAGTCATCACAAAAATGAAATTCAAAAAACAATAAGATATCACAACACACCTATTAGAATGGATAAAATAAATAAAAACTGAAAACCAAGTGCTGGGAAAAAGTGCAGAGCAACTGGAACACCCATACAATGATGATGAGAATGCAATATAGTATAAACACTTTGAAAAACAATTTCGTGGAACTTATGTCCACACAAAAACCTATACATGAAGACAAATATAGTTTTACCATTCATGCAATCCAACAATTTTGCTCTTAGGTATTTACCTAACTGATTTGAAACTTATGTCCATACAAAAATATGCACACACATGTTTACAGCAGCTTTATTCAAAAACTGAAAGCAATGAAAATGTCCTTCAGCAGGTGAATCTATAAACAAACCGTGGTACATCCATACAATGGAACGATATTCAGTGATGAAAAGCTATGTACTCACAAACCAGGCAAAACATGGATGAATTTTAAATTGATGTTGCTAAGTAAAAAAAGTCAGTCCAAAAATGCTACTTATTCTATTATTCCATTTATACAATATTCTGATAAAAAGCAAAACTATAGAGATCGTAAACAGATAAGTGTTTGACCTGGATTTGAGGAATAGGAAGGTCTGAATAGATGAAGCACAGATGATTTTGTAAGGTGGTGAAATTATTCTCTATGTTACTGTAATGATGTATACACGACACTATGCATTTTTCAGTGCCCATAGAAGTACAGCACAAATTATCAACCTTAGGGTATGCAAAATTTTTAAAAAATCAAGTAATGTAGGAGGTCAGAGGATTTCAATATGGACTGCAAAATGGAACAAAATAATCTAACAATATTACATATATATAATATAACCTCACTGGAAGGTGTGGGGAAAAGTTGTTGATCTCAGTAACTTTGGAGATGAGTGGAGATTATAAGACTAAAGGCAAAAGGAACTGTACATAAAAACTGTATCCCACTTGATAAGGTTGTTTCCCACAAACATACAAATTAACAGTTCTGTAACCACTATACCCATATGGAACTTACCAGTTAAGTAAATGGATGGAGAATGGTGGGAGCCAGATTTCTCACTATTGGAATGGGAAGGTATAGATAAACCAGGGCAAGAGGCTAGAATGATCCATGTGATAATGTAGGATGATAGTAGAAGACATCATAATCAACTATATTTAGCATAATACAGAGACAGTTACATAGAGAAGTATTTATAGACAGTCTGTAAATACAGGGATCAGGATGCATACATAGATCTCCTTGCTCTGTCAGCTGAGAGGACCTATGAGCAAGTAGTTCACCCAGCACCCACATTTTGGTTTCAAATACCATTCTCCAATTAAAGGAACTAGGCTTCCTTGGAGAAACACCTGAATCTAAAACGGGGCAAGGAATATGCAAAATGAACCAGGAACATTTTGTAGTGCCAGAAAGCAAGGAAGTACTGAGGGAAAAAAAGTACAAATCCAAAAATGGGAGTATGTCAAAGAGACACAGGAGCCAACTGAAAGAGCTCCTAATGGCTAAAGCCAGAACAATATGAACGACAAGACAGTGTAGTACTGGATTACAACCTAAAGTGTAAAATAAATGTTCATGAGATTTTATTAATATAAATAAATAAATGAATGGGGGAGAATGGACATATCTGGGCAGAAAAAAAATCTCTATATAATTTATGCAAATACTTCCCTATCAAAGAGGCTAAGCATAACTCTCCCACTCCTTAAATGTGGGTTGTGTACAGTGACTTCCATCCAAAGAGTACAGCATGGGAAGTGGAAAAAAAGAGAAATTTTATAGTGAAGAAACTCAACAAACACTACCCCAGCCAGGTGATCAACTATGATGTCATGCTAATAATCTGTACTCTTGATAGGATACGATGAAAAATGACACTTTATCTCTGTGGTCTTCCTCCCCAAAACCCAACAACTCCTGTCTAATCATGAGAAAAACATCAGACAACCAGAATCGAAAGAGATTCTGTAAAATATCTGACCAGTACTTAACAAAACTGTCTAGATTATCAAAAACAAGGAGTCTGAAAAACTGTCATAGTGTAGAAGAGCCTAAGGTGACATGACAAGTGAAACTAATATGATATTCTGGATGACACCATGGGTCAGAAAAGGACTTTACGTAAAAAGCAAGCACAGGGTAGGATAGTGGGAGAAGGGTGGTGGTGAGTTAATGATTATCCTTAGAGCTTCTGAGCTTATGGTTGTTACTGGTGTCTCTGGAATCGCTTTGCCATTGTGGGGAGTGGAGGATGATCATTAGAAACAGCAAGTCGTTCCTTGCCAGAAGTTCTTTAATAGCCAAGTTTCAGAAAATCAAACCCTGTTCTTTAATATAGTCTGTATATACCACTTATACCTCAATTAGAAGTAAAGAAGACAAATGAAAAGTTGTCCATTGTTCTTCTCAACCCATTGTCCTAGCGTGATTAGAAGTCAAAATGCATCTTCAGGTTATACTCAATTCCTTCCACATTCTCAAGACTTCACAAGTGTCCTACAGTTAGAGTAGCCATGGTTTCAGAAGAGAAACTTTGAATATTTTATGAGTTGACTGAAATGTAATAGAGAATAAGATTTTCTTTTTCTATGTGAAAATCTGTCCTAATCAAAGTTCAAGTAATTTTGGTTGAGTGAAAAAAACCATTTCCATTTGACAACTGTAGAAAATTTTAGTTATTTTTAAAAGTTCTAGATGACTTACATACTCTTATATAGTGCAATACTTGAAAAGCATTAACCAGAAGGAACACGTTCTGAAAAGATTACCAGTTTTGTCCTAATCACGATTGAAACTTCTGGATTCCAGAATCATCTCCACAGCAAAATAGTGGAAGCTCCTGATTCACTCTGTGGTCCATTCCCAAGACCTCATGACTCAGAAAATACACCAGTCTATTTTGTTTATAATATTGTGTTCACCCACGTTAATCAATACTTCATTTATAGGACTCTTCCAAGCCAAAACTAATCTTGCACATGTTTTTCAAATCAAAAAGTGTATATCTTTGTCTGGGACATTTTAATTTGGCTTTCACTGAGAGTAACAGAAGTGGTATTCCAATAATGGCATGTAGTCCTAGACTGGGAACAACTGCCAGGGGCAAGCAGAGACCTGAATAGTGCAGATGGAGAAAAAATGGCTTTTCTCCAACTAGCAAATTTCCTTTAAACATATTCTCTCAGAGCATATTAAAAAGAACTAGAATGCCTGGTTAGTGTTTAAGTCACCTTATAAGATCTCACATGTAGTCTTCAGATTGTGTACCTTAGTAGCCATATAAAAAATCCACTGGAGATTTTGATCTTCCTTAGATTCATTTTTCTGCCCATCACTCAGAAGATCTCACTTGATTTCATTTACCAGGCCACTCTGGGACCTCTCCACTTCTAGATGGCTCATAGCAGGTGAAGCCATTTCAATTTAAAAACCAAGAAGCAGCAATGTATATGACAAGAATCTCCTGTTCAAAGCCTTGGAAAACATAATACCTCATACCATGATTGTTCATTGTCAGACAGATACCTGAAACCTTTTCAAATTTGATTCCTCTACGGTAATTTTAGTTAAATTTAGAAAGCGCTTTGTGAAACCTGGACATTTTGTAGATATGTCATGAAATACTATAATCAGTCAAAGTGTATTTTGGTAGAGATGTGAATTGTCACTATAATAAAATAGGTAATCCTTTAAATATTTGTAAATTTATCTATTTCAGTGTAGTAACATTTTGCCCATCTTCCCAAAGCAAGGAAAAAAATCTCATTTTTTCCAAATTAGTTAATAACTTTTCTCATGATCTTCAAGTGAAATGAGGTACAGAATCTTCATACAAGTTAGTATGAACTTTAAAGATCTGATCTCATTGGGGTTTTATCCAAACCTACAAATCTTCAAAAGTTCATACATCACCACTTTAACTTGAATTGGGACTTCCAGCCAGGAGCAGCAAAGAACAAGAGCCAAGTGAATTATAATACCTAATAGTTATTGCACTGGGAAGAATTGGTTGAAAAGCTGGGCCTAGAGCCAGGCAGCTTTTAGGTACTAACACTATACACACAAATCAACACAATACACACAAATGGTCCATGTTTTCAGCATAGGTTGTAGGAGTATCCAGTAGAGATTACAGATAACTTCCCTGAAAAACTAAATCATGGTTGGCTTATCTATAATTAAAACTTGACAGAAATCACTGTGCTTCATCTGTCAATCCTCATAGTATTTTAGGAAAGCCTGTATTGCTGATTGTTAGCTCTGAAAGGTCTAATGTTACCTAAGAAAAGTTCATAATAACACATGCCTTCCATCCAAAACCATTTTACCAGCAATAAGAAGCTATTTACATTTGAAGCTTCTGGTTTTCAGTATAAGTATCCTTTTGTGGACAGAGATATTAGTTAAGTATCACACAATTACAACTTGAGATATTGCAGGCAAATAAACTTATAAATAAAGAAAATATTGCATAAATGATTTGCATAAAGACTTAATGATACAGTTAGATGTGAAGTACATTTCCCCCTTGAATTAAGACCTCATCATTACCTTTAAGCAGGCCTAATAAGACATATGAGATTTTTTCAGTTTATATTACATATTTTTAGACCCCCTTCTCACTCACTAATCATGTAATCACAAGAACCCAGGCTTCCCCCCTAAATATAAAACTACAAAGAATGATCACCCCATCAAGTGGGCATATTGATAACATTAACAGTCATTAATCAAAATAAAAGTTTTCAATCATCCAAGAAAGAAAATACAGAGTACATATTAATATTAAAATACTAGAAGCTATTTAGAAAAAATGAATTTCATTCCACACTAAATTTGGATTCCATTTAATTCTCACCAAAGAAAACCAGTCAGTTTATTTTCTTTACCTTGATTTTAGATAGGTAAATATATGTATAAAATGAAATCAAAAGTATGTAATATTTAATTCTCTTAATAATCTTGGATGGCAAGGCTTTTCCAAGAAGATACAATGGAAACAATTCAAAATTTACTACCTTTAAAAAATCCTATACAGTAAGAAAATGTCATAAACAGAGTAAAAAGCCAAATGATGATCAGGAAATAATATTTTCAATTCATGAGAGGCAAAGTGCTATTATCCCTAATATTAAAAAAAGAACTTGCAATAGTAAAAAGATTCTCAGCACAGTAGAGATATGGGCAAAGAAATAAACAGGTAATGGATAAAGAAATACAAATGTCCAGTAAACATAGGAAAAGATACTGATGAGCTCTCATAATTGAAGAAATGCACATCAAAAGTGCAATACTCTTTTTATCTATCACATTGATTAAAATTTCATAAAGGAATAGGAAAATAGGCATTTTCATACTACCCTAGTTATTGGTAAAATCTCAAAGGAGGATATTCTGTCAATACCAAAATTTGAAATACTTAAAATTTTTGACCAATGTTCCTATTCTAAAATTTGTTCTGTGAATATGTTCCCCAAGACGTATTTCAGTAATAATAAGAAAAAGTTGAAAACAAGATTATTCACTTATAGAGATATGATAAGTCATGGTACATCCATACATGGGTTTCTAAGCAAAAGGTAAAAATAATGTGATGTGTGTTAAAATGGAAAATAGCCAGAATATGTTATTAAGTGTTAAGAAGCAAGTTGATAAGAGTATATATTGTAATTATATACCATAATCCAATCTGTAATAATATTTTAAGAGGGGTGTGTGTGAATATATGGATAGAGAAAAACCTGTTAGTAATAATACCTTTGGGAAGTGGAAATAAGGACATGGAGAGTTTTTATTTTTTACTTACTTTCTTCAGTACCATTGAATTATTTAAGCATCTCTTGTACAAATACAAAGTTTCATTTTCTACTTATTATTTCTTTCAAGAAAGTCTTAAATTAAATCATAATTTTTCTTCACCCCAACTTCATTTCCATGTATAGACAAATATTTTAATATTATGAATATTTAAACATCATGGAATCTGTTTGAAATCAGTTTTTGTCTTTGTTTTAAGTTTTCTACAGAATGTCTGAGTGCTTTTAAAATCCTATTTTCTCTTCACAAGTACTATATTTTGTTATAGAAATTTTTCTGATTTCTATTGCAAAATAAAACTTGATCTATACATATGCACCATTTTGACATTATAGATTATTTTTCTATGTTCATGGTTAACTTTATACTTGGTGATTTGGGACAACTTTGTAATCCAGGATAGTATCTCTTAATATTGAAATTTCATACAAATAAACTGTAAAGTAATATCAAATAAATAAATTTATCTAATAACTGAGTAGGTTTATATTTTAAAACATTCTCCCTAGTTTTATTTTGTCACATAAGGGCCATTTTGGTTCACATAAATGTCGTTCGTATTAATAATGCAATAATCTTAATTGAACATAATAGAATGAATACATTGATATGTACATTTCTCTAACCAATGTCTGCAGTCATATAGACATGATTGAACTACATTTATTACAGGTTATAGATTGTGTGTTCAGATTACTTAGGCCTTCGGTCCAGGCAGTACCATTTTTGCACAAAATGGTCCCCTTGTTGATGGGGACCAGTACCTAGTTTAGTCCTCAAATGTCACTATGTGATGTTTCTTTAAATAAGTGCCTATATATATTCTTAATGAACATTTTATGGTATTAGAAACTAAGGTATAGTAAAACAGTAACCAAAAGTTTTACATATATAAAAAACAACACAGGATTAGATCCATGTGATAAATAATTAAAACACAATGAGAAAGTCTTTGTATAGTATGTGAATGACCTGACTGCCTGCTGGGAAATTTATCCTATGAAAAGTGTGACAACAGAAGTACTGTGCTTATTCAGTATATAATTTAACTTAATCCTAATGAATATTTCATAACAGTAATTGTGGTGTATGAATTGTAAAGCCTGTATATTGATACAAAAGATCTTTTGCAATACTTCTGTTTAAAATAAGAACTTAGAAACAATACCTTTAGAAGAAAATTGTGTTTCTTTTGAGAAATATGATCTATTCATCTTTAGATAAAGAGAATAAACATTAATTGTCTAGAACTCCTAATCAATAGCTGTTTGGATTTCAATTGTTAAAGAAATGACTACAAGTAATGAGGTTAATTATCTTGAATGATATAATACCATTTTAGATTTTTCTCAGTATTCACATTACAAATCAATTTGCTGGACTCAGCTCTGCACAAAACAATTTGATACCTAAAGCGTCTTTTGATAACTTTCTAATATTTTCTCCAGTTCTGAAATACTTAGTGCTAGACATATATTAGCAAATTATTAGATACTTATAGAGTTTTAAACCTATTTCAAGTGCCCATAGCTACAAACACTGGAAGGAATTATGCAATATACAAAGCATCATGGTAAATCCTTCTGAATTTTAATTTTGGAACATGGTTTATTAATTTTGGAACATGGTTTTTTCATTTCATTTCTCTCTCTTTAATACATTGCAATTAAATGCACTTGGTAAGAATAGGGTGTGTTCTTAAAAGTTTTTTGAGCTTTCTGGACCATTCATTTACAAATATGTATGAATCAACCTAAAAATTTGACACAGTGAGGTCGACACACACACCATCAAGCATTCTGACTCTGACAAGATGCTGGGACAGAAAACAGTGAAGACTGGCCTTTGCAAGTCAGACCCCAAGGGTTAGAAAGTCAGTTCCTCCACCTACTAGACCACAGTCTTCTTAGGCAACAATTATTCATTGAATGCTACTAGACGCCAAGCATCTCATCATTACACCTTCCACACAAATTTATTGGGGGCATTAAATATCATTAAGGTTACTGATCAAGCAATCCACACGGTGTCTGGCTTTCAGGCAGCATTCTATACATGGTTGCTACTGTAATTTTATTATAGAAAAGGATTTCATCCTTCTTGCAATCGATTTGAACTATTCTATATGGCTCCAAAATCCATCTTCCTTTCCTTTACCAATAATCTAACATAGACCTCTTGGGCCTAAATATATCAAAACGTTTTCAAGTTATTCTATGTTCAGCCCATAGTGTCTCTTTAAGCAATGAATCTAAGTTTCTTACTCACTATACAGGGCTCTTTTCTCTCAGTTCCCCATGATCCACCACAGAGTGCCACTGTATGTTTAGAATAATTTAATTCAAGGTCAATACACAGTTCTTACTGACTAATACTCATCAAGTACAACATGCCTCTCTGAATGCTTGGACTTTTTATATACTATGTTTGAAAGACTTGAAACTCTCTGTGTAAATGGGGCAAAAACTGAGACAATGGGGACTGTTGGGTCAATAAAGTGGCATCATCTAACACTCTTGATGAGTTCTTTTATTATATTGGTCTCAAAATATACTTTGTTGCACTCTGAAAGTAGTCGTAAACCTGAGCCAAAGCCATAATGGCAACAACAGCATTACAGAATGGCGAATACTTGTGTTACCAGGAATAAACTTGTGGCAGGGTCCTAACCGGGAGATCAGGTCATCATATTAAAAATCATTGCAATGTTTCTTTGAAAATGGATTGGATGTCAAGAGATCTGGGTTCTAGTTCTCTCTGGTATGGACCAGCTGTGCTCTTTTCTACCTGATCAAGATGTTACATCTATGAAACGCGAGGTTTGGACTAACTGAATTTGAAGATCTCAGTCAGATAAAAGATTTTCAGATCCTTATGGTTAGCAGAGCTGTTCTCTGGATGCTTTAGCAAGCAGCTAAAACAACCTATAGACCTGGATTCTTGAACCTGTACCTATGCTGCTTGAAGAATTTCTAAATAGATGCAGAACCACGGTTTGACCCAAAGCTACCAATTATCGATAGGTCATAATGCAATGATTAAAAATGAAGTATTTAGTAAATACAGAGGTCTTACTAAGTGCCAGATACTCTTCTAAGTACTTTAATAATTCTTAATTTATTGAATCCCCATAACAACTCTATGAAGTCAGTATTACCATAATCTCCATTTTATAGATGAGAAGACTGAAGTAAGTAACTCTCCCAAGACCATAAAACCAATAAGCCACAGAGCAGAGATTCAAATTAAGTCAGGGCAGTTCTGCATATGTGCTCTTAACCACTATGCAAAGAAGTCCTCTCAGGCTCATAAAGAAATAATTCCCCTTCCTTTAGCCATTGTATTAAACTAGAATCCAAATCTATGGATTTTGGTGGTTACAAAAATCTTTTGCATTCCCCAGAAATTTTGCAACCATCTTCAGACCACTAAGAAAGAAAAGCAGAGAGAAAAGATTATACAGACTATCGAGATGAAGCCTTCAGCAGTGGAAAAATATTTTCAGGGCCAAAGTTTTTGTAGGTAAAACTCATCAGAATTGTTAGTAAGCCATTTTTGGTATAGGGAAACTGATATTTTTCTAATATCACTAGGTATGGTAACATCACACTCTCAAAAAAGGTGGTCATGTATTTGGCCACATGCTGGTCAGTTAGGAAGGCCCAGTCTATTGAGATTATGATTCATTCAAGGAAGGTCAATTTCAAATAAGTTGAAATATATAACGTTTCTTTTAGGGGGAAAAGGGTGGGATAGAAAGAGGAAAAAATGTAGTAAGTTAAATTGCATTGGCTATTTGCTATTTTTTTTTCCTGGTGTATTGATGAGAGTAAAAAAATTAAGGAATTAATTTCCTTCCACACAGAACCATTTTCTGCTGCCTTCATTTATGTGATCAGAGGGAAAACACAATTGCTGACCCTCTGCTCATGCCTTTTCTATTCATACAAGTGCAAATAACAACCATCAAACAAACTTGCCTTCATGGTGCCAAAAAGGCTAGGATTATTTTTAATTGTCATCATTATTTTAAAAGTCATTAAGTGGTGGTTTAAAAGACTTTCCTACAGGTATTCCCTTTCATTTGGGAATAAGTAAAGATCATTGTAGTGTCTTAATTTCTGTGCTCAGCCTGGAATTCTAGTTTACTGGGCAGTGCAGTAGGCATCCTGTTGTTTAAAGGTGACTAGGCCTCCCAATCATGGGAGAAATTGTAAAAAAAAAATAACTTTTGAAAGGAGGATCTGACATTCAGGGTACTAAGTTTAATTTTCTTTCAATGAATGGAGATTTTGAAAACTTTCCCAATGGGAAAGAGGGAACCAAAGGAAAGTAAAACACTGTGGTTAAATCTGAGTCTGGAGTCTGAGTGGTTTGATTCAAATCTTGGCCACTTACTAGCTGTGTGACCCTTGTTAACCCACTTACTCTCAATAACCCTTAGTCTCCTCATCTGTAAAATAGAGATGAGTGTCATTAATGAACTAAGGAATGTAAGTTACCCATTCAGTCCCAAACCACTGGTTAGGTATAATATAAGTCATCCTTTAGCTATCATCAGTTCAGGTCTTCTCCTCCAAATCCAATTTCTTCTCTATACATTAGAGTTTGTTCTTGTTAATACTCACTGTTCCAACATGCATAGTATTTAAAGAGGAGCAGAGGCTTAGTACCTCCATTCATTTCCTTAAGGTACAGATTTCTATTGGTTAGTATCATGGAACATTATCACAAAATAAAAATGGATTAAACTATAAAATATTTTACTGACTGGTTTGTTTCTGTGTAGATAAAATGTCTCCTCACATCTCATGTTATAATTTATCTAACACTATACATATTCTCTGAAGTTGAGCCAGGAGAAAAGTGGTAGAGAAAGACTCATTGCTCATGACTGGGGAGACTACCATTATATTTATGAAAGAGTGGACCATAGCTTCCCTGTTGTTATACTCACAGTGGAAACATAAGGCTTACACACAAAAACTAATGTAAGTTTAACTGAAAAGGAGGGTCTGGACTGGGTCAGATTAAAGGAAATAGCCAGGTGGTGGGGGAAGGGGGGATAAATTAGGAGTTTGGGATTAACATATCCACACTACTATGTATAAAATAGATAAACAACAAGGACATACAGTATAGCACAGGGAACTATAGTCAATGTCTTTTAATAACCTATAATGGAAAAGAATCTGAAAAAGAATGTATATATATGTATAACTGAATCACTTTGCTGTACACCTGAAGCTAACACAACATTGTAAATTAGCTATACTTCAATTTGTTAAAAATGTTTAAGAAAACAATTCTTCCCATGAAACAAAGCTATACATAAATAGTTATAGGTATGTAACTGGGTTCCAGAAGTTCTGGAAAGATTCACACCAAAATAATAACACCAGTTACCTTTACAGAGAGTACTAGAATTAAGATGAGCTTTGATTTTCCATTCTGAGAATATATATCCATATTTTACTTGCATAATAAAAATAAATGAAATATAAAAGAAAGTCTATATTTATCCTCAAAATGCTCATTAATTTGTTTTTCATGATGGCATAAATTTTGGAAACAACTTAAACGTTCATTAATAGGACAGTAGCTAAGTAGATTATGCTCTACCCCTATCATTTAATCACATGGTGCTATTACAGAGAATAAGGTGGCTCCCTCCATAATTACATATACGCTCAAATATATTGAATGTAGGCTGGCTACATACCAATATATTGGCAATTTTACCTTCAGGGAGGGGAATAGGAATAAATTTAAGAGTAAATTAGCAATGGACTATTACTCAGCCATAAAAAAGAATGAAATAGGGGCTTCCCTGGTGGTGCAGTGGTTGAGAATCTGCCTGCCAATGCAGGGGACACGGGTTTGAGCCCTGGTCTGGGAAGATCCCACATGCTGCGGAGCAACTGGGCCCGTGAGCCACAACTACTGAGCCTGCGCATCTGGAGCCTGTGCTCCACAACAAGAGAGGCCGCGATAGTGAGAGGCCCGCGCACCGCCATGAAGAGTGGCCCCCGCTCGCCGCAACTAGAGAAAGCCCTCGCACAGAAACGAAGACCCAACACAGCCAAAAATAAATAAATAAATTAATTAATTAAAAAAAAAAAAAGAATGCAGTGCCCACATGTGGCTTGTGACTGCATATTTAAAAAAAAGAATGAAATAATGACATTTGCAACAACATGGATGGACCTAGAGATTGTCATACTGAGTGAAGTAAGTTAGACAGAAAAAGACAAATATCATATGATATTGCTTATATGTGGAATCTAAAAAAAGGGTACAAATGGACTTATTTACAAAACAGAAATAGAGTTACAGATGTAGAAAACAAACTTAAGGTTACCAGGGGGTAAGTGGGGGAGGGATAAATTGGAAGTTTGGGATTGACATGTACACACTACTATATATAAAATAGATAACTAATAAGGATCTACTGTATAGCACAGGGAACTCTACTCTATACTCTGTAATGACCTACATCGGAAAAGAATCTAAAAAAGAGTGGATATATATACATATATATATATATATATATGTATATATATATATAAAACGGATTCGCTTTGCTGCACAGCAGAAACTAACACAGTATTTTAAATCAACTATACTACAATAAAATTTTTTTGAAAAGCAAAAAAAAATTTTTTTAAACAGTAAATTAGGACTGAATCATTTGTTTCTAATATGTACATGTGCCTATAGTGTTCAGATCTTTCAATAATAATGTTTTTATGTATTACTGTGTTAATAAAATCTATATCAACAGAAAAAAATATGTAGCTTGGGGAAAATGAACTTGTAAAGACATTTGTTGGACTTTACTTTGGGGATCTTCTAGTCCCCAATAGGGAAGGCAAGGTTTTGCCTCCCTTTGACTTTTCAGAGGTTTTAAGGACAGTCTTGAACTGATGAATAGTATTGTTGTGAGGCCTGAAATGTAGCTTATTGTCCTGCCACAGGTGGAAGACACTTGGTCACTTGGGAAGGCAATAAAGAGGACTCTAGAATAAGCAGACTAGGCTAGAGACCCCGCTCCAATATGTGCTAACCGTGTACATCTAAACAAGCTAAAGCACATCTCTGAAATTCAGTTTTCTCATCTATTAAATAAGGATAATTACTGTATCATATAGGGTTGATGTGAAAATAAGTAAAATATTGTTTATAAAACGCTTACCACAATACTCAGGAACCAGGGCGTGTTCAATAAATGCCAGTTATTGTTATTATAAGGTTATTGTGAAGGGTACTCTAACATGCTTATTTAAATATTTCCATTTAAATAAAATAAAAATTCTATTTTTATCCACATCCATTCTAAACCACATCACCATCAACTTCATCTGAGTTATTGAAATCTATGTCTGACTAGTTCTCATGTTTCCAACCTCGTCTTTTTCCTAAGTCCATCCTCCACATAGTTTTAAAACCCTGCAATGCCTTCTCATTGCTCTTAGAATACAATGTAAATGCCTTCCACTAACCTCCCTGATGCTTCATTTTGTGCAAGGAAAACCAAACTGCCTTAGGGTCTTCAAGTTTAGCAAATCCCTTTGCGCAGAACATTCCTATCCCAGATAGTCATTATATAACTGGTTCCTTCCAGTCAAATACATCTTAGTAAAAATGATTGTTCTTCATCCCTTCACTTTTGTGATCACAGCATGTTCTTTTACTTGCATCATAGCACCTGATTATTTCCTCAGTTACTTAGCTGTTAGATTATTATATCCCATATCTTTCATGATAGGAAGGATGGTGTCTCTCAAATTTTCTACCTCTACTGGATCTACCTCATCAATCTACAAATTCTGTATGTTCTTTTTTTGCAAACTTGAAAAAAAAAAATCCTCTCTTGATCTTTTGCTGTCTTCTACTTTATGGCAAAACTCCTTGAAAGAAAACTCCAAACTTACCGTCTTAAGTATCTCTCCTCCCATTTAATTTTCTCTTTAACCTATTTGAATGGCACCTTTTCCCCCATAATTCTACTGAAATTGTTTTATTGAGGTCACTAATGATATCCACACTTTAAAATCCAATGATTGATTCTCAGTTTTCATGTTACTTGACTCAGCATTCAACACAGTTGATCATTCCCTCATCCTTGAAATAATTCTTCACTTGACTTGTAGGATAATACACTACTCACCTGATTTTCTTTCTCACCGAAATAACCTCTCTCAGCTTCATTTACTGGCCCCTTCTCATCACCCTAACCTCTCAATGTTGCAGTTCCCCATGGAGCAGTTAGTATACCCTCTTCTATTTCCTATCTACTTTCACAGCCTCAGTGATCTCATCCAAACACCCGGCATTAAATATCATTCTGTTGCTCATGATAAGGACATTTTTATTCTCTAGTCCAGACAATCTCTCTGAATTCCATAGTCATACCCAGCCACTTCAATTCAAAATTAACATGCCAAAGCTGAGCTCATGATCTTTATGTCAGACCTGTTCCTCTCATATTCTTCCTCATCTAAGAAAATGATAAATTCATGTATTCAGTTGCTCAGGCCAAGATATTTGGAATCATTTCTCTATCCTCTGTTTTCTATAAAATCCCACAGCCCAGTGGTCATCAAGTTCAGTTGATGCTTTACCTTCTAAATATATCTTGAAATCAACCTCTTCTCTCCCATCTGGTCTACTCCATCAACATTTCTCCGTGAATTATTAAAATAGCCTCCGAAATGGACTTCCTGCTTTCACCATTCTCTTTTCAATCTATTCTTCACCCTGTAGCCAGAATGATCCCATTAAAATAAAACTCAGACCCTGTCCTTCCACCACTCAGAGCCCTTCCATGTCTTTTTATTTCCCTCTGAGTAAAAGCTAAGTCCTTATAATGTCTACAAAGGTCCAAGGAATCAGCTGCCCCACCATTTGCCCCCATCCCTCTCTGATTAGCCCCTAAGACGTTCAGCAATGCGCATTCTCCTTTGTCGTATCAGTATCCACTAGATGCCTGTTTGGGGGCCCTTGCTTTTGCTTTTTCCTCTTCCTGAATACACTTCCCCTGTGCAGCTCCATGGCTCACTCTTCACCACTTCTCTTCTCAGGCCTTTACTCAAATGTCAAATCCTCCATGACGACTTCCCGAAGCCCCTTGCCAAAAACTGGAAACCATGTCACTACAACCACCACACATTTCCCACACCCCTTCCCTGTTTTATTTCCCTCCTAAGCACTGATTACCGTCTAACTCCTTTATATTTTACTTATTATCCTATTTTTAAAATTTTTCCGGGCTTCCCTGGTGGCGCAGTGGTTGAGAATCTGCCTGCTAATGCAGGGGACACGGGTTCGAGCCCTGGTCTGGGAAGATCCCACATGCCGCGGAGCAACTAGGCCCGTGAGCCACAACTACTGAGCCTGCGCGTCTGGAGCCTGTGCTCCGCAACAAGAGAGGCCACGATAGTGAGAGGCCCGCGCACCGCGATGAAGAGTGGCCCCCGCTCGCCGCAACTAGAGAAAGCCCTCGCACAGAAACGAAGACCCAACACATCCAAAAATAAATAAATTAATTAATTAATTAAAAAAATTTTTTTTTCCTCCTCATAACACACACAAACCATTACTGTTGAGACTTCTGCCTTTTCCCCCACTGCTATACCTTCAGGGCCTAAAACAATGTCAGACATAAAATAGGTGCTTCATAAATATTTTTGTTTGTTTGTTTGTTTTGGCCTCCTCATGTGGCATGCAGGATCCTCCCCAACCAGGTATCGAACCTGTGCCCCCTGTAGTGGAAGCATAGAGTCTTAACCACTGGACCGCCAAGGAAGTTCCATAAATATTTTTGACTAAATAAAGGTCGTGTTCAACACTATATAACTAGTACCTAGAATAGAACTTACTATTTGGGAGGCAATAAATAAATTCCTGTTGAATAATTATAGTGATCCATTATTGAATATATGCTGAAAACAAACGTAGAAATGTAAACTCTGATTCAAAGCGCAAAATCAAAATAGTCAGAAGTACTGATTTTCCACAAACCTAAATTTCAAGTTTCATTAGAATATTAGATAAATTTCTATTATGTGTGAGCTCAGTTTTAATTTGGTATGGTATATTACCATTTGGTAACGAATTGTAAATGTTTTAAAGGTCTGTGTAGCTATTTTTAAGTTTGCTTTAGGTTTTATTTTCTATTTACAGATAAATTTTATTTTACCATATCAACGTTACATTTCTTATAGATGGTATATCTTAATGGAAAAAGAAAAATCTCTTTATAGCATATATATGTAAGGAATAGTTTTAAATGAATGCATTCTGCCTAATGAAAGAATTCCAGGAAATCTAATGAGTGTGTCAATTTCAATTACTCCCAGGTTGAGCTGAAACCTAGAAGTGAGTAGACAATACATAAGCGTATTTTTTTCCCTAACATCACCTTCTATCTCCATTTTAGTGCACTTTCCAACTTGAACTAGACAGACGGAGGAGAAATACACGCTTTTTTACAGTATATATATATATATATATTTTTTAACATTTCAAATATTTTTATTTTAATTGATTTTATTTGAATAAATGAATTAATAAAGATATTATTTTCTTTTTTATGGCTGAGTAATATTCCGTTGTATATATAGTCTACATTTTTTTTTTTAACATCTTTATTGGAGTATAATTGCTTTACAATGGTGTGTTAGTTTCTGCTTTATAACAAAGTGAATCAGTTATACATATACATATACATATGTTCTCATATCTCTTCCCTCTTGCATCTCCCTCCCTCCCACCCTCCCTATCCCACCCATCTAGGTGGTCACAAAGCACAGAGCTGATCTCCCTGTGCTATGCGGTTGCTTCCCACTAGCTATCTATTTTACGTTTGGTAGTGTATATATGTCCATGCCATTCTCTCACTTTGTCACATCTTATACTTCCCCCTCCCCATAGCCTCAAGTCCATTCTCTAGTAGGTCTGTGTCTTTATTCCCGTCTTGCCACTAGGTTCCTCATGACCTTTTTTTTTTTTTTTCCCTTAGATTCCATATATATGTGTTAGCATACTGTATTTGTTTTTCTCTTTCTGACTTACTTCACTCTGTATGACAGACTCTAGGTCCATCCACCTCACTACAAATAACTCCATTTCGTTTCGTTTTATGGCTGAGTAATATTCCATTGTATATATGTGCCACATCTTCTTTATCCATTCATCCGATGATGGACATTTAGATTGCTTCCATGTCTTGGCTATTGTAAATAGAGCTGCAATGAACATTTTGGTACATGACTCTTTTCAAATTATGGTTTTCTCAGGGTATATGCCCAGTAGTGGGATTGCTGGGTCGTATGGTAGTTCTATTTTTAGTTTTTTAAGGAACCTCCATACTGTTCTCCATAGTGGTTGTATCCATTTACATTCCCACCAACAGTGCAAGAGTGTTCCCTTTTCTCCACACCCTCTCCAGCATTTATTGTTTCTAGATTTTTTGATGGTGGCCATTCTGACTGGTGTGAGATGATATCTCATTGTAGTTTTGATTTGCATTTCTCTAATGATTAATGATGTTGAGCATTCTTTCATGTGTTTGTTTGTAATCTGTATATCTTCTTTGGAGAAATGTCTATTGAGGTCTTCTGCCCTTTTTTGGATTGGGTTGTTTGTTTTTTTGTTATTGAGCTTCATGAGCTGCTTGTAAATCTTGGAGATTAATCCTTTGTCAGTTGCTTCATTTGCAAATATTTTCTCCCATTCTGAGGGTTGTCTTTTGGTCTTGTTTATGGTTTCCTTTGCTGTGCAAAAGCTTTTAAGTTTCATTAGGTCCCATTTGTTTATTTGTGTTTTTATTTCCATTTCTCTAGGAGCTGGGTCAAAAAGGATCTTGCTGTGATTTATGTCATACAGTGTTCTGCCTATGTTTTCCTCTAAGAGTTTGATAGTGTCTGGCTTTACATTTAGGTCTTTAATCCATTTTGAGTTTATTTTTGTGTATGGTGTTAGGGAGTGTTCTAATTTCATACTTTTACATGTACCTGTTCACTTTTCCCAGCACCACTTATTGAAGAGGCTGTCTTTTCTCCACTGTATATGCTTGCCTCCTTTATCAAAGATAAGGTGACCATATCTGTGTGGGTTTATCTCTGGGCTTTCTATCCTGTTCCATTGATCTATGTTTCTGTTTTTGTGCCAGTACCATACTGTCTTGATTACAGTAGCTTTGTAGTATAGTCTGAAGTCAGGGAGCCTGATTCCGCCAGCTCCATTTTTCTTTCTCAAGATTGCTTTTGCTATTCAGGGTCTTTTGTGTTTCCATACAAATTGTGAAATTTTTTGTTCTAGTTCTGTGGAAAATGCCATTGGTAGTTTGATAGGGATTGCATTGAATCTGTAGGTTGCTTTGGGTAGTAGAGTCATTTTCACAATGTTGATTCTTCCAATCCAAGAACATGGTATATCTCTCCACCTATTTGTATCATCTTTAATTTCTTTCATCAGTGTCCTATAATTTTCTGCATACAGGTCTTTTGTCTCCTTAGGTAGGTTTATTCCTAGATATTTTATTCTTTTTGTTGCAATGGTAAATGGGAGTGTTTTCTTAATTTCACTTTCAGATTTTTCATCATTAGTATATAGGAATGCAAGAGATTTCTGTGCATTAATTTTGTATCCTGCTACTTTACCAAATTCATTGATTAGCTCTAGTAGTTTTCTGGTAGCATCTTTAGGATTCTCTATGTATAGTGTCATGTCATCTGCAAACAGTGACAGTTTTACTTCTTCTTTTCTGATTGGGATTCCTTTTATTTCTTTTTCTTCTCTGATTGTTGTGGCTAAAACTTCCGAAACTATGTTGAATAATAGTGGTGAGAGTGGGCAACCTTGTTTTGTTCCTGATCTTAGTGGAAATGGTTTCAGTTTTTCACCACTGAGGATGATGTTGGCTGTGGGTTTGTCATATATGGCCTTTATTATGTTGAGGTAACTTCCCTCTATGTCTACTTTCTGCAGGGCCTGTTAGACTAGAGTATTTTGAAGAGTAGTCTATTCATTGCCCATCTCTAAAAGGTAAATGTTGGCAATAAAAATACACTGCATTTCAATAGATACAGTATATTTTAATTGCCAACGTTTACCTTTTAGAGATGGGCAATGAATAGACTACTCTTCAAAATACTCTAGTCTAACAGAGTATTTTAAGACCCTCTAAATATATTCATGACAACTGAATCCTTTTAGATATTAAGTACCCTCACACCACCGGGACAGAGAGGAACCTCCATTTTAAAGTATTTAACAGGGAATCAAATATCACAAAACAAATAGAGTATTACTTTCATAGATTAGACAGTTATAATGCAACTTAGGTAAACTTGATTTACTACCTCAAGGCTCATGCCTGAAAGCTTTTAAAGGAGTCTCATATATTTTTAAAAAATCAAAATACTCAGGACAAGGACATCTAAGTGATATTCTCCTGAACACAGAGCCAAGTTATACAATTAGAAATATATGACTCCATGACCACACAATTTTCCAGGCTGAAAAGATACAACTCATACTTAATCTACTTGTCTACCTTCTTGCTATATAAAGAACAATTCTGATTTTGAGAGCTCACATAAATTATTCTTTGTTGTATTAAGTTATAGCGCTTTTCTTATTTACAATGTTAATAGATTATAGAAATTATTCTGTGACATGTATTTCAAATAATGAAGGACATTTTCTAGAAACAAGCAGAGTTTTGGAGAAAACTACAAATATCAGCAGATTTTCTTATAGCTATGTAAATCTATAAAATTAGAAGATATGTTTCAATGCTTTCAACTTTTATAATGAATAGAAATCAAAATTTTATGTATATTTAGAATATGCACTGGCTACATCAAATCTTTTTTTCACTTGTCAGTTCAATCATTCAAAAAATATTTGGGATTTATATCCTTCCCACCCCCACCATTGAATTTTAGCTGTTTTGGAAGTGAAGAATAAATTATATATTAATTAATTGTATGTTCATCAGCAACCTCTACTAGCAAGATTTAAATATACATTTTTTTCCATTTAATGTGACAGAAAAAAGAGATTTTGTAGCTTTAAATAACTCACCCAAGTGAAACACATTGAATTAGTTATTATTATGGTACTATAACTTATTATTGATTCTATTGATTTTGTGATATTAGAAGCTTCCCATTCAAGGTGAATTTATTTGTTTCTATCAGAATTTTTACCTATGGACATTGGCAAATGTAAGACTGCATTAAGTTATTCACTCTTACAGCAATAAATTTTAGGCGTTAGGATAAGCAAATTCAAGGATGAAGTAGTTATATTGCTCTTTTACTTCTTTACGTGTTCATCAATATAGTTTCTACTAGCAAAAACAATGCAAGGCACTTGTAACTAGTATAACATTAATTTATAGACATAAAGTGTATTATTTTCCATCTTCAAAATTCCTCTTAACAGCTTGCTCAAAGCCCTTCATAAAATGCATAAGTGTAACTAGATTTAAGTTGGCTCTTTACATAAAAACAACACAACCCTTTATAAAGCATGTAAAATCCTATTTTTCCTGAATTACATTTGCTCCTCATTCTCTTAAAGGAAAAATGGCTATTTCTATAATTATCACCTCTGCCTAATAAGCTCTGTAAGGTATATTTCACTTACATTATAAAATGTCATCCTGAAATAAGATAGATTGCCTAGTGGAAACTGTCAAATCACAGTGGAAAGTTAGAAAACACAAAGCAGAATAAAAAACAGGAAGGGTGGACCTAAGTCCTGAAACTAGTGTCTATGTACCAACTGGAATCAGCGACGCAGGGCAAGGGGAATACATCTGTCCTCATTCCTGTAGGTCAGAGTTTATTATAAAAGTAGTCTACCCAAGGCACTGAGGTACCAAAATAACAAAAGGAACAAATTATAGGAGAGTTTCAACTATACGTAGTTCCTATGGGATGGATGGTGAAGATATAGTATTTTAGACTCTAAAAATGTATCACCACGTCTACGATGAAATTATGGTTTTTAAAAACGTACTATTTGAGATTTTGACTTAAACTGGAACAATAATGCCAATCAATTAACAGATTCTTAACAAAAGCCTGTGATGTGCAATGCGTACAGAACATTTAAGAGGTTTTAGACAGTTTCCGCCGATAGAAATCTTATATTCTCTTTTCAGGTGTATTATGCATTGTCACCAAAAAAGTGACAAGCAATAACTTCTTTGGAGTCCTGCTAATACTGGATGTATAGCAACCAAAAATATAAATACACCTTTAAGAAGCAAGCCTATGTGTCTTTCATAGGGAATTTTTTTAAAAACCAACATGACCAAAAACGTTCCCTTTCTCCAAGCCCTGAATCATTCTAAATTTCTCTTTCTCCCTCTCAGAACACTTCACCATATTTTGTTAATCTTAATTGCTAGAATTTTTTCCTGTATTTATATCCTTTCCTCTTTCTCCACTCTCTATCACCACTGTCCCAATTCTGGCTTGTCAGTATCATCAATAATCACCAAAAGGTTTGTTTATCTATTTATTCAACAAGAATTTATGGAGCACCTGCTTAGTTTGCAGGCGATTGTGATGAGTAGTGAATGAGATACATACTGTTCTACAGTCCTGGAACCTGGAAACTTCTCCCCATCACTCCCACAGAACAGCATCACCTGCAGTTAGATACCAATTTAAAGTACAAATATCATTGTGCTCTCTTCCTACTGAAAACCATTTAATGTCTTGTTACCTAGAGCACTAACTCCAAACTCCATAAGATGAATAGAAAGCCCCCTCTCTCCTCCCTGGTCCCTGTCTAGCTCCTTAGCTTCAACTTTCTAGGCTCAGTCATCACTTCAGACTTGACATTCCAACAATTTCAAACTCTTTGTGTTCCTGAAAACACCACAGAAATTCCTGCCTTTTGCTTAGTCTCTTTCTACTGAAGGATACTCACCGCTTATTCTTCTTTACTGAGCTAAGCTGTCCCTCCTCCAAGATGTTTTGCTTAAATTCCCAGAAGATACTGATCTGTGCTCCCAGGCATCCTGCATGGGTTGTTACTTTCTTGTAATTTACTTCTGTATTTTGAAATTATGTTTATTTCTCTGTCTACTTTCGGAGATCATAAAATCCTCAAGAGCAAGAAGGGTATCTCATCCACATGTGTAGCCCTGACCTCTAGCACTTAGAGGGCACTCAACCAGTATTTATTGAATCCATTAGAACTTGTTGTGTGCTGTCCCACAAAGACTGATTACTTAGCTTTTGCCAACTTGAGTTAGTTGATCTAGATGATTGCATATCTCTTTTATCTATACCAAATACAACGCAAGAAAACAAGGCAACAAACAAGGGGTACAATGTTTTTACTTTCAAATGTTTAAGGGAACCAACATAAATGTGCTGGCTTTTCTTATCCTTTGAGTTATAAATCTACACATTTATCTTTTCTGCCTGAAAGTTGCAACCTCAGGAATAGTTGTTTCATGCTTTGGTGTAATTTTGAGGGACACAAGTCAATTTTAATGAACACAGGATTTGAGAACCCACCTAGATCCTCTACCCATTTTTTTTAGAGTGACTAAATTAATAAAAATCTCTTCATGGTCTAGCCTTAGCCTGATCCCTCTAATTACAGTTGACCCGTGAACAACACGGGGATTAGGGCCACCCAACCCTTCACATAGTTGAAAATCCACATATAACTTATGGTCAACTCTCCATATCTGCAGTTCTTCCGTATCCACGGTTTGGCACCTGTGGATTCAGCCAACCACAGATCGTGTAGCACTGTAGTATTTACTATTGAAAAAAATCCACGTATAAGTGGACCTGCGCAGTTCAAACTAGTGTTGTTCAGGGGTCCCTGAATATGTCATCCTCACGCACTCCTCTAGATCCTGACTTTTTTCCCTTGTCTGTATGTCTGCCATACACATGCTTTTCCTTAACTTTCAACCTGGTGGGCTTCTAGTGAGCTTCTCAAGGCATAGCTAAGTTACCACCTCCCCTCTCAAACATTCTTTGACCCACTAGGCAAAGTTGTTCCATTTGTTAAATTCTTGTACCATGTTGTACAGATTTCTACTATTGCACAATTCCATTATATCCTTATTATTGATTTCATTGCATGTCTTTCTCATTGGGTAGTAAACTCTTCATACAGGTTCTTAGCCCACATCTGAGTACAAAGTTCATTGTGTAAATGCTTGTGGAATCCAGGAATGGATAAAGTTGTACCTTAATTTGTTAAAACATCTACAGTAAATCTTTTTGTGTCAAAATATATTTTACTTATCATGAGAGAGGAGATATTTTAAATAAACACTATCAGTCAAATAATAAAATGTCTTCAGTGTGTATGGTTGTTTTTCTTATTCAAATCAATGCAACTGCATTAATAAGCTTAGTTTAATTTACCAGGATATTTATATTAAATATATGATTGTTTTTATTTTCATTTTATATGAGGATACAGGTGAAAGTGTTTAAACAAGCACTGTCAGAGATTCAATTAAATATTTGAAGTCTGTTTTTTAGTACAAATAGATTCTATTTTATTTTTCTCCACAGACTAGAGCATTTCTCCACAATAGAAAAGTTATATATTTCATTTGAGGCTATTTACAATTTGTTGAAGATTAGAAATTACCTTTCTGTAGAAATGAACAGAAATATGTGAGCTAAATATAACTATGAGGTTCCCTAATCTCAGCACATTATTGTTTTTATTACCTTATAACCTCTTGTACGTAATTAGTTATGATGAAAAGAAAAATTTATTTTATGTAGCAGTTTACTCCTCTGAAAATGGAAGGGAAAAAATAGGTTTATATATTGTGAAAAGTTTGCTAATTATTTAGAAAACCTATTTTATTAGCAATAAAATAAATGTTTCTATTAGAAATTGGAATGTAATGAAATTGTGAATTAAATAATTCTAAATATTAAAATTCAACAAATATAAATTAAAAATTGGCACACATCACAAGAAAATTGAGGTTTATTTCTTTTGGGTAAAAATCTTTAAATGTCATCCTATTAAAAAGGCTAACTTTGGTAGATAGAAATGTGTATGGGAATGGGAGATTATTTGTTCCTCAAAGGAAATTCACTTACACTCCAAAAAAAGGAGAGGCATGACATCTGTCAAAGAGATGAATCAGTTTTTAAAAACCAATCACTAGATTCTAAAAGAGTAATCTTGGTTATTCCACTGTCTGTTAGATTCGGGGGGTCAAATTCACACCCTATATATTCATACTACTCTCACTGAAGACAAGTGGAGGGCAGAGGTTGATCTATGCTGTCTGACGTTAACCTGGGACATCACTTAATAAAAGCAAAGCACCTGTTCGAACTGGGTCACAATTAGTCTGGCTCCTCAGAGTCTACAAATCCAGTCATTTCTGGTCACAAGAAAACTGATTTTAAAATGAAATCTATTTTATCAGGATCACTGGCAGGGAAGGCAGTACCAAATAGAAAGTTCTATTTATGAAGAATTGCATTTTTCATTAGAATTCTAATATGTAAAAGATTGTAGTCATAGTGATCAAAATACCATTCTCTTTCTTTTTCTCGCCTTCTGTCGATCATCTAGCTATTTACCTAACTATTTGGAAGACAGAATGCATTCTAGACTAACAAAATTGAGGAAGATTTAGGGATCAATGTGACTCAAGAGGGGACTGAATCTAAATAAAACCCAGGTAATTATTCACCTGTTTTCAAAAAACTTCCCTGAAGGAGCTTACCGAATTCCATTTGCTAACTCATAAGTATGTTAGCAACATGTAAAAGTGCAGGGGTTTAGATCAGAGCTTGAAAATAAAGTGAAGAAAAATTTGTCAAATTTGAGTTACCAATAATAGCACAACTAAATTCCTCATATCTAAATAATCAGTCTCACTCTAATTTAAGACTTTGATAAAATATGCATAAATCCTAAATAGAAATTCTCAGAATCAATTCTTTCCGTATGTAAACCTTAATATTCCACCGCTATACTCCCTGCCCCTGTGGACCCTTTTAATCCCCCTCTCATAGTTGATATTTCTTCATTGCACTCATTCATCTGATATACTATATTTATCTATTTATATTCTATTTTTCTCTCTCTGTAATGCAAATCCTACAGGCTAGGAATTTTTTGTCTAATGTATTCACTGTTTTAGTTCAAATGTTTAGCACAGTGACTATTACAAAATAGTCACAGAGCAAAGAGTTATTGAAAGAAATAACTAATTAATTGGAAAACACATTATCAATTGTCTCATAAGACTGATGTCATGTGACAGGCGTACACTCAAAATATGAAAACTCATTCTATCCTTTGATCCCTAACCAAGATACAGTTATAAGATTTAGAACATATGGGAAAGAATATATGATATTTCATAAATTAACTGAACAAGGTGACTGATTATATATGTATGGTCTTCTTACAAATGTGTAATGTTATTTTATTCCTTTAATAAATAAGTGCCAGGATAAGACTGTTATAAAGCCTGCACTGAGCATGCAGTTTAAAGGAAGCGCAGAGCCAGAAAAGGATGGATTCTAGCATTTGGACATCTATTGGTACTTTGTATATCTGTCTTAATGGTTACAGGAATGATGGTCTGATATTTCTGAGAGTTGTTTTGACACCAAGCCAGCATAATACTGAGCCTGATTTGACAAAAAAAAAATCATCCAAAAATTATTCATTTTATTTTCCTGGAATAAAATATTACCGTTGAAGCCAAATCAAAGCATCAATAGGAGTATAGCTTGATTTAAGACTTACCTTTTATTTCTTTTTTAAGGAAAAAAAATTCAGCAATTGCATAGGATCATTAGTAAATATGGCATATTGAATAGCACCAACCAATCAGAAAGGACAGGGGTGGATTATCCTAGTGAAAACAGCACAAACTGGAGGGTTTAGTGGCCTTTTGACAGGAATGCCCAAGGAAGCTTCTGACCACTTACAACAGAATGTTAATAGCTCATGCCACTTCAACACTGACAGCTCTGAAGTGAGAGGCCACTAATCTCTGTTTGTAATATCCACAGTTGAAGGAAAAAAATAAGTATTTCTTCTTAAGCATGGGATAAGCATTAACTGTCTAAAAATTTCGGGAATGTTCTACATGTCTGAAAGTCAGAGAAAAAAGAAGACAGCAATGGACAAGGAATCAGTTTTTTTCACTCCTGAACCAAAATATATGATTAAAATGGAATGCAGTTTTCAAGACCAATCAATTCACCAGTCAGTTCTTATTAGAATAGCTGTATATGTGCTGTGAACAATTTATAGGTAAATTTTAATGAAAACTTAGCATCTATATGTAGACAGGGCTGTGCTAAGAACAGTCTCTATGTTTTTAATTTTAAAAAAATAAGCCAAATCATAAAAGAATCTTTGCTAGAGAGCTGATGCTTCAGATTTGAAATGGAACCTGTTCATTAGCTCAGCATTATTCAGGACTATAAAAAGGAGACATTTTAACAATCCTGGGCTCAATTAGGCATCAACTGTTATCCTGGCAGAAACCTGGCATGCGTCTTTTTCTTAGGAAGTTTGGATGGCATTATTTACAATTGGTTCCTCAGGGAATGCCCTAAAAAAAGAAGTCTGGTTGCCATCATAACTTATGTACTAACCTCGTAATTCTCTGACAGTTCAATTGTGCATCCTTCCTCTAATTCGATGGCTATACACTGCTGCTTCAGTGACAACCACTCACCCCTCTGCTTTTAAGAAACAAGAGAAAGAGTGTACATTTAATTATAATACCTAAGCATCAACTTTTCTAAAAATTAGTGTAACCCAAAGGTGAGCATTGAAAAGGCAGAATCAATAATACAATTACTGTAAAAAATTGATTTAAACTTGAACTTTTTCAAACATCTGTTCAATATACAGATGAATTCCATTGGAATTATTATATTGTTCTTTCTATTATTAACCATTATTTTACTTGAGTGTTTGGGGTTTTTCCTTGGAATCTGTCCACTTGTTTGCTGAAACAATCCTAATGATCTGACTTGCCCTTGGGGCCATATAGAATTTTGGCTTTTAGGTATTGTGTAATATTGATGTCAAGAGGTTTTTAAATACCATATAAATACAAAATAATAAAAGAAGAAGGCTGCCAGTTGTGTCTGACAACTGATATCTTAGAAAACTGACCAGTAATGCATTTCTATTATTAGACTTTATGTCAGAGTCAACTATAGGGTTAAATTTTAGAAACTAGTTAAATTCTTTTTATTTGTGCAGATTTTACTTATTGTTCCTTTTCCTTTCCTTTTAGTCTTACTTTAGTTCATTAGATGCAGTAATATCTCCCTTGTCTGTGACAATTTCCATTAATATCTCAACGGCAGCTATTAAGCCTCATTACCAGAAAAGATTATAGAAGGATACTGCACACAATAACCGTGAAGATAAAGACAATAGTCCCATTTTCATTTGTTTCTTTGTTCTTAAGATGTAAATCAAACTTGAAGCTCTTTTTAGCCTGCTTTTCTCAGTTTATACTTTCAAAGCTTTTGGAAAGGGAGAAATCTCCACAGCTAAATAAATTCTAGTATTTGGATTATTCCTTTCTCAAAAGACAACAAAGGCATGTACCTGCTGTCAGAAATTTGCCATAAAATCTCATTGTCATGAAATTCAGAAAAACTACTAGAGTTTCATCATTTACATAAGTTATTCTTAGGAATTAACTGTGGGCTAAAATGAAGCTAGTTAATGGTTGTTGCAGAGATACTTTATAAAGTATTCATTATTACCAACAATAGTCCATCATCCCATCAAAATACTTAAAACATCAATTCTTCGACAATTATCTAAACATATCCATGAAAAATTATGTCTGAGTAAAACTCAGTCAAACCTCCAAGAAATAAAAAGTTTATAGGTTTTATCCTGAATAGATTCCTTTGAAATAAATGTATTTGTGGCTCATATAAGAGGTTTGAAGTCCAGGTCTTGTGTTAATCTTTTCTTCCATTTGAAAGATACTAAAATATTGATAATAATTATAAAATATCAACACCAAGTGAATTAATTTCTACTTACAGAACTAAAAAGTGGCAGAATCAGGAAAATATATAGGTCAGGAATTTAACTGTGATTGTCTAAAGACAAAGCAGTTTTATCCTTCTGTATTTTTTACTTATCTGAAATATTCTAATTTCCTTTGAGCTTAATTCTAGATTATAAGCTCAACAGCATGAAGATATAATCAGTCACTTTATGTATCTCTCACCCCTTAAATGAAGGTTGAATTCTATTACTCAAATTAATAAATGATGAAAAGAAAACTTTAAGTTAAATGTTATGCCTCATAGTCAATATTTGTGACAAGAAATTTTGCAGTAAGTGCTATTTTAACTGTGAAATTAAATGTTCATGAATTTCTTTGCTAAGAATTTACAAAAGGAAATCAGACTATCCCTAAAGCCCTTCAGTCTGTGTTTCCCACCTTCCTTTTGTCCTAGAAGAATACGTGGCCCTCCTCCTTCCTGTGCTCCACTTCGGGCTTTAATCTTCATTTCTGTCTCCTTTCATCTCCTCCTTCACTTTGTGTTCATCCTCTTACATTTACAACAGTACTCACAACTCCCCTCACCCTCTCACATTCAGAATATCAGTCCACTTAAGAAGAGTTAGCTTTTGCTGCTTTTTTTCTAACCGCACGTTCACTCATCCATCGTTTGCTGCCTGATATCTGTTTTCATCATTCATCCAAAGGTGTTCCCTTGTAGATCAGCATTGGCATCTCATTACCAAATTCAAGAGCCTCAGGGCAGTATGTTCCTACTTCACCCACCATGGCACAAGACAGAGGTGACTAGCCTTTCCCTCTTCTTGCCTGACACCAATGCACTCTTCTAATTCCCCTTCTTCAACTTCTTTGACTGTTCCTCTTGCCCCTATGATTCAAGTTTGCTTATAGTTGTGTTTTCAAGGTTTTCAGTTTCTACATTTCTTTCCTTAATAACTCAATCCACTATCCTCACTAACTTCAAAAATCCCCAGACATACTTCCCAAGTGCCTGTCAAATACATCTACCTGAACATCATCATATTGTTCAATAGAACCCTCTCTTGTATAAGATGCTAATAGATATTTCAAGATTATAAATATACATATAATGTATAGCTAGAGAATGATATTAATATATATTATATATTATATTATATGCAGAGAGTCAGAGAGAGAGACATCCCTTGGTCCTTAATCAAGGAAAATTCTGCATACTCTTAGGTCTTTACAACATGGATGAGAAGAGGTATTACAAAAACAAAATCAATTCAACTTATTTTACACATACTTTCTAAAATTTATTTAATCATAAAATAGCTCTTTTTTTGTAGCATCTTGTGGATCAGAGCGTTCTGTGGAACACAGTTTATTTACTTTAGTCTTTCAAAATCGATTCCCTAGTCACTCATACTCTTAGCCCAACAACTGCAGATCATTGTCTCCTGGGAATATTTTCCAAAGAAATAGTTACAGAAGTCATATTTGCAGTAATGGAGACCTTCATTAAAACATTTTTAAGCTACATTTGTAGACATCTTATTCCATCCAAATCGTTCAAATTTCTTTCACTTGATCTCCTCTACCAAAAAAACCCCCCTTATCTTTATTAGAAATAGTCAATCCTGATTCTAAGAAAAGAACTGAGTCCCCTCAGCTACAAATATTTTTCTCATGATGACAAAAAAGACTAAATATAGAATATACTTAATTTTGAAGTAGGTAGCAATTGGTTGGATAAAATACCAATGAATGAGATCGAGTTTAAAACCTCTCTTATTCTGTTCTCTCTTATTCTTTCTTATTATTTGTTGTCCTACCACCTCCACTCAATTTTCTAAAAGTCACAGAAATAACTCCTCTCTCACACATTGCCCTCTAGTAGAGGACACTGGACGAAAGAGAAGTAATGAGCATGAACAACATTTATAAGCTCATAGTTAACATGTCTGAGTGAAAAATAGTGAAACTCTTACTAAGCATCTGGAACTAAGACATCTTTTGCATAAAACCAAGATCACTTTGCACAATAAGGCTGATCTCAGCATCCTCAAAAAGGGCAAATTCTCAAGGGAGCTGCCCAAGACCCAACATGGATTACTTCAGGAATAGGGAGTCAAACGAATGGCCTAAGGATTAGTGCTTTCTGTAATATGATAAGAGCGTGACAGTATCAGAACTCTGTTTAATATAGCATGATCTTTCCCTAGAAGAAAGCAAAGAAGATTGTATTCCATCAAGGGGAATTACAAAGCTGTAAATTACATTGTGTCACAGTCAGCAGTATTAAATACCAAGATTTTAATTAGCAGTTTTAATTTTATTTTGTTACTAAGACATACCTCTACAGTACTCAAAGGGCACTTTTTAGTGAAAACATATCTATTCAGACATAAAATCAAGGAAGAAAAATCCAGGTACCACAAATGGGATGTATGATTTGGCAGTGAATAAAAACTAAATTATCAGTAAGATAAAGTGACTTTTATTTATATTGTACCTGTTTCTAATGTACCATATTTTTTAATGTATCAAGTTAAAAGTTATAGTAATCTAAGATGTTTCTGACTCTGAGAATTCTTTCTAGAAATCTTAAAGAAGGCATTTAGAAAACATGATCCTGTGATTGTGTATCATGAGAGCACTTGTGTAGACATTCCCAATCTCTTGACTGCTATAATACTATTGGGGTTTAAGTTTATTTAAATTGAGAGGAATCAATTGTCTTGGAATCAACTCCACTACTTGATTGCCACAATAATTTCATTTCTTTGAACTTATGCTGCTGCAAAAGTGAATTCATACCATTAGCCTGTCTTCTTGTGACTTTTCAACAGGACACTACAAAGAGACAAATGGGAAACTGTATAAAAACCACAGGACATACTTGAGGCAGCTTCCAATAGAACAAAAAACATAGGCTTTGAATTGGACAATCTTGTATCTGATCCAGATTTGGCCACTGACTGGTTTTGAAAACCATGAGGTTAGATCTCATATTTCACTATTATTACCGAAATACATTCCAGAAATGTCAAAGATTTACACATAAAATCTAACAGCATGAAATTATTAAAAGAAATATATTTTGCTTTTATTGTTTTTATTGTATATCATACATATACAAGAGAACATAAAAGTGTATGAGAGTTTAATGTCCAACTAGAGAGTGAAAACCTATTTAATCATCATCCAGTATAGAAATAGAAACTTGTGATTATTCCAAAAGCCCTTTTGCCCCTCACCCAATAGTATGCTGGTAAATGTTTAACAACTTGGTCTTCAGAGAAAAAATGACTCAAAAGTCCTGATTTGTATCATTTTCTGATTTTCATGCTGTAAATAATGGCAAATTTCAAGTTACCAGTGGTTAACAAATTTCTGAAAATTTAACAATCAGCTTCTGCAAGTTGATAGGAGCCACTTCTGCTCTCAACTGCAGTGGTCACAGTGATCCTAAAAAGATAGTGTCACTTTGCCTGGTTCTGCACAGTATGCAAATAGTAACATACAATGTATTCATTTGTACCTTGCTTCTTTCACACCATGTTTGTGGAATGCATCTGTTGTTACACAAAGCTCTAATTCCTTCATTTTCACATTTAACATATGCTGTATATCATTCCTTCCTATGAATGTACCACAAATTATGTACCTACTCTACTTTAGTTGACATTTCAATTTTTCTAAGTTGTGGCTATAATGAACAATGCTGCTATGAATATTCTAGTGCGTGTCTCCTGGTACACACTGGCAAAACTTTCTCTAGGATGTATAGCAAGGAATAAAATTATTAAATATTACCAAACTGTTGTCCAAAGATGTTTACTAATCTACACTCCCACCAAGAGTAAAAGAATTGCTGTTGTACCATATCATCACCAATGCTTGGTACTATCAGGTGTTTATTTTTTAGCTAACAGGGAGAATTTGTAATGGTATCTCATTACGGTTTAAAGTTTTATTTCTAAGATTATTATTGAGGTTGATCTCTTCAGATTTTCCTTTCTGCTGTTTAAATGCTTGGATAAGTCATTTTCCCTTTTTAAAATTCGATTTTGGCTTTTCAAAAATCATGCAATATGCATAGTTATTTATTCTAAATACTAGTGTTTTTTCTGTTTTATGTTTTGCATATATCATCTTCCATTTCACAGCTTATATTTTCAATTTATTTATGTAAACTTTTCATGAATATAAGTTCATAAGTTATCAAGATTTTCCATTATGTTTTCAGAAATCCCTTAACATCATAAAATGAAAGAACTATTCTCCCAAATTATTTCCTAAATTTTAATAACTTTGCCCTTCACATTTATGTTTTTAATCCACTAGTAATTGATCTTTTGGTATACTATGTGGCCAGGGTACAATTTTATTATTTTCCATGTGAATACTTATATGTTGTGTTATGCACAGTAATCTTATTTTAACCTTTAATAGATTATTATTTTACATATCCAATTTTGCTTAGGTGTATATCACTTATTTAGCTCTTTAATTCTTCCTTATCACACCTTTATCTGGTTTCATATTTCTTATGCCTAAAGTACGTCTTTGAGAATTTCCTTCAGGAAATTACATTGGTGGTCTGCTTTTTATTTTACCCTTGTTCTTAAAAGATAGTTTTGCTTGTTGTGGAATTTGAGATTGACATTTATTTTTCATTTGAGGTGGTGGAGAAGTCAGATGTCTAAGTCTTCTTCTTTGAAGTTAATTTGTCTTCTTTGACTGCTTTTAATATCTCTTTGTTTTTTGTATTCTTCAGTATGCCTTTGATGTATCTATATGTAGATTGATTTTTTTTTATTTCTTCCTTAGAATTTGTTGGGATTTTTTAGTTTATATAGTGTAGAATATTCTGAGTTAATATCTCTCCAGATATAACTCTGTTACATTCTCTTTCTTCTCTGGAATTCTGGTGAGATAAGTGTTACAATATCTCACTCTATCTTCCTCATCTCTTAACCTCTTTATATTTGCCATCTCTACTTTTCTGTGCTGCATTCTGATTGGTTTCTACTAGCCTGTCATTCAGGATGTTCTAGCTATATCTACTCTGTTAAACACATCACCACTATATTCTTAATTTTAATTATCTCATTTCTGTAATTTCT
The DNA here is from genome assembly GCF_028564815.1 of Eubalaena glacialis. Taxonomy (NCBI): domain Eukaryota; kingdom Metazoa; phylum Chordata; class Mammalia; order Artiodactyla; family Balaenidae; genus Eubalaena; species Eubalaena glacialis. The sequence goes on along the minus strand of NC_083719.1, from coordinate 39,419,753 downwards.
AAGATTCTGTTGGATTGCTTTTCAAATTTCTCAGTGACTATTTCAGTTTCCTGTTCCCTGGATATATTTTCTGGTTTGTTTTTAAATTTTTTAATAGAGTAAGCATAGTATTTTATAATCTGTGTCATCTGTGTCTAATAATTCCCATATCTGAAAGCTTTGCAGCTTTGCTTATGGTAGTCTTATTTCTACCGGATCTGAGTTTAGAGCTTTGTTGTTGTTGTTTCATTTTATTTTGTTATGTGTTTGTTTTTTCACTTTGAGCTGCTCAGTTACTTTACAAAATTATTTGGGCCAAGAATAAAGCCTGAGCTTTTGTTTTTTTGTCTTCCTCTCCCACAAGGCCTTGGAAACGGGATCCTCTTTTCCCTGGCTCCACAAATACCCTGAGAACAGAAAAAGATTCAGTGTTCCTCCTACATCTCTGAATTCCCTCCTCCATGTAGATTTTGGCTTCATCATTTCTTACTGCTGTGTTCATTATTTGATTCTTTAAGAATATTTGCAAAAAGATTTTTACCAGATTTAATCATTTTCATGGAGGAGCATTTGTCCAAATATCTATGCAGTTAAAAACATAAACTTTAAAAGATAATCTTGGAGAAGAAACGGATTTTCTAAATATGAACTGAAACCTACATATCATAAAAGAAAAGCCTGATAAATTTGACTTCATATAAATTTTAAAACTGTGTACAACAAACTCTTAAAAAGAGAAATCAATTAATCCCTCTTTCTCTTTTTAATGGTTTGTTATGTGAAGGTCTTTTCTTTAATTTATATGTAGTCATATATATCCTAATACACACACACGTATGTGAAAGCACTTGCAAGTTAGTCAGGGCCTTATGGATAAAGGATGTTATCTGGAGTTTCATGGAAGGAAGGAAGGAAAGAAGGAAGGAAGGGAGGGAGGGAAGATGACTAAATAAAATGTAAAATAAATGCTTAGCAGTGCAAAATACGTGGTAAGTAACATATGTATCAGATGGTAAAATGAAGAAGTGGGGAAATAGGCACTCTCATACTTTATTTCAGAGATGTAAGTTGGTAAAAAGTTTTAGGAAAAAATTTGAAAATAACTTTCAAACTGTTAAATGCATTCAAATGTTTTTACCTAGCTTCTTACATTTCAGGAATTTACCTTAAAGATACTAGTAGCCATGCTGAAAGATAAATGGATTGAAATATTTTTGTAGCACTGTTTAATAGAAAAAAATGGAAAGAACTTAAATGACTATCTGAGGAAAATAATTAAATACATTATGGCACTGACGATGCATACAATACAATGAAAACATTACTAGAAATAAATTCTCTCTTTATGCTCAGATGTGGGAAATCCACAAGATCTTTTGAGAAATTTTGTTTTTTTAAAAACATAAGATAACAATATGTATAAAAGACCTCATTTTCTTAAATTCTGAAAGGACACATAAGGAACTGTTAATGGTAGAAATGTCTACAATTGAGATCAGGCATCTGGTGGGAAGAAAACACCTATTTACTTTAAACTTGTCTGTGCTGTGTGAGTTTTTCTGTTTGTTTTTTTCAACCATGAGCAAATATTACATTTGTAATAAAAATCCTTTTGGAAGAAAATCCAGAAATGTATGCAATAATTTATACACATCAATACTCACTACAGTGGTAAAATAAAACATTGGAAAAATCTAGTTTAAGTAAGTTATGATATTTAACCTATTGTAATACCATGCTATCATTAGCAATCATGTTTTCAAATAATATTTGATAACATTGAAAATGCTCATGATAAAATTCAAAAGAAGCAGGGTACAATTACACACACACACACACATATATATATAAAATATGGTTTAAGTATTATAAAAATAAGAGAGGAAATGCACACATATGCACCCCTATTGAAAAAAATGTCCCCAAATGTTAACAATCTATCTTTGTGGAAACATTTGTTTATTTTGATTTCCTCCCTAATAGCACTCTCTATTTTCAAGGTTTTGTATCATGAAATACTCATTATAGAAATCTATAGAAAAACAAAACTATTACAAATGCGAGTGATGTATGTAAAGGTTTAGAGACATAATAGGAGGCTTAATTAAAAATTACATTTTTTCTCTCAGAAAACATCATTTTTCTGTTTTAACGTTTATAAAAGTATATAAATAACAAGAGAACAAAAAGTGAAGTTCTGCAACAGGAACGCTGCATAATTAGAGTTCCACTGTGCGAATTCAGGTTGATCAGGACTGACCTAGGAATGGCAACATTTACCTACATGGGATTATGATTCACTTGTTGCTGCTGTAACAAAAGCCTCAGAAAGCTGCAGAATTCTCCGAGTGAACGTACAGAACCACGTTTGTGAAGTAGTAAGAGGAATAGAAGTAAGTGATGAGTCATTTCAAAGAAAAATGGTTCATGTCTCTTTAAAAGAACAATATGTTCAGATGTCTGTATACTGTTTCCTCTCTGCCAAAGAAAGGGAATGATGGATTGGAAAACTTCCGATTTAGTACACTTGGGATTTTCCTCCCAGCGTGTGTTATAAACATCTCTATTTCCTATCAGCTACTAAAAATGAAGAAGGAAAAGGAAAGAGAAAAATATACTGAAATAAGAGTAAACTAGAAAGAAAAAATTTTTTGTTGTTGCTGAAACTTTCAAAGCAGTCACAATGAGTGAAGTAGCTAAAGGATTCTATGATACAAGTAAGTTAAAGGTTCACATGATATATTCTCATTCTATTTGGAAACATCACAGGTCTCATGGTTTCCTGGTTTTTAATTTTGTAATGTGTTCTCTACAGAAGAAACACAACTATATGCTAACTAGATATGTTTCAATTCTTTCTCTCTCCATCTCTCTCTCTCTTTTTCCCTCTCCTGAGAGAAATCTCCTATACAAAAATAAACCTCTTTATTCATTATTTTCATCACGAGGCATAATAAGTGTCCTCAGGCAAAATTAGATTTGTTAACCATTATTCAACAAGTTATCCAAAATATTTTCTTTTAATCCATGCGTAACTATAAGAATGTGTAATTATTCAAGTGTTCAAGAAATTATACTCTCTTCTTTAGTATTCTTAATTGCATCTACTTATTTTCCATGAATTTTCATATAAAATATCATTAATCATGGCTTTGTTGACAACTCAATTGCCTGCATGCAGAGAAATTCTTTGAAGCTTAATGCTTATAGTCATTCCCTGCTTTAGGGAAGTTTTAAGAGAATAATCATATATCTACCTGAGAAAAAAGTCTATCTTCAGTATAAATAGGGCTCAAGGAGTATTTGAGAGAAAGGGGTCCCTCAGAAAAGCAAACCTGAAAACTTTCTGACCCAGGTTGTTAAGTCTTTTGAGATTGGTTTCATTGCTTTTTAAGAAGGGAATTCCCCTACTGTCAGCAATGTCTGCATCCAAAATTCACATTTCACAGATAAAAACTAAAGCTTTATATGATTTCCTTGATAATATGGGTATAGCTTATATTGCTTATGTATTCCCTGTTGGGTACATTGTGATAGGTTCATAGATTTTTGAACAGTTAACCTCCAGAGTTGAATTCATTATCTAATCTGCCTTTATGTATTATCTACTTTTTGCTATTCTCAAATATTTGGAATACAGTCATCTAAAATTGTGTATGCTCATTTTCATCTTATTTCATAATTATATCTGTTAATACAACTTCCTTTTGCTTCAAATACTCAATAAAAGTTTGTGTAATAAATGAATTCATGAATAATGTTTGTGGAATGAATGAATAAAGTAATTAATAATGAACAAATGGGAACTTTGAGATAATAGAAGACAGCAATATTACCCTCTATTCAATGACTTTAAAAATAAAAGAAATACAGTAGCATCTAATTACTCTATTATTGGGAAACATAAATATATACATTTCTAGATACTTATACTTGAGGAAAAAAGTATTAGGTTTACTGACCATTTTTTCCTCTAAAAGTGAACTTTTGCAAATGACCCTAATATCTCCAGTGGGGGGAAAATGAGTTTTAGGAAAATTTTGAAACTGACTGTTATATTTAAAGGAATAGTCTTTGTTAATGTTTACATAGCACTCACCTGTTCAGCTAAATGACTGTTAAAACCAACCTTAAACCCATTTTTCTGTAGATATGTATACATAATTCTCCCTCATAAAGGCTACTTTTAGATGGGGAAATGTATGAAAGGCAAATATTTGAAAGTGTAAAATGTCATATTCTTTCAGAATCATGACACTTTTACCTTAGGATAATTTAAACCATTTTGGTCATATATAGTTCCCTCTGGATTCTATTGTAGTTATATATTTGGCTATCAAAAGACTTTATTAAAAAATGTTTTTCAAAAACTGACTTGCTGCAAATATATGATATAAAATATAGTAAACCTTAGATATCTAACATTTGTGTTTATTTGTCATACACTGTAGTCAAAGATAAGAATAATATATAATTAGATATAAATAGAGAGAGTAATTATCCTTAGAGGAGAAAGACATGTAACATGTTAAAATGATTTAAAGGAGTTTACAAAGAAAACTTACCTATAATTATAATTTTTTTAATATTTAAAGGTCTTCTTACTTTTCTCTATAAATTAAATGTAATTAACATCAAAGTTTAGGATTCTGTCTTAGGATTTAAAAACACTAGTATTACTAGTATTTAATTATTTTTGTTCACTCAGTAGAAAAAGAAGAGTTTGGCTTATGTGTCAACTTGATGCCAGAGCAGTTTGATCACTATTTTTGAAAATAGCTTCTGAATCAAATAATTTTAAATTTTCACAAGTTTGGGGAGGTGGCTTTTTTAATATTGGTGTTGTTTGTGAATGATTTTTCTTTTTGACATTCAATACAATTTTCCCACATAAAGAAAAGAAAGGAAAGTTGGTAGCGTTCTGCAGCCAGATCTAATGTTTTTATGCCTTTGCAAAGAAACCATAGAGGAACCAAGATGGTCAAATGGTCGTTCTGTACCTCGTACCTATTTTCTTAGGTATCTAAAATATATTCACAGCTTGTAATGTAAGACTTCTAATATCATGATAAACGAAGAATGTTTCACATATGCGTAACCAACACTTTGGAGAATATTAGGAAATAAAAGAAGCCAGTGCCTTATCAGGCATGGAGACGGTTCAAGACTTTTAGAAGTGAACAACTGAGCAAGTTATAGAAGGCTCACTGTGTATAAAATATCATTCTCATAAATCCTCATCAGGGGTTTACATTTAAGGGAAAAAGAGACAATTTGCTGTTTTACTGTGAATATTTTAACTTTATAGAAGCCATTCCTATAGAATCACATTAAGATAATTCTGTCCTTAACTATACCTTTGAGAAAAAAGCTGTTTTCTCAGGTAAGTGAAAGATCCTACTGATTAATTCATGCCCTATATGATAGCAGTAAACCGAGCTGGATTTTGGTTTAGAATATCTGTACAGGTGAGCCTTTGTTAATGTGACTCACACCAACTATTTTTAACTCTTGGGAGAAACAAAGACAAAATAAGCCCTAAAGCAGCACACACACAAAAAAATCCCCCAAGGAATCTATAAATTCTGCTAAAACCCAAAGGTACTTGGAACTGTAGAAGGAAAAAAAATATTCTCAGATGAACAGGCTGTGTTGTTTATGCTTCAGCAATAATTTCCCAGCATCAAGAAAAAGAAAGAAAACAATTACTATTGAAAAATGATTGTTTAATAATGAGAGAGGAAGAAAAATATAGGAAAACATTTCTTCTGCAACAAAGATTGTATTGTACTTATGGTTTTAGTGGAAAACTGTAATTTAGTTTTTGTCCCCCAAAACCATAATTTTTATCAATTTGATCATACCATGAATTAATATTTAGTAATAATTATGTTGACTTAATACTCTGCAGCCATAATGTTAAGTTGATTTAATCATGCCAAGTGTCTTAGTTCCTCAGGGCGCCATACCCAGCAGCTAGCACAAGTTTAAGACATGGTTATTATTACCAAGATGCTAACTAGTGAGCGAAAGAGATACTCTTAGAGACTGAACTTGGACAATCCAGAGCAAAGGGAAGAGAACTCTTATTATCCAGCACCAGAACACATTAAGTTTTACACAGTGGTTACAAATACGTTCAGAAAGTGACTTAAATCTGGGAAGATAAAAATCCTCTGGATTTAAAATATAAGAATATTGATATATGGACCATTGTGATAGCAAGTAAGCCAACCTAAGATTTCCTTCTAAAACTACAAATGATTCAAATCAATTTTTCTATGTTTCAACATGTTATTTTTTGCTACTATTACCCCTGCTTTTCTTTCCCTGATTAGATATGCCAAATGGAAAACCACCACAGAAATTCACATCTCAAGCATAGCTATTGCCTAATAAAGAACTTGTGGGAATCATATGGTTTTTATTGTACAAAGTTAAGGTTTTCTTTAAGCTCTTATGTCAAAGGGTTAAAATAAAGTTCCCTGATACAGAAAACAGTTTTAAGCCACCAAGATAAAGGACCTGAGAACAAATTGTCCTTGTCTCTACGCTTTAGCCAGCACTCACCTGCATACTGTCCAACCTACTCAACCACCTGCAAAGTAATTGGACAATTTTACCCAAATGTTAAGATAGAGGTATTCCCTTATCGTACAATGAACTATGAATCCTTCTGCAAATAAATAATAAATAGCATCCTTGCTAACTTATTATTTGTGACAAGAGGTGACATTTTTAAAACCTCATATATTTGAGGTTTTGAAATTGAATTGCATTAATTCTTCATAATATTTTTCCTCTTCATCAGAGCACCTTTTTAAGTTCATTAATGCAGATAAATTAGTCCTACACTTATTGTCTTTTTATAACACTTAAATTTTTCTTTCATCTAGCAAAATTATTTTTCTTTTTGTTTATGCATTTAAATATCAGGGAATTTTTTTCTGGTTGTGAATAACCAGGTAAGTTCATGCATTATTTTTTCCTGGTGTCTTGTCAACTCAATAAGTACATGCATCTATTACTCTAGCTACATGGCAGCTTTTACGTTTGTATTTTGTATCACAGGTGACATACATAACACATGGTAACATGAAACTACAGGTCATAGGCTGAACTTGTCCCTTGTGAACACAGAAAAGAACCAAAGCTCAAATGGCCACTTTGCATGAGCAAAGTTCCCAGAGTGGGAGAGGAAGTGCTCCCTGGACCCTTCAGATGATAGAGTTAACACTTTGCTAGGCTCTCCTCATTATAATAAGAAAGCTCCATATAACAGGGTATTTGTTTTCTTTGACAAAGTCAAGGCACTTGACTAATACAACTAGACACTAGGAAATGATTTGATCCAAAATACTAAGTCATTATTTTAATTCTAAAATTTTGCATGATTCTTCTCCCCTAAGTTTCAACTTAAATGAAGATATTTTTCCCCTAGTTTATCAAGTATGAGTGCGGTATTGAATGAATTATGATTTATTATACATTAATGATTGAATTAACACCATGTAATTCATAGTATAGTGAATTTCAACATCTGGTGAGTTAGTAATTGTAACCCGGTATATCCTAGGGTCATCTCTTTTATCAGTTAGTTCAAAATCTGAAGGATTGTTTTCAAATTGAACTGTTATTGGGAATTTTTACCATTAATTCAAATCTACCTTAAGAGGATTGATATTTCTATATGAAAAATTATTTACGGTCTATCAAATATTTGAAACAAAATACTCAGGAATATTAGTAATATGTAGAAATGCATTCAGAAGACTAATCACTCTTTACTACTCATAGATATGCATGTGTCTTAAATAAGCCTTCTTAAGTTTAACCTCTAAAATGTTAATGAGGAGAAAAAATCTTATCCTATCTGGAAACCAGGATTTTGTTTTTTTTATTCACAACATAGCAATACTGAAAGAAAATCAAACCTTTCAAAAAGCTAAACCTGGCTTTAAGCTCATGTCTTCATGCCCTGGTATATTCCTCCCCAACACATTTGTTGTCACATGATGAAACCTTCACTTTTTCTAATCCAATCCTACACCTATCTCCTTTTTTTGTGTTTCTTTTGATATCTCCAACTTGGCAAATAATCTGACTCTGTCTACACAACTTTAGAGGATATGATGTTTCCAAAGGTTCTTGTCAACATTTCTATAGTTGATATGGACTTCTGAAATCTATGGACTTTGTGTATACAAATCACAGTGGTTTCATGAAACCTCAAATTATTTACAAACACACCAATTATATATTATGTGTACATAGAGACATAAATAAATCACACCAAAAAATATATGTCTAAAAACTACTTGTGGCATAGGGAAAGAACTTGATATTAGAGTCCAGACAGAATTCAGTTTAAATCTTAGATTTATCAGTTCCTAGGTCTTTGACTTGGGATCCTTTACTTAAACTCAGCCTCAATCTCATCCTCTCTAAAATGGGAACAATAGTACTTATATTTTGTGTTTATTAGAAGAATTAAATGATAAACTATATGTAAACATCAAGCTCTGTGCCTTTGTAAGGGAGGGGCTCAATAAAGATAACAGCTATTATTATACATGCATGTAATTTGTTCCAAGCAACACATAAAAATTATAATAAAAGATTATCACCTCTTCAGCAATTCATATGCCAGCATCCATTGGACAGTCAAGCACATTCAATATTACACACCCATATTCAATATTAAACATATTCAATGGTAACACACACATGTATTTGCAAGTCAGTAATTTTACTATTTTATACCCATACCCTTAATAAACGATCTCAGACATCAACTACTTTATTAGAACACATCCCCAACTTTTAAAAAATATCTGTCAGCTTATCAAATTAAAAAAAAATAATATAAAGGGAAAGAGTAAAGAAAATCAGTCAATATCTTGAAGGAAAAAAACCTCAAGGGTTATTACAATAATATATTTGCTACTGAATTTTATGCTTTCTATCTCAGTGTTTTGTAGAATCTACCTTCATGTATGAAGACGGAGTCTATATCAAAGATGACACCCTCATGGTTTTTAAATGTAATGTCAGCAATTCATGCCAAATGTATGCTTTGGAGGACACAACTTTATCCCAGAACTTTATTCTAAATTAGAAAAATTGTCTACGTAATCCATATCCTATAGGTAATCTATACTCTACTTCCTCTGGTGATGATTGTAAATCTAAAAAGAGTAAAAGTGGTAAGTTAGGATAAAATGGCAGTAATGATAAGGGTGTTACATAAAATAATAAGCTTGCTGCATCTGCACTGTGCAGTGTAATTATATTTATGTTCTAAACTTAAGTTAGAACACGTTAATTGCAAAAATTAAGGCACAGACTGCATAAATGATTGTTCACAAATATTTTTTGTAGTTTGTAGTTTCCTAGGATGTTACTTTAGAACAGGTTAAATACAGTATCTAATTACTAACTGCAAAGCTTTATGTTTATAAAATATGATACCTATTTTTTGCACTTGAATAGGAAAAACGGTAATCTATGTGTAAAATCATGATGACTGAGTTAGAACAGCCTCACTAGTTCTGTAGAAAATCAACAAAAATCAAATAAAGTATCTGAAAATAATTGGGAATCCTCCAAATAAAGCTGTGATTATATGAAACCCCCTTTGTTGTTCTCTTGAATATTGATATAAACATATACGTTCTCTAGGAAAAACAAGTTTTCATTGGAATGGAAAAAGGCACTTTTCTTTACTCAAGATCATCCAAAATTTCTCAATAAAATACTGACATAGGCTGAAATTTTTCTTTCATTCTGTGGTTACACAACTTGCAAGCTTTTCTCCAAAATGAGTGTTTGATATCTGCTCTCTCTTATGTAGTAACTGGGGAAAGACAGAGGAAGGAACAAAGACTAATAAATAGCATTCCAAAAAAATGAAATTTATTCTAAAAAATTGTCAGTAGACTTTAACTGGGAATTATTTAATAGTTTAAATTGTGAGCATATCACAAGGAGACAATTTTCTCCACTCCATTGTAGCCTTGGCCTCAACATGCCATGTTTTGGCTGACGGGTCCATTCTGCGGTGAGAAACGTCAGCGTGTCACCATTACTTCATCTAATAGTTACCAAACAAACTCCTCTGGGAGGTAGAAATTTCACAATTGTCCCTTTTCTATATTGTGCACAATATTTTCTTTCTTTAGAACAATTGACTGATTTGTAATCATCTGTTTTGACAGCAGTTACGTAGAAATATTGTGTTAAATATTTTTAGTCACGAGGGAGTATGGACATATGGATATAGTTGTGTGGGTCTTGTCTAATTATGTGCATTGTACGATTTACTATTGTTGGGGACCATCTTCCATTCATTTAATAATGCTTTTGCAAATTGACAGATAGCATTTGGACTAAAAGACACACAGGATATTTGCGATGAAAAAGGAAAAAAAAAAAAACCTCCTCTGCCTTTTCTCTTGTGTAGAGCAATTTGTCAAGTAATTAGCCAACCTAATTAAATTTTTGTAGCACTAATCAAACGAATATGCTAAAATTTTCTTTGCACAGCCAGTTTGCTGTCTGCTTGCATTTAACTTGATGGTTTGAAAGGGGCCCTACTCAGTCTGCCACTCCACTTAATAACCTAATTTGCATTTTATATTGGTAAATCAAATTAAGCACCAGTGGCTTTTAGTATGATTGACTGTGGTCAGGCCTGTTCAGATGGGACTTTTTTCACAGAAAATTAGGCACATTTTAATATGACTGAGGCTGTGCTTTCTGTGTTCAGCAAACTGCATTCACTCAGCTAATTAAAAGTGCTCCCTCCACCCCACCCCACTGCATGTGATAGATTTACCCAGCTGGTGTGTCCATTTTCTTTTGTACAATTTCTTGATGGAAGTTTTTATTTCTAACTATAATAAGATTGTCTAAGCAACACTTCAAACCAATTTGCATGAAACATATAAACAACACTTTGTTAGAAAATAATTACTTTGAGAGGTGGGTGCATCTGTGCGTAAATACAGGTCCATGTGAGGGCTTGCAGGTTTTAGCTTATCTACAGAGCAGCCTCAAACTTCGAAAATTTTCAGTGATTGGAACATTAACAGTGACCCATGATGATGGAGCTTACCTAAGGTCATATTAAGGCATGTTCCCACTTTTTGTTGTTGTTGTTGTGAGACAACTATTCACATTTTAGTGAGAAAAAAAAGATAACATAAATACAAGTTTTAAAACCTCCTTCTTACCCAATAAAAGCAAGAGCCATTCTTTAGTCAGAGTTAACAATATATTTTATTATAAATGGGTATTATTTCCAGTCTACAAATAGAGAAAATGAGACAGAGAGAGATTAAGTGACTTGTCCATTAATACAAGCGGATCTGGGATTTGATTCTAGTTTTCTTGGCTTTCAATTTGTGCTCTTTGCAATGTCTCACAGTCTTTTGCATGTATTTTAATACCAGTCACTTTGTTTCCTAAATGACATTTACCCCACTAGAAAAATCACAAATCCCCTTGGAATTTTTGACTCTATAATACTGAATAAAATAATTCTTTCCACATATTTCTCACTATATATTTTTATTTGCAGTAGTCAGGTTTTCAAGAAGCTCGTTTTAAGATTTTAGTAATAGACACTTGATCGTGCTTTTAACAATAGCAACAACAAAACTTCTTAACATGCTAAGCTTATATTCGTCATAAGAGAACACTAAACCTTGACAAAACTAATGGTCTAAACACCAAATTAACCTGAATCTTCAGCAAGTGAGTAAAAAACTTCTTCCACACACTTGTGGAGGAATATTCTTTAACTTGGGACTTCTCTTTAGTCAATTATGCAGCCATCAGTAGCTTTGGAAAGGGACGGAAGAATGATGAACACACTATGTGTCCGGAGATTAGACAACAAAATTATGCCTGGAAACCTGAAAGAAAAATGTACTGCGTTGTCTTACCTAACCTTAGACCCTGACTTTCCCTAACAAGTTCAAGATAAGCACACTGACTAATACCAGTCTTCAACTATCTTAAAATTGATCATTAAGGTAATTCTTTAATTAAAAAGAGAATTAAGATTATGAAAGAGATGGAGTCAAACATGGCAGTAGCTAGAGACACACTTGGGTTTTCTATTTTAATTAAGGTAATGGTGCATATGTTCTGAAACCTCAGTTCAGTCCATTTTTTAAAAAGTCATAATTCTGAAAGAAAACTCAAGAAAGTATCTGATGGCAGCTCTTGGGCTAAAGGAAGGCCAAATTTCAAACTTCTTAGTTGCTCAGATCTCCAGAGGTGACGGCTTCAAATGTTGTATCCATAGGTTCTATGCCCTTTGCCTCACAGGGAAGTTGTCGTCACTGGTTTTGTCTGTAGATACATGAGAGGACCTCCCCTCATTTGCTCCTCTATTAAGTACAAAGCTCTGACTCCTTTTTCCCTTCACATAGATAGTGTTTTTATATCTTTGAACATTCTTATGGATTTCTAGTTCAACATGTGTTTAAAATGTTCGGACCAAAATTGCATATAACACTCTTAAAATTTCTGAGCATGAAAGGATGAATGACATCATAATATTTTATGATAGAAACACATTAAGATGTTGTATCATTAATATGTTACAGTAATAAAATGTCAGTTTTTCTATAATTGTGACTGCGTAATTGTGTGCTCTATCCCTAAGAACTTGTGGATGTATCAGAACACACTGGCCCATTTAAAGAACTGGTCCACTTAATCTATGCTGTGAAATTTATGTGTCTTATTCATAGTATTCCCTTATTATCCTTTTGATATCAGCACAGTCTATAGTGATAGACTTTCCTAATATTGGTAATTAGTGTCTTTTCTTTTTCCCTTTATCAGTAGTGCTAGATGTATTAGAGTTCTCTAGAGAAACAGAACCAACAGGATGTATAAATATATAGGAAGAGGTTTTATTTAAGGAGTTGATTCACACAATTGTGGGAGCTGGCAAGTCCAAAATTTGTAGGGAAGACCAGAAGTCTGGAAACCCAGGTAAGTGCTGATATTGCAGTCCGAAGGCAGTCTGGAGGTGGAATTTCTTCTTCCTGGGGAACCTCAGTCTTTTTTTTTAAGACCTTCAACTGATTGGATGAGGCCCACCCACATTATGAAAATTAATCTGCTTTACTCAAAGTCCTCTGCTTTAAATGTTAATCACATCTAAAAAATACCTTCAGAGCAATATCTGGAGAGATGTTTGGCCAAAAACTAGGCATAAGGGCTTAGCCAAGCTGACATACAAAATTAACCATCACGTTAAAGTTTTGTCAACTTCATTGATCTTTTTAAAGAATCGGTTTTGTTTCATTAGTTTGATTTTTATTTGATTTTCCCTGTTAATTTCCATTTCATTGATTTCTGCATGTATCTTTATTATTTGATTCCTTCTCCTTGCTTTGGGCATATTTTGCTTTTATTTTTCTACTTTCTTGAGATGGGAGCTGAGATTATTGACTTGAGATTTTTTTTTCTAATCCGAGCACTTTAGTGCTATAAATTTTCCTCACAACACTGCTTTAATCAAGTGTCCAAAAAACTTGGTATATTGTATTTTCATTGTCATTCAGGTCAATGTATTTTTTATTTCCCTTTAGACTTCCTCTTTGTCCCACAGATTACTTAGAAGTGTATTGTTTACTTCCCAAGTATTTGGAGATTTTCTTCTGTTTCTATTTTTTATTTCTATTTTTATCCCACTGTGGTTAGAGAACAAGCTTTGTATAATTCAATCCTTTTAAATTTGTTGAGGTATATTTTATGAATCAGTATAGGATCTATGTTGGTTTATTTTCCATGAGTACATGAAAAGGGTGTGTATTCTGCTGTTTTTGGGTGCAGTGTTCTATAAATGTTGATCAGATCATCCATTTAGTTATTTATACTTTTTATTACTTTGCTGAAACTTTTTATTTTCTACTTTATTTCAAGTATATTCCTAATGTTTGATGAAGCATTTTTATAATGGCTGCTTTAAAATCCTTGTCAGATAATTCTAATGTTTGTTTCATCTCAGTGTAGACATCTATTGTTTTTTCTCACTCGTTTGAGACTGAGTGATTTTCTTATTGAAATCTGGACATTTGGGGTATGTTATGAATGTCTGGATCTGATTTAAATATTTGTTTTAGCAGGCCTCCTCTGACAACAGTCTGGTGGAAATAATACTAGTGGATTATTACCAAGTGGGTAAGGAATCCAGGTTCCCCTCTCAGCCTTCATGGGTACTTAGAAGGGGGAGGGGCTGATAATTACCTACTGGGTAGAAATGAGTCTGGCTCCCCAGGTGGTTTCCACTGACGCCATGGTGGTGGTGGTGGGGTGACCTCATGACTTCTGGGGAGTGGTGAAAGTCCTGACTATCTAGTAGGCCTCATCTAACACTACACCAGTGAGGCAGGAGCCTTGTTACCTTCAGTTAGGTGTGGAATTCAAGTACAGGAACCCTATGTGGTCTCCACTGGCACCACACCCCAGGCTCTTTTGGAGTTAAAGGGAAAGATCTAGTCCTGAACTAAAGATTTCTTCATATTCCTGTATAATTCCCAATCATAAGCAAAAGACAGTTGAAAATTCTATCCTTTTGCTCTGCTGTTCATTCCCTCCCCCTACCACCCCTTTAACTCATTCTCTTAAGGCCCATTGTTCTTAACAGAGCTTTACAAATGTGGCCGTATGACTACCTGTGGAGTGAAAAAGCTACATATCTTGTAAAGGAATTGTAGGTAATAGCTGGCATATGGAGAAAATACTTTGAAAGGCAGAGTCTTCCTTGATCCTCCGACATCCTTCCTGTGGAGAGTAAAGAATTCTAGTAGTGAAACAATTCCACTTAGGTATAATTCATGAATGACACCGGACTCACTGTGTATTGTTGAATTAAAATATCTTTTGCTTTTTTAAAACTGAAAACTTCTATTTCTAGAGTTAATTACATTACAAGTTTACCATCTAACTAAAAAGTAAGTAGATTTTAGAGTGGTACAATAAAACAAGAGACATTGAATCAATGAGAGGCAGATAATACAAAGAAACAGACAAAGGTAAAGTGAGTAAGGCAGAAGTCAAAGAAGGGGATCAGAGAGCTGAGAAATGTAAATGTGAACTTGTGAAGTGAAAGTGTCATAAGGAAAAAAGGAACATCTCTGATTTCACTAGGAATGAAATGTGAAGGCCTTGTTTTTGTTGTTTTGTTTGCACCACAGAAACACGTCATCTTTGGTCTATATGAGATTCCCCTCTCATCTTACTATTTTCTTCTTCTTCATTATCAAACCTCACTCCCATTCTACAAACATTCTATTTTTATTTACTATAGGTACTTGGTAATATATGCCTGATTGAATAACATAATGCTGGTTTGTCTGTGTATGTGCTTTAATTTCATATGTGGTATCAGGCTATAAATGTTCTTTTTCTTATGTTTTTTCAGCCCACACTATATGATCTATTCATTTTGCTGTATGTATATCTAGTTCATTGATTGCAATTCTATCATGATATCACATTGTTTGTATCTACCTTCCTTTAATTTATCGATTCCCATAGTGATAGACATCAATTTTGCTTCTGTATCCTTGGTACCACACAAAAATGTAGCAATTAGCTAAGCAAAATTTCCCCTCAAGTAAATACCCAGTAGTGGAATCTTTGGATAATAGATTGTATGCATAATTAATTTAATAGCAACCTGTAAAATATATCTCATGAAGAGTAATACTAGTTTACATTGTCATATTCAATGCATAAGAAATTGTCTTCCCTCATATCGTGGCCAGTATTGGTACTGACTTTTTAACTTTCAATAATCAAATGCATGTAAATATCTAATTATTGTGTTAATTTACATTTTTCTAATTAGTTATGCAATTAATCATCTTTTCATATATTTGTGAGCCATTTGATTTCTCTTCCTTCTTTGACAGTTTTTATATTCAGTTTCTTTGTTTTTTTCCTTATTGATTTGCATGAGTCATATTTTAGATATTAAATCTTTGTCAGTTTTAGAACAATGCCTGATAGACTTTTAGAACAATACCAGCCTGTTACTCAAATTCTCAATGCTGCCCTTTTTTGAATAAAAGTCCTTAATTTTGATGTGTTCAATTACTCATTTTTGCTTTATGGAATATCTTTTGATTTAAGTACTAATTTTTATAGTTTTACTTTTCACATTTAAGTTTTTAAATTTACCTGAAGTATGCCTTCTTATATGGTAAACAAATTTATTTTTCCTGTATAGTAAGTTAGCTGTCCTCAAGTCATCATATCCACTGCTTCAAATAAATATTTTAATGGCACAGTGAAATATAAAAATAAACAATTATGGAATGTTTTAGAAGCAAAAAGGAAACTAACGTATGAGGATGACTGTAGCAAGTAAAAAAGGAAATGTAGTTTCTAAACTTCTAGATTGTTAGGTAGATAATTTTTTTCCTAAGGAGCAAATACTTATCCCTTTTCTACTTTACATCATTCCAGAAAAGATCATCGCATCTTAGTTTGAAATGACGAAAATAGGTTTAACAAACAAAAGTTATTTTAAATGATAAAAGTGATAAAAATATAAACGACAAAATGTAAGGTAAAGAGCAAATTTGGATAATTCAAGTAAAAAGTTTTTTTTAAAAAACCCTCTATTATCTGTATGTATTGCATTTAAGACATCAATTTAGGACTTTATTTACTGAGATAATTACTTTGGTTCTTCATTTTATTTTACTTACATAGATCCAGACTACAGGGAAGAGACTTTTATATATCTACTTGGGTAAACTTTCTAATACCTTAAACTCATTAACTGAAGCTTAACATTTTACATCTAGCTCAATTGCCCAGACACATTTTAGCCTTGCTAATGGAGTTATTTACCTACATAGGCCAAGCTCAAAGTCGGGAAGTTTATAAAACTCAGAAACTTTAAATAATATGATCTTACTATATACATTATTGGCAGGAAACTGAGGTAATTCTATATATAATCAGGTTTAAAAAAAGAAAGATTTTATCTGAAATATACAGTAATGAGGAAAAAGTATTTTACTTCAGTTATCTGAATAATTGCCTCCTCACTTTGCTAGTTTAGACTTGTCCTAACACAACAGAATAAATTTATGATAATAGAATTTTGAGAACAAAAGCAGGATTTCAAGATTTAAAGTGTCATTAATTGAAATACTGTAATCCCCAAAGAGCTAATCTTTTCAGAGACTGCATTTTTTTTCTTTCATGACATAAGTATAACAAATTTATTTCACTGCTTGAGGTAGGAGGAACTCTTTCCTAAATTTCAAAGTAAGCTCATTTTAGTGCTTAGTAAAGCCAAGCAGAGTGTTGTCAATTAATAAACATGTTTCCATCACGGGACATAGTAGAGAAGCCATAATATAAAATTTACCCTAGGCTCAAATAATTCACTTGCCTGACTTTGGGGTTCACTAGGTGATTGATAATGATTTAACTGTACTGAGTGGTCCTGGCTTAAAACTGTCTTTTGCTGTTGTTTTACATTAATAGCTTTATAGTGAAGAAATTGAATTATTTCAACTTACAAAGTAGTGTTGTGAAGCTATCCTAATAATATTCACTAAATGACAAATAAATAAAAACATATTAATAAGGGGAGAAAGAGGAAAAGAAAAGGTTTCATTGCCCTCAAAAGAATTTGCAATCTAATGGTGGGCAGACATGGAAATAATAGAAGGGAACAAATAAAGGGGACGGAAAAGGTAATTGCTAAAATTGTGTGTGGAATTAGTCAACTTGGGAGCTGTAAATTAAAACATTTGAGTTGCAGTGTGACTAATAAATGCTCCCACAGCTGGGCTATGGGTGATAGAGAGTCTAACCTTGGTTAGGCCAGGAAAGCATGGAAGTCCACTAAAAAGGCCATTTTAAAATTTTGTTCCATCAACAAAGTCCATGGTTGAGTGCCCTTATGCTTCTGAAAACAAAAAAACAAAACAAAATTTAAAGTATAAATTATCTGTGCCAGGGGAAAATGGTCTACCTAGCCCTGGTATTTCCAGGAGGAGGAAAACTCAACAGAGCTTAGAAATTTAAGACCTTAAGAAATGTCTACTACACAAGAAGGAGTTATTTATAATTGACTCCAAGAAGAGAAAGTTGGATAGGAACTTGCTCATTTAATGCCTGGTGACATGGTGAGCCTCAGACATGAACCGTGATTCCACTTGCAATCTCTCTAGGTTTTAAGTACTGTCTCCCATTACCAATGGAAAACATATTCTCACAATTGAGTAATCTCTTTGAGTTATAGGTGAGGAAGTATTTATCAAGATAGAAAATTTCCACACTGGGAACTACTAAAATGCAGTTTTCATGAAGGGACACATTTTAGACACCATCCTAATGATTCTAAATCTAAACAGGTTGCAGTCCCATGCCATGCCTTCAAAGATTGTTCATGTAAACAAGATTGAGTGTATTGAAGCCACCTTGTCAAGTTCAAAAACGTATGCATAGGGGCTTTCCTGGTGGCACAGTGGTTAAGAATCTGCCTGCCAATGCAGGGGACATGGGTTCGATCCCTGGTCTGGGGAGATCCCACTTGCCGCGGAGCAACTAAGCCCGTGCGCCACAACTACTGAGACTGCGCTCTAGAGTCCGCTTGCCACAACTACTGAGCCCACATGCTGCAACTACTGAAGCCCGTGCGCCTAGAGCCCGTTCTCTACAAGAGAAGCCACAGCAATAAGAAGCCCTTGCACCGCAGCAAAGAGAAGCCCCTGCTCACCGCAACTAGAGAAAGCCCGCGTGCAGCAACAAAGACTCAACACAGCCAAAATAAATAAATAAATAAATAAAAATTTTACAAAAATGTGTGCCTAGGGAAGGAAATAGATCCAGTAACTATGGATTAAGGCAAATGTAAGTGGAAACTTGCTAGGAAATCTTGATCATAATGCTAGACATCATACACGAGTGTATGTTCATTACATCTTTTAGATGTCATTTTGAATGATGCCACCAAATGTTTATGACAGGGCTTTTTGACATTCCAAAACCATAGTATTCCTGCCATCTTGACATTCTTCAGAACACTTCCTCTACTACACAGTAGAAAGTATTTACTGTTTTCTAAAGTCACGTAAAACTAGATGTTCTGTGCTCAAAAATGGACTTCCTCTATTATTCTTCAGTAACAAACCACCCAACCCCAAGGCAAATCCTTTTCTGAAAGAAAATATGCAAACTGGCAGCCCACAGTTCCCATGTGGTCACACTCACCAGCAAGCCCAGATGCAACCATCTGCCGAGCTGAGTCAGAGCTAAACTCTTTTAGATACAACACCTGCTCACTGGCTTTTCACCTTCCCTCCTGTTTTGGTTGGAATTGTGTCCCCCCAAAAAATATGTTCAAGTCCTAACCACTAGTACCTGTGAATGTGACCTTATTTGGAAATACGGTATTTGCAGATGTAAGCAAATTAAAATGAGGTCATACTGGATTAGTATGGACCCTGAATTCAATGACTTGGAGTCAATGAAGTGTCCTTGTTAGGAGAGAGAGATTTGAAGATATAGACACACAAAGGGAAGAAGGCCATGTGATGATGGAGACAGAGATTGCAGAGACGCAGCTGCAAGTCAAGAGCACCAAGGCTTGCTGGCAATCACCAGAAGCTAAGAAGAGGCAAGGAGTGATTCTGCCCTAGAGACTTCAAAGACAGCATGACCTGGGATGGGGAGAGGAACAAACATTTTCAATCAAGTGAGAGGAACCTGAGTCAAGGCTAGATTCCAATTTTTGTAAGGTTTAATTGACATTTGATTCTTCCTTGGACCAGTATGTCCTTCAAGGCCACAACCCATGGTGAGGTCTGCATGCCAGTCTTTGTCTTCTGAGCACTGAAAGGCTTTAAAAAAACTCTGCTCTGTGTTTCAGAGATTTGGGGATTATTTTTTTTGTCTCTTGTCCTGTGAAGTTTCAGAATTCAACAAACTTCTTGAGAAAGGAACCAGCCACATACTTAAGACCTGTAAAATTTCTTTTTTTTTTTTTGGTCATCATCATCCTCACAAGAGTGGCTAAAGCTGTCTTCTCTGTCCCCAGAAAGACTCTCTGTCCCTCAAAGTGTCTCTATGTCTAAATAAAGCCTGAATTCTTAATCTCTTGTCTATGCTTCGCAGAAGCAAATACCCCAGGGGAAAATTAGTTGTAAATTGTCAGCTCACTTCTGATGTCTCCCCTCCCTGGAATATTATCCCCCTAATCCTTGTTGCTTTAGCAACTCTCTTATAACTTTTAACATCTTATTTTTGTATTTTAGCCAGTGTTTCTAGTTGTTCTTAGCGTTATTGTTCATCTGAAGCAAACTACTTCAGCCTATCCAGTACTTTCTTATCCTGTAATTTTGCTTATCAACTTATAGAGACAACTCCAGATTTTTATCTCCAATTCTGAAGGTCTTTTAGATATTTTAATAACTTCACTCATTCATTCATTAATTCATTTCTTAAATATGTTTTGAATTGTATATTATGTACCCGGGATAGTTTTGGACACTAAGAATGCACTTATATTTTCAGTTTTCAAACTAATCACGTTCAAAATGGTGCTGATCTTTCTTGCCAATGAAACCACCTGAATTTCCCATTTTTATCAGTATTTTCAATGACAAATATGCTTTTCTCCTTTATTACAAAATTTGAAACTTGGACCAATAATTATTTGTTCAGTTCACTCTATGAGCCTGGCACTTTGCTCCTCACTTATGATTCAGAAAAAATTAGCCTCTGTTCTCTTAACAAAAACATTGATTATTTTGAGTTGTATTTTAATAACCATTAAGTTTGACCTGGACTTTTTAGATTCAAATTGTTTCAACACAGGACAGCTAGGCAATGTCCTTGATATTTTTCTGACCTGGCTTCTGCTAAAATCTCAGTCAGTTCTACTCCTTGTGAAGACATCTGACATTCCTGCTAAATTTCTTACCCCACTGACCTCAACCATGCCAAACTCTCAGAAATCTGTCGCCTACCTGTGTAGAGACGCTCAAAATTAGATTCCTTCACCTGTCCTGGTTTCTCATACTTCATTTCTTTCTTTCATTCTCTAGATATCTTTTTTTCAGTTCATTATTTCTGCCCTGAAGTCATTTCTGTGTCTACCTATTTGAGCCATGTTTCTTACAAGAGATATTTTGGGTCTTCTATGAGTATTTCCAAAACCCATAACTTATATATAGAAATTTTCTCTACTACAAAAAGAGGTGCAAACATTAAAATAAACATGTGATTGGGGAAGGACTATATTCACATATCCTACTTCTAACATAAATACCAGGGTCCAAAAACAGATATCTTCAATTTAATGATCATTTAAAATTTATTAGTTATTTTAACTTGACTTCGAAAGAATTTATACTTATCTGTTGGAGAATCATTAGCATGCTTTTCTCTGCTTCTGTTTGTCCTTTGAATATAGATTTGATTTTTAGAAATATACCAGGAGAATTTGGAGTATGCAGATTAAGGAAATTCAACTTCTTTATCTTTTCATATGCATGTATGAGTTTAGTAAAATCACTGAGTCATTACTAAATGTCAGAGAATGTACTAGGCAAGATGAAAATGGTACATTCCTGTCTTCCAGGTGTTCACTATATATTTGAAGAAAAATTCACTTAAATCATGTGTTTGCAAAGACAGTTACATGGGTGACTTGGGAAACATGTAGGACAAGAACCGAACAGCCTGTAGGGATGGCACAGGAAGACCTCAGAATGGGGTCTTAGACTAGGAGATTGTGTAAGCCAAGTCTGGTGTATTAGTCAGGGTTCTCCAGAGAAACAGAACCAGCAGGATAGATAGATGATAGATAGATGATAGACAGATAGATCTTACAATAAAGAAATTTATTAAAAGGAATTGGTCACATGATTATGGAAGCTGAGAAGTCCCAAGATCTACAGGCAACAAGCTGAAGATGCAAACGTTCTGATGGTATAGTTCCAGTCTGAGTCCAAAAGTCTGTGAAACCAGAATGTTAATGATGTAAGTTTCAGTCCAAGTCCAAGTCTGAAGGTAAGAGAAGACCCATGTCCCAGCTCAGATTATCCAAGTCACATCCTATCTCTTATCTAGGTCTAGCTCTACATATTGGATGAGAAGGGTGCTGTGTAATATTTGTTGATTACTATACAGATAGTGGGGAAAATTTATAAATACAAAACAGCTATTTTCCTTAATGAGTTATATTTTAATTGGAAACATAAGATTATAAACTTCAAAAAATATATAAGAGGACTTAAATAACAAGTATGTTTAATAAAAGATGAGATGTAAATATAGAGGAAATAATAGATGATTAAATGAAGTAGACAAATAACTATCACAGCTAGGCAGCTTCCTGCTAAGGTGGTCAGAGAAAGAGTAGTTTTTGAAGGTGTAAGAGGGGAATTGGTTCTTGAGGAAATAAGTAAAGGTGCAATTTGCCAACAATCGGATGGGCTGTATAAATATAATGTGCTTTGAAGGCTCATGGTATCTTCTGGACTCTGGGGAACCAACAAGTTTAGTTGTAGTGACAGATGGTTAGAGATGTTAGAAAGCTGAAATGAGTTTTTAAAAACCAAGCTGAGAATGTCATTAATATTACTAAATATTTATCAGCAAGGCAGGGGTGTGATCTCTAGAAGATTCTATCTCCTGGTAATTGGAATACATATATGGAAAATTTGTAAGTGAGGAGGAAGCTGGACCAGAGCAAGAATCTGCAAACTACTGCCAATGGCCAGATCCAGCTAGCGGCTGGTTTTTGTAAATAAAGTTTTATTGGAACTCTGCCACATTCATTCACTAATGTACTGCCTTGGCTGCTTTCATGCTGCAATGGCAGAGTTGAACGCAACAGAGACCATATGGCCCACAAAACCTAAAATATTTACTTTCTGGACCTCTAAAGAAAAATTTCCAAGGCCTGAACTAAAGAGAAGAAAGCCAGTTTGAATATAAATTGTTGAATAGGTGGATGTATGAATGAATGAACATATAAAAGATATGACAGGAAATAATGTAAATGCATAGCTACTGAGGAACACTGAATATGAGTCCAATTAAACTGAGGTTTTTAGATAGGAAATGAAAACCAGCAAAATTAGATCATCTATTTATTAAGCATTGCCCAGCACAGTCCTGGGTCCTTGTGAAAATATATATAATAAATGCTACACATGGTTCTTGCCTTGGAGAGACTTCATTTCAAATAAGAAACACGTTTTGCTTTAATGAAAGAGAACAGTATATAACAAAATATAATAAAGTTCTACATATTTGGTACCATTAAGTGCTGTTGAACTTCTGAAAAAATTATGCAATTCAGACTCTGGTCATCAAAAGAAAACAAAAATAGGAGGTCAGGAAAACTAATTGCTTGAAAATATTTCAGCCTCTGTTCCAACGTGGATATCATGTGCAGCGTAACTTAAAATGTTTGCTTGGATCTATCAGTATAATGTGAACTGCTTTTAAGCAGAGTAACAAAGTCTAAATAACTTGAGAAAACTGCTCCATGTGGGATATTTTGTTTCTTAAGTTCATATCATCAACATTTCTTAGTCTTTTATATGTTTTTCTGGCAGGTCCACAGTGGAACATGGCTTCTAGATACAGTAGTTTGCAAGCCTAGATTGTTTAGTGCTTTGTTCAATGCTTCTTTTAAAAAAGTCCAATTTCTTCCTGTTCTGGTTTTTTGTTTAATCATTGTGAGTAATGGGTAAAATTATGAACTTCATTCAGAAAGTCCCACAAATTTTCAAATCTTCTATTCTCCTAAAGTGAATGTTTTTTAACATCTTTATTGGAGTATAATTGCTTTACAACGTTGTGTTAGTTTTTGCAGTGTAACAAAGTGAATCAGCTATATGTATACATATATCCCCATATCCCCTCCCTCTTGCGTCTCTCTCCCACCCTCCCTATCCTACCTCTCTAGGTGGTCACAAAGCACTGAGCTGATCTCTCCGTGCGATGCAGTTGCTTTCCACTAGCTATCTATTTTACATTTGGTAGTGTATATATGTCCATGCCACTCTCTCACTTTGTCCCAGCTTACCCTTCCCCCACCCCGTATCCTCAAGTCCATTCTCTAGTAGGTCTGTGTCTTTATTCCCATCTTGCCCCCTAGGTTCTTCATGACCAATTTTGTTTTTTTTTTTTTAGATTCCATATATATGTGTTAGCATACGGTATTTGTTTTTCTCTTTCTGCCTTACTTCACTCTGTATGACAGACTCTAAGTCCATCTACCTCACTACAAATAACTCAATTTCGTTTCTTTTTATGGCTGAGTAATATTCCATTGTATATATGTGCCACATCTTCTTTATCCATTCATCTGTTGACGGACACAGGTTGTGCTTCCATGTCCTGGCTATTGTAAATAGTGCTGCAATGAACATTGTGGTGCATGACTCTTTTTATAGTTTTCTCAGGGTATATGCCCAGTAGTGGGATTCCTGGGTCATATGGTACTTCTATTTTTAGTTTTTTAAGGAAACTCCATACTGTTCTCCATAGTGACTGTATCAATTTACATTCCCACCACCAGTGCAAGAGGGTTCCCTTTTCTCCACACCCTCTCCAACATTTATTGTTTGTAGATTTATTGATGATGGCTATTCTGACCGGTATGATGTGATACCTCATTGTAGATTTGATTTGCATTTGTCTAGTGATTAGTGATATTGAGCATCCTTTCATGTGTCTGTTGGCAATCTGTATATCTTCTTTGGAGAAATGTCTATTTAGGGCTTCTGCCCATTTTTGGATTGGGTTGTTGTTTTTTTGATATTGAGCTGCATGAGCTGCTTGTATATTTTGGAGATTAATCCTTTGTCAGTTGCTTTGTTTACAAATATTTTCTCCCATTCTGACGGTTGTCTTTTCATCTTGTTTATGATTTCCTTTGCTGTTCAAAACTTATAAGTTTCATTAGGTTCCATTTTTTAATTTTTGTTTCTTTTTCCATTTTTCTAGGAGGTGGGTCAAAAAGCATCTTGCTGTGATTTATGTCAAAGTGTGTTCTTTCTATGCTTTCCTCTAAGACTTTTATAGGGTCTGGCCTTACATTTAGGTCTTTAATCCATTCTGAGTTTATCTTTGTGTATGGTGTTAGGAAGTGTTCTAATTTCATTCTTTTACATTTAGCTGTCCAGTTTTCCCAGCACCACTTATTGAAGAGGCTGTCTTTTCTCTGTTGTATATTCTTGCCTCTTTTATCAAAGATAAGGTGACCATATGTGCATGAGTTTATCTCTGGGCTTTCTATCCTGTTCCATTGATCTATATTTCTGTTTTTGTGCCAGTACCATACTATCTTGATTACTGTAGCTTTGTAGTATAATCTGAAGTCAGGGAGCCTGATTCCTCCAGCTCCGTTTTTCTTTCTTAAGATTGTTCTGGCTATTTGGGGTCTTTTGTGTTTCCATACAAATTGTGAAATTTTTTGTTCTAGTTCTGTGATAAATGCCATTGGTAGTTTGATAGGGATTGCATTGAATCTGTAGATTGCTTTGGGTAGTATACTCATTTTCACAATGTTGATTCTTCCAATCCAAGAACATGGTATGTCTCTCCATCTGTTGGTATCATATTTACTTTCTTTCATCAGCGTCTTTTAGTTTTCTTCATACAGGTCTTTTGTCCCCTTAGGTAGGTTTATTCCTAGGTATTTTATTCTTTTTGTTGCAATGGTAAATGGAAGTGTTTCCTTAATTTCTCTTTCAGATTTTTCATCATTAGTGTATAGGAATGCAAGAGATTTCTGTGCATTAATTTTGTATCCTGCTACTTTACCAAATTCATTGATTAGCTCTAGTAGTTTTCTGGTAGAATCTTTAGGAATCTCTATGTATAGTATCATGTCATCTGCAAACAATGACAGTTTTACTTCTTCTTTTCTGATTTGGATTCCTTTTATTTCTTTTTCATCTCTGATTGCTGTGGCTAGAACTTCTAAAACTATGTTGAATAATCGTGGTGAGAGTGAGCAACCTTGTCTTGTTCCTGATCTTGGTGGAAATGGTTTCAGTTTTTCACCATTGAGAACGATGTTGGTTGTGGGTTTGTCATATACGGCCTTTATTATGTTCAAGTAAGTTCCCTCTACGCCTACTTTCTGGAGAGTTTTTATCACAAATGGGTGTTGAATTTTTTCAAAAGCATTTTCTGCATCTATTGAGATTATCATATGGTTTTTATCCTTCAGTTTGTTAATATGGTGTATCACTTTGATTTGGGTTTATTGAAGAATCCTTGTATTCTTGGGATAAACCCCACTTGATCATGGTGTATGATCCTTTTCATGTGCTGTTGGATTCTGTTTGTTAGTATTTTGCTGAGGATTTTTGCATCTATGTTCATCAGTGACATTGGCCTGTAGTTTTCCTTTTTTGTGACAGCTTTTCTGGTTTTGGTATCAGGGTGATGGTGGCCTCATAGAATGAGTTTGGCAATGTTCTTCCCTCTGCTATATTTTGGAAGAGTTTCAGAGGGTTAGCTGTTAGCTCTTCTCTAAATGTTTGACAGAATTCGCCTGTGAAGCCATCTGGTCCTGGGCTTTTGTTTGTTGGAAGATTTTAAATCACAGTTTCTATTTCAGTGCTTGTGATTGGTCTGTTTATATTTTCTATTTCTTCCTGGTTCAGTCTTAGAAGGTTGTGCTTTTCTAAGAATTTGTCCATTTCTTCCAGGTTGTCCATTTTATTGGCATATAGTTTGTTGTCATAATCCCTCATAATTCTTTGTATTTCTGCAGTGTCAGTTGTTACTTCTTCTTTTCCATTTCTAATTCTACTGATTTGAGTCTTCTCCCTTTCTTTCTTGATGAGTCTGGCTAGTGGTTTATCAATTTTGTTTATCTTCTCAAAGAACCAGCTTTTAGTTTTATTGATCTTTGCTTTGTTTTCTTCATTTCTTTTTCATTTATTTCTGATCTAATCTTTATGATTTCTTTCTTTCTGCTAACTTTGGGTGTTTTTTGCTCTTCTTTGTCTAATTGTTTGGGTGTAAGGTTAGGTTGTTTTTGAGATTTTTCTTGTTTCTTGAGGTAGGATTGTATTGCTATAAACTTCCCTCTTAGAACTGCTTTTGCTGCATCCTATAGGTTTTGGGTCATCGTGTTTTCATTGTCATTTGTTTCCACGTATTTTCTTATTTCTTCTTTGATTTCTTCAGTGATCTCTTGGTTATTTAGTAGTGTACCTCCATGTGTTTGTATTTTTTACAGATTTTTTTCCTGTAATTGATATCTAGTCTCATAGCGTTGTGGTCGGAAAAGATACTTGATATGATTTCAATTTTCTTAAATTTAACAAGGCTTGATTTGTGACCCAAGATATGATCTATCCTGGAGAATGTTTCATGAGCACTTGAGAAGAAAATGTATTCTGTTGTTTTTGGATGGAATGTCCTATAAATATCAATTAAGTCCATCTTGTTTAAAGTGTCATTTAAAGCTTGTGTTTCCTTAGTTATTTTCATTTTGGATAATGTCTATTGGTGAATGTGGGTTGTTAAAGTCCCCTACTATTATTATGTTACTGTTGATTTCCTCTTTTATGGCTGTTAGCATTTGACTTATGTATTGATGTGCTCCTATGTTGGGTGCATAAATATTTACAATTGTTATATATTCTTCTTGGATTGATCCCTTGATCATTATGTAGTGTCCTTCTTTGTCTCTTGTAACAGTCTTTATTTTAAAGTCTATTTTGCCTGATATGGGAATTGCTACTCCAGTTTTCTTTTGATTTCCATTTGCATGGAATATCTTTTTCCATCCCCTCACTTTCAGTCTGTATGTGTCCCTTGGTCTGAAATGGGTCTCCTGTAGACAGCATATATACATGTCTTGTTTTTTATCCATTCAGCCAATCTATGTGTTTTGGTTGGAGCATTTAATCCATTTACATTTAGGTAATTATCGATCTGTATGTTCCTATCACCATTTTCTTAATTGTTTTGGGTTTGTTTTTGTAGGTCTTTTCCTTCTCTTATGTCTCCTGCCTAGAGAAATTCCTTTAGCATTTTTTGTAAAGTTGGTTTGGTGGTGCTGAATTCTCTTAGCTTTTGCTTGTCTGTAAAAGTTTTAATTTCTCTGTCGAATCTGAATCAGATCCTTGCTGGGTAGAGTAATCTTGGTTGTAGGTTTTTCCCTTTCATCACTTTAAATTTGTCCTGCCACTCCCTTCTGGCTTGCAGAGTTTCTGCTGAAAGATCAGCTGTTAACCTTATGGGGATTCCCTTGTATGTTATTTGTTGTTTTTCCCTTACTCCTTTTAATATTTTTTTCTTTGTATTTAATTTTTGATAGTTTGATTAACATGTGTCTTGGCGTGTTTCTCCTTGGATTTATCCTGTATGGGACTCTCTGTGCTTCCTGGACTTATTGACTATTTCCTTTCCCATGTTAGGGAAGTTTTCAACTATAATCTCTTCAAATATTTTCTCAGTCCCTTTCTTTTTCTCTTCTTCTTCTGGGACCCCTATAATTCGAATGATGGTGCATTTAACGTTGTCCCAGAAGTCTCTGAGACTGTCCTCAATTCTTTTCATTCTCTTTTCTTTAGTCTGCTCTGTAGTAGTTATTTCCACTATTTTATCTTCCATGTCACTTTCTGTTCTTCTGCCTCAGTTATTCTGCTATTGATTCCTTCTAGAGAATTTTTAATTTCATTTATTGTGTTGTTCATCATTGTTTATTTGCTCTTTAGCTCTTCTAGGTCTTTGTTAAATGTTTCTTGTAATTTCTCCATTCTGTTTCCAAGATTTTGGGTCATCTTTATTATCATTACTCTGAATTCTTTTTCAAGTAGACTGCCTATTTCCTCTTCATTTGTTTGGTCTGGTGGGTTTTTACCTTGCTCCTTCATCTGCTGCATATTTCTCTGTCTTCCCATTGTGCTTAACTTACTGTGTTTTCACAGGCTGCAAGTTTGTAGTTCCTGTTGTTTTTGGTGTCTGCTCCCAGTGGCTAAGTTTGGTTCAGTGGGTTGTGTAGGCTTCCTGGTGAAGGGGACTTGTGCCTGTGTTCTGGTTGGTAGGGCTGGATCTTGTCTTTCTGGTGGGCAGGGCTGCATCTGGTGGTGTGTTTTGGGGTATCTGTGAACTTAGTATGATTTTAGGCAGCCTCTCTGCTAATGGGTGGGGTTGTGGTCCTGTCTTGCTAGTTGTTTGGCATGGGGCTTCCAGCAGTGGAGCTCTCTGGCCATTGGGTGGAGCTGGGTCTTAGCATTGAGACAGAGATCTCTGGGAGAGGTCTTGCTGATTGATATTATGTGGGTCCAAGAGGTCTCTGGTTGTTCAATGTCCTGAACTTGGCTCTCCCACCTCAGAGGCTCAGGTCTGACACCAGGCCGGAGCACCAAGACCCTGTCAGCCACACGGCTCAGAAGAGAAGGGAGAAAAAAGAAAGAAAAGAAAAATAAAAAAAGAAATATTAAAAAAATAAAATAATTAAAATTTAAAAATAAAAATAATTATTAAAGTAAAAAAATTTTAAAGTAATTAAAAAAAAAGAAGAGAGCAACCAAACCAATTAACAAATCCACCAGTGATAAGAAGCATTAAAAACTATACTTAGATAAATATAAAAATCAGAAACAAGTTAGTCACAGAGAGCAAACCCCAAGTCTACAGTTGCTCCCAAATTCCACTGCCTCAGTTTTGGGTTCATTTATTGTCTATTCAGGTATTCCACAGATGCAGGGTACCTCCCACTGATTGTGGGCATTTAATCCATTGCTCCTGATGCTGCAAGAAGAAATTTCCCTTTCTCTTCTTTGTTTTCACAGCGCCTGGGGTTCAGCTTTGGTTTTTGCCCCACCTCTGCGTGTATGTTGCCCTCAGGCTTCTGTTCCCACCCAGACAGGATGGGGTTAAAGGAGCGGCTGATTAGGGAGCTCTGGCTCACTCATGCCTCGGGGAGGGAGGGGTACGGTAGTTATAATTGGAATGCAAGGCAAGTCTGCAGCGGCAGAGGCCAGCGTGACTTTGCAACAGTCTGAGGCGTGCCATGTGTCCTCCCGGGGAAGTTGTCCCTGGATCATGGGACCCTGGCAGTGGTGGGTTGCACAGCCTCCCAGGGGTTTGGAGAGTGACCTGCACTTTCACACAGGATTCTTGGTGGCTGCAGCAGCAATGTTAGCATTTCATGCCCATCTCTAGTGTCTGAGCTGATAGCCACAGCTCGAGCCTGTCTCTGGAGCTCGTTTAGGCTGTGCTCTGCCTTCCACGGCAGACAGGGAAGGTATCCCCTCTCGCGCACCCCGAAACAATGGTCCCTTGCCTCTTAGGCAGGTCAAGAGTTTTCTCGGACTCCCTCCCGGCTAGCTGTGGCACACTAGCCCCCTTCAGGCTGTGTTCACGCAGCCAACCCCAGTCCTCTCCCTGGGATCTGACCTCCGAAGCCCGAGCCTCAGCTCCCAGCCCCCACCCCCCCCACCCCCCAGCAGGTAGCAGACAAGCCTCTCAGTCTGGTGAGTGCTGGTTGGCACTGATCCTCTGTGTGGGAATCTTTCCGCTTTGCCCTCTGCACCACTGTTGCTGCGCTCTCCTCCTTGGCTCCAAAACTTTCCCCCTGACCACCCCCTTTGTCTACCCGTGAAGGGGCTTCCTAGTGTGTGGAAACTTTTCCTCCTTCACAGCTCCCTCCCAGAGGTGCAAGTCCCGTCCCTATTCTTTTGTCTTTGTTTTTTCTTTTCTCTTTTGCCCTACTCAGGTATGTGGGGATTTTCTTGACTTTTGGGAAGTTTGAGGTCTTCTGCCAGTGTTCAGTAGGTGTTCTGTAGTTGTTCCACATGTAGATGTATTTTTGATGTATTTGTTGGGGGGAAGTTGATCTCCACATCTTACTCCTCCACCATCATGAAGGTCCACCAGCTCCTAAAATGAATTTTGCTTTTCTTCCTCTATCTTGTAGTTGGTCACTAAACGGGCTTTATGAATGCATTTTTTAAAATTATAAATGGAGTTCACAGAACTCTATAAAAAATTACCTCATAAATGATTATATAATTAACTGGCTTCAAGAGTGTGCTATAAATTGCCTTGCTTTACCGTGCAGTACGTTGCTCAAATCCTCATCTTAAACTGGACTTTTACAATGCAGACTGAGAGTTGCTTGTGTCATTATGTTCATTTGCTTGAACATTACATCAACATTGGCAAAACCACTAAATATGATGATAAGGAGTGTGAGAACTGGATGATAGGTATTGATTAATCAGTAATTATTATTATCATTCAAATAAGTTTTTTTGCATTGTTATCCTTTTTATAAATTTATTTATTTTATTTATTAATTTTTGGCTGTGTTGGGTCTTCATGGCTATGTGCTGGCTTTCTCTAGTTGCAGCAAGCAGGGGCTACTCTTTGTTGCAGTGTGCAGCCTTCTCATTGCAGTGGCTTCTCTTGTTATGGAACACAGGCTCTAGGTGTGGGGGCTTCAGTAGTTGTGGCACACGGGCTCAGTAGATGTGGCTCATGGGCTCTAGAGCGCAGGCTCAGTAGTTGTGGCATATGGGCTTAGTTGCTCCGTGGCATGTGAGGTCTTCTCGGACCAGGGCTCAAACCCATGTCCCCTGCATTGGCAGGTGGATTCCAAACCACTATGCCACCAGGGAAGCCCCTGTTATTATTTATTTATTTTTAACATTTTTATTGGAGTATAATTGCTTTACAATGGTGTGTTAGTTTCTGCTGTACAACAAAGTGAATCAGCTATACATATACATATATCCCCATATCTCCTCCCTCTTCCGTCTCCCTCCCACCCTCCTTATCCCACCCCTCTAGGTGGACACAAAGCACCGAGCTGATCTCCCTGTGCTATGCGGCTGCTTCCCACTAGCTATCTACTTTACATTTGGTAGTGTATATATGTCCATGTCACTCTCTCACTTCGTCCCAGCTTCCCCTCCCCACTCCCTTTGTCCTCAAGTCGATTCTCTACGTCTGCATCTTTATTCCTGTCCTGCCCCTAGGTTCCTCAGAACCTTTTTTTTTTTAGATTCCATATATATGTGTTAGCATAGGGTATTTGTTTTTCTTTTTCTGACTTACTTCACTCTGTATGACAGACTCTAGGTCCATCCACCTCACCACAAATAACTCAATTTCATTTCTTTTTATGGCTGAGTAATATTCCATTGTATATATGTGCCACATCTTCTTTATCCATTCATCTGTTGATAGACACTTAGGTTGCTTCCATGTCCTGGCTATTGTAAATAAAGCTGCAATGAACAATGTGGTACATAACTCTTTTTGAATTATGGTTTTCTCAGGGTATATGCCCAGTAGTGGGATTGCTGGCTCATATGCTAGTTCTATTTTTAGTTTTTAATGACAGTTTTTTTTATTGGAGTATAATTGATTTACAATGTTGTGTTAGTTTCTGCCATACAATGAAGTGAATCAGCTATATGTATGCATATATCCTCTCCCTCTTGGACCTCTCTAATCCCCCTTCCCACCCATCTAGGTCATCACAGAGCACCGAGCTGAGCTCCATATGCTATACAGCAGGTCCCCTCTAGCTATCTATTTTACACATGGTAGTGTATTTCTGTCTAATCTCCCAATTCATCCCACAGTGGGGGAAGAAGAGGGTCATATAAATAAGTTTTTTATGGGAGTTTCACCTCATATTATATGCCATGGATTTAAAAATCAAAATTAAAAAGATGATGTATCTTTTAATGATGTGTGTTTTATTATTATAAAAGTAATGAATGCTCATTATAAAGAATTTGGAAATTTTTTTAAATTTGTAAAATAAATATTAGAATATCATCATCCATAACACTACCATTCATAATAACTAGTATTGACATTAAGATGAATTCTGTTATGCTATTTTTCTTATTAAAATATATAAATTTAAAACTATATCTAGAAATATATAGAGAAACATAAGTATATTTTATTTTACAAAACTTGAATTATATTGTGCATCTAATTATATCTTGATTTTTCACTTAATTTTTTATATCTTTGGTAATGTAATTTTTAATAATTGCATGAAACTTTCTAGTTTGAATAAAGCATAATTTAGGATATTCCAATTTTCCCCAACTATCCATAATGTTGCAAGCAACATTTTTTTAGAAAAAAAAAAATCTGAGTTTTCCCCATCACCAACTCTAATATGTTTACCCATGTTTTCTTTTTTTCATTGGGCTTTGTTAAACAGCTTTATTGAGATACAATTTACATAGCAGAAAATTCACCCTTTTAAAGTATACCATTCAGTTATTATTAGTACAGTCACAGAGTTGTACAATCGTCACTCTAATTTCAGAACATTTTAATCACCTCCCCCAAATCCCTATACCCATTAGCCATCATACCTCAACACCTTCTCTCCCCAGAATCTGGTAAGCACTAATCTACTTTCTGTTCCTATGAATTTGACCTCATCAGTACGGCTCTAGTGTAGTAACAAGGGATTACTGCTGAAAGAACTGCAAGTCTCAAATCCTAATAAAAGGGAGTATCTAGAAAAAGAAAGTCAAGAGACAAAGATAATGAAGCTAGAGAAAATTTTAAACTCTGAAACCATGGGTATAGCAAACAGTAAATACAGTATAATTCCTAGCCAGAGAAACATAAAACCTCATACCAAGGCTTATCTACCTCAGTTTCTTTTACCCAACTATCATGTCTGGCTTGGAACAACATATTACAAGCCATGCTTAAAGGCAAAAAATACAGTCAGAAAATACAAAACAAACATCAGAACCAGATTCAGACATGGCAGATATTTTGGAATTATCAGACTGGGAATTTTAAAATAACTATGATTAATATGCCAAGAGAGCTAGTGGAAAAGGTGGACAACATGCAAAAACAGGTGGGTAATGTAAGCAGAAAGATGGAAACTAAGAAAGAATCAAAAAGGAATGATGCAAATCAAAAGCATTGCAACAAAAATGAAGAATACCTTTGATGGGCTCATCAGTAAACTGCAAATGTCTAAGGAAAAAAATCATTGACCTGGAAGATATGTCAATAGATACTTTAGTATCCTAGAAGTGTGGGACAACTATAAAAGTCCTAGTATATGCATAATGGGAACACCAGAAGGAGAAAAAAAAGGGAACAGAAATATTTTAAATATTTGAAGTAAAAATGGCTGAGAATGTTCCAAAATGAATAACAGGCATGATAGCACATATCCAGGAAGTTCGGAGAACACCAAGCAGAAAAAATACTCAAAATTCTACACCTAGGTATATCATCATATAATATTGAGACTGTAGAAAATCAAAGACAAAGAAAAATCTTGAAAGAAGCCAAAGGAAGGGAAAACCTTACCTATAGAGGAACAAGAATAAGAATTACATTGGATTTTTTGTCAGAAACAATGCAAGCAAGAAGAGAGTGGATGGAAATATTTAAAGTCTTAAAAGTGTAAAACCCCCCAACCTAGAATTCTACATCCAGAGAAATTATTTTTCAGAAGTGAAGGTGAAATAAATTATTGTTTATCAGACAAACAATAATTGAGGAAATCTGTCATCAGTAGACTTGCCTTGAAAGAAATGTTTAAGTTCTTCAGAGAGAAGAAAAATGATGTAGGTAAGAAATTCAGATCTACATAAAGAAAGGAAGAGTATTACAGAAAGAACAAATGAAGAGAAAATAAAATCTTTGATAGCGCTTATTCTTAATTGATCTAATAAATAAATTTGATTAAAATAATAATAGCAACAATGCACTGGTTTATTATAACTTATGGATAAGTGAAATGAAGGACAGAAATGTAACAAAGGATGGAAGGAAGGAAATGGGAACACTCTATTGTAAGATAGCTTCACTGCTCATGAAGTGGTATAGTGTTATTTCAAAGTGGACTTAAGATTAGTTACAAATGTATATGGAAAACTCAAAAGTAACTAGTGAAAAAGTCTTAAAAATAAGTACAATTTATATGATAATAGAAGAGAGAAAATGGAATCATATAAAATAATTAAAACCAGAGAAGATGGGAAAAAGAGTGAAAGACAAAAAGAAAAACATGGGCAATGAATAGAAAACAATTTGAAATATGGTAGATATTAATTCAACTATATCAATAATCATTTTAAATATGAGTTGTCTAAAGATACCAATTAAAAGATAGAGATTTTCAGAGTGGATAAAAACAAGACCCAACTACATGTTGTCCACAGGAAACTTGCTTTAAATATAAAGAAAAAGAAATATTAAAAGTAAAGTGATAGAGAAAGAGAGATCAATGCTAATCAAAAGAAAGTTGGAATAGCTATAATATTTTAGAAAAAGTAGAATTCAGAGAAGGAAAAATTATCAGGGATAAAGAGGTCAATTCCCCAAGAAGACATAACAATCCTTAATGTGTATGCACCTAACAAGAGAACATCAAAATACATGAGGCAAAAGCTTATAGAACTGAGAAGAGAAATAAACAAATTCACTAATATAGTTGGAGACTTCAAGACCACTCAATCAGTAATTGACAGATCCAGCAGGCAGAAAATCAGTATGGATTTAGTTGGATGGAACAGCACAATCAATCAGCTGGATCTGGTTGACAATTATAGAATACTCCATCGAACAACAGTAGAATACACATTCGTCTCAAGTTCACATGGAACAGTTACTAAGATAGACTATATTCCAGACCATAAAACACACCTTAACAAATTTAAAAGAATAGAAATCATACGATGTATGCTTTCAGACCACAGTGAAATTAAAGTTGAAATCAATAACAGAAAGATAGCTGGAAGATCCCCAAATATTTTGAGATTAAATAACACACTTCTAAATAATACACGGAGAAATGAAGGCTGAACAGAAATGTTAAAATATTTTTAACTAAATAAAAATGAAATACAACTTATCAAATTTTGTGAGATGGAGTGAAATGAGTATTCAGAGAAAAATTTATAATATTGAATTTATATATTAAAAGGAATATCTAAAAATGAGAATTGTAGCATCTATCTTAATAAACTAAAAATGAAGAGCAAATTAAAATCAAGTAAGCAGAAGAAAAGAAATAATAAAAATTAGAGCAAGAATCAATGAAATTGAAGAAAGGAAATCAATTATAGAAAATCAGTGAAACCAAAAGCTAGTTTTTGTTTTTAAAAGATCAATAAAACTGATTAAATTGTAGCCAAGCTAACCAAGGAGAAAAGAGAGAAGACAAATGACAAATATCAGAAATGATAGGTCATTACTACTGATCCCATGGACATTAAAAGGATAATAAAGGAATATTATCAATAACTCCATGGCCATAAATTTGAAACCCTGGATGAAATGGAACAGTTCCTTGAGAGACAAAATTTACCAAAATTTGCACAAGGAGAAATAGATAATCTGAATAAGCCTATATCGATTAAGGAAATTGAATCAATAATTAATAACCTTCACAAACAGAAAGCACCAGGCCCAGATTTGTTCACTGGTGAATTCTACCAAATATTTGTGGAATAAGGACACCAATTCCATACAATCTGTTCCAGAAAATAGAAGCAGAGGGAACATTTCCTAAGTCGTTCTGAGACCAATATTATGCTAATACCAAAACCAAGTGAAGGCATTAAAAGAAAGAAAAAACTACAGATTCATATGCCTTAAGAATATGGAAATAAAAATCTTTAACAAAATATTAGCAAATTGAATTCAACAATGTGTAAAAGTAATTATACACCATGACCAAGTGGGGTATAGTCCATGTATATAAAACTGATACAATGATCAAAATAACTTAGTGTAATAATCCACATCAACATTCTATGGAAGAAAAATCATGCCATCCTATCAATAGAAGCATAAAAAGCATTTGACATAATTCAACACTCATTCAGGATTTTTTTAAAACTCAGCAAGCTAGGAATAAAGAACTTCTTCAACTTGATAAGGTACATCTATGAAAACCCGACATACAGTTAACATCATACTTAATGATGAAAAACTAGATACTTTGCCCTAAAATTGAGGCAAGGATGTTCCCTCTCACTACTCCTATTCAACGTCACACTGAAAGTCCTAGCCAATGTAACATGACAAGAAAAGTATACAGACTGGGAAGGAAGAAGTAAAACTTTATTTGCAGATGCCATGATCATGTATGTAGAAAATCCCAAAGAACTGACAAAAAAACCTCTAACTAATAAGTGATTATAACAAGGTTGCAGAATATATGGTTATTTCCATATTTAGAAATATATATTCACTTAAAAATATATTAAAGGCTGCTGCATTTCAGAATACGTATTGGAGGTGACTAGTACACAGTTGGTGCCTTCAAGGAGTTTCACGTCAACTAATAAGAGTTATTAAACTATAGGTGGCAAAGGAATATCCTGAGTATCTTGTTTAAAAAACAGATACTCAGACCTCATGACTTGCAACTGTGAGTCTGTAGTGCCAATTTAGGCAGTCCTCAGTTTTTATAAGTACACCTATATGACACAGTAAGACCATAATTCTAGAAACACTGGTCTCAGGATAAGGGGTATGAAAACTATGAAAAAGATAGAAAGCATGCAGTAGGTGAGAACTGTGACACAGACATGACCTCAGGGTTGTATAAAACTGACGCTTTATTCTAGGTGGGTGGCTTCCCACAGTGCAATTTGAATAGACTAAAATTCCAACCGTGGCCCTGGAGTTGAGTAGCTGAGTCATACTGAGCATAATTTTGCATAGGGTGCTGTGGGGATACAGAGGGGAACCAAGAGCAGGGAAGGGAAGGCTTCCCAGAAGAGACCTAAGGAATTATCTACCCAAAGAAAGAGAAACAGGAAACCTATTCCAAAAGAAAGTACCACTTACAGAGGCCTAAAAGAAGAGACAAGCAGTCGTATAGAGAGCTAATAATTCAACTTGCCTATCAAACATTATGGAGAAAAAATACTAAGATGAAGCCTAGAGTTGGTCAGGAAACAATCACGAATAGTCTTGCATATGATATATTAAGGAGTTTTATTTCCATAGTGAGTGCAAAGGGGATCACAAAATGATTTTTAAGCAGAAGGATGTGAGTCTCAGATTTCTGCCTGAAAGGGGTTGTAATTGGAAAACAGATTAGAAAGACATAAACTTGGGACTTTTGCAACTGTAGCATGATGGATTTCTTAAGCCTGCCTAAATTTTTGTAGGAAGAGACCAGTTTCTAATTTGTTTGCCACCTAAATTTCCTCCTATCCAGGAATTCATTACTTTACCCCCTGTGTCATACTTTCAGTGATTCCCGAGAGGTAGAAGCTATCACTATTTTTGTCACTTGAGCCTTCCTGAGAGTTTGAAACTTACTCATTTCACTGCCTCTAATGATCATGGGTATTACTCATTAGGATAAAATAATACTTGTTAATAATAACCAATAAATGAGGTGCTGTATTTGGCTACATATAATAAAAAATGTCATCACAATCCCTTCTCAAGTGGTCTGTATGATTAGGGCACCTCACTGGGAATGCAAAACCTCAGAAGATATGGATCCTTCCTTGCAGAAATTAATCCTGATCACAAAATTAAGGCAAACCCTAAATAAAGATAATTCATGATAGTATATATCAAATATCAGATGAGTGGTACCCGCAATAGGTGCCTCAAAGCTTCCACATGCAGACTAACAACTGGAGAAGAGGATGCTGCTTGCGAGAGGTCATCTCACCAGGACCTCGAAAGGAAGACAAATGAAGACCAGAAAGTGACAGCAAGAAGAAGCAGTCTGAAGGGGAAGACTAGTGACACCTTTAAGATTGTTTCTATTCAACACTGCTGAATATATCACTTATGCTATTTTCTTTCCCATTCCTCAGTACCTTCCCACAAATGATGTGTTTGAGAGAACAGTTCTTGTGAGATCCACCCATCATTTTAACATGATATCGCTGAACTGGAGAGGAAACAGAGATGTAGCACAATTTCACAAGATTTGTTCTTTCTGAGCATTGTCTTTGTTTTCTTCATTTTTGTTTCCAAAAGCTTAGAACAGAGCCCAGCACATAGTGGTATTTAAAAGAATGCCCATTGAATAAATGAATGAAGTCAAGAGTTATTTACAAAAAGTCTCATAATGAAAGTTATTATAAACTTACATCCAAATTTCAATTGTATGGGGAAAATATCTGCGAGTAAGAACACATTGCCTTAAAATCTCCTTTAAATACAAATAATATTCAAGAGAGAACTGAACAAATATTCCATTATTTTTCAAGAGATTCTAAATTATTTTGTTATAGACTTTGATATTGGTTATTTTTTTTAAACCCAGACAATTTTTTAAAAAATTAAAAGATTATAGCAAAAATAACCAAGAGAAAAATGATCATGATCATAGATGTCTATCAATGAACAAATAATATTATGCAAACAAGAGCTAACTGAAACCTTATTTGAAGGGCTGAACTCATTGTTCTTGGACAAGCCAAATTCCCTTACACAGACCCAGTTCTCTTTGATGAAGTCATCCTCCCTCCTCCCACTTCCTGCCCCCAAAACAACTTAACTAGAAGCTGGAGCTTCATTGTAACCAGAATCCCAATTTGCACACATTGGAATGTACTGAAGTAATTCAGGTCTTTCATCTTATTTAACTACTGAGCTTGGGTTTATACAAATTCATAATTGCAATTCCACACTTCAAGAAAAACATAAACAAAATTAGAAACTCTGGACAGCAACGATAATAAATGTTCAAATGGTGCCCTACAGATAAATCATATAGATACAGGATTTCAAACATCAGCCAGTGTGTGGTTCCAAGTCCTTTGAAAAGAAAGAGTTTCTTTGTGACAAGCTGATGTTAACATTTTAATTAATGGGAAGAAGTCAAATAAAAAACGATTATTCTCTATTAAATTTTTCTAAATCAAGCCACACTACACTTATGTTTAAACTATATTTTCCATTAATAAATTTACTTTAAGCTATATACATAGCTTTCAAAATGTTGATATTTATATCGTTCACTAAAGTGTATTCTGAAAATGGCACATTCTCTAAAGTGCAGACTGCTGTAAGCTTTATGTTAACTGAAATACTTAAATACCACTTCAAGGTCATGAAGTTGATTCTCATAATAGAAAGTCCTTTTGTTAATTTTTACTTACAAATTTAGGAGCACAAATTCCATATAGCACTCTGGTTCATGCCCTGAGTATCCCAGTGGCAAGAAGGAACTCTTGCTTGATGTATCTTTATTGTTTCTCTGCCACTGTTATGGCTACTAAAAGGTCAGCCAGAGCTTATGGCACCAAAAGGTCATTTTTGTTATTCTAAAGAGAGAAGTTTTGACATATGATATATTATGAAGAGAACAGAGACACTAACTGATGTACTGTAATCCTAATCATCCACATCTTTTATTTCTTTAAAAGAAAGAAAAGGGGAAATTCTTTTGATTTTAATCTGAAAAAAAACCTTTTTAAAATATTCAAACTATAAAAGGAATGAGTTACATTCCCTGTGGTCCACTTAAAAAAAATTTATAATTTTGGTGAAAAGAAATTAGTAATCTAAGTTACAGCATTTCAGCTCATTTGCATTATTCCTTTCGTTTTTGTTTATCCGTGACACACGTTTCTATTTTCATGAGTATCAGTTTGTAGCTTGAGGAAAGCATTTTTGAAAATTGCAGGCTTATTACTAGAAGAGAAGGAAGTCAGTTCTTTTTTCACAGCTATCTTCTCCATTTTAAGTCCAGGGATTATGAAAAAATCTGAACTTGGATCCATGAGGAGCCAATTTAGTGGCCATAGGAATGTTTTTACAAACAACAAAACAATAAATCAACGAGGTGAATTCTGAAATCTTATAGTTGTGATTGTTTTTTATACATATGTATATATAGGTGTGTGTGTGTGTGTGTGTGTGTGTATACATATATCTGAGAAAAAAAATTTCTGGGTTTATTTGGTTGAAGAATTAATGGTGTTACTACAATCTCGAAACACCAAATTTGAGGACGGGATCTTAATCTGGAATCTCTGAACAGACTTGATCCTATAGGAAATCTGTGAAGACTGGAAAAATACAAAAGTTTACATTAGCGGGAGCAAGTCCATAGCTTTTGTCAGATTTTCAAAAGGAGCTATGACAAAATCCAAGTTAAAAAATATTAGCAGCTGAGCTGTGATATGGAGGCCAGAAATTCCTGAACAGTCCAGCGTGTTCCCGAGGAATCTTTTCTCTTTTATTCACAAGGAGGGTACCTCCTTGAATAATAAACGTAACAGAATTAATAGCATGATTATTTCAGGATAGACACTGTGCTGAGTGCTTAAATTTTGCTTCATAAATTATCTGCAAACATTTCACATATTATCTTTAATTCTTACAACAACCCTGGCAGTTAAGTATTATGATCACCATATTTTAAGTGAGAAAATTAGAGGTGTATCATTTACATTAATACTTGAATAGGACATCTAGAACCTACATTCCAAGCACTTTTAGCAGATGAACTTTTTTCTCCAGATGAAAATTGACATAGAACCATAAACAGCAAATACATGAGATCGTAATTTATATGTATGCATTTTTCTTAAGTTTTAATATGTAATATTTACTCTAAAGGCAATCACTGAGAATACGAAGGTTATCTTCAACACAAAAATTCATAAGTAGAGACTGTAGATGAAACTAGTAACTTATAACAGCTTCAACATCTAAATTATTTCTGTATTTTGTTTTGGATTGCATTATATAAAAATAATTTTGTGTCACGTAGAACAATTGCAAATTACAACAGTATTTTAACAGCTCATACAGAAATTCTGTGATGCTCTTCCATTTAACTCATCTGGAAGACTAAAAGAGAAATAGCAGAAAATTGTTTCAAGGCTGAATCGCTAACATTATCCAACATCTGCTCTCAACCCTTAATTGTTAAATTTTCAAGTTGAAATTGGTTGATGAACAGTTCCTCATTCATTTTAAATTATCATTCTTTGGAAAATAATTTTCAAGTGTAATTTTTATCCATTCTGCATTCAACAATGTCAGTTTCTAAAGTTAGCCAAATCACTCTGTCTCTATCAAAGTTTCAATATATATATAGCTTTTACTTCCGATAAAAACTTTAAAGCTCTGTTTTGATTGCTTATACTTTATCTTCGATTTTCAGTATGTACAATGACATTGATATACAGCTAAATGGAGCTTCTTTGGCTTACCCCAAATTCTGGAAGGATATACATGATAGGGAAGGCATGTTGTATTTGAGCTAATTTTAGTTAACAAAGTTTCTTTGTTAGAAAACAGGAGTATTTCTTGTCTCACTTGAAACATTTGTACTAACACTTTGCCATGGAATAGTCAATCAATTTCCATTTTTTAAAAAATGGAAGTTTTAACACTCATTGCTGTATCACTACAAATAGCTCTGAAAAATCTGCAATTGAAAGATCAGACCTTAACTATATAATTTGTCTGGCATTTATCTATCAGG
This sequence comes from Eubalaena glacialis, assembly GCF_028564815.1. NCBI lineage: Eukaryota > Metazoa > Chordata > Mammalia > Artiodactyla > Balaenidae > Eubalaena > Eubalaena glacialis. The sequence goes on along the minus strand of NC_083719.1, from coordinate 39,377,293 downwards.
GTTATGAAAAGTGATGCATCTTAAGAACTACTAGATTTATCTGTGTATTAAACGAGGATAAGAAACCTAAATACAGGAATTCCTAGGCAGTCCAGTTGTTAGGACTCCATCTGCACTTTCACTGCCAAGGGCAGTAAGATCCCACAAGATACGTGGAGTGGCAAAAAAAAAACCAAAAAACAAAAAACACGTAAATACATTTTCCTGCAACACCTTTTAGAAAAACCACTATTCCTACCTTCTTTCTCTTCAGTCACTACAGCCATCATTAGATCATTGCCAGCTTATTTAATGATGTGTGAAAATTTTATTCTTTCTATATTATGTACTTTTCCAGTGTTTTATAGGTAAAAGACTATCTTTATATTATACTTTGATATATATTTTACAAAAACTATTGGAAAATCTGCAATACCCCTCCCCTTGCCTAGTTATATTGTTAAGATTTCATGCGATATTAGACTTCTATTTACTAATATCTTGGATGTGCACTCTAGGTTTATCTCTAGATTATATCATGAGACAACAGTACCAATTGTATTTTCATCACTGCCTGTCCACTCTCATGCTTGTTGCAGTGTCTATAGAGGAAGGCTTAATGAATATTTTTCCTAATAGTGTATGATTCTCCCTCACGTCTGATGGACTAAGTTCTTTTGAAAAAAATCCATGAATGCATTTTAATGGACATATTTAAACTTTGTTGCATAAATATTTTTAGGACTATGTTCAGTATATGTTTAAATTGATAATATTATTTTTATGCTTGTTTATTTGTGCTTCAAAATGATTTAGCTGGAAACATAAGACAATTTTTAAAATGTTATTATGTGAGACTCATTTATCCTTTAAAAAATGAGCTCATATAACAAGTGACTTTTGTGTCTTCAGCTCATTTTGTGTGAGATTTTAGAACACTGCTTCATTGGATGCGTATTAGTATAGATGGTAATAGCTGTGTATTTAGTTGATCTATGTATAAACACGGGCTCACTAGTTACTTCATTTTGAACCTAAACAATCTCATCAACTCGATTGTTAAATTTATTATTTTAAACCTCCCCTTTTAAAATATATAGTTTCAAAGAATACAATTTCACTTTACCTTGAACCCATGTAAAATTTTAAAATTCAAAGTGAATACAAAAGCACACCAATTTTAACTCAATCAAAAACATAGAAACAAGTAAAATCTAAAACTAAGTTCTGTGCTATCACTATCTGAGCTTGTTAGGGTTAAATACCATTGTGTATATACAGGCTATTGGCCAACTTGTCTTCATCAGCACTGATAAAAATAAATATTTTTTTAGCACCTATCTTGTGCCAGGACTGTGCTTCATAATGGACATAAAACAGGCAACAAAAAAGAACAGTCTAAGCTCTCATCCTGATGATTTTAATTTAAATAAAATGTTTGTGTCACCTCTGAACTGTCTCCATAGATTATTGAACAGGGATTTTTCATACCTTTCTTTTAAAGCGTAGCTTGCTCTTCAAAGGAAATTAGCAATGCCAATATGTAAATCAGATCTTCTAATTGATATCCCTCCTGCCCATACCGCTTCCCCATCTCCAACAACATTCTAAAACCCTCTAGGAATCCGTGGAACACAATTAGAAAACCACTGCTTTGGATCTATCATCTCGCTTACTCTTGACTTGGACTCTCTCATCTTTTTGGAAACAAGGATATCAAGCATACATCATACATCACAGATAATTTTCATTGTATTAATCAATTGTCTATAATGGAGTGTTCTTTTCTTTGCAAAACAACAGTTGCAGTTTGAGCCACTAGTAAAATCGACATATTCCTTAAATGTGTTATTTACAAATATTCATTTCATTGAACAGTTATTTCAGTTGGAAAGTTACAAATAACCACATCACTTTTGTTTTCTGACCACATGAGAACTTCAGTAACTAGCCTATTGATAACATCCTGAAAGAGATACCTCATTACGAATTCTATCAGAAATTGTACCACTAAAATCATTGTTGAAATATTGAACAGAAAATAATAAAACCTATCATTATTGTTCAATAATATATAATTAGTTAATTGGTCAACATTTGTAACAGAGAGCTGCAGAGTATGGTATTCCTACAAGAATATAACAGTCACGTAATTTTAAAAGACTAAAAAGGAAATTAAAAATATATGTCAGAGCTATTAATATAAAACAAGATCTGTGCACTAGTATTTTCCAAGGATATAAGATGGAGCAGAGAAAGAGGTGTTTGCTTCTGTGTTAATATTTTCCTTTTTCTCAGTACAGGTAATTAGAGGTTTTTCTTAAACACAAAAGTGGTTTCCTCTTTCATATCAAAATGATGTTGAGAGAGAAAAAGTCATGTTAGTTTGAGTGATAAGACAAGAAAGTCAGCAGAGATGATTAAATAATGACACTTGTAGAGACTTGACTATACCGTTATGTTGCCTGGTTTAACCTATACTTAACACAGTAATCAGGTAAGTACACAAATGTGAACTCATCCAAAAACAAAAGTGCTCAAACCAACATATTAAGTTTCACTGATCCTAAAAGAACAACAGGTTTCATTCCAGTGTTGTTCATTATAAGTTTGTTCTGAAGGGGAGAGGTGGCCAGACCTGTCAGGGGAGGACTTGTTTGGTCTCTTTGTGTGGTATTTATAGCCCGGTCTGGTTAATGTCAATCTTCACTTTATTGGTATTCTCTTAAATCCTGAAATTTTACCCCGACTTTTCCTTATAAGCCAAATCTTCTCGTAGAGAACTCTATGTATATTTTCAGCAATATAAAAGTTCCCTGCTTCTTCCTCACAATTTTTTTTCCTGTTTGCCCTCTGTTGTGATGCTTAGTGTAAATTTCACCTAAGATCTCAAGTTCAGCTTGAGTATTTGCTGTTTATATACATGGGTGCTTTTTCCCCACTCTTTAGTAACCGAAATAAACAAAATCCTTTTTCAGAGTCACAAAGGCTGAATCTTTTCTGATAGCCATTGTTAGTAATGAAAGTGTGAAAAAACCGATCAGTCAACTGCTAGGGAGACAAGAGCTTGTAAGCAACAGCTTCTATATTAAATAAAGTTATTTCATTCTCCATTGGGATGTATAAAAATCAAATAGTTCATAATATAAAAAGTCAGATATTTTGTTTACCTATGCATCTTTATTAAAACAATAAATCTTTGACATCTCTTTTTTAAAATAAGTACTTGGAATACTCTTAATACCTGGTGGGTTCCTTAACAATCATTCCAGAGCACTTTATCTTTCTCTTCTACTGGTCTCGGTTTGGATTACAATAGATGAAATGTCAAGAAAGTAAAACAGAGATTGTGTGGACCTTAATGTATATATCAGTAGGAGAAAAAACACAAAAAAGCAATCTAACATAAAGACATAGGGTACTGTATTCTACTTAGTCATTTATTTGATGTCAATAATATATTGATATACTTTTATCAAAAAACTTGGGAGACAGAGATTTTTAGGAATACAATAAGTAGAAACTGAGGATGATTAAGATACACTTTATTTAATTCACTATTATAAGAAATCATAAGATACTTAAAGATATTTCTACTTCAACACTTTTGCATCCAAGAACTGTAATAACATTTTTTAAATTAACACCAGGAAAGAAAGTCTTCATATGCAGTATATAAATATAACAAAGGATTTGTTTTCATAGCATGTCACATTCAATATTCCTTTGTTTTCCTTTCCCCTAAGTTTTAAAGTCAATAATATATTAATTATTAGTTTCTGTGGCTGAGTTTTGATGGCTACCTTTGATAGTTATATTTCTACTGATGAAACAAATCAAGTTCTTGTTTTCTAATTTTTAAAGTTTACATTTTTATATTTCATGTCACTTAATTTTTAAGTTGTAAATTATTATACAATGTCAATGAGTTAACTAAAGGAGTTCCCAGTAAGTAGGTTTGTAGCCCTTCTGGGTTTTTAGGAGGACAGACATATTAATACTTCAAGATTTGTCATTCTTGTTCATGCATTCAATAATATGAAGAATTTTGACTGTTAAATGTCTCCATACCCTTAAAAATATATATCTTCCCATTGATTAATTTAAAACCAAACTCTACCTACCTTTTATGTGACTCAGATGTACAAATGCAATATTTGCCAATCCTTTCCCATCCACTTCTTTAGGTGTTAACGCATTTCATGATGTCCGCTCCTCTGACTGAATCAGTTCTGTGACCCAGTATTTACTTCTGATCCCCAATCATTTCTATCCCAAATGCCAGATTGTTTTTTTTTTTTTCAAATATGGTACTTATAGGTGTGGTAAAAATATCTAAATTGGCATTTAATCTTTGATCATTCTATCCTATGTATTCTCCAAAGCATACAGTAAGTTATTACTGGTTTAAAGATCTTTTTTAAAAAATTCTAACTGTCTAATATCTCCACATACAGACCAGCTTTTAAGTCATCTATTGCCTAATACACAACATGCCAACCATTGGAAATACACATTATTTACTTTATAAAATAAGTCTTTATTTTCCAAAGATTTTACAAGTAAAGTTCTTGTAATAAACTCTCCTCTTGCATATGAACATAACTTGCTTTATTTTTAAAACCACTTTTCAGAAACTTGTAAATTGAACCATATCCTTCGTTGAAAATTCCAAGTAGACAATCTTAAATGTAAAATAGCCAAAAAGAAAATTCTAGAGAATAAAGAGTAGTATAGTTGTTCTCATGTTATGGACCTCAGAGTTATTGCAAGAGGTCCAAAGTGCTAAGCAATGCTTGTACAAAACTATAATTTTACCATGTATGCATCAAATTCAAAGGGCTGTAAGTACCCTCATGACTACTTAAACTGAAATTGACTGAAAATATTATACATTCTTCATAGCTTTTGCTTTTACATATTTTCTCCATCAATAGGCACTGTGAACTCAGAATCAAATGGGATTTTTTAAATTATTATTTTAAAAAGAGGGCTTTTTAGTTGGAAAGCATGAGAACCACTTATTTAAAGTTCATATTGTTGATGTGGACAATGTACCTGAAAATATATTTTTACTGATGAGCAGAGCTAGTGCTAATCTTCAAGTTCAAAGACACTGCAGCAGGAGCTCATGCTCTGCTTTGAGGACCCAAGGGGATCAGAAGTGTCCAGCAGTGTCTTTCACACTCTTCGTGCCACGAGGTTTGGACATTCAGGCTCTCGTTACAGAAACTGGTATACTTGGTGAATGACTTTTCACCTCTGGTCCGAAAGATTCTTGAGATTTCTTTTTTTTTTTTTAAGTCTCTCTCTCTCTCTCTGGAATTGCTGCTTGTGTGTCTGAACTACCCTGGCGGCTGCGGACGCTTCCTGCCTGTCCACAGCTCAGCTGTAATGTTTGAAGTGGTGTCTTGGTGTGTCAATGAGCAGGGCAGTCTGTAAAAAACAAATTTGTTTGCAAAAGATGTTTTTAAAAATCTTTCAAAGCACTTCAAAGACCGCTTCGGTTTTCCAAAACCCTTTGAACTAGCAGCGTTTCAGAATAAGAGTGAATTTCACATTATTAGAATTTCCTATGAAAAAGCTGGCCCCCAAAATGCCTCCTTTTAAAATAAGTTCAAACGTTTGTTGAAATAGTATCAAATCTTGCAACTAGTAACATCTAAGTACTGATGGATTTCTTGTGTGGAGAGTTGAACCAACTATATTGATAATCTAATGCAAAGAAATAGTTTAAATGTTAATTTTGCATATGTTGACTCATACTGTATCATTGATTTTGATTACAAAAGAATTTCAAAACATTAGGTGTGACATTTTTCGATTAAGTTTAACCTTTAGAAAAAGTGTTGCAAAACCTGTCATAATTACTTTTATCATCGTCTCCAAGTGTGCCTTTCTTTAAAGTTAACCTTCCCACATATAATTGTCTACATAAAAGCCTCTTATAAAAATATTTCTTTATATAACTGGCAGTCTACCATCATTCTTTTTACCTAAGAACACTTGCCCTGCATTTCTTTGCCTGAGGTCTATTTTTTCCAAGGGATCCGGCTGCTACCTTCAAATCTTTATTACATCTCTGTATCAGTGAAACTATGCACTTCACTGCACCCGTCTACATTCAGGTTCTGGAACATCTCTAAATTAAGGACAACTATGAGCTCTGGTTCTGCCAAGGCTCAGGATTTGAGAGGAAAAATGGTTACAAGTCAGGGTTAAAAAAAAATAAAGGAGTAAAATTTAGCCTGGAATTTTATTTCAGCTGAAAAGTTACGCTTGATATTTTCTGACCAGGCTGTCCATTGAAAATATTTTTTTTTCTAATTTTCATGGGCAATAACCTCCTTTCTTTCTGAAGAGTATGACCTGATATTTCTGCACAACATACATAATATTCCTGGAACTTCCTTGTTGCTCCTGGAAACCCGTGCCATTTCTTCTGTCTCTCATAGGCTGGACGCATTTTAATTGTTAAAAGGTCTTCAAAAATTGATTTATGTTTTCATTATGGAAATATTTCTTGTGGTTTGAGTGGAAAATATAATAACTGTGATGTGAAGGAAAGGGACAAGGGAGTCTAAGAAAGGGAATAAAAATTAGTTTAATGTAACATCTTTCTTCTCTACAGTCATTCCTTTTATACTATATCTTATTTGCATCTATTTCCAGGAAAATAATGCTATCATTCAGTACGGCTTTTATTTGTTTCTTAATTGCTATGGCCACCTGAGGTAGGGGTGAGGGGTGGAGTTCCCGGTGGAGAGAGGAGCAATAAATCAAAAATTGTTTCTTAAATAATATTTAGTTCCGGTCTAGTTTTAGTTCCTGAAATTCAAATTCTTATCGCCTACATCCTTGTTGATGTCTGAGATAAGAATAAAAACTTCTTTTGGAATCCAAAAGTAAAAATCCTTATATAAATATAATATTTTTAGCAATAATTTTGCTAAAGTGTTTGAGACTTTCTCTTTATGATGTTAAACCCCATGACCAGGTAGATCATAAACAGACTTCTGGCCACTCAACCATATGACTGCTACTGCCTGAGATTTTGACTGAGCCGAAGGTAATAACTCAAGGCTTTGACATCTTGTTCATAGAGACTAAGACTAAACGTCTAGCCCAAACCCCAAGGGGGCAAAAAGGCTAAAAATAACTCCTTTCCTCCATTGCTTTCCAGTTGAAGATGAGGGGGAAGACTGAAAGTTGAATCATATTATCACCATGTTTTAGATATGGAAAGCAGTTTCTAGATAATCCAAACTCTACATTTCATAAATAAAGAGTAGACATGACAGAGCTTTTTAGATGTTCTAACTCAACAGAACAGTGATTTTTCTACTCTACCACAAGGCTTTTGTATTTTAGACACTAAATTATTTACCTAGATTACTAAAGTAGCTTTTCAACTAGGTTGTCTTTCCCTGATCTCCTCCCTTTATACTTCATTTTACACATGACTTCCAGTTGAATAGTCCTAAACATTAATTTGATCATGACACTCTCCTACCCCACATCTTTCAATGATACACTAGAGTCAAAGCAAAATATTTCCTTCCAAGTGGGATGCTCTATCTCAGAGACTCATTCATATCTTACTCCCTCTGTGATGCCTTCCTTGGCCTCACCAGCTCAGTGACATGTTCTTAGGATTTATTGCTTAACCCAATTCCAAACTGTAATTCATTAATGGATGAATTTTATAAACTATAATATACTGTATATGTTATTGTGATTATTATTTCCCTTGCTATTCTTCATAATGCCTTGTTACAGAAAAGTATGCATATTAAGTAGTCATTTAAATGTATGACACATTAATTAACATACATGATTTGTGATGCTGTAGTAAATTGTCAAGATAACATGATGAGAATGATGAGGTTGATGATGAAGGAAAGAAGGAGGAGAAAGCACATAACAAACATGAATTAAATGATAAATATAAAACAACCATAATTGGAGAGTTGTTCTTGGACAACACCCACGTGCTTTCTTTGGTGGTTCTTCCCATTTTCCTCAGTTACTCAATGACCTCATTCTATTCTAGCAGCCCCACAACTTAGCTCTGCAAATACTTAACTAGACTGTTGATAAGAAAAGTATGGCTTCATGTTTTCATTGTCTATCATCTTTATTAAAATTTACCCAATCTTGTTCTAGTTCTTGGTCATGAGAGTTAATTGTCTGTGTTCTTCCCTGCTCACCAGTATAAGATCTAATAAAAAAGTTCTGAAAGAGCTTACCTAACCCACTGGCCAGCATTCGAGATATAATTACTGAAATATTCCAGAAAATGGCTTCTTGTACTCTTCAGTTCTTTTACTTACTTTCTGAAGATGTTCTCATTGATTTCACCCACAAGCATCAGCTAAAGTAAAACAAACTAGAAAAGAAATCGAAAAGTTGTCAAAGAATCACCCTCTACAAGACTTTTGACAAGATAGCTTCACAGAGGAATTCTTTCCAAATTTCAGTAATTGGACATGATTTATTCTATAATAAAAATAATTCTAGAGCACACACATTTAAAAGCCTTCAAATTAATTTAATGGTAGTTATAAATCCAAAATGTGACACAGATGAACAAATAAAGGATACTACAGACACTTTAACTTATTAGCTATATATACAGAAATTCCTAAAGTAAATATAGCAGCTAATTTTTTAAATCATTCAGAATAACTAAATAGAACTTTTAACAAGAACGGCAGAAAATTTATTCATATAACATATCAATTAGTTCAAGGAGCAAAATAAATGGAGATTAAAAGAAAACATTTAATTTACCATAAATTCTTCCCAGGAACAAAACAAAGGAACTCTTAGTAACCATTGGAAAAATAGCTATTTCTTTGCCATGATCAAGAATACTTAGCCTAAGCTTATAGCTGACTTCATGTTTAATGGCAAAACATTAAAGGCTTTAAAAAATAAATTTAGGAACAAGACTAGGTATTACAAATGTAGATATTTTAGTCAATATCATATATAAAACATAAAGAAGAAATATAGCTACTGGAAAGAAGAAACAAATATTACAATTATTTGCTAATATAAAACTATCTGTCTAGAAAAATGCTACAAATTGAACTGAAAAACTGTTAGAACTAGTAAGGTGGATTAGCAAATTAACAAGATACAACATAAATACAAAGAGAAAGCCTTTTCTCTATAGTAATAATAAATAGTTAAATTTATAAAAATATTCTATTCATAGCAATAAGCATATAAAATAAAAGGCAAAACTTCAATAAGAAATATACAAAACCTAAAAGAAGAAAATTGTTAAAAATTTACTAAGAAATGTAAATGAAGACTTCAATAAAAGGGAGACTTGCCAAGTTTCTGGCTGAGAAGAATTAATAATATAAAAACATCAATACTTTCAAAGTAATTTATAATTTTAATACAAATTTTAGTATTTTAGTATATGTAGAACTTAGTAATTTTAAATTATACTTGATGAAAAAAATGGCTCTGAATAGGCCAGAAAAGTTTTGTAAGAAGCAAGATTGAGGAAGGGAATATATGCCATATCAGAAATTAAAATGTACTATAAATATACTATAATCAACTGTATTTATATAAATATCAGTAGTCAGAGAGTGGAAGAAAAATGTTACCCAGAAGTAGATCTTACTTCTTAGAACAATTTAGAAATAACCTTAGAAATGAATGGAGAAAGAAAGACAGTAAAGAAATGATGCTGGAAAATTTAGTTAAGCCTTTCATTAAAAAATTAGATGTTACTAGAAAATAAATTCTACCAAGGTAAGATTTTTGTCTATTTTAGTCACAGCTCCATCCTTAGCACTTAAACTGATGCCTGACATTAAAGAGTTGCTGCATGAATAGATTAAAGAGATTCCCCCACACTACATAATATATGAAAATAAATTCCAAATGTATTAAATATTTAATATGTATAATGTAGTGAAATATAGCATTATAACTAGAAAAATGCAAATCAGTAGTATGTTTATTATTTTAATTTCTGATATAATATACATTCTCTTTCTTAATCTTCCTTTCTCTAAACATTTTTCTGGCCAATTCACAGCTACAATTTAAAAATATTTATTGTGTTTTACATTAGGGGAAGAATTTCTAAATATAAAGCAATGGAAGAAATTAAAAGACAAAAATGTATTTGAATGTCCTTCCAACAATATTTACAAGTTTTTACAATGTATACATCATCATAATAAAATTAATGAAGAAGATGAAAAATAAAAGAGTTTTTAAGAAAGAGGGGAAAAAGTAACATACAATTTTTATGTTTATATAAATATATTCTTTAAAATAATGGGAAAGAACACACTAAAATATTAACAGAGCTTCTTTCTAGATGTTGAAATTGCAAGTAATCTCAAATTATTTCTATTTTTTGTATTTTTCCTTTTCCTTACTATAATTTATAAATAATACTTCTTTTTGTAAAGCCGTAAATAAGAGATAAATTAAAACCCACAGTGTCATTATTTTAAGTGAATTCTCTGACCATCTTTACTTAAGCTATTTATTGACGCTTATTATGCCTGGCCTTAATTCGAGTACATTTTGGAAACAGGAATTCTACAAGAAAGCATCGCCTATTACAAATTAAGAATATGCAATTTTGAACTGTTATTTATCAAACTTAAATACGTTCAAAAATGCAGTCAGGATTTCATCTTTCTATCAAAGAATCTCTCCTTTACCAACTTCACTAATATAATTAAATTTATTTTTTAATGAACATTAATATATTTTCTCTTCTGTCATTATAGTCTAAATCAAAAATTTAATAAGAATTTAGTAGTGATTCCAACTATATAACTTTTACAGTTACAACTATTTAAGTTTGGTTTCAACAAACTTATTACTATGATTCTCATTTGGTGAAATCTTACTTATTTACCCAAATAGCTATACTTTGGAACTCATTTTCCCTGGGCAGCTCATTCTATCTCTATTACTCTTTCCTGGTGACAGTAATGGCTCTGGAATTTCTTTACAGAAGACACTGCAGGATGTATCTTGAAGGTTTTTTGTTTGTTTGTTTGTTTTAGAGTACATGTTTGTTTGATTGGCTAACTGATAGTGCAAAGAAGGACTCTCCACCAACTCTTTGTCTCCCTGGCTTGAGGTTGTAAGAAAGAAGGCAAAATTCTGATGTATTTAATTTGTTTGTTCTGTTTTCTCGAGCTAGGGGAAACAAGACTTACTTGCTTACTTTACTTATATTCACTATACTGGATAACCATTACAAATGCTAATTCTTTTCACTTTAGTTCCATGGGGCAGAATAAGCTGGTATAATGTTTTATATGGCCTAGTAAATATTCCTTATACTATTGCTGCATTAATCACAAAGTTCTTTGTTGTCAAGTATCATGTTTTCTAGTGGTTCTGGGCATTTAATGACAATGATATTTCAATACACATGAAATTTGAAATGCCCATAAAGACAGATACCACTCTTGTATGGCATTACCCTCATCATTTCCTAAATTGCATAGAAAAATAAAATGACATAGGTTCTTTTCAAAGAAACCAAATTATTTACCTTGTACTCTCCCCTTCTTTGAGTTGTAAAATCAAAACCAATGCACCATGTGCTACGTGAACCACAAGGGTGTAATCCCATGTCATAAGAATTTTTAAATGTTCACTATTTGAACTGGCTTTCAGTATTAAGAAGCTGTATTCATATAAAGAAAAAGTACACTCTTCATGTTGATATTTTGCAGACTTATTCATAAAAAGTAAAACTGTATCCAAAATGAATTACTGTTGCTGGCTGTTTTTCTATTCAACCGTCTTTTTTTAATCATCTTTTCATTGCTCATTGAAGGACTTTGCCTATAAAACTTTAAGTTACATTTAAAATAGGTACATACACTAGAACTAGCCTCTTAAATAGGATTTAATGTGACTATTGATAGCATAACATGTAGTAATAAAAAGTATAGTTCTTACTGCAGCACAAACATATTTGCATCGTTTCATATCCTGTGTATGTTTTGTGTAAAATTTACTTCCAAGAACCATAGGAGTCAACCTTTTTTTAGAGAATTTAAGAATTGCATTGGAGTTAAAATAGTATTCCAGATTTTCATCAGTATTTTAAATATATATGTCTATATTAAATGTACATTTTTATCTGTTACTGAGAAATCCACTTTTTCTTGAAAGATATATGTATACCAATAAGTAAATAAATATTCAGAATTATAGTGAGTATCATGTTTTGAGCCAAGAGTATAGAATTAATAATTGAGTTGACTCTTAATTAGCCCAGATGTCAAGTGAATGAACAAGGCATAGTAGATGACATTATGGAATGTTAACAAATTTAAAACATGGCAAGGTAGATAATTTTATCATATTGGGTTGTTTTTTTTAAAAAACAAAACTTTCCTCCATATCTGTATTGTTTTGTTTTTAAGGCATGCATCTAAATATGCTTTTTTAAAAACATTTTTTTCAATGTGCAGTTAGTTTGCTTAATTTGCAACCTAATCCCAAAAGTCAGATGTTTCTGTGTTTAATCTACAATTTTAACCTTTATTCACATTTACCTTCATGAATTTAACTGACAGCACTCATAAGTATATTTCTCCTCTACCAAATCATTTTGATGCCAAATTCTGCCACCTTGGTGTATATAACTAATGATAGATTTGAATTTTCAGGCTATTTATTTCCTTTTTGAACTTTCTGTAAGTTTTTGTTAACTCATGATATACTACTTATATTTTCCTTCTTCTAGATCCTTCCTACTTCACAACTGCCACCTGTCTCTCTTGGAGCACTTAGGCCCACTAATCTTTTTTATCTTATCAGTCTTTTAAAAATTACATAAAAACCCACAACTAGAAAGTCAACAACTTTTGATTGTAACCCAGTTTTTCCCTCTCCTGAAAAACTGAGGAGTCAATTTGAGTAGCTGGAAGAAATTGATGAGACAAATAAATAAGAGCAGAAGATGCAAACTAAAATGCCTAGAGAGAACAAGCAAATAATGAAAATGAACAAAGAAGACTCTGTGTGGGACATTAGGGAGTGGTAGGGACTATGGCTAATTGGAAGCACAAGTTCTATCCAGAGAGCTGCTGCCACTCAATCCCAACCAATTAACTTTAGCAATATCAATTATGAATTACTATACTTGTGGTTCTTAAAAGCTTCAGATAACTTATATTAAAAGAAAAAAAAAAACACCTTACAGGCAAAATTACATTCCTGACACACCTGACTCAGAAGAATTTTATATTTTAAAGAAATTCATAGGCCAGCCAATGATCCTATGAGTCTAGGGATACTACTTGAAAAATTCAAATCAATTAATATTCCCTGATAGCATGGTAGGCATTAACTAATGACTTTAATATAGTAAGAAAATGATTCTTGAAACCAGTAATTAAATTTGACAACTCAAATAGAAACAGAACACTAATGATGGCTTTTTTCTAATTAAATCACTTGAGGCTGTATGGGCTCTTATAGTTCATCTGGTTAACTCTCATCAATCCAAAATCTCCTTTCCTACATCCCTAAAGGAAAAATATCTTTCCTTAGCTTGAATATTTCCAGGAATAGAAAGCTGATAGCCCTTACAGCAGCCCATGCCACTAAAGAATGGCAAACATGAGATAATTTTCCATACCCTGCTCTGGGATCCATCTCCCACTGGTCCCAAAATTCCTCCAGACCAATGCAGAACAATAATAATTCCTTGAGAGCCATTTATTTGCTTAATATCATAGTTAGCCCTGTACATATCATCTCATTTAATCTTCTAAATAACTCCAAGTTAGATATTATTATTCCCATTTTTGAGGTAAGAAATTGAAGCTGAGAGAAGTTAAGAAATCAACTCAGGGATAAACAGGTAAATTAAAACACAATTCCTTTTTGCTTCTGAACCTTTAAAAGTATGGAGTCCAAACCACTACACTTTTGATTCTGAATCTCTACCCAATTACATGGCATATTACTGATTTGCCACCGAAACAAAATTTGTGCCAAGAAATTTGAAGCGCAAAATTGATTTTTGCTACAATTGTGTATACACTTTGTATACATATGAGGTCTGCTAGTTGGAAAATTGAATTCAGCAAAGTCGTAAAGTACAATAAAGAGTGCAGTAAAATTTATTGAAAGTATGATACAGCATTACATCAAGTTCATAATAAAGAAAGACTGTGTTTAGCAAAAGTAAAGAAAATGTTTCTTCTTGAATATAAAGGAGATCAAGTCAGAGCCACCTGCTAACTCCAACTTAAGCAAAATTACTTAATTTGACTTCTGGTTTCCAATTCTGCATGTAAAGAGCTTTAAGTCATCACTGCTGTCCTTACAAGAGAAAAAGTTGAACAAATTCAAAACTTTTCTTAGATTCATCAGAGAACTGAAGCCACAAGGCAAACTGCTGTCCCCAAAACTGGTGAGACAGACAGGTGGGTAGGGAGAATCACAGCTTACTGGAGAAGCAGCCCAGGAATAGAAACATCTGGTGGAGCCAGTTCCAGGGTAGGAAAACACAAACTGTGATTGACAAATTATAAAAATTATAAAAAATAGAAAGACTTCCTTGCTTGCAGATCTGCTTTACAAGAAACATTAAAGTTCTTCAGGCAGAGGAGTATGACACGAATCAGAAATTTGGATCTACACAAAGAAATATCAGAAATGGAGTAAATAACAGTATTATAATATTCATTTATTTTCTTCTGTTTAATTGCTCTAAAACATAACTGACTACCTAAAGTAACAATAGGAACAATGTATTATATGTTTACAACATGTGTAAAAGGAAAATTATGACAAAAATATCACAAAGATTGGGAGGGAAGAATTAGGAATATAATGCTGTAAGGTCCATACATTACACTTGATGCAGCAAAATTTTGTTAAATTTAGACTCAGATTAAATAAAAATGTATATTATAACCTTATAAATCAATACTTTTTAAGGAAAAGCACTATAAACATGTCAACAGAGGAGATAAAATGAAATTATGAAATATGCTCCATTAATGAAAAAGGCAGAAAAATAAAATGGAACAACTAAAATACAGCAAGCAACATGATAGTTTGATCCATTCATATCATAATAACTTTAAAGGTGAATGGTTCAAACACACCAGTTAAAAGATAAAAATTGTCAGACTGTATAAGAAAAATCAATACCCCACCATATGCTGTATTCAAGAAACCTGACTTAATATAACGCTATAGTAAAGTAAGAATGGCAGAAGGTATTCCACGCAAACACTAAGCAAATGAAAGCTGAATTAGCTATATTAATGTCAGACAATACAGATCTCAGAACAAGGAATATTATTTGAGATAAAAAGAGACATTTTATATTGATATAACATAAAACTCCTAAATG
The DNA here is from genome assembly GCF_028564815.1 of Eubalaena glacialis. Lineage (NCBI taxonomy): Eukaryota > Metazoa > Chordata > Mammalia > Artiodactyla > Balaenidae > Eubalaena > Eubalaena glacialis. The sequence goes on along the minus strand of NC_083719.1, from coordinate 39,361,926 downwards.
TAAATTCACCTAAAACAAAACTTCAAAATACACGAGGCAATAACTGATAGGTGTGAAAAGAGAAATAGGAAAATAGATATTTAAGGTAGCAAACAAATAGACGCATAAGAATAAGTAATTCCAATTCTATACAATCTCTTCCAGAAAATAGAAGAGCAGGGAACACTTCCCAACTAATTTTATGAGGACAGAATTATTTTTACAACAAAATCACACAAAGCCATTATAAGAAAAGCCAACTTCAGAACAATATACCCCGTGAACATACACACAAAAATCTGCAACAAGATATTATGCAATCAAATTCAGCAACGTGTTAAAAGAAAAATATGCCATAACCTACTGAGGGGTTTCTCAGGTGTGTAAGGTCGAGCAATATAACCAAAAAAAAAAAAAATCAAGGTATGTAATTCATCATAAACAGACTAAAGGAAAAAAAATATGATCTCCTCAACAGGTGCAGAAAATGTGTTTGAAAAGTTTAACATCTATACATGATAAATATCTCAGCAAATCTAAAATGAAAGGAACTTCCTTAAACTATTAAAGGGCATCTACAAAAAAAACCTATAATGGGGGCTTCCCTGGTGGCGCAGTGGTTAAGAATCCGCCTGCCAATGCAGGGGATAAAGGTTCGAGTCCTGGTCCGGGAAGATCCCACATGCCGTGGAACAACTAAGCCCGTGCGCCATAACTACTGAGCCCGTGCTCCACAACAAGAGAAGCCACCGCAGTGAGAAGCCCGTGCACCACAAAGAAGAGTAGCCCCCACTCCCTGCAACTAGAGAAAGCCTGCACACAGCAACGAAGACCCAACGCAGCCAAAAGTAAATAAATTAATTAATAATAATAAAAAAAAACCCTATAATGAACATCATGCTTAATGGTAGGAGACTGAATGCTTTCCTCCTAAGGTCAGGAACAAAGCAAGGTTGAACTCTCTCAACACACCTATTCGACATCATACTTGAATTTCTAACCAGTTCTAAAAGGCAATAAAAGGAAGGAAAAAAGTCGTATTGATTAGAAAGGAAGCAATAAAACTATCTCAAGTTACAGATGACATAACTGCCTATGTAGAATATCACTAAATATCTCCTAGAATTAATGTGTCTTTAATAAGGTAGCAGTATAAAAGGTCAATAAGTATACAAAAATCAATTTTCTTCCTATAATGACAGGAATGAACACTTGAAGTTTCAAATTTAAAAAAAAATTACAATAGCCCTCCAAAAATAAATTAACAAAATTTGTGAAGTATCTTTACAATGAAAACTGATGGTCTTATTTAGAAGAGCTAAAACTGATGGTCTTATTTAGAAGACCTAAATAAGGAGAAATAGACTTTTTTTATAGATTGGAAGAAACAATGTTTCTAATATAATATATCAATTATATCTAATTGATCAATTGATCACTAATATATCAATTTTCCCAACTTGATCTGCAGAACCAGTGTACTCACAAACAAAATCCCAGCAGGTATTTTTGCAGATTTAGAGTAGCTGATTCTAAATTTTATATGAAAGTGCAAAGGAACTAAAAGAGCCAAAACAATTCTAAATGATGAACTAAATTAAAGAATTCACAGTATACAATTTCAGGATGTACTATAAAACTATAATCAAGATAGATGCATACGTTAAATGAGATATTATAGGGAACTTGGAAATTGACACATATGAACATAGTCAACTGTATTTTAGTAAGACTTTAGCTTTTCAGAGGAGTTTAAGGCTCCTGGCAGGATTGATGGGACTCTGAGGGGATGCTGAGATTACCCAGGGAAATCCAAATAAGATCTGTAGTTTAGTTTATTGAATTTTACCAATGATAATTTCTTAATTTTTATATAATTGTTCCATGGTGTATAAGATGTTAACATTAGGAGAGTTTGAGCAAAGACTATATAAGATAAAGGTATAAGGATATATTAAATAAATAAATAAGGTCAGGATTTGGGGTGCTTTCTTATCTGTGCGAAAATATATAAAATCAGATAGATTTTCCCTTAAAAGTCTTCTTTTTTAAAAAAATTAATTTATTTGTTTATTTTTGGCTGAGTTGAGTCTTTGTTGTCGTGCACAGGCTTTTCTCTAGTTGCGGCGAGAGGAGGCTACTCTTCGTTGTGGTGCATGGGCTTCTCATTGCGGTGGCTTCTCTTGTTGTGGAGCACAGGCTCTAGGCGTGTGGGCTTCAGGAGTTGTGGCTTGTGGCTCGCGGGCTCTAGCGCGCAGGCTCAGTAGTTGTGGCGCACGGGCTTAATTGCTCTGCAGCATGTGGGATCTTCCCGGACCAGGGCTCGAACCCGTGTCCCCTGCATTGGCAGGCGGATTCTTAACCACTGCACCACCAGGGAAGCCCTAAAAGTCTTCTTGAAGGCAACAATAACACCTTATTGATTCAAATACAAGAAATGAAATTAAATTGTAAATACACAATTTTACATTTTCTGAGCAATTTTACATTTTTCTGGCATATAATATGAAATTATCCAAATAAACAAGTTTATGGGTCCTTAACTATAATTACAACAGTCATTTTAAAAAATATGTGTTGGATTTTAATAAACCCCAAAAAGCTCACCTAGAAACAATTACTTTCACTAATTACATAGATTATCAGAAGAGCTTTTCCTTTGCAGAATCATCCAAAATATGGATTTGTGTAAAGTAATTTCAATCTATACTCAAATGAAACCTTTTTTCTAAATTTTATTTTTCCAATTCTAGGAGATGGAAGTATACTTAAGGACTGAAGCTGTAGATGCTCTTCAGATGTGAAAAAATCTTCAACAGGAAGAGGGGTTAAGAAGTTAAACCACAGTAACAATGATGCATCAGTGAAAGACATGTTCCTTTTCTTTGGTACGGTTTAAACTAGAAAACCTGTCATTTGAAAGAATAGATGTTCTTTGAGCCATGGGTGGCAACGTTAAGTCACAAGCTTATTCTGCCTTTTTAGCCTGAAGCTGAAGTCCTGATTCTCATTCTGACAATTCCCCTGCAGCTTTCTGGTGTGCTCTGGTTATACATGCCATAGGGATTATCAGCCAGCAATTACAAACTTTCTTCTGTGTAGGTTCCTGATTTTTAAGTCGACTGACTTGTAATTTTAACTTTTTCCTATTGCTATCTTTAATCTCAGTTAAGATGGAATTCACAGTAGTCGAAATTAAAAACAAAACAAGACAGATTTTTGAACTAAATTTGAAAAATGTCTAGGCTGTTGTTGACACCAGTATTATGGAGACTGTGAGGATAAATAAATATGCAGACATACACGCAGGTTCTTCTGTTGAGCTTTGCTCTTCAACAACTAGTGTCGCAACTAATAGAGAAAAGCCTCGTAGGCCATTGGAAGACTTGTTCCATGGGAATGGAATTAAAGATTGGGTTCAAATATATTTGAAACCCTGCCTAAGGATCTGGCGACCCAGATTAAAGGGGACATAATTTGACCCATTGCATGCATGGCCAAAATCAGAGTGAGAACATGAAGTCAGGTTCTTAGCTCACTGCTCATTTTCCCACCAAAGTCAGCCTACCTCATGGGATTTACTCTCGTCTTCTCAGGAAGCGTTTGAGAGCCTCAGAGGAAAAATTCTTGGAGGTTGGATCCTGTGCCTTCTCGTTAGGTCCCCTGCCAGGTGCAATGCTTTCACCTCCTCTTCTAAGTCCTATGAATTTCCCGGGGACTCGCGAGCGCCTAGCCCAGGACCAGCCGTGACACTCCTCCATCTCAGAAGAGCTTGCTTAACTCTGCCTTGAAATTCAAACTCCCAGCACCCCATGAGGCCATACCTTCTGTGGCCTCTGCATGATTCTCGGACATTCCTTAGATACCCAGCCCTAGCCTTCACCCATAGGTCTGGTTGCAGTCAGGCCTGATTATCTGTCTGTCTTCACAGCTAGGTGGCAAACTCCTTGCTGTGTTCCCTCCTCTAGCTGTGTAAAGAAAAGTAAACAAATTTTGGTGACTTGACTTGGCAGTGTCCACCTCAAACAAATAGACAAACAAAAAATTAGATGGTGATGAGGGCCTGAAAATGATAGCAATATTTACAATACATTATTGTCATAGAGAGTAACTGAGGTTTGACTTAGATGGTGTCAAAGCTATTTTTGAGGAATGACTTCGAAACTGACAGCTTAATAAAGAGCTTGCCTGCAGGAGATCTCCAGGCAGAGAGGACACTAGTACAAAAGCCTCTAGTCAAAATAGGTGGTTTGTTCAAAGAACACAAGAAGGCCAGAGTGTCTGGAGGGCAGTACGAGGGCGCTAAGAGAGGTAGTTGGGGAGGTGGCCAGGAAAACAGGACATGGGACTTTGTAGGTCAGAGTATGGAGTTCTAAATGCAATGGAAAGCCAATAGAGTTTTAGCATGGGCACGACAATCTTATTTTTCTTTTAAAAGAATCATTCTGGATTTTAGGGGACTGAACACAGGAGTCTAGAAGACAAGTTCATAAAATACTGCAGTAATCCAGAAGAGACGAGGTATGGACTCTTCCAAGAAAGGCAGAAGTTTGCCTCTGGGATCCTCCTTTTCCTAACCTTACACAGGTGACCAAGCCCCCTCCTGATTGACACATTCCTTCCTTAGATATATTGATATCTTTCATCAGGTTAAAGTCAGGTCTTGCTGGGCTCTTTTTCAGGTGCTTTTGAAAATATCTGCTTTGATCCATAATATCTTGATTTATGGTTTAACTCTCTAAGAGTAAATTTATTTTCTAATTCTCAGAAGGCAACTCTGTTACAGCCTTCCCATATACTATCAACTCCAAGTATGAACCAACTCGCTAAATAAAGTTTTATAATTCCTTTTAAATATTTGTGGAAGTAGAAGAGTTAGGGATATTCTTTTAAAAATTACCCTCCCAGGTTCTTTCCACATAGTTCCACAAAATACAGTTAATAGCATTTAAATTATAACAGCCTAAGAGCTATCAGAGACCTTGGAACTATTAGCATTAATAATAATATCATCTTAAATTTCATAAGACTTAGAACCTTAAGATTAGTCATCACTTCTACTTCACCAAGCCCTCTCCCATCTAAGTTCAGAAGTCCGCTCTACAATGTTTTATTAAGTTCTTGTGTACCTCATATTGCTTCAGAGAGAGAGGAGAGACACGATTATATAAGAAACAGTCTCTGCCCTCATGAAGCCACTGTCGACTGAGGAAAGCAAACCTTATATCCAATGAGAATACAGTTTGGATGGGCCACTGCTGATCCAACCAATGCTTTTGTGCTAATTAGAAAAAAGGTACCCCTTTATCAAAATACTTTACATCCATCTGCCAAAATATTGTTGTAATACATGGATATTTTTAGAAAACAACAGGTTACTTCCATCTGCCTGAAGTTTGTCTAAACAAATATACAAATACATTTGTCTAAATAAATAACCAGTGTGAATGGTGTCTCCTGTGTTCCACCCGTCCTGTACAACCACACACAGCAGTCCTGGTTGGCTTTTTGCAACAAGAGGATTCCAGGAGAAGAAGGAAGGCAAGACAGAAGGGTCAGAAGGAGAAGCTGCTTGATAGGTCAAGGAATACTTCATGGAAGATGCACAGCTGCCTAAAATTTGATCATCTTAAGCAAAACGTCTTCAAACAGTCCTTAAGATCACATATATTCATAGCACTTCTTTGTGATAGGTAAAAGAACAAAATCTCATTTGGAGAAAGGAACACTGGACATGGAAAGATCCACTGGTTTGTGTAATATTATGAAGTTGAAGCCAGGATCCAGATATTCTGATACTCCATTGTCTACCTTCCCACATGGCTATGCTGTTTTCTAACTTTCCCATTCCTTCGCAGTCTCAAAATTAATGCTTTTAAAATATAAACACCAAGGTACACCATCCTGAACACTTAAGTCTGTGTCACTTTATAGTATGCAAATCAGAAACACTCAGCAGTTTTTAAACCATCAAGGTCAGTACCATACCTACCTCTCGTAGAAACCCAAGACTCCTGATATTACTGAATTGTTGTTCCCTCACTAGCTAATGCACTGGTGCCTGCAGTATCCTTTATGGGGAAGAAAAAGAGAGAGAAAAAAAGAAGCTTTCAAATAATTTTTAGGTAAAGAGGTAAACATAAACACTTCTCAGAAGTGAAACTCTGGCTTTCCAGATTAACAACAGTAAAATAGCAGTTGAAGAGAGTACAAAGAAGAAAACAACAACAGTATTTACCGCTGTTTAATAATGAATTGAAATATACTAGCTACCCCAATTTTCAATATTCTTGAAGCAGACAGGATTTCCATCTGGTGATGGGACTTTCAGGATTTACAAACTCCCATGAAGGCGGATGACTCTAGGGTTAAATGTGCATAGAACCAAAAAGAGATCCCTGAAGACAAACTAAAGAAGGGCTACCTGTTTGGCTCTCTGTTCATTTCCTGATTTATTTCTTTTTACCCATAATTCTGGATAATCTCAATTTCAAAGACTACTGAATACTTACAATCAGTATTCCTCAATAAGCAACTTCTGTTTATATTTGTTCAAAATTGAAATTCAGAAATGAGGGACAACATTCTAGGTTCAATGGGCTGGTGTCCTATTTGTTCTAATACCTGGGACAAACATTTTTTCTATTCTAGGTTTCTATGGGTATAACACGTCAGTCATTTTATTTTCATCTTACCTTTTCTTCCTCTGGTTCTAGTGCTTACTTTAAAAAAAAATGCCACTTGCTATTTTGTACCCACCTCCTCGCCCACCACCCCAGCACTTGCCATTTTCTGTCTTTCTTTCTTGTCCTTCCCTCTCTCTGTTTCTGTCTTTCTTTCTCTCTCACACACACATACACACACTTAGCTGAATATCTCAATTCAAGGGGAGAAATTTTCCTACAAAGTTTCAACAAATGAGTTGTGATCCAGCTTCTCTGCTCATTTTCTGTAGTCGTATAATTTTACCTGCCTTCGTCCTTTTTTCTTTTCTACCTTTTTATGCAGAACTTACTTTTCATTTGCTCAATTTTTACTAGAAATTTGTTTCAAATATTGGGGGGTTGAGGCAAGTATCATGTCACTCAAAATAGCTATTCTCTTGCTTTTGTTTGATCATTTAGGATTATCAATTTTACACCTAATGCTAAAAACTCGCCATGACGTATTTAATAAGGATATCTTGTGATTCAATTTTTTGAAATGATTGCATGCCTGGTATTTTCAAGGACACTGTACTGCATGTGGCTTATCCCAACAGCTTTGATGTTTTCCAGAGAGACAAGATTATTTTCTGTGATGAGAGCAAGAGTGGTGGTGATGGTGACTTGACTCCATTTTGTTCATTTGCTGCATTGTACTGTTGATAAACGTTATGTTGTCAATTAAATTATAAGAAATGACAAATAAAGCTGTTCCTCAAAATGTAAACAAGACCGATGTTGGTTGGTTGGTTCGTTTGTTTGCCAATGAGAGGCAGAAAGTTGGCTTTGTCACAGACTGCTGTCTTCTCTCAGGTATACATTTCCTTCTGAAGGGGTGTGTGCAATTTTAAGTGTAATTTAATGGTGTTATGTAAGTCAATTATCTTGGCCATGGCAGGTTAGAAAGTGAAACAATTTCATAACTGGTTGGATAATTACTAACCCTGAAGAGGTATCTTATTTGGGCACTAAATCAAGAGTATTAACCTGTCATGATTAGACTATCCAAATGCAAAATATGTACTACACTAGAGATTACTTTTTGAAGATAAACGCACACACACACAAACACACATTCACATACATACACATACACACACATACACACACACAAAACCTGAACTCTGAAGCCTTGACTAAGGTTAGATAAAATGTAAAATGTCAAACAGACTACATAAGAAGGTACTTAAAACATTCTTCAGGATGAGAATGCTTGGATTATGATTGAATATGAACATATAGACTATTCAATTAAGGAAATTTGTTGATATACAATAGTACCTTAATACCAATACTTCCATTTGCTTAGTATTTTTAACTTCTAAAAGCACTTTCACATCTATTATATCTTTTTATATGTAATTTTATTCAACATAAAATTGCCATTGTAGTGATTGTTAAACTGCAAATAATTTAAAGAATCAATCTGTATAGGTGCATTTCAAATAGCACTTTTAAAGTTCTTTCATATATACAACACTGAAATGTTTGTATTAAAACCGATTTCTGAGAAATTAGTCTACTCCACACACAGACATACAAACACATACTCCATACATACACATACAAACACAAAGAGAAAAATATTATAATTTAGGGCCCACTTAGGTAAGATGAACTGAATAAATGATCAGGCTAAATAATAGAGAAAAAATTCTTTAAAACTTATAATATTTGCCCATAGATTTGCAAAGAACTAACGAGTAAATTGGAGTCATGTAGACCAAGAAAGGGTTGGCATCTTTTACTTTCTAAATAGTGTGGCCAGGAAATATCACAGACCAAGTAAATTACAATTTTGTGGTGTGAGACCAATCACAATATAATTTGAAGCTAGCCAGGTGATTCTAATAAGGCTGAGAACTATGATGTGATCACATCATTTATTTTAGTGTACAACTATCACAGTTACAGAACAATATGCATGTATGAAAGTTGTATTCAAAATAAATACCATCTATATCTTAATATTCTCTGTTTTAAAAAAATCTAAATTTTACTTGGGTGAAAATATAGCATATGCAATCACTGACTGGATTACATTTTGTCATGTAGAAGAGAATTAGGTTATTGTACATTGTACTATAGTACAATGGAAACACAAAGGTTACAACCCACCAGCCCTATTATAAATTCACAATAGATCCTGAATTATGGAGGATCATCTGAGAGAACAAATGTCCCACAAAGCAAAAAGGAAATAGGTGAATACACAAATGATCTAAAATGCCTAAGCTTGAAAAATAAAAAGCAAAATTAATTTATACATCTGTGCTTTAAATTTTGAATAAATTTTTGACTCATTAAACAAAAACATTAGTCTCTGTAGGGGGAAAATAGATCTGTTTTCAATTATCTCAAGTTTGAGTTTGAAAACACAATATTAAAAACTAATGACTCTACACTTCTATTTAAAATGAGCACCTCATCTCTGACATTCTTTGTCCTCATTTTTGACCTGAGTCACATATTTCACTTGTCCTTTACCCAGAGTCATAAATTCTAAAAGAACATTGCGTTACTGTCAATCACTAGGTCAGCAAAAGCAGGAGACCAATGAGTTCTGCCTGACCTCAGCATCACAGCAAGCCAATGAAAACATTAAAAGACTGACTTCTACAATGTTCCAGGACCCAATGTCAGCACTGTGGAGTTCCATCACCTGCAGACTTTTAACAGTAGTACCAGAATTTGGTCCAGAAAACTGTTGACTAGTACATCAATTTGTAGAGCTATTGTGCCTTAGGCATGGATGTATATTTTTTACTGTGAACTATAATAACAATGACATTTAATCATACCTTCATTTACTTTCTGGCTCAGCTTCTGGGAACAAGTTCTATCCCACTTTTGTGATATTTTGAATAGAATTGATTATTGGCACCATTAGCAACATAAATTGTGACCCAACGAGTCTATCAGATGCACTTAATAAAGTTAAATGCACTAAACATGGATATCCCAGATGGCTGGATCCTTGAACAGCTAATTAAGGTAAACTCTTGTTTCATATTTCATAAGAATAATCTACTCTGGACATCAGCCAGAAAAGAAGGTAGGAGAGTATTTTTCCTCATGGCTAAGAGAATAGACTATGTTTATTCACTGTGATTAGCCAAACAATTTATATGATTGCTCCCATAAATACAATCATTTCCAAAAATTAATACAGATTTTATATCTAGTACAATAGAAGTGGGATCATCCTTATGTAGTGGTTCCTGTATTAGGAATAACAATTACACATTCATATAGCACATTACATAAATGCTAAACTGAAAAAATTCTTTCATGCTTTTAATATGCTATATTTTTGTAAAGACAGTCTTGTGTATATTTCTGAGAGAAATCTTTCATTTTAAAGCCAAGACATAATTAAATACAATAAAGGAAAATCAGCATTGAATTCTTCAAAGGTAATTGGTAGACTCTTATCGATTAAATTTGAAAACACTAAAAAAAATAAACTTTATTGCACAGAACATGAAACCAAGCATTTATACTTCATTCCCAGGGGTGGGAGAAATCTTGAGATCTAGTTACAAGCTGATTACTTGAAACAGTTAAAAAAAAAAAAAAAAGTAGTGACAAATACGGATGCATCCTAATTGAATTGTCCACTTCATTTTGCCCATTCTGTTCTGTAGTGTGAGCAGTAGAGTATATCCTGGTTTTAGCTATGCAGGATAAAAGTCTATCTGAAGTTGGAGTCTATAGCTGGCTTTTCACAGTAAATTGACCTTGCTCGGTGCAGCCAATGTCATAATGCTCTGTTTTATCTGGCCTGAGAGAGAAAATTGCAAATTGCTTCTGCATGATTAGTTCTGCCACTTCAAACGTGTTTCTTCCGAGTTGGCTTCCACACTTACTGCTAAAGATATGTGCCACTGGGAACACTGATCTGACTCTGAACTTCTCCAATTAAATAACCCTTTAATTGCCAGCTCAAGAAAAGGTATTCAGCAGAACAGAAAGGAATCTTTCAATCAATGTAACTTGAAAGTGTTTTTCATAGGCTATAAGCATAAAAGAGAACATCTTTTTTTAAAATGACTTATTGTAACTTGGAAATCTATCAAAATCAAATTGAATGTAAAATCAGATAAAGTTTTAAAAAGAATTGCAAGTTGAGTTTGAGATGTTGGCAAATATATTTAATCACTGGCATAAGATATTCAGGGTTTTTTTCCCCCATGAAATATCTAATTTACTCTAAGAATTTTAATATTATAACACACTGAAAATTTATTCCCTTTACCTATAAAAGTTTACACCCTATTTTAGAAACTCATATGGATACAATTTAATTTTCCCAGTCAAGGAAAAAAACACTGCATGATCAATTGTTATAAAAATACTAAGAGGCAGCAATTCCCAAATAGATAAGACTGTCCATTTCATCTAATAACAATAATAATAATATTAATATTAATAGTAACAAAAGAGCTAATGATTTACATATCCACTTAGAATATCAGGGACATAGCTCTCTAAATAAACAGTTATGCCAAAAAAATATAGTCCAAAAATCTGTTTTCCCTTCTGACTTCTTATATCACTCAGTATAGACTCTTAAAACCAGTGACATATTAATTTTACACCTCATCAAAATATAAGCATGGTGACTTTCATAATGAACAGGAATTGCATTAACTGTTACAAATCCCAGAAAACATAGGATTGAATTCAGTGACAGCACTCCAAAAAAAAAAAAAAAGATATTTCAAGAAATTTCTTTTAGCTAAGTTCACAGATTTATCTTCTACTAACAAAACCGCACTACCATAAAGACCTTCAAGACAATGAAAACAAAGCAAGGGAGAAGATTGGAATTTGTGAAAAAACATTTTGTTCTTTTGTGGGTTTTTTTGTTGTTTGCTTGTTTGTTAGTTTCCTTTAGTCCGTGAAATGTGGAAGTTCTAAACTATCTTGGGGCAGATACCTATATAAAATTGAAAGCTCTTAGTAACATGTCTTTGGTGAGTCAAATTTTAAATTTTAGATATTATTTTATATATTACTATATATTTGATATCAGATATATATATGATACAGTTAAATTGAAATAGGAGGTAGATATCAAACTAAAAGAATTATACAAGTGATTGTAAGTGTTCAAGTTGGAGACTAGAATCTATCCTTTGTGTCATCTTCTACCTCATTTTTGCTGTGCTGCTGCAGACAAAAGTGTAACACGTGTTTGAAAAATAAGATTTGTTGAGTGTTTTTAAGAAAGGGTAATAAAAGAGGAATGCAAAATTCATGGCGCTGAACTGTGCTTAAGCCCTGCTATCAGATACAGACAGGAATGACCCAGAGTAGATAGATCCACTTAAAGGTGAAGAGGGAACTAGAAAGGTGTTACCTGACAAATAATTCTGCATATCAAAAGATTTTGTTAGCCAGACTGACACATAAATGACACATGTTGTCAACTTCTATTAATCTCTTTACAAACGATGACAGCACCAAGAAACAACCACTTTTTCCTTAAGGATTGAATGGTTTTACAAAGTTCTATGCATTTTCCTGGGTCAGAAATGAAAATATTTCTCAGTAATGAAAAAATTTATAATTTCTATTTACAACCTAATTTGGAGATGTGAAAGTGTTAGGTATTGGGTAAAGATTGTTTCATTATGTGGTATCATTATTTTAACTTTTTGTGGGAAAGAGCTTAAATCAGTCCTAGGCATTTTACAGGCTTGAAGATGCTAGAACTCAAATATGTTGTACATGTAGGAATGAGTTAAGTGTTACATGAAATTATAACTTTAAAAAGGGTATTTTTAAATAAATATGAATTCTGGAATGAATTTGTTAAATCATCAGAAAAATACATGCTAATGTATGTTGCTTACTAATGAATGAAATGTTTTAAAACTTACCTGTAAACTAGAGAAGATATATAAATACCGGAGTGCTGTCAGTATGATAAAACATAATAACACCAGCCAATTCTTTGTTTTGTAAGAGAGGCTTCACATGGAAAAGTTGATAGATTACATTAGCGTCAATGAATTAGTATTCACAAAGGCAATTTACCATCAGATATTAATGTAGTTCCTTCTATTTCTCCAGAAGATTTTAATTATTTTATTACCCTTGATAAAATCTCTATGGTTTGCACTGAGCAAATACTAATTTTGTGTTCCCCACATAAACTGTTAGCAAAAAAAAAGCTAAAATAATCAAGATTACAAATCATGTTTGCTATGTGCTAGCCAGCATGTGAGCTGTGATGCTATGTTTTTATTCACTGCCTCAACCCATCTTCTTTAAAACCACAAAATAAGGTATGTAAAGGTCACGGGTAGGATTAGATCTCTACATGCTTGAACATCCCAACTTAAGAAAAAAAAAATCACCTTAGAATCCTGGACTCAGGCCACCAAAGTAGCATTATGCCCTCGAGAAAGTTATTTGCAGCCTGGCTCTTATGAATAGACTTACCCACCACCAGCTGGGCTATGTTTAACACAAGAGCATCTTCCAAGATAGCTATTCATTAAATTTGGTTCATGCTCAATTATCCCTTTTCATCTTTCTCTTCTACTCCACCTATTTTCAATCAACCTGTGAACAGAGTAGGACTCCCTTCCCTACCCCATCCCCACCAAATAAAAAAAAAGAAAAAGGAAAAAAAGGAAAGGAAGTTTAAATAAAATCAAAATATTTTGGCTTCATTACTCCTTGAGTTAGTATCTTATATTTCTCCTTCCATTTTCTGCCAAATTCTTTGAAGGGTGCTTTGTGTTCACCACCTCCATCACTGGTTTCTCCTCAACCACCTGTTACCTGTCATTGTGCAGCCCTTATCATTCACTGTAGTTTTGTTCTACAAGGTCACTCAATCAAATGGGACAATCAATTAGTGTTTCTCTTTTCCACCTCATTCAGGTTAAGCTTTAATTTCTTTCAATATGTTTGATCACCTCCTTACAAAAATCTCTTTTCTTGGCTGTTGTCAAACCAAACACCATTCTCCTATCAATTTTGATTTTTGTGACCAGACACTATTTCAGTCCAAGAGTTGTCTCTTTAGCTTCTCCTTAGTTGTCAAAACGTATCTTCAGGGACTTTTCCACCATGGATATTCAACTTTGAACCAAAACACTGGAAGTCTCTATGTCTGTAATGGTACCAAAATGATGCAATTGATCATTGTTAAAAGTTTTGAGCCATTTCTCCTTTTCTATTTACCTGCATCCAAGTTCTAAAGGTGTCATCCCCATCCCTTTCTTCAGTGAGTGTGCCCAAATTTCTCTGTCAAGTCCAGAGCTTATATATTATATATATATTTTATATTTACATATATTTCCAAATATAACCTGAATTTTTCTACATGCAAGCTTCACCAATACATCCAACCTAAAAATAATAAAGCAAACCATGAGTTTACGTTTCCTCCTTCTTTCACTCAGTATTGATGACATGACCTTTCTTCTCATTACTAAGACTCAGACCTGAACATCACCTATGATCCTAACATGTTGCTAATAATTCTTAATCTATTTTCTTATCTTCATACATTTATTTGTATAAACAACATTAAGCCTTAAATATTCCAGGCAGAGTTCATTCAAAAATGAAAGGAGCAAAGTGTCCGTCTTTAAGTAACTAATTACCTAATTAGGGATTCAAATACATAAACAATACAGTGGTATCCCAGATTAATGTGAGGTCATTATTTTGGGGACCAAATAGAAAAGACTATCAGCCAAGAAAGGCAACTCAGGATCAAAAACAAATTTTATAGGAAAGCAAACAAGCATATTTTTTTAGTATTAAAGACATTACAGGAGGCAAAAACTGGTCTTAAACTTGGCGAATAGAAGTGAGCTACTAATACTGAGTTGGACACTAGAGTAAGGTAAGGTAAAATAGGATGACATTTCAAAAGTAAAGATAAAGTAGTGTTAGAAAAAAAAGAGGGGAGAAGTGAAAAGATAACTCCAGAGAATGATGATATTTAAGGAGCAGGAAGAGAAGATAAATTAGCAGATGTGGTTAAAAGAAGAAATATGAAAGCATTCCCAATCCAAGAAACTGTCCTTTTATTCTTTTTGTACTACCATATCTCCTCCAGCTTTTTTATGCTCTATTATAGCATTTAATACATTATATTGTAAAGTTGATTTTCTTGTCTCTCTCCCTCATTAGATCATCAGTTTCTTGAGGACAAGAAGTGTATCTAGTTTATCTCTCTATCCCTAGAGCTTAACATATTGCCTGTAATATAAAACCCACTCAGTTCTCCAAAGAACATATACAGATCGCCAACAAACGTATGAAAGGATGCTCAACATCACTAATCATTAGAGAAATGCAAATCAAAAGTACAATGAGGTATCACCTCACACTGGTCAGAATGGCCATCATCAAAATATCTACAAAACAATAAATGCTGGAGAGGGTGTGGAGAAAAGGGAACCCTCTTGCACTGTTGGTGGGAATGTAAATTGATACAGCCACTATGGAGAACGGTATGGAGGTTCCTTAAAAAACTAAAAATAGAACTACCATACGACCCAGCAATCCCACTACTGGCATATACCCTGAGAAAAAGAGTCATGTACCACGATGTTCATTGCAGCTCTATTGACAATAGCCAGGACATGGAAGCAACCTAAGTGTCCATCGACAGATGAATGGATAAAGAAGATGTGGCACATATATACAATGGAATATTACTCAGCCATAAAAAGAAATGAAATTGAGTTATTTGTAGTGAGGTGGATGGACCTAGAGTTTGTCATACAGAGTGAAGGAAGTCAGAAAGAGAAAAACAAATACCATATGCTAACACATACATATGGAATCTAAAAAAAATATGGTCATGAAGAACCTAGGGGCAAGACGGGAATAAAGACGCAGATGTAGAGAATGGACTTGAGGACACGGGGAGGGGGAAGGATAAGCTGGAACGAAGTGAGAGAGTGGCATGGACATATATACACTACCCAATGTAAAACAGATAGCTAGTGGGAAGCAGCTGCATAGCACAGGGAGATCAGCTCGGTGCTTTGTGACCACCTAGAGGAGTGGGATAGGGAGGGTGGGAGGGAGACGTAAGAGGGAGGAGATATGGGGATATATTTATATGTATAGCTGATTCACTTTGTTATAAAGCAGAAACTAACACACCATTGTAAAGCAATTATACTCCAATAAAGATGTTAAAAAAAAAAAAAGCTCAAAATTTTTACAGAATTAATTAATAAATGATAGTGTTTTCAAAGAACACAGAAAAGAGAAATGTTGGAGAAGGATGATTTGACTACATAGCAGAAAGATAGAAAAAATTAAATGAATGAATTTGATTTGGGAACTCCACTTGAAGGTCATTGGTTATTCTAGGAAGAGTAGTTTCACTAGAGTGGTGAGAATAAAACCAGGTGCAAGAGAATGAAACATCAAAGACAGTTTAAGAGTAGGCAACACATGTAGACCACTCTTGGGATGGATTTGAGAGTTTAATTAAGGAAGGAGTTAGGGTGGCAGGTAGTGAAAGACCTATTTGCATCCCAGTCATATACCTGGAGAATCCTTCAGTAGGGAGTCTATTTTTTTTCTATTAAAAAAAAAAAAAAAAGCAGCATTAAAAAAAAGCAGATTAAAGTAGTGACAATGCTGAGCTCACAGGATAAGGAGCAAGGTGATGCTCTAAATTGCAAATAGAGTTTGAGATGAGAGTTGAGAAAGACCTAGAGAAGCTGAGGAAGCATTTTGTGAGAAGAGCTAAGACAGATAAGTGGTTCAGGAATTAGTTGGAGAACACTTTATTTATTTATTTATTTTTTTGGCTGTGCCATGCAGCATGCAGGATCTTAGTTCCCCAACCAGGGATCAAACCCATGCCCCTTGCATTGGGAGTACGGAATCTGAACCACTGGACTGCCAGGGAAGTCATGAGAACACTTTATGGCTCTCAGGCAGAGCTGGCAACTTTAACTAGAGAAGTCTTCACAGAATCCAGATCAAGGGCAGATTTGTTTTTCTTTTTCGAAAGGAGTGGATGAAGCCTTGAGTATGTTTTTAAGCAACAACAAGAGATTTCTTTAAAATAAGTGGGAGGGATTTCCCTGGTGGTCCAGTGGTTAAGAATCTGCCTTCTAATGCAGGGGATGCGGGTTCGATCCCTGGTCAAGGAACTAAAATCCCACATACCCTGGGGCAAGTAATCCCACACGCCGCGACTACTGAGCCTGCATGCCACAACTAGAGAGCCCGTGCACCACAACAAAAGATTCCACATGCCACAACTAAGACCCAACACAATTAATAAAATTAAAAAAAAATTTTTTTAATTTAGAAAAAAATATAGTGAGTGGGAGATTGATGAAGAAACTTTGGGAGAAGGGTTATCTTTGGAGGGAAGGGGAAGTTGCGAGCAACTTTTTTTTTCTGAGTAGGATGAAATATTTGGTTGAGAAAGAGGTAAGCAAACATGGTCATAAGACTGAGGGAACACAAAGTTTTAATTTATCACTGAATTAGAGATTGAGATTGAAAAGAGTGGGAAAGGAATTGGCAGGTTGAGAACAGAAGAAAGAGCTGAAAACAACTTCTGCATGTATTTGGAAATGACTAAAAATGAGGTAAATGAGTTAAATGACTTTTAAAAAGGCCACTGTATAGTATCAAGGGTTCAACTTAGATTGGAAATCATACGTTTATACTGAAGTCAATCCACGTGGTTCTGTAATTTTCTCCAGGTATATCCAAATTGCCTGAGAACAAGATTAGAGAAAACTGATAGTTTGGTTGAACCAGGGTGAGAATTAACTAGCAAAGTGAAAGAACCATGTCAGTGGCATTAAGAAATTGAAAATAATAAGGAAAGTAAAGACAAAATAACTGTAGTATCCATTATGATTTGGGTATGAAGTGAAACCAGAAAGAGGCTAACAGATGAGTAAAATAAAGTGTGGAACTGATGTCAGTTTAAAGCCAAAGGCATGTTTAGTAGACATGCTAGAGAGAGAGTTGTAGTGTCAAGAAAGAATTTCGAAACGTAAGATTGCAGATGTGGAATACTTTCGGTTGTTGACAAGACACATAAGTTAAGTGGGAAAGTGGAATGATGAAAAGGATGTTAGAACAATCCCTTGAAATCACCAATAGGTAGCCAAGAGGGCCCCAATCTTACCTCTTCCTTCCATGTATAGTACGGAGGTTGAATGTTAACATTTCTGGAGTCAGACAGAACTGGATTCAAATCTTAACCTTTCCTCCTTAGGTGACTAACCATGGGCAAGTTACTCTTCTGTGTCTCACTTTTCATATCTTTCAAATGGGCATGTATCTATTTCCCAAGATTGCTGGGAGGATTACGTAAGATATAAGGGTTGGTGCAATATAAGCCGATAACAGGTGGTTTAGATCGTGAACTCTAGGGCAACACTTTTTCTGTTTGAATCCTAGCTCTGCCACCTACTGGTTTTACAACATTAGGGAGATTAAGCTCTCTATGCCTCAGTTTCCTTGCATAAAATGCAAATAATAATAGGAACTAACTCATATGATTTTATTTTGAGGATTAAGTGAACCATATGAAGTCACAGCTCTTCATTTTTTTACCTGTAAGAATGGCAATTTCATATGGTTTGACATGTAATTTACATATGGTAATGCATATGATAATACATGTAAATTGCTTAAGATGTGTGTGGCACAGGGTAAGTGATCATCAAAAGTTATTATCAAGTGATAGCTACTAGTACTACTTTTACTGGTACAACCAATAAAATAGGAATTCTCAAATGTCCATCAAAAATAATAAAGGCTGGAGAGGGTGTGGAGAAAAGGGAACCCTCCTACACTGTTGGTGGGAATGTAAATTGGTGCAGCCACTATGGAGAACAGTCCAGAGGTTCCTCAAAAAACTAAAAGTAGATTTACCATATGATGCAGCAATCCCACTCCCGGGCATATGCCCAGAAAAGATGAAAGCTCTAATTTGAAAAGATACATGCACCCCCAATGTTCATAGCAGCTCTGTTTACAATAGCCAAGACATGGAAGCATCCTAAATGTCCATTGACAGATGAATGGATAAAGAAGATGTGGTGTGTGTATGTATGTGTGTGTGTGTGTGTGTGTGTGTGTATATATATATATATATATATATATATATATATATATATATATATATATATATAAATGTTACTCGGCCATAAAGAACAATGCCATTTGCAGCAACATAGATGAACCTAGAGATTATCATAGTAAGTGAAGTAAGTCAGACAAATACCACATGATATCACTTATATGTGGAATATTAAAAAATGATACAAATGAACTTATTTACAAAACAGAAATAGACTCATAGACATAGAAAATAAACTTACAGTTACTAAAAGGGAAAGGGAAGGAGGGATAAATTGGGAATTTGGGTTTAACAGATAAAAACTACTATATATAAGATAGATAAACAAGGACATATTGTATAACACAGGGAACTATATTGAATATCTTGTAATAACTTATCATAGAAAAGAATCTGAAAAATATATATACATATATAACTGAATCACTTCGCTGTACACCTGAAACATTGTAAGTCAACTATACTTCAATAAAAATAAATTTAAAAAAATTTTAAATATATATGTAAATAAACTATAGAAACAGGAAAAAAAAGAAGAATTCTCAATGTGAGAAAGCCATGAAAGATTCAGGGTTAACATGAGAAGTTGCAGCTCAATTAAGGAAGGGCAGCGGAAGGAACATAAAAAAGCAACCAAACACACACGCACACACACACACACAAGTTAAAATTCACTGTCAGTAGAATAAGGTTCTAAGAGTCATGCATTCTGCCATATCCTCTAGTTCAAATCTACATCTCCTCCAGCCTTGGTAACCACAATTTTCCCCTAATTTAATTATCTGGCTTCAGTTTGTCTTCTCTAATCCCCTGAACATAATGGTCTGAAATTAATCTTCCTTAGAAGCTGTTGTTCATGTACCTTTCTTTCCTTAAAAAAATGAATGAAATCCATAGTCTTCAAGTTCATCTTCAAGAACTGAGTTGATTTGGCCCAGAACAATCCAAAAAGCCTAAATTCCACATCTGCCCTACCCAAGCCAGCTGCTTCAGTTAAACCAGGCTACTTCTAGCTTCGCAAATATGATATAAACATTTCCACCTTGTCTCCATCTGGCTCCACACTTCAGGGCTCTTGGTTAAGGCCTCTTCATACCTCAAGAGCCATTTCAAATCTACACTGACTATTAAAACATCAGGGGCTTCCCTGGTGGCGCAGTGGTTGAGAATCTGCCTGACAATGCAGGGGACACGGGTTCGAACCCTGGTCTGGGGGGATCCCGCATGCCGCGGAGCAACTAGGCCCGTGCACCACAACTACTGAGCCTGCGCGTCTGGAGCCTGTGCTCGGCAACAAGAGAGGCCGTGATAGTGAGAGGCCCGCGCACCGCGATGAAGAGTGGCCCCCACTTGCCACAACTAGAGAAAGCCCTCGCACAGAAACGAAGACCCAACACAGACAAAACTAAAAAAATAAAAAATTCTTTAAAAAAAAAAAACATCAGCTTCCCCATTTCACTCCTATCTCTTTCATATCTGATCTCTTCAAGTAAAAAACATCCTTAACGTTACCTTTCATTTTTATTTGTGTGTGTACTCTATTTTCTCATGAGTCTGTAGGCACTTTAAAGATAGGAATCATGTCTGAAATCTCTTTGTATTATACACTGAACCACCACAATTGCCTTGCATAAAATTATTTTAATATTTATAGAGTTTCACAATAATTTTGGAATGGCAAATATTGGGAGAATTTTTTAAAAGAATGCAAACCTTTGATACACTTATGAGTATAATAAATATTCTCAATTCAGATGTGAAAAAATTTAGAGAACAATGAAAAGTTTAATTATCATCTTTCTTACATCTATGCTAGTATAAATTCTCTCGGGTTGGTCTTACAGATAGAGAGATGGGAATCCAAAAACAGGATCACAAAGGGAAAAGACTTAAGAAAACTACTGGGCACCTTGTTATTCATCCTTTTAAATAATGGAATATAAGTTTACATGTCCATGACTGACCATAGAGGGAATACTCCAAGTGAGCATGTAGTTCTTTCTAATGAGCCCTGTGGCTAAGCTTGGAAATAGTTGAGTTATGTGCAAGATCATTGGGAAGTTATCTCACTGGGATTCTTAAAAATTTGTGTTACTATAATATTAAGAAGAATCCATAGAATTTTAAAGATAAATAAAACTTTAGAGCTCAAAGCGTACATGTTGAACATGAGGCTCAGAAAGATTAAGTCGTAAGCTCAAAGTCAAACTGACTTTCAACTCTTTACTGTACACCAGTCTATTTTTCAGTCTTAAAAATTGTGAATTAGTATGTAAATATTATATGTTCACGTGAAGTAAATAATAGCAAAAGACTTTTTAAAAATGGGGTCATTTAGATAGTTTTCTTCCTTTCACTTTTAATTCAATTCATAGGTATGTGACTGTATGTATATACTATATACTCATAAAGGATATATTAGTTAGTGTACAAGTTAAGCTACTATAACAAAGACTCCCCAATAAAACAGATGAAATGAAATAGATGTTTACTTCTCTCTCTTGTTCCAGTTTGGGTGGTCCAGACTGAAAGATAGTTGTGCTGCAAGTTGTCATTTAGAGGTCCAGAGTCATGCCATCTTCCTGTTCTGTCATCTCTCAGAACTTTATCCTCCTCCACATGTTTGGAGCTGACTCACAATCAAGTTAGTGTTCCAGTTCATAAGAAGAGAAAAGAGTGGAAACCCAAGTAGCTTGTCCTCAGTTGGAAATATCAAAAGAGTGGAAACTCAAGTAGCTTGTCCTCAGTTGGAAATATCAAAACATCCTTTTTGATCAGATAGGAGTGGTTTGAACTTAGTCGTATGGTCAAAAGTAGCTGCAAGAAAAATTGAAAAATGGAAACTCTCTGAGAAGTCATGTGCTCATCTTATTCTTGGAGGATACTAGCAATCAAAAGGAAAAAAGAGAAAATGGAAATAGTTGATGTGTTTAACCACAGTAAGCACTTGTGCCCATGCATGCATTTATATGGTAATTTATTCATTTCATCACTTCAGAAATATTCAATGAGCATCATATTATGTAGGAGACATTGTGGGTGGTGCAGAGAGAACTAAACTTGTCTCAACCATGAAGCAGTTTATAGTGCTTCACAGTGGAGAAAACTGTGAAAATGAAATGAGTCTATGATGAGAGTCAACATAATTAGTTCGTGAGAACGTTAGGTCCAAACTTTAAGCCACAGGGCGTTCATGATGGCTGCAGTGCTTAATCTGTATTCATTTATCTCCTTTCTGTCTACATAAAAATTAAGTCAAGTGATTTTACGTACTCAGACAAGACTTTGCTGTAAGAAAACCAGGTAAATATAATTGGAACTAACATCTGGTTGGAAACATTCTAGGAAAAAGTCTTAATTTATAAATATTTCAAGAAACTCTTTCAGTTAATTATGTGAAATATTTAGTATTGTTGATGCAGGATTTTCAAAACGATGGCTCCAGCGCCTTCCCCTATAGTGTGTTTAGGGGAGAGCCAAACACAGTGCAGAAAGCAAAAGGCATTTCTTCCTTCATTCACATATTCTCCAGGTCTGTGTTCTGAATTGTCAGATACTCAACTGAGTTTCAATCTTAACTATTGCTTTGAGCTGCAAAATAAGCAGAAAAGCCTCCAGCTGGACACCTCCCCCTAAATATTTTATTTTCTCCAAATATTGTGATCATCATCCATCATCTTCTCCAAACATGGTGATTATCATCCATCATCCTCCCCCAGCCAAAGCGAAGATTCACCTATTCCCTTTCACTATCTTTTTTTTTTTTGTCTCTTTAGATTCCATAATTTAAATCACTTAAAATAAATGTTTTGTGAAAGCAACCAAATTGGCAAAGGCTTCTTCATAAATCAAGGCATAATCCTTCCTTCAGTATGCTTCGTCATATCGTTCAAAACAGCTATGACTTATGCAACGCAGCATTATTTCTATGTATAAGGGGGAAAGCTTCTCTCACACTCACCCCACTCACACCACCACTCTCTTGAATAAACAAAGACTGAGGATTTCAAGTCTTGTTATTTTTCCCACTTATCCCCCAAGTAAGCATATAGTTATGAATCAGGTTGTAGAAAGCATGATATACTCAAAATTAAATAGACAGGAAAATCCTTGTTCTGCTAAGAGGACAAATCAGACTCCAGCACCCTGGAATGAGCCTGGATTCTTACTTCTGATGTTGTACATCAAGCATCTGATATTGCCAAATAGCAAGAAAAATCTGATAGTGTTAAAGGATATTTAACAAAGAAGGTCAAAAATATCTTTTCAGCTCTAGACTGATTAAATGAATACTTCCCTTTGCTTTATACATTTCTAAAAAATATTTTAAGATGATGCATAATGCCATTTTATATGCTACTGATTATAGCTTCAGACATCAATTATTCCACAAATATTTATTGAGCACCTACTATGTGCTGTGCAACAGACAAATCCATGGGGCTACAATGGTGAAAAAGGGAGGCATGCTCTTTTATATAATCATTGTAAAATGCAGCAATTATGGGCTAGTTTTACTGTTTATTATAAATGGTTAACTCTACTCAGAAAAGTTTATTTTATTTTTAGTAATTTCTGTAACAATAACAGAAATTAGCATGCCTCTTATGACAGCAGCTTTCTTATTTTATGAAGCCATTCTTCACACTTTGAGATTCCTAAATATTTTTTTAAATCAGCTCTATTGAGGTATAACTTACTTACAAATTCGCCTATTTGAAGTGTTAGATGAGTTTTGACAAATGTACATACCCATGCAACCACCACCGTAATCACTTTCAGTTTATCTTAAAAGAACTCATAATCTGGACTGCTTAATTGAAGGGTGCACAGTAATGACTACGGAGCAGATGGGCACTTAGACATCAGTGCTCCCTCCTCACGTGCTAAGTAGAGTCATTATGAAAAGTGAATAACTCTAAGGGTGAGGATATCCTCAACAACCTCACTCCTACTTGTGGGTTGAAAATTAGGCATAAGAAGGCCAACTGCCAGATAATGCTGTTGCTCTGAGGCTTGTGTACAAACTGAAAGGTTGAAGTGCACGCTTTCAGCACCAGGATCCGTTCCCAGGGGCTCCCCTCTTCTCTCCAGGGCTTACACCAGCCGAAGCAATACTGCTTCAACCTCTGAGCCCTCACCCTCACGCTCACCCCGCAGACAGGCATATTGTCCTGTCTGGAGTGTCCTCTTCACCAACACATTCCAAGCTGCTTTGGCTCGGGAGAATCTAAACTCGGGCCTGATGACAGATAACTAAAATCTTTTAAGAGAACTCTGAAAAGAAAAAAAAAAAAATAGGAAGGACCTAGAGCTACATGTCAACTCACACTGTGTTGTCAGCTACTTTAGCTGACTGAGAAATACAATTCTTTCGAATGGAAGAAGTTTCAATGATAACCTTGTTGGGAAATGATATCAAAGGACAAAAGGTGTCACTTTGAAATGTGTAACTCAGTACCATCAGCACTGTTAATTTCTGGGGCCATTTTAACTCTTAAAACTACTGCACTGCGGGTATCACTTATGCCCGAGACTAATTTATTGGTAGGGTCCAAGATTATGTGTATGCAGAATAAGCATATTGTCTAGGTAGAAAATGTGTAATATATTGTTTAGGCTTCAGCAAAGTTAAGGTAAAAGTACTCATTAAACTAAAAATACGCACTAGCTCAGTTGCCTTAATTTAGATATTAATCTTTATTTCTCTTGGTTCTACCATTTTCATTTGAGGGCCCCAGTTTGTACTGGGAGGTTCTTATCACTTACAAGATATTTAGTAGCAGTTCTAAACAGAGCAGGTGGTTTTAGTTTACTGTTTGTGTCATACCTAGCAGTCTTAGTGGAAGTTTGAAATAGTCCCTAGAAACTAACCTTTATGGTCAGGTAAAAAATGAACTGTTAATGCCTTAGGTATGTAGATAATAAGTAAAAGGCATGTATGTGTAAGTAGATTTTTTACCCATCCAGTTGTTAGCTTGTTTTCTTTATTTTTATTTGTATCCTCAAAACGCTTTCACTCTTTGGTGCTATTCCTTTAATTTCTGAAAATTGAACTGAAAAAAAAAAAAAAGCCAGGTCACATGTCAAAATATTTTTAATGCCTGACTTAGATTAAAAGGTTTGTATCTTCAAACCTTCTATCATGAATAATAGACTTTTTACACAATCTATTCACCGCTTGTAATTTCGAAATATAAAGGCCTTGAATTTTTATAAAAACAAATCTCTTCTAAGTTTAATATATGAGGACTAAGATTATTTTATAATAATGTTTTTTAAAAAATAAAGTTTGCTCTAATAATTTTATTGAAAAATTGCTGTTAATAACTACAGAGGTAAAACATGTCAGTATTTCATCTTGTCTCCTTTCATTGGTGAATTAAAATATTTTAAAACTCAATTAAAATTATTTGGAAAGCACATATGCATCATTCACTTTTCTGCATTAGTTATTTTTCTAAAATAGGCATATTCAGTAAAACAATGTTCATTTAAAAAAAAAAAAGGTTATTTGACTCTATTCTTAATGGTTCTCAACTTGAACTTAGGTACCTCTAAGTTTAGCATAGATACCTCTTTGTTATCTGACGTTAACTTTAACAGTAAGTGTCAAAATTCCGTGGCCCAATTTATGAGTGCATCAGCAATTCACTACAGAAAATGTGGGTGGGAATTTTTAAAATTAACCCTTTAATGGAGCAAAAATAATCCAGAGTCCTGACTGTTCTTCCAAATTATCTACTCTCATTCAACATTCATTCAAGAGATATTTTTAAGTGTCTACTACCTGAAAAGATCCCTGTTCTCCAGAGAATCTGGCCCCAGTATTAACAATGACCAAGAAAAACATGGAGAAATAGGAAAAGGCAAGGAGTCTGACTCTTTTTGATCCCCAGGCAATTTTTTATTTCTTTTTGTAGCAATATGTCCTCCTGAGTCAAGAGTTGGAAATAAATCCTCTCTCTGCTTGGCCAAGAGTGAAGAGAACTATCCACCAACACCAACCCTCACAAACACACTTGCTTTAACTCACATAGTGTTCCCCGTGAATTTTTGAAAGCTGCATCTCTATCCTGAATCTGATCAGCCAGATGATAATTCCTTTTTTATTAAAAATATGGGTTAGAGTCTATTCACAGAATTCTTCTTTTAGGTCAGAAGGCTCTTCTTGGGTTGCTTATCTCTAGTGATAAATAATTACTCCCTACAAGAAGCACCTCTGTGGAATGAGATCACGTCATAGGAGAGCATCAGCAAAATAGTATCTGATGGCATTTTCTCAGAAAGAGCTATGTACCAAAAAACACAATTTCTCCACTGTTTACTTGAATCATGGACTCCGTGACACCACCTCTAAAAGCCACTAGAAGAGTCCATCTGACATCACCTTCTTTATAACCAACTCAAGGGAAGTCCTTTCATTTTTAACTCTAACTTTGTTGTTATCATAATTCTTAAATAAATGCTAAATTTTCCTCTGTGTCCAATGAACACTCTAACCAGATTATATTTCATATTTCTATTGCCTCTTTTTTAAATTAAATTAAATTTATTTATTTTTCTTTCTATTCTTTTTCAAATTCTTTTCCCGTTTAGGTTATTACAGAATACTGAGCAGAGTTCCCTGTGCTATAGAGTAGGTCCTTGTTGGTTATTTATTTTAAATGTAGTAGTGTGTATATGTCAGTCCCAAACTCCCAGTCTATCCCTCCCCCCACCCTTCCCGCCCTGGTAACCGTAAGTTCATTCTCTAAGCCTGTGACTCTGTTTCTGTTTTGTAGATAAGTTCATTTGTATCACTTTTTTTTTTTTTTTAGATTCCACATATAAGCGATATCTTATGATATTTGTCTTTCTCTGTCTCACTTACTTCACTTAGTATGATAATCTCCAGGTCCATCCATGTTGCTGCAAATGGCATTACTCCATTCTTTTTTAGGGTTAGAGCTACAAACGATGAATGCTGGAGAGGGTGTGGAGAAAAGGGAACCCTCCTACACTGTTTGTGGGAATGTAAATTGGTACAGCCACTAAGGAGAACAGTATGGAGGTTCCTTAAAAAACTAAAAATAGAGCTAACATATGATCCAGCAATCCCACTCCTGGGCATATATCCGGAGAAAACCTTGGTTTGAATGTATACATGCACCCCAGTGTTCACAGCAGCACTGTTTACAATAGCCAAGACATGGAAGTAACCTAAATGTCCATTGACAGATGACTCTATTACCTCTTATATCATCTTATTATCTAGTACGAACATACTGAACAAATGTATAAAATGATTTCTCAAGTATTGTTTTTCCATATTCCTTTTTCAAACTTCACCTACAATAACCAAAATTACTGTGGGAATACTTATGCATTAGAACTAGCTCTCATAGCTGAATTATTTTTTCTAAAAAAATTTTTTTTAATTGCATTGAATTCTCATTTTATACCTCATAAAACCTACCATGGAGCTTCAGTTAGCTTCCTCAAAAAAAAAAAAAATTCCAGATACTCAAGAGCAACTATGATCCCCCAAGTGCCTCACTCTAACATCCATGAAGATGCATAAGTTTTGCTTCATTTCTAAAAATGTAAGTACAGGGCTTCCCTGGTGGCACAGTGGTTGAGAATCCGCCTGCCAATGCAGGGGACACGGGTTCAAGCCCTGGTCTGGGAAGATCCCACATGCCGCGGAGCAACTAGGCCCGTGAGCCACAATTACTGAGCCTGCGCGTCTGGAGCCTCTGCTCCGCAACAAGAGAGGCCGCGATAATGAGAGGCCCGTGCACCGTGATGAAGAGTGGCCCCCACTTGCAGCAACTAGAGAAAGCCCTCACACAGAAACGAAGACCCAACACAGCCATAAATAAATAAATAAATAAATAAATAAACACAAAGTTAAAAAAAAAAAAAATGGGCAGAGAACCTGAATAGTTTAAAAAAAAAATGTAAGTATAGTTGCTAATATAAGTCATTCTTTTGACTCAGGTATAGATAGGGAGTATAAAAATGGAATTTTTTAAAAGCCCAAAATATTAAAAAATAATGAGAATATTTAAGAAGTCTACCACCATTATGACAATAGTACATATACCAAAATATACCATACATACAAAAGATAGCTTACAATTTTGTTCATTTGTATAAAAGGTAAATACAGAAAAACCCTTATTCTAAAATACTTAGAGACTAAAACTGTATTCTGTGTAGAAATTAGTATGAAATAGAAGAAATCATTTAGTTCATCTACAGAAAAATATTGCAATTATTCCATATACTCTTTGTCTAGCTAAATATATGATTTTTTAAAACTTTGCAATATAGCTAACACCTGGATACATCAACCCTAACGTCATTCTTTCTTAGGGAATTGAAAACTAAATACTGCTGCTGTCTAGTAACTTCAGGCATTCTGAGGAGTGTGAATTCATTCAGACCACCATCATGATCACATACTTAAAAAAAAAATTATCAAACACTGGTTAAATAACTGCTGTGTTCATGTATTAATCAACTTCCTAAAAGCACCTAGCCTGTAAGTCATCAATCCTAATTATGGCCAACAGTGAACCTCATTAATGTGTAAAGTTCCAATTGGATAAACATCACTATCCCTGTTTTACAGATGGGGACACTGGGGTTTGGAGAAGATAAAGAGCTTGTCCAAGATAATTTCCCTGTTAAGTAACAGAGGCAGGATTTCCACTATATTCTCCGTGACATTGAGTCTATGTGTTTTGCACTCACCACCTTGCTCCTTGGGACCTCCATAAGGCCTAAGTATATTTTTAGTTTTAAATAAATACCTAAGTATCACTGACAGCATCAATAATATCACATGTCATATTCTGATTAATACAAAGAGCTAAACTGAATATCTCACAATTATGTCACCTATATATGAATGCTTCATCTTTTTCAGAATTCTTTTACAAATAGTAGATTTGTCCTTCCAAATCTTGCGACTTAGGGAACAGCTATTATTAACATCTCTGGAAACATGAAGAAAACTGAGACACAAAGAAATTAAGTGGCCTGAGTAAATCACACACAGACTAACTCATTGGGAAGGTTGGACCCAGGCTCCCTGTTACTTCCACTTAACACAGCATCAGCAATTTTAATGACAACATAGTAGCGGCAAATAATGTTAAATATCATGACATCTTAAGATTAATCACAAAAGCAATGTTATTAAAAACATTAAAATTTTAAAAACTTAAAAAATACTGACCCAGTGACATTATCCAAAATATTTTATTTCTATGGCTATACTATAATTCAGGATACCAGTAGGATTCAAGCAAATATTGTTTCAAATGTTGGCTTAGAGAAATTCCTATTTTACTTGTACAAATTTTTACTCTGGGGCTTATCAGCTTGGATCTAGACAAAATATCTGAAAAATGAATCAATTATTAGACCTTTTAAGCAATATCAGTCTATACAACTGTTTTCTATAAAAATACATAAAAGAAGAAAAGTCATACATTCACTGTCTAAATTTGAACATGTTTCCTCATGTAAACCTTTATAAGGATTTCCTTCAATTGAAGCTGAAAGAAAGAAAGTCTGCATGGAAAAAAATTTTGTTTCAGCAAAACTTGCTTTCATTATTTCTCTAAGAACAGCAAGCTGAGACGCCTTGCCCTGCATAACTCATCACTGTTCATCTAAATGGTAGCTGCCCTGGGGCTTGAAAGATGTAGGCAACTTTTTTTCTTTTTAAATCTTTTTCTCTTCAAAAATTTTAGTACCTAATTAGTAGATATCTTGGAACCTTTCAGTGTAGGTCAGGGTTAAACCTGTGGGAATATATGCTGTAGGTCTGTTGTAAAATTAAACCTCTACTTTAAAAAGTATCGCCTTACATTACATGGAAGTGAGGTTATTGCGTTCTCCTTCTTCAAGGTTTCCCTCGAAGGGAGTATGCGCCCCTCTACAATTTATTCCAAGCACCCTCTGAGGGAAGAGAGGAGGGTTGGGAAGGGAGTCCATTTTTCTACCCTGGCTTGGAAACTTAAGACTGAGAAAGCTTCTGTCTTAATAGCTGATATGTTATTAAAAATCTTTCATACTTATTTGTAAATGTGTATATGGATTTTTCATATGGAAAATATTTATATGGATTTCTCATTAGTAAAAATGCGATGGTATTTTAGTTCCTGTCTTTTTTATTTTATTAATGATACAATTAGAAATTATGCAGGAAATTGCTTCTCCATGAAACCCTTCTACTGCTCAGAGACACCCATTTTTCTATTCCTGGTTTCTGTGCTATTGTTTTATGATAAACGTCTAGTGACTCAAAGGTAGTCACCCAGCACCTCTCCTGCACACTGAGAAAGCGATATCCCCAGTATTAATAGAATTAACATCTCTGAGCTGTGGCATTGCTCCATAGGAGGTCAGAATCTATGACTGTCACTTGCCCTTTATTATTCTGCACTTTTAATATAATGATCTATGTCTTTTTACATAAATGGTTTATTTGTCTCCATTCAAATACAGGGTCTTTGCGAACAGAGGTCATATCCATATCACAAGCGTCTCCCCTAAACATCTGGAAGTATCATGTTTTGCTCAAAGTGGGAGAAAAATAAGTGTTTTTTATGTTTGTTTTCTGACCAATTTCTTGTCATGTCTTAGTCAAATTGGACAAATTACCTAATATCTTTGGCCCAGTTTTGTTACTTCTAAAATGAAGATAACACTGCTAGGCTCACGGGTTGCTATAAAAATTAAATGTGTGACTATTCTTTGGAAAACATGAAATGCTGTACGCTGTAGTCACCTTCGTGATTCAAGTCTCTTCAGAAGGGAATAAGGCTTTTGAAAAGAGGTGGCTTTTGTTCATTTTCTAATTAGTGTCCATTGTCTAGTTATTATTATAGAAAATTCATCTATTTTAAGATTTTCAGAATAACAGGACTCACGTGAGAAATGGATAGCAACACTTTGGATACATTTGTCATGCGCAAGCAAGTGCCCGGAAGTACCGAGTCACGCTGTCTGGACAATCCCGTTCCCTGCCCGTTCCCTGCCTGTGTCCAGCACACGGTGCTGGTCACCTGCTCCCTTCCAGGCTGAACCCTGTGGATTAAGATTCTGATCTGTCAACAGTGGGGAAAATAGCACTTGGCAGCTCATTCATTTTGAAAGACTACATCTTCGGCCAAATCTACTAGGCTTTATACTATATCTACAGTAGGAACGATCTTGTTTTCATTTTTCTTTCTTTCCCAAGACTAAGCATAGTATCTTGAACATAAGAAATTAATAATAATTATTAAAGAATCTGGTTCAAAATTATTATCAATCTTTATTTTATGCTTCATTGTCAGATCAAAATGAAGAGACTGAGGATTACAGTTCCAAAGAAGTTGGATATATACACAAAATGTGCATCTCCCCGACATGCTAATGAACAATTTAGGGTTCCAAAGCAAGTCACCTGGCCTGGTGACTTGGTAAAATTAATGTACATTCCAAAGTATCAATTTACATATCAGTACCTGTTAAGGATCATTTGTATCCTGCTAGGTTATTTCTGTTTTAGAACTGCTTGTTCCTCCATATTTTTAAGAGCATATTATGAAAATAAAGTGAAATTTGGATTATTATATTTCAAAACAGACTGCGTCAAGAGATAGGAGAGAAAGAAAATGTAAATCTAACATTTGCTTGAATTCTAGTTTAGTGGACATTTAACTCCATGAAGGCAAGATCTATGTTTTTGCTGACTGTTTTTGTCCCAGAACCTAGAATAATGCCAGATATATATATTAGGCCTCAGCAACATCTGAGTTTAATAAATAAGTGAATCTATTAGGTACCTGTAAGATACCATCCTAAGTGCTAGAGAATACAAGGGATAAAAAGACATAGTTGCTATGTGTATCTGTGTATCAGACTGGGAGTCATACCCTAAATCCCAGCGCTCTGACCAGAGGAAGTGCAGTCTTTGCTGGCAATCCCTCCAGGAACCAGTCAGCCGGCCAAGTGGGAGGAGATGGATGGGGACTTCTCCCGAAGAGTCTCTCAGTTCAGGTTTTGCACTTGCCCCGTCCTTCTGCCCCATGGACCTCTGCACTCTGCCGCCAGCTTGTCTCCCCACTCCTGCAGGCCAGACCCAACTGCAGGGGGTCCCCAACGAGGCACAGGCTGCATCCAGGCTGTGTGCTTCTGTCTCTGAGTCTACTGATTCTTTCAGGGTGGTTTCTACAGCAGAACCTTTGGGTCCCCAGTGGCACAAGTCATTCTATTTACACAGCAGTCTCCTTCCCAGGACAGAGCAGGGATGGCCAGGCATGGCGGAGTCAGGCAGAGTCACCAGCGGCCACGGCTTCTTCTAACATTTCAACCCAACCACAGTCAGGCTCTCTCCGCTAACAGGTGATTTTCTCTTGGAGAGCTGCAGTCTTTTCCTCCAACTGAGTCTCCCGGGAGAAACCCACAATCCTTCAATTAGATTTACATTCGCCTGAACCCCAGTTATGGTCTGCGTTCACATCTTCTAACACATGACTCACTGGGCCTACACAGATTACAGAATTTAGCCAGGCAGCTGTTTCACGGTCCTGAGCTTTCCATAAGTGAGGAGTTCCCAGAACAGTCTATGCCACCTAGAGGCTGCTCCGCCCAGAGCATTCAACCTAGACCTGCAGGAAAATGCCTCACTAATGCCACTTGCCAGGCTTGTGGCGTCTGATCTCTGACCCAGGCCAATGCCATTGTGTACAGAGTATGATAACTTCCATAATGCAAGTCTACTAAAGGCATGACAGGAATGCAGAGGATGAAGCTGGATTTGAGATTTGGAGAAAGAGGTATATCAGTTGAGTCTTGTAGGATGAACACCATTTCCAGACAAGCAGATAAAGGAGGAAACAGTTTCCCATTTGGAAGTGGCAGAACAGAAAAAAAAAAAAAAACTTAGAGGCTGGAGGTTAAAGAGCCAGAAAAGAATATAATAGTATAATAGAAGGAGAAAGAAGACAAGATACAAAAGGGAATTTTTACATAAACTGCACATCCATGTGATGCAAATATGTAAAAGATAGAAACGTATTTATAAACATTAAGCATAATCCTTCTAGTGAATTTTAAGCATTTGTGATAAACCGTTAAGTTAAAATGGTTTAAAACTGCTGTGTACACTATGATCTCACTCGTGGAAAAATTCTAAAATATTTGGATAGAAAAAAAGTTGAAAGCAGATGTTAAGAATTGCTATCTCTGGGTGCTAGAAATATAAGAAAATTTGATTGTTTATTTCTTATTTTTTGTTCTTTTTGTTTATGTGGATCTTGTGATATTATTACAATAAACATGTATTAATGATGACTTTAAAATAATGCTAGCAAGATGACACAGAAAGAGGGCGAGAGTTCCCAAGTACAGATTTTCTGAAACCGAGGTTCATCTCTAATTTTTACAAGGATATGTTAGTAATGCAGAAAACAATATTTCAATATATGTATAAATTTTATTACTTTATGATGAGTATCGGCATGTAAATAATAATTTGGCTTATTTTTCTCTCATAAAGTAGACACTGAAAGTGACAAATATGAAAAAAGTTAAATTTATACAGTTGTAATAAATTTCTCCAAGTATGAATCCTGATGGACCAAGAAGATGAGACCAACCTTAGTATAAATACATTTTGGTCATGATTGAGAGATTCCGAGGAAGGAGCTCTAATATAAAACAATCTCTCCCTTTCATCTGTGCTCCTTGTGGACAAAAATCCTTGCAATTTACCCCATTTTTGAAGGCAAGAGTTAACATTTAAATGCTGTCTGAGATGAGCAAGACTTTTAAAGATTATCAGTTACTTTAGCTTGCATTCATTTCCAGGTTCCTGGTGGGTAGAAGAAAGTGGAAAATGGGAAGCTTCAGTTCTGATCAGGGGCAGGGGAGAGGGAAAGCCTGGAGCAAACACTGCTTCTTTCCTTGAGTCTCCTGTCACCAGGTTGTGAGTTCCTTGAGAACAGGAACTATGTCCTACTGTGTCTTCTTTAATCCCCCGCGCCTAGGACTGTGTCCAGGGCATTGTAGGAAGAAAGAAAAGGAAGGAAGGGGGTGGGGGAGAGCAAAAGAGGAACTGCTCAGGAAATTTGCTGAGAATCTAGACGTATACCGAGGCTGCTGAGCACCTGCCAAGAGGCTGTCAGATGGAAAATCATCCTTACCATTCTCCCCAATCCTCATGTGCTTTGCTGCCCCATCCACATCTTTCCAGGTACAGACAGAGGAGGATACAAAAGGGAGATAGAAGAACATTGAAGACATTTGGTTACATTATTGGCAGACTGAAAAACACACACACAAAGCAAGGAGCAAAGAAGAAGTGAAGGGAAGGGGAGGGAAGGGAAGGGAAAGGGGGGAAAGGAAAAAAGGAAAAGACCTTCTTGCCCACCAAAACAATTTAAAAACCAATGTAGTCCACTCTTTTCAAGGATAACAACACATTTCAATAATGTTTAGTGGAATCTAATTAACTGAAATCTTATGAAAATTCTTAGTTTAGGTTTCTTTCTTCTCGCAGAGGAAAACATACAAATTTATCATGGGTTGGGATAGATTCTAAATCTATCTCAGAAAGCTGTACTTTCTCAGCTTTCTGAAGTTTTCTGACGAGAAAGAAGGGCGATCACAGCACACGCATGCAGTGTATTTGTCAGGCAATGGGTAGGCTCTGTACTCAAAACGTCACTAATTTCCATAACTAGGCGAGTGTAGAGATTTGTCCTCTTCTATTAACTCAAAAATACCTACTACTATGGGACCAGAAATTCAGAGATTAGTAAACCTCTCAAATTTAGTCAGTTAAGACTCTATCCAGTTTCAACATCTGACTTTTTTCCAGCACACAGTCATGCCCCCATCAAGAACATTCGACACAATAAATGCATCTGAGACCTGACAAATTAAGGAGATCTTATCCACATTATAAAAAGGGTTACCTTTGATTTTAAAAGTTTATTTAATGTA
Organism: Eubalaena glacialis; assembly: GCF_028564815.1. Taxonomy (NCBI): domain Eukaryota; kingdom Metazoa; phylum Chordata; class Mammalia; order Artiodactyla; family Balaenidae; genus Eubalaena; species Eubalaena glacialis. Next base: position 39,327,138 of record NC_083719.1, on the reverse strand, counting down.
GTTTAAATGATTTGTTTCACAAAAATTCACACTTACTATAATGTTATAAAAGCCCTTGTGTGGGCAAAGTGAGTTGCATCTGTATTAAATATACCTTCATTGTTGTCAATATAATTTTTTCCTCTTAAAATATAAAATAAGTGTTTTGTATTTATGGAAAGAGTAGTGATTGATGGATGGATAGATAGATTTAGAAATGGAATGCAACAAAGATTAAGTCATTATTTGCATACTAGTACGAGAAAGGAATCAACAGAGTTTTGTGATCAGAACCAATGTAACACATAAAGGTAAAGACATCTACTCAGTCAAGGGTCTTATCCAAAGAGCAGAAGAAAAAGGAAAGAGCTCTGACACTCTATAGGTGCTTTCACAGAATTAAAGGGTAAATTTTTATGAGTTAAAAAAATGCACATTGGGCACCTAGGTTCCTGGATTCATACACAAACATTTATGCTACTTCAATAGTTTACAAAACTACACAATCCATAGAACAATTTAACTTAGATATAAAGGGATAGTTGCTGTTCAAAAAGAAAACTAGCTAAATTGATTTTATGTTCTCAGCATATTTTCCTTTTCTTTCTTCTTTTTTTTTTTTCTTTTTTTTTTGATAGTTGAGATTTAAGTCTTTCTTGAAACTATAAAACTGGGAATGTATAAAGTTTGCTTGTGTCCGGTTTCAAAGATGGTCTTTTTTTTTCTTTTCCTTTCTTTTTTATGCACAAAATGTCTGCCAAGCCTGAAAATGATGCAGATCATGTTTCGATGTCTGTTAGGTGGTGCTTACCAAGCAGTCTGGCTCTGGTCAGGGATTTTTCAACTGCGTACTGTGGTGGAATTACAGTCGGGGGTTATGAGTGGGGTGAGTGGGAGGGAGGCTTTGTCCCCGCTGCATTTAAAATTACCTCTAATCTTATCAGAGCGCTCGTCATTGTTTCTGGCGGCCAGGAGCAGGTACAGTACTGCTTTTGTTCAAGTCAGTAGCTTTGCTGAATAAAGTTGAGGGAAAAGCCAAGACTAAATAATATTCTTTCAGAAACTCATGTGCTGATTGAAAAAATGCTTTGAAAGAGAACAAGAGAAAGCTGGGGGCAGGACGAGAGACAGGTAAAGTCACAATAGAAAAGTATCAATGTAGTAAGAAAAGAAGCAGAGACTTAAAGGTTAGAAGAAACTCATACAGAAAAAATTTGCTCAAAAATACTCATTTTTATTCGCTAAAATGTTCTGGCTCGTTTTCTTTGGCATAATGTAATTGTAAAGTTCAGGGACCATATGCTGTCTATTTCTACTATTTGAGAAAATGGAAAGCTAAAGCAAGACTAGTTGTTGTTGTTGTTTTTAATGGCACAAAGCTACACAGCATATTTTCTCTTTGCACAAATAAATCTTCTTAAACCTTGTTTGTCCCTCGTTGATGTTTCTGACCTTTTAATATGCTAAAATATCAGTTAAAGAGTCTTCGTCACAATTCCTGAGGTTGTGCTAGCCCTAAGATAAGTAAGTGGTAATAAATCCAAGTTCAAAAAACTTGCCCTAACGAGCTTTGAACAAAGCAGAGACACTATAATTCTAACAACCAGAACAATATAATTATTAGCAAGAAAAGAAACCCCCAGTTTTCCATGTGCCAATAAAGATTGAAAGTTAATTCAGACAGAAAAAATTGGCATTAAGATTTACAAGAGATTCCATTACTGTAATTTGAAAATTAAGATTACAAGTTGTTCAAACATGTTCAGTTTTAAAATCTGGTGAATTAACTTATTCATAGACATACTCTGGAAAATAGTTTCTACCCAAAATGACTGATTTGAAATTTTATGGTTTATAATTAAATTATATTAAAATAGCTTAAACAAATTTTCTGAAGCTCAAAAAATATTTTTCAGTGTGCACTTTCAGAAGATTAAAAATCAAAGGTGATTGAACCTCCTGATCAATAACAGTCCTATGGAAACTTTAGTATCTATTCTTCTCATCTTTTTCAGCTTCAGGGCATACTAATTATAATACTTCATTTTAATATTATGATCAAGAAAGACCTTAAGCTATGTATTATGGAGGGATGCAAATATAAATTCTGATTAAACACATTTTAGTGATGCGCTCTTTCTCCATGCTATAATTACTGTTAAACAGACAAGTATTTTGACACTTTCAAAATAGTGTGAGGAGAGACTGCAGATATGAAAACTACAACTTAAGAGATTTTAAAATTGCAAAGGCACATTTTGTTCTTTGATAGATCACTGTAAGTAATGTGTGACTAAAATTAACATTCACATTATTTTTGATAGATTAAAATCAAGTGTCTACTAATCAAAGTATTTTAAAGTTATATTGTAAGTTCTTTAGCTGTCACAGTTTATTCCCATACCCGTTTGTTGTGCAGATCATCATAGAATCGTCTAATAGCTGCTGTGTAATCATTGTACTAAGTAGCTATAATGAATTATAATCATAATTTTATAATAGTTTTCTTTAAATCAAATATAGTCAGATAGTCTATATACGTTTTGTCATTTGATTGCAATTTGTCATTTTTTAAAAAATAGTAAAATGTCATCTATTTAAATGGATCATTCTTTAATATAAAATCTTGGAGAAACTACCTTTATACGTTTGCATTCACTTTAATTTTTCAGTTAAAAAACTTTATCACATTTCATGGTCACATCAAAAAATCACCTACTGCTGTTGATGTTATATTATTTTTTATAATTTGATTGTAGAAATCAAGAAACAAGTATACATGTCATATTTATAAAAGCCAAATTTACTAAATGTTTAATTAATAGATTTCAAAATGACGTTTTAAAAGTTATTTAGTGACCGCTTAAAATGTCCTTTTCTTGGTTGACCTTTATTCTAGATGTCTTTTTCTTCTGCTCCTAAAAATTCTTACATACCCTTTTAGCACTGGATATTGTTTCAATATTCAACAATACTGCTGCAATTCACAAGAGATATGAAATCATGATTCTCATTGTTAGTCATAGAAAATAAAGACTTCCTCACTTTAAATTTTTTTATAGAAATGAGAAAGGGGTTGGATATTAGTTTTTGTTTACTTATCAAATTCCAAATTATGCACTTACTTTTACCTTCCTTAAATCATTTCTGTAATTTTTACAAAATAAATTCCATTTTACTTACCCTGTTCCCAAACTGATCTTACTGACAAGCTAGGCTTGAGATGGAAGGCAGAAGTGGGGGAGGAATAGTAGAAAAGTTTCCTAAAAACAAGAATTGGGGGAAAATATAGTTTTTCTGGCTCACTTACCATTTTGGAAGCATCACCTACTTCTTTGTTCTTTTGTTCCTAAGCTGCCCTCTTTACTCCTCAATTAAATATCATAAAGCTAGATTCAGTGTAGGGTCAAAATGTGCTTGGGATTTATTACAAGGAAAATCCAGGGAAATAAGTTCATGTATCTTCAACTATATGTAGTTATGCTATATATCATTTAGAGATAGTTAAATCTGATCATCATCATTGATTTTGAAAATAAGAAAATTACATAAGAAGATGAATTGATTTTATCATGAGCTATAGACCATCAATGATATCACCCTGAGTGCTAAATTAAAACTCCGGTTTTTAAGACATATGCTAATTTTCTGACTATCTTGCAGTTTGAAATATAAACTTCCAGTTTAAAAAAAAAAAAAGCCTCTTTCCCTTCACAATTACTTAAATTATTTGCTTGAAGGGGTAACTAATTTTGTTTTGTTCTTATTTACTGATTCTCATGAAACTATCATCTCCTAGAATAAGGGGCTACATGTTCACTGACTACTGCCATGTGGTCTCTAATGCCATTAACAAGTGCCTTAGACGGTGATGCTTAAAGCAAATCTGTCCTGTACGTAGACACAACTCCCCCGTGGACTATGGGAAAAATCATGTGCTCAAAGAATGCTCAAAACTAGTGACTTCTTAAGATGTTTTGGTTTGAATAAGGGAAAGGTCAGGTTTTTATTAAGATTTAATTCGTTAATAGTCAATGACATTGTGTTCCCATGACATGCTACAAGTGCATAACCTAGCTGCAAATTTTCTTATGCCGAGTCTCCTCTGCCGGGGCCCTATCTCAGCCCCTCTCCTCTTAATTTCAAGCTGGGAGAGACCTTTGTGGTGGCACAGGAGCTTCTCACGCCCAGCCATAGGCTTCTCTACCATCCTCTGTCACACTCTGCCTCCCTCAAATTCAAGAAGCTCAACAAGAAGGAAGTAAAGGACAGGACTCAAGCCCCAGGAGTTCTACAAATTTGGCCTTTGTGGTTCAATTAATATTATTTCAGTTACAATGTGATGAAGTTGTTGAAGAGTCTTTAGAAGATAGAAACCCCCCACTCCCACAGAAAATTATAGGCTGAGTTCCTGCCAAACAATTTAGATTTTTTTTTTTTGTAACAACCCCACTCATAAACTGGAAATATTTTTTCCCAAGGAAATGAAAAAATAATAAAAATTCCTAATTAAAAATGCAGTACTAATACTCAGCCACACTGCTAACAGGGTAAGCTACAATTCAAGCAGCCCACAACAAATCCAAAATAACAAATAGCTATGCCACTGTAAAGGATGCTGTCAGACAAAAGCAAATTGCCATTCTGATATCAGGGGATGAAAGAGAAAAGTCAAGAGCTCACAACTTGACAGTCTGTGGCTTTAGGTAGAGAGGGAAAAAAATCTTAACATTCTTCATGAACGTCAGCTTTAGCTAATTAGGAAATTTCCTAATGTGAAAAATGCTAACAGAAATGCCAGAGAAAGTGTCACCAAACTCAGCCAATATTCAGTGACATAGCGACTCTGTAATGCAAGGAATTCATTTCACAAGTGCCTACCTGTAGATCTAATATCTGATTTATTGTAAGATTCCTCTTGCTGTCATAGACTTTTTTGTTACATGTCTCTAATACAAGTTTATTTTATATTTTTCACCCAGTTTCAGAAACGGACTTCTATTTTCCAAGGGAACCAGCTTCCAAAATAATTGACCATATTTAATGGTAAATTTAAGTTCTGGTGAGTTGAAAATACAATCTGTGCATTTCTCATCTTTTCTACAAACATGGTGCTTTATCAGACCTTCTTTACACTAATTCTGTTCATTTTCACTATCTAAGCATAATCAAAGCAAATGTAAATTATCTTCTTAAAAGCACTGAATGTTAACTTATTTTTCCATTATTACAACACCGCATTTTTACATGGCAGTGTTTATGAGACAGATGTGCCACAGCAAGCTGTTTTCTTTTTTTTCACAATTTTCTTTTATTGGGGTGTAGTTTTTTATCATGTTGTGTTAGTTTCTACTGTACAGAGAAGTGGAGTTCCCTGTGCTATACAGCAGGTTCTTATTAGTTATCTATTTTATACATATTAGTGTATATATGACAATCCCAATCTCCCAATTCATCCCATCCCCCACCCCCTGCTTTCCCCCGTTGGTGTCCGTATATTTGTTCTCTCCATCTGTGTCTCTATTTCTGCCTTGCAAACGGGTTCTTCTGTACCATTTTTCTAGATTCCACATATATGCATTAATATACGATATTTGTTTTTCTCTTTCTGACTTACTTCACTCTGTATGACAGTCTCTAAGTCCATCAACGTCTCTACAAATGACCCAATTTCATTCCTTTTTATGGCTGAGTAATATTCCATTGTATATATGTACCACATCTGCTTTATCCATTCGTCTGTCGATGGACATTTAGGTTGCTTCCATGACCTGGCTATTGTAAATAGTGTTGCAATGAACATTGGGGTGCATGTGTCTTTTTGAATTTTGGGTTTCTCTGGGTATATGCCCAGTAGTAGGATTGCTGGGTCATATGGTAATTCTATTTTTAGTTTTTTAAGGAACCTCCATACTGTTCTCCATAGTGGCTGTATCAATTTACATTCCCACCAACAGTGCAAGAGGATTCCCTTTTCTCCACACCCTCTCCAGCATTTGTTGTTTCTAGATTTTCTGATGATGCCCATTCTAACTGGTGTGAGGTGATACCTCACTGCAGTTTTGATTTGCATTTCTCTAATAATTAATGATGTTGAGCAGCTTTTCATGCGCTTCTTGGCCATCTGTATGTCTTATTTGGAGAAATGTCTATTTAGGGCTTCTGCCCATTTTTGGATTGGGTTGTTTGTTTTTTTGATATTGAGCTGCATGAGCTGTTTATATATTTTGCAGGTTAATCCTTTGTCTGTTGATTCGTTTGCAAGTGTTTTCTCCCATTCTGAGGGCACAGCAAGCTGGTTTGATCCAGCAAAATATGGTGAAGAATATTGTGGTAGATGGTCTGCTCTGACACGGGTGAAAAAGAAGACAGCACAAATGTGTTTTGTGCATGAATGGAAGACCCAACCACTACAAAACAACAGCTTCATAGCACGAAAATCTGGGCATCATCACCTCTAAATTCTATTTTCAACCGTAGAACAATTAAGGGAGAAAGAAGTACTTTTCAGCTGGATGGAGGTGAAATGAGGGCTTTGGGAATCCTGGGTTTATTCTGGTACATGTTTGCAGATCTCCACAGTAGCCTGATTGGAGGTAGAAAAATGGTAATAGAAACAAGGTAGATTTATCAGAGGGATTATTTGCCTATTCACTTCTTATATAAGAACCAATAGTGTGTTGGTGCACTTTTATTCCTGTTTTCCTCTGCATTGCTTCCCAACCCATTTTACAAAATCTTTCATCTTACAGATCTGAAGTTGCTGATCTATGTTGGAAAAAAAAATTTTTTTTTTCTGATAGATCCAGCCACATGTGTTTCACTCTTAAGCCAGATTTTAGGTTTCTGCCCACACTCCAAGTAATTCAGGAGGGTCACGATGAGTTGAAGTACTAGCCTGTTTGATGCTTTGGTTTTTACACTTCAGCAAGCAGCCCAGTCTCTTTGGCTCCTCTTTCAAATCAACCTTGGCAGAAGCCGTAGTGGAGAACTTTCCAGTGAAGCTTCCCCGTGATCCAAAATAGTTTGATTGACTCCTTTTCGAATCTCCCAGTTTTGTGTAATTTAGACTCTTTTTGAAGGAAATAAATATCCCTTTTATTAAAACTTAACCCTCAAAATTATAACAAAATGTTTCTTTTTCAGTCCAAAAGCAAATGTGTATAAATTTCCAAGGTCATCTACACCAAACTTACGTTCCACAGAATAACTTGTTGACTAGTTAGAGACCCAGAAATGTTGTTCTTCTTCTGTCTCCTGCGCCAGCGTTCCTCATGGCATTTAACACTCTATCCATTTGAGCTGTTGAAGCATTCTGAAATTTAGCATAAATGCTTAAAGAGTCTTGAGCAAAAAATAGTAGCAATACATTTCAGTTGTTGTGATTTGGAAGAATATATCTTTCCTCCCCTGAGGGCTTAATAAATACTGCAACTTTCCCTGATTTTTAAAAATACACTGACAGGGCTTCCCTGGTGGCGCAGTGGTTAAGAATCCGCCTGCCAATGCACGGGACACGGGTTCGAGCCCTGGTGTCGGAAGATCCCACGTGCCGTGGAGCAGCTGGGCCCGTGAGCCACAATTACTGAGCATGCACGTCTGGAGCCTGTGCTCCACAACAAGAGAGGCTGCGATAGTGAGAGGCCCGCGCACTGCGATGAAGAGTGGCCCCCACTTGCCACAACTGGAGAAAGCCCTCGCACATAAACGAAGACCCAACACAGCCATAAATAAATAAATAAATAAAAATTTAAAGAGATAAGCAAAACATTCTCTCTATAAATTTGATCTTTAAAAAAAAAAATACACTGACAGCTTTCCTAATGTTCCTTAATCACCTTTAATTTCTTAGTGGTTTTAGCTGGTAGAGTTACTGTATTTAGAAAAGATAAAAAGAATCATTTAGAAGGGTGTTTTTTTTTCTCCTTTCTTTCATTGCATATTAAAACTACAAGGCATGGGGACTTCCCTGGTGGTGCAGAGATTAAGACTCCATGCTCCCAATGCAGGGGGCCCGGGTTCGATCCCTGGGCAGGGAACTAGATCCCACATGCATGCCGCAACTAAGAGTTTGCCTGCCACACCTAAGGAGCCCGACTGCCACAACTAAGGAGCTGGCAAGGCGCAACTAAGGAGCCTGCCTGCCGCAACTAAGACCAGGCACAACCAAATAAATAAATAAATAAATAAATAAATAAATAAATAAATAAATAAATAAATAAAACATCTTCCCAGCAATCAGTAAAAAACGTTAAAAATTAAAAAAAAATAACTATAAGGCATGGAGAGTGATAATGTACTGAGTTCCAACAGCTTTTGATATTCACCCGCCAAATTGTTCACTAGAGAGAAATACCAAAAAGGAAAGAATAAAATGTCTGGATTTTATCTTATTAAAACTTTATGATTTATTCTGTTTTGTCATGTAGGTGGTAACCAGGAACTTATAGCATGCATGTCGGCAAGTTGAGACCCTGAACAGACTATCCCACAGCATTTGCTCTGGGAATGCTAAGATGTTCCAGTTTTGCTGTGCAAGTGGCTGAAATATATGGAACTGTGTTTATTTCACCTGAGGAAATAACCTTCAAAGGGGACTAAGCTCGCCTTGGGTTGAGAAACAGTGAACCATGGGATCTGAAACACAGCGTGTGGCCCATAGGCAGCCATTGCTTTCTATATCCAGCTGCTTCTAGCCATTTCTGAACAATGTGTCATGGAAACACATGTATGGAACAGATTATTAAGGGCAAATGAGAACTACACCATCGTTCTGCTTAAAGAAGTTAACGGGACCCAATAAATTCCTTTACAATGTGTTTCCTTCTAGATGGTAATTGAGATGTTACAGCACAGTGGATCTATACATATTTGGGAAATTTGTTTTCAAATAACTAAATTTGGCCAACCTATATCTGATAGCAGATGACCTACAGGGGGATTTCCTAGAGGAAGAAAATCTCAGGTAGTGTCTGCTTCAGGACGAAAGGGCTGCTGCATAGTGTCAAAGATCCATGTTTGAATTCTGGCTCAGCCATTAATTTACTCAGCAAATACTTACTGAAAGCCTACTATCTTCCAGGCACTATAGTTATCACTGGATATATGACAGTGAATAAGAAAGTCACTGTCTTTGTCCTGTGAACTTTTGAATCTAGTAAAAGAATCAGATGAACAAATAATCAATTATAATACAAGATGATAAAAGCTATCACAAAAAGTACAGAATATGGAACTCCCTGGGAAGAGCACTGTATTAGTTTCCTACAGCTGCTGTAACAAATTGTCAAAATTTGGTGGCTTAAAACAATGCAAATTTATTATATTACAACTCTGGAGGTCAGAAGTCTGAAATGCATTTCACTGGGCTAAAATCAAGGTATCACCAGGGCTACATTCCTTTTGGAGGTTCTAGGAGAGAATCCGTTTCCTTGCATTTTCTAGCTTCTAAAGGCTGCCTGCATTCCTTAGCTTGTGGTCCCTTCCCATCTTCAAAGTCATCAATGGCCTGTAGAATCTTTCTCATGCCACATCTCCTTGACATTGACTCTTCTGCCATTCTATTCTACTTATAAGGACTCTTGTGATTTCATTGGGCCCATCTAGATAGTCCAGGAGAGTGTCTCCATCTCAACGATACCTGATTAGCAACCTATATTCCATCTGCAACCTTAATCCCTCCTGGTCAGGTAACATAACATATTCACAGGTTCCAGGGGTTAGGACTAGAATGTGGACATCTTTGAGGACCATTATTCTGCCTGTCATAAGCAGATTGGCAGTGGGGAGGATAAAGAGTGAGGTAAAGCTAATTAGAGGATTGAAATGTAAGACAAATCTTGATGGATAAGTAGAATTTAGGCAGTTAAAGGGAAGTTTTAGCAGGGTTAAGGGTGGGCTTCTCTGTTTTGATTACGGGAACAGCATGTATGAAGGCCCAGGGGGCAAAAAGAACATGGCCCAAGAGAAGATGTGAGAAAAAAACTGAATATGGCTTGAGCAGAGATAATGAGGGTGAGAGGATGTCTAGCAAGAGATAAAGCCCAATGAAAACCTTGGAAAAGATGGTAAAAGCTTAGGAATATGTTACTGGGATCTAGACAGGTGGTGTGGGGACCAGCATGAAGGCGGAGAGAGGTGCTGAAGAGTGAGTGACACATTTGAGCAACGCGTCCCTGGGTGGGTCAATGGAGGACAGCGATTGCTACCCCCAAGTTTGGAGGAGCATTGAAGGGGGCTGAGATGTGAACAGAATAGAAAAGAAAAAGTTGGATGTAGAAGCCTAGAGTAGAAGCACACAGACAATCCTGGGCAACTCTCAATGGAGGAAGCCATAGTAATCTGACAGATACCCTCCTTTCAAAATGAATTAATTATGATTTTGATTAACGCTATGAAAGAGAAGTTCAGGGTGCCGAGAGAGTACACATGGGGGACCCTAACTTAGCTCTGGGTCAGAGAAAACTTAAGGAGCAATATTTAAGCTGAGATATGAATGGTAAGTAAGAAAGAACCATGTGAAGGGGGAGGGACTTCTAGGCAGAGAGAACAAGAAACACAGGGGGCCAATGGTGTGAAGGAGCAGGCCATGTTCCAGAAGCCGAAAGGCCAGCACCTTCAGAGAGACAGAAGACAAGGACAAAGGAGAGTGAGACAAGTCAAGGCTGGTGGAGTACAGGATGGGGGTGGGGGCAGAATCATAGAGCTCTCTAGGGTCTATTACGGATTGAAAACTTGGTCCTGAGAGCAGTGAGGTGCCACTTATACTTTAACCAAAAGAATGGCATGATCAAATTACCCCTTTATAAGGATCACCTGGCTGCAGTATGGAGCATGTATCCAAGGGGGTAAAAATAACCTACCTGTGAGAGAGCATAGTGGTTTGCATGGATGGAAATACTGTGCACATTGGAAACAGAAGCAATTGCTACTGGAAGTGAAAACAGACTGTAGTTGAGTCTGCCTTCCAGAGAAGTGGCATAATTCATCCCTGGGGAGACGACTCTTTTTTTGAGAAAATCATCTTCATGGTATATGCTGTTTCCTTCCCTTGAGAAAGTTCAGGTCCCTGACCTGGCTGGTCCAGGCTGGATGGGTGGTGTAAGAAGAAAAACAAAACTGCACTATTACTCTGAATACTAAAGAGAGAAAAATTTGGCTTTGCTGCAGGCAGCCTCGGAGAGGGGCCTGGGACTGAGGAGGAAAAGGAGTTGCCAGGAAGATCTAGGAAAAAAAGAAAGAGGGCTCCTGGCACATAGCTGGAGGCTGGAGCATACAAGGGCACACGATCATGAGAAACTTCCAGTGGAAGGGGATGGATGACAAATTACTGGGAACATCAATATGTGTACTTGACATTTAAGTTGAAGTGTTTTCGTACCTGTAATTACTTTCTGCAACCCTCAAGTCTGCAGTAAAAGGCTGCCACTCACATGAGCCTCAGTTTGTGGTGCTTTGCTAGGGTGCAAGATGAGGGGCAGCATCTCCCACTTGTTCAGCATGGGCAGGGAGCACCCATAGGAAGAAATAGGCATGGTCAGGAGTAAGCAACAGCACATAGAAGTCACAGATGTGCACCCGCAGAGAAGCACGTGCACTCCAGGAGAAAACCAGAAAGATTGGGGAGGGTTCTGGGCTTCCCACAGTACAGTTCAAGGCAGTTGATTTAGATATGAAAGTCAAGGATGACCATAGGAAACTTGCAGATAGGAAAGTAGGAAACATCTGGATTGTAGTTGTTTATATTTGGGGTTAAACCAAACATAATACTGCTTGATAGCTATTACTATTTAATGTTCACTCTGAACCAAGAAAGTCTTAACAATATGTTTTAGAAGTCCCCCTTTGGGGCTATTTTTGCAGATGTAACTGATAGCTTACTGAATAAAGAAACATACTAAAGTGTCAAATGTTACATAATACACAAAAATGAAATCTAGTTTTCCCTTGATCAGAAATGCTCAATTGTCGAAATGCATCAACTTGCTGCAAAGCGGCGTGCTGTGACATCGCTCCTGCTGCTTTTCTAGCAAGTCCTGGCTAAAAGGACAAAAAAGTCTGACCTTTACATAGTAAGACTGTCACAGAAATGGCAACCAGAGTTAAGTATCATAACCAAGAAATAAGCCTCATATCATGTGGCCTTTATTAAAATACCAAAACACAGGAAAACTTTTAACAAAACATTTCTGTTCCGGGGACTTGCGCAAGCATTTTCTTTTTTTTTTTTAATTTCTAGTTCACTTGAGTTTATAGAAGGATTTCATCTGCATTTGCAGATTCACAGTCATGATGAGGACATTAAGAGGCCAGCTGTTGCCCAAGAAATTTTGTGAGCATTTGCAATAAAATATGCACGCCTAAGAGCAAAATAAAAATTCATGTTGCTTTGTGTGGAAAATCTTGACAAACCTATATACGCAGTCAAAGCTACCCAGATAAATCATAGCAAAATGTTTAATTAGAAAAAACTTATCTAGATGATTGTGAGAAAGGCAGAACTCCCTTTGTTCCCTCTACTGTGTTAGGTATGGCTTGCTATGAAGTCCATATTCATGAAAAATGGCAACTCTTAACTTCATTAGGTTTTCTGTTCACCTGTGATTATTTAGAAAATTTTACATTCAGTACTAAGCTCAGAGTCAAAGAAATTGTAAGTGGTCTTTTTCTGTAAATACTGTCTTCTTTCATTTTCCCTTATTTGTTTACATTTCAAAACGCTCAGTTCAATAATGATGGAGGCGTCCCTAAGAAAGCAGGCTTCCATGACATTAGTTCTGCACAAGGCACAAATAAATTATTTTGTGAGATAATATTATTTTTGCCTTTGCCGTTCCACTACACAAACCTATCTTAATCAGAAGCTATGATGGGTCAGACAGTCAACATGACTCTTGTAAACCAGGTGTGAATGGCCAGGGATATTCCTTGTCCTCACACATTTGTGGAGAAATGAAAGACAAGAAATGCTGTGTAGTAGGTGTTTTTGTCCTATTAAATATAAATCCATAGTTTGCTTTTTTAGCAAGAATTTATTTGGCTATAAGATTTGTGACACCACAAATTCCCTTTCTATCATTTTCTAATAACTAACAGGTCAAAGGAAGTATTAACAATGAAGGGAGTCTGTTTTCCCAAGAAAATCATTGTCTATCACATTGTTGAGAGTTGAATTTCTCAATTCTAATGTTTATAAGTTTAGTCAAAGAAGATTAGAATTATCTGCTCTTATTTTCCTTTACGCTAGTTTGGCGTTGGAATTCTTGCAAAAGTCTATTGTACACAGTCACCTTTTTAAAAAGAAAAAAATATGATCAAAATCAAAACCAACTTACTTCATCCTTAATTACAGTAGCTAATAGGTGTTTAGCACTACTGAGGTGGTTCAGCATCTTGCTAACCACTGTCAATTGTTGTCTCACTAATTCACACAAGAACTCAGAGCAGTTAAGAAGCATTATCTATAGATCAATGGTTTTGAAACTTGATCATACATCAGAGTCACCAAGAATGCTTGTTCAAACACTTGCTGCATCCATCCCCAGAATTTCTGATTCAGTTGGTCTAAGGTAAAGCCTGAGAACCTGCATTTTGAAGAGGTTCCCAAGAAATGTATGTACTTCTGGCATATGGACGACACTTTGAAAACCAGTCATAGATCAGGTTTCAGAAAACTATGGCCCACAGGCCAAATCCAGGCAAATGGCTTTTCTTGTTTGGTCCACAAGCTAAAACTGATGTTAGTTTTGAATAGTGAAAAAAAAAATTCAAGAGAATATTTTGTCACATATGAAAATCAAAATTCAGTATTCATAAATAAAGCTTTATTGGAACACAGCATACTCATTCATTTATACACTATCTATGGCTGCTTTCACAAGACAATAGCAGAGTTGAGTAGCTGTTAAAGAGACAACACGGCCCACAAAGCCTAAAATATTCACTATCTGGCCCTTCACAGAAGATTTTGCCAATTCTGTACAGCATGGTGACTATAGTTAATAATACTGTGTTGTATATTCAAAAGTTGTTGAGAGTAGATCTTAAAAATTCTCATCACAAGAAAAATAAATGTAATTATGTGTGGTGATGGATGCTAACTAGACTTATTATGGTGATCATTTCACAATACGTACAAATATCGAACCATTATATTGGACACCTGAAGCTAATATAATGTTATATATCAATTATACCTCAATAAAAAAGAATTACATGAAAAGATGCTCAACATCACTAATTATTAGAGAAATGCAAATCAAAACTATAATGAGGTATCACCTCACACCAGTCAGAATGGCCATTATTAAAAAATCTACAGACAACAAATGCTGGAGAGGGTGTGGAGAAAAGGGAACCCTCTTGCACTGTTGGTGGGAATGTAAATTGATACAGCCACTATGGAGAACAGTATGGAGGTTCCTTAAAAAACTAAAATTAGAGCTACCATACAACCCAGCAATCCCACTGAGAAAACCATATTTCAAAAAGAGTCATGTACCACATATACCCTGAGAAAACCATAATTCAAAAAGAGTCATGTACCACAATGTTCATTGCAGCTCTATTTACAATAGCCAGGACATGGAAGCAACCTAAGTGTCCACCGACAGATGAATGGATAAAGAAGATGTGGCACATATATACAATGGAATATTACTCAGCCATAAAAAAGAACAAATAATGCCATTTGAAGCAACATGTATGGACCTAGAGATTGTCATACTGAGTTAAGTAAGTCAGGCAGAGAAAGACAAATATCATATGATATTGCTTATATGTGGAATCTAAAAAAATGGTACAAATGAACTTATTTACAAAACAGAAATAGAGTTACAGATGTAGAAAACAAACTTATGGTTACCAAGGGGGAAGAGGGGGAGGGATAAATTGGGAGATTGGGATTGACATATACACACTATTATATATAAAATAGATAACTAATAAGAACCTACTGTAGGGCTTTCCTGGTGGCGCAGTGGTTAAGAATCCACCTGCTGAGGCAAGGGACACAGGTTTGAGCCCCGGTCCAGGAAGATCCCACATGCTGGGGAGCAACTAAGCCCGTGTGCCACAAGTACTGAGCCCATGTGCCGCAACTACTGAAGCCCCTGCGCCTAGAGCCCATGCTCCGCAACAAGAGAAGCCACAGCAGTGAGAAGCCCATGCACCTCAACAAAGACCCAACACAGCCAAAAATAAATAAATAAAATTAAAAAATTAAAAAAAAAAGAACCTACTGTACAGCACAGGGAACTCTACTCAATACTCTGTAATGACCTATATGGGAAACAAATCTAAAAAAGAGTGGATATATGTATATGATAACTGATTCACTTTGCTGTACAGCAGAAACTAACACAACATTGTAAATCAACTATACTCCAATAAAAATTAATGTAAAAAATAAAAAATAACAAAAAAATAAAAAAGGAGATGACAACTGAGCAAAGAAAGAATGTGTCATTTGAGACAGCAACCAAGACCCTTAGAAATTCTGCAAAAAGCTGTAATAAAAAGGAAAAAAAATACAAAGAAAAGTAAAAAAGAATTGCCAATCCCTGTCAATGGATAGAAGCGAGATATAAGATATTATAGCTAGCAGATGTCAGTGTTGGGATTCACATCCAGATCAAACTTCAAAGCCCATATTTCTAACCATTTTTAAAAGATGTAGAAATTCACTATTTTAAAAATAACTTGTGTGCGTTAGTGACATTAACAATCTCTGCCACTTCTCCATTAGTTCAGTAATTGTTTTCTTTAAAACTGTTTTTCACGCTCACAAAACCCCATCTTCCTTTCCCACAGCGCTCCTATCCTTGTTCCACTAGCATTACATCTCTGTCTTTTTTATCCAGAGGATTATTTGCATGGAAAGAAGCTATTCACCTCAAGTTGATTTAGATTTAGTGGATCTTTTGCTCAGAAAATTAGTTTGTTGCTTCAACTACGTACTTAGGATGAATAGAAGCATATACGTTTCATAAAAGATCTCTCAGATTATTTCCATATTTCAGAGTAGTAACTTGTGATGGGAAAAGCAGAAAGGCTTCTGAAGTTCAGCCTGGATTATATAGGAATAAAAAATGAAGTAATAATGGTGACCTCATAGGTTCAGGCAAAAGGGGCTGACTGATGTGGTTACATTCTCTGAAGGCAGAGCAGGGCGGTATATTTCACAGGGCTCTCTCTTCATCCGCCCAAGCAAGAGTACTGTCCACAGCCAATCCTTCTAACCCATTACCCGCCTGTCAACACTGACCCATTCAGAATGGCATCATTCAGCTTGAGATCTTTTTCTAATTCACCATTTCTTTGTTTTGAGAGGGGAAAAAAAAAACCTCAAAGCATTATTTAACATGCATAGACAATGATTTGAGAAAAACTTAAACTCGATTTGTAGAAAGTACTCTACGATTTCAGTAAAGAAAAGGTCTGTATGCTTAAAGGTCTGTACGCTTAAAGCTCTTTTTTAGTATCCACTTTTTGTCAACAATATTTGACCAACTCTCCTAAATTCCATCATCGTAAATAAAACATTTTACCCTAAATAATTAAAATGAGGTGGAATTAGAATTCCATCTAAAAAGAATCTGTAAGTACACAGACATTTGGGCCTGTTGATATTTTATTAACTAGTAAAGACAATAGAAATGGGAAATCTCTCCTTGCCAAGTAATTCATTGAAAGTCGTAATCAATTTCAAATAAAAACCTCACAGTTTAATTATATCACTCTAATAACATAGTAGTTATTAGCTCTTTCCTTAATTAATATTTTCAAGATTGCAGCACTTATTATCTACAGATTTTTAAGGTGGTATTTAAAAATATAAGTCCAAAAGAGACGATGCATTCCCACTGGTATTTAGGCTAGTTGCCAGTTTGTCTCCCTTCTGACAATGCTGGCTTTGAACCAGGAATAGAGAAAGGAACAGCTGACATTTGGAAAACAAAACTTCATACTCCACCAATATTTTAAATAATAGCTACAAAAAGCAGAAATAGCAACTAATTTTTAAAATTCAGCCAACATAGCATATCTGGTTAGTGTTCTACAATTCATATTCTACTTTTAAAAACGAAATTCACCCCAAACCCAGTTCTTTACAAACTAAGGAATCTTACTAGGATTTAACAAAATAGCACATGATGATTTTTCCTGTGGATATCTAGTAATCATGATTACTAAAACATAAACATAAATGGCAAAATGTTGATTGTTGATTTAGCTGGGTGATGGATACATGGGGTTGACTGTACTTTCTACTTTTGGTTGTGTTTGTAAAGTTTCATAATAAAAAGTTTTTTAAAAGAAAAATACATAAACATAAGAGCTCATGTTTCTATACTGATGGAGCTATTAAAGAGATTCAATTAATTTTAAGTTCAATAAATCTTTAGAAGACCTAACTAATGACATAGCTCAAGCGTTTACCTCTGAAATTCTTATTCTGAAAATGTTAATAAAAGAATTATTGGAGTTCAAGCCCAGAATGCAGTTATCCAAGTTAAAATAGAGCTTCGACAAACATGTCATAATTTTTGAAAAACTGAAAGCTCAGATTCAATGCTAGTCTGTTTTGGCTAAGTCATAATACGAAAGAATATTGAAACTTAATGAGAGAGAAAAAAATTTACCTGGTCAAATTTTACTGCTGCATTAACAGCTTCCTTTTTAAGGTCTTCTAACTCTTGCTGCTGTTCTCCATTGTGAACATTCTCTCTTAAAGAGGTGAGCTGTAAAAGTAAATATGAAGGCTCCAACTGAGCTATACGGTAAGACTATGCCTAACCCATTAAAATAAGCCCTGGGAATTTTCAGAAGGGTAAGAGCTTTACTGTCTTTTACCTGTGCCAAATTTGTTGCAATGCCCCAATGTCAAAATTATAGATAGGGCCCCAAATCTGTGTCCGCAAATGTTTTCAACTTCCTCCCCACACCAAACTAAATCAGACGACTCTCAGAATTGATTAATTTGAGGAACAGCTAATAGAGCTGTCAGTGAGCAATAAAATGACCAGGAGGTAAAGGTACCAACTGGAGAGAGAGGAATCAAAGGGCGTAAATGATACCCAACTTATGTGCAATAGCAATTAGAGGTGAACAATTCTCTTGTAGCCAAGAGAATTTTTTTAAATGCCAATAACATGAAGGCTGTAATTTACCATCTACAGGTAAATCAGCTGTGCATCAGAGCCATATTTTGGCTTCCAACAGAGAAGACATTTCTCCGATTTGCTAGGAAATTTTTCGAGTGGCTGTATAGATTGGGAGCTCAAACTGGTCAATGCAGACAGAAGAGATATCTAAAATGAAGAGAGAGGGTGAGACAGGGCTTCTGTGTGTTATTGCGAAGAATCCTGGTGGTATGGACACCAAGGGGGTAAAGTGGCTGGGGGTGGTGGGATGAATTGGGAGATTGGGATTGACGTATATACACTAATATGTATAAAATGGATAACTAATAAGAACCTGCTGTACAAAAAAATAAATAAATTCAAAAAAAATGAAAGAATCCTGGTGGTAGAGTGAATTTACATTTTATCTATGATGCATTTTGTAAAAGAGCTGACTTGTAAATGATTTTTTTTCCCTCTACCTGATCCTTTACCAAAGCATCCTCACCATGTACTTGGTTTCTCTAAACTGTCTTCGATTTGCGGACCCACCAGCAGTATAAGGGCCAAAAGATGAGCAGCCATACAAACCCACAAGTGAGCAAATATAAAGGTAGGTGTACGCATTTTCCAGTTGTTTCCCATTTTATCAAATGTGTAAAGGTTCACGTGTTTATTGCTGGTTAATTAGTTGGTGAAAAGCAGTAAGGGCAAAGACAAGTTAAACATAATATACCTCAAAAAGCATTTTGCTGAGAGGATCCCTACCATTAAAGAGAAGAGAAGAGAAGAGAGGTAGAGGGGTTAATATGATATGCCCTTCACATCACCCTTCTCTGGGAGACTTCTCCCTCTGCAAGCTTGTAATTCCAAACACTCTCCTTCCTATGAGAAAGAAGGGAGGTTCCATAGAAACAGGAATTTTTTGCTTGTTTTTCTTCAGTAATATATTCTTAAAACCTAGCATGTAGTTCATGCTTAGTAAGTATTTGTTGAATGAAAAAATGAATACTCTATGTTACTGAGATTATAGAGTGATATTAGTCTGAGATCCCACCCCATTTTAAGTTTTCATAGTTTTGAATTCCATTCTATATTACATCTTTCTTTAAAGATTAGGCTTCTCAATTCAATTTCTTCTTCTAGAAATCTATGACTTAAAAGAAATTTAAGGAGATAAAATATTTTAAAAGACTTACTTTCCCTTTGTGACTATAAAATGTAGCTAGAGAATAATTGAGGTAACTATCCTAAATTACACTTCATTTGGGATAGTCCATTAGTCCCTAATGATGAATGTTATTTTTCACATATATATATGTATACATATATACCCCAACTTGGTTTTCTCAAGCCAGACTCATTTCCCACTAGTTGGCATTCTTTTTGGCAAGGTGGGGCTGGGAAGGAGAAGTGAAGGAGTTAAATTTTTGGAAATATTTTTTCCAAGAACTTCTACTTAGTAGCACAGTTATAATAGTTACATTCTTCCAGGATAACGTCCCCACTGACTGATTTTCTCCTTTATGGATTATAAACTTGTCCTCAACATAGTTTTGGTATTCCTTTGATGATTCGTATTTAGCTGAATCTGCTACCTAACAGATGCCTGAATATTTAGAATCCCAAAGGCTTACAGTATCCTGTGGTTTCAAATTCCTGAGCAGTTGATCCAGCAACTCTCATTTTATTCTTGCTTTCCTACCATCCTAGGAGCCATAGCAGATGCTCATTATAGTTTATTCTCCATTCTTATATGGTTAATCCAAGTGGACTTGACAGCAAGAGCTTTTCTTTTTTCTCTTCCTGGTCTGACATCGCTCAAATTATTTTTCTATAGTCAAAATTTCTTTTCATCTACCTTTGAATATTCCAATTTTTAAAAAATAATAAAAGACACTACTAGCAAAATGACACATATACAATAAATTTTAAGAGGAAAATAAAATATAAAATAGGAATTCTTAGGTTCATTAGCTGTATTCATATATGGACCCACTTACTAATTTAGTCTGATACAAAGGTAAAAAGCAGGATGGAGCAAGAACTGTACCTCATGAAGGCAGATTCTCAACTGACTATAGTATTTGCATGGGGCTCATCGATGCAGAAGATATAGTGCGTGGAATTAATCACCTGGAAGGAACTGTCAAATCTTAAAAGAAAAATTCAGGCTCACACTATACCTGAATTCAGTTTGGCAAACAAGGTGGCTTAAACATTTGCTGAAAATAATTCTAAAATAATTCTAAAATAAAATTGGGCTAATCAATATTTCCACATCGTAGCAACTCTAATCAAGATGTAACATCTTGAGACTAAAAAAATAATAATAATAATTCCAAATAAAAGTCAGTTAACTTTTACTCAAGATTTTTAAGCCATTAAAGGTTCATTTTAATAAATTTGGTATTGTAAAGAAATATAAAATCCGTATTTGGACTACAATACTCTGAATGAAAGTGGATTCTGACACTATATAAAAGAGTATATAATCATTAAAATCAGTCTACACATTTTTCAAGAACACTAACAAGAAGAACCAAAAACTCAAATGACTAAAATTAATCAAACATTTTGCAAAGGTAAACAGAGGAAACTGGGGAGGAGCGGGCAGGGAATAGGGGCTAACTAAAGAATAAAAACTGACTAATGCATACAGCACAATAATTAATTATACTTCTAAGTAATTATTAAAGCTATTTATTTGGGGAGAGAGTTCTATTTTGTTTATTTCCTTTAATCTGAGATGGTTCAACTAGCTAATCTTTAAAACCTTGCATTTCTGTGTCTCTAAGATTATGTGTATTGATGGTAACTGCAGGTGTATAAATAAAACACAGCCCTGGGGAGACCAGTCTCCCTTTCCTAATGAAGTCAGGGCTAACCAATATTTCTGCATAGTAACAACTGTAATCAATATGCAACACCTTTTTTGAGACTAAAAAAGGTAGAAATTATTAGTAGACCATCTCCACTAATGCAACCATTTGTGAGTGTTTGAACTTTAGCAATACAACAAAACAATAAAACAACAACACAACAACAGCTCCAGTTAACCATTTATTTATCCCTTACAATGTGCCAGGCATAGTGCTAGCGACTGGGTTTACAACAATATATGGGAAACTAAGTTTTCTGACCACAAGGAGCGTACGTCCTAGTGGTGGAGGTAAGGGATGCAGGCGATAAATGAAGACATAACTAAATAATTTCAGGTGTTGATAAGTACTATATACCAAACAACAACAAAAAAAAATTGAGTAACATGGTAGAGAGTAAGCTGAAGAGTTGGTTTCATTAGGGAACTTAGGAATGACTTCTCTAAGAAGGCAGTATTTGAATCAATACCTAAACAAATGAGAAGAAGGCAGCCATAACAAATCTTGAAACAAACTTCCAAGCATATGGTCAAAGCTCCTGAATAGGAAAAAATGTGACATATGTAAGAGACAGAACAAAGCCCAGGATGCTGGAACAATCTCAATGGTGATGGACAGAAAGCAGGGAGATGAGATCTGTCAGGTAGGCTAGATCAAGAGAAGCCTTGTGAGGAATTTGGAAATGAATTTAATTGTAATGGTAAACCATTCAAAGGTTTTAAGCAGATCATGTTAATGCTTTAAAAATATCACTTTACACATATAGGTCATTACAGAGTATTGAGTAGAGTTCCCTGTGCTATACAGTAGGTCTTTATTAGTCTCTTTTATATGTAGTAGTGTGTATATGTCAATCCCAATCTCCCAAGTTATCCCCCTCCTTAATCTAAAAAAGAGTGGATATATGTATATGTATAACTGATTCACTTTGCTATACACCTGAAACTAACACAACATTGTAAATGAACTATACTCCAATAAAATTTTTTTTTAATTTTTAATAAAGATCATTTTAGTTGTTAGGTGGAAAGGGATTGCAACAAGGCAAGTGTGGATGTAGAGAAACCAGTTAGAGATGGCTGTGGTCAACAGGCAAGTGAAATGGTGACTGGGTCAGGGACTGTAGCAGTAGAAATGATGATAATTGGATGGATCAAGGACAAATCTTAGAGGGAGAGCTAACTGAACTTACTGAAGTATGGGGTGTGATGAAAAAAGAGAATCAACAATGATTCCTAAGATTTTACTTTTAGCAACTAGATGGAGGATGGTACCATTAACTGAGATGTAAAAGGCTTAGAGGGAGTATCAGTAGTTTGTTTTCGTCATGTTAAGGCTGTCATGTTCATTAGACATCCATATGTGAGGTATGGAGTTATATACATGATGCTGGAACTTAAGAGAAAGGTCTGGCTGATAACAGAAATCCAAGTCTTATCAGCATATGGCCAGTCTAGAGGTGGTCTATGAAGTACTACCTGATGAGTGTAATTATACTTTCTTAGAATAAGAATATGCTAGAGGAAAATGGCCAGTGAGATAGCAGGAAAACCAAAATCAGGTCAATGGGTATACCAAAACCTAAGGAGGAAAAAATTATTAAAAGAAGCAAGGAGTGGTCAAGCTCAGCAAATATTGCTGAAGTACTGAGACTAGTGAGGCTTAGAAAAGTTTTAGGTCACTGATGACTTTGATGAAAGTTCTAGTCCTCATAAAAACCTGATGAAATGTGAATTATTATTTCTCACTTTACAGGTGAAAACCTTAGCCTTGGGGAGGCTTAGCCCTAACTTCCCCTAATCTTCTTGATCTTAAAGACCATTTTTTACCTTCTATATTACAGCTGCCGTAAGTCAGTTTTAGAAGCAAATAGAATTAAATAGTATTTTAAATCTTGCCTGCATATATTATAGACCTTAGTTTTATTTATTTAATATATTGATTGGGAAAGTATCGAACTGTTTAGTCAGTAACTGCAGACATTAAAAAAGAATATTGTAATTATCACAAGTCTCCATTCTCAGAAGGAAGATAAAGCTCTAAGTACCTGGAAAATATCATTTGAAGGTTCCAAATGTCTAAAGAAACTCTCGGGACATTTGAAGTTAAAACACTTTAGAAGGAAGTCTCCAAAAATACAAAATCAATTGTATTTCATTGAGAAAGAAAAGACTACTTTCTTTACCCCTGATTGTTTTCCTAAGAGTAATGCTGCTGAACTCAAAAGAATTCATCTGGAAGAGCATCTTTAAAGTGTTCATTTTTATCCTACTGTTCACAGATGTGTACTGAACAGTAGCAGGTTTGTTCATGCCTGTTGCATTCTTAGAGAAAAAAAGGGGAATTTGGTCCACTTTTACATTTCCATGTTCATTTCTTTCCTAAAATCTCAAAAGCTAGTACACAACTAATAGAATAGAGCTATGAAAGTTGGGGTTTTTTTCTTTTTGCTTCAAAATTCTTTACTGAATTTAAATAGATGATATATTATGACTGATCTGAATATAGAGTCCTATTATGAGTATCTATATATGTTTAAAAATTAGGAAACAGAATTTTTCAGTATATTTTCAGGTTATTTCAATCACACCATAAAACAAAAAGAAAAGGATCTAAAAATAGGATTCACTACTTTGTAAATTGTGAAAGACTGATTCAAACTCTCACCCAGGTTGATTCAAAATTGGAGAATACATATATATACGTATACACAAACACACACATATATATATACGCATACATACAATGAAGTATGTTTTCAATCATTTACCATTTAACTACTCTTGAGGGAGGTTGTTAAATCATCACTATCCTTATTTTCTAGGTTCAGAAATTGGTTTAGCCAATGTTAAGAGTTATTGTTAGGGTTTTGTTGGTTTTAGATAGTAGTTGGCTAGGAACAAAGAATGCCCAAATCCTGCCCCCTCCTCTCTTCAGGAGCTTCCTGAAGAATACAGTAAATGGGACACAAAGTCATTTTATTTTTAATCACAATCATACCCATTATGCCCAATGCAGAGTCCTCTGGGTCCCTGGAGCTTAACCTGCAAGTTTATAGGGATCTCTTCCCTTTGCTGAACCAAAAACCTCCACATTAGTCTGCTGAGGGAGAGAGGCTAAGGGGATGAGTGAGCCTTACTTAGTTCCTTTGGGAGAAGCACAGAGCTGGCAGGCACCAGAGTGGACAGGCGCAAGACAGCAGCCTTCTGCATCAGTTTCATACAAGGAAAGAGGAGGAGAGTGCCATAGATACAGGACTGGCTTCCCCATCTCCTCGGGGCAGTGGTCTGGTTCCCTATGAAACATGCCACAAACAGGGGCCCCTGAGTAAGATAGAGTTACATGGGTAGCTGTTCCTTTCTTCAGTGAGAGAAGAAAGGATGGGAGAGGGATTTTCCCTTGGCACCTCCCCCATGATTAGCCAGCAATAGCTCTCTTGCCTCTTTGTTCACTCTGTCCTCCACCCAGAATGCCTAGCCCAGTTCAACCTTTGGAAATTCCACTATACTTCAAGGTCTAGCTTAATACCTAGAATTTCTAAGGTTAGGACTGGAAGAAAAATTCTGTTCCCCAAATTTCACCCACTTGGAGTTCTTAGTGCTTTCAGCACTGTCACCACACCCCTGACACTAGGGTTGTGGCAATCCCCCTTTAGAGTTCTTGTCCAAGTGTGGACAAAACTCTTGACTATTACTAACACACTTGCTGACATTGTTACAAGCACTTTACCGAACATTAGGAGAAAACAAAATAGAAATTAAAAATCTTAATGTATTAAAATAGTCTGGAGACTTGCCTCGTGATCCAGTGGTTAAGAATCCACCTTCTAATGCAGGGGACGTGGGTTCAATCCCTGGTAGGGGAACTAAGACCCCACAGGCTGGGGGGCAACTAAGCCCGTGTGCCGCAACTACTGAGCCCGCACGCCACAACTAGAGAGAGAAGCCCGTGTGACAGAACTACTGAGCCCGCATGCCACAATGAAAGATCCCGCATGCCGCAAATAAGACCCAACACAGACATAAATAAATAAATAAACATTAAAAAATAAAATAAAATAGTCTGGCTTACAAAATCTAAAACATCTTCACTTGAGCACTGAAAAGCTGGCACAAATTAGCAATCTCCTGAACTGCATCCCATATTTCCCAGCTTTTTGTCTGCCTCTATATGGCTGGTGTCATCTTAACACTGACCACCAGGAAACTGCCCTCTAAGATATGTTAGGTTACATTAGGGCTGAAACATTCATATTTCTTTTTGTCTAGAGCTCACCTAGGGTTTGCTGTCAGTTGTAATCCTAAGATATATGTATTCTATTGGTAATTGATGCTTGGAATGACTTGGTCAATCCGTGAGACATTAATTACATATAGGAGTTGTCCCCAGCATAGGTCTGAAAGTATAATACAGTAGGCTAATCTAGGCTAAGGTAAGAAGCACCAAAATCTCTGTGGCTTAACACATAAGAATTTATTCTAATTCTCATTCACTCAAAGTTTTCTGTGGGCCTGGGAGTTCTCCCCAGAAGCTCCCATCCAGGAGCTGACTCAAGGACTCAGTGTACTTTCTCCTTATGTCTCCGCATTCTCAACACATGGCTTCCAAGAAGGAGGACAATGAAGATTGCACAGAGGTTTTCCCGTCTCATCACAGAAACATCACACATGTGCAGAAACTCATGGTCTGTTAGCTAAAACTAGTCCCATGGCCCACCATAGGGGTCACACATAGTGATGGTGAGCACCAAATAACGCTGTTACAAATAGACCAGGGGCCCAAATTCAACGCCTTTCAGAGGCCAGGAAGGTAACAGACATGCGAGGCTTCCCCATATAATAAAGAGCACAAAATTTTACACAATTTGAGTTTACTCATTTTCAAAAAACATTTGTCTTCATAAAATTCTAAGTTTAATGAACTTCTCCAAAACATAGTCAGGGAATTCTGGGACAAGAAGAACTTGCTAACACAACAATGTCTCCTCATTCAACTCCAACTCCAGGCTCATCACCCAAACTAAGCAGTTGCTGGGATGAAGAGGCAGGCAAATCATGGGAGTAAGAGCCAGAGACCAAAGTGGTGTTCCCTAGCATCCAGGGCCCTGTGAGTGAAGAATCAGCAAAATAAAGTCCCCAGGAAGGATCCAAAATGAACAGTGCCCGGGAAGAACTTGTCAATCTATTAGCTGTAAAGTGACACCTCATTGCCATTTCATCTTAGTTTATTTATCTTAGTGTTTCTCTTTAAAATATGTTTGTGAGACATTTGCATATGTTACTTTCCCATGCCCATTTTTCTGCTGTCTTGATTTGCTTTGTTTTATCATATTGCCAAAATCAAAAATGAACAATAGGGAATTTTTTCAGAAAAGCATATTCCCATATGTTGGGAATATGTTCCAAACATTGCGGTTAAATATACATTTTTGTCACCTCTTTGGAAAGTAATCTGACAAAACCTATTAATTTAAAAATACAACTGCCCTTCTACCTAGCAATCCTATTCCTAGCAATATATCATAAAGGAATCAAATACTAGTTTATAAATCTATATGGAAAGGGCTATTTACAGATAAATTGTTCAGAGTTGCAAGGAACTTTGAAAACCAAATGAATGTTTTATAGTTGGATTCATTATGGCTAAATAAATCATGGTATATCCACAATGGAATAATATGCAGCCCTAAAACAAATACATAAGAGCTGCCCCAGTTGACATGAGGATTTCCATAAGATACTGATTAACAAGAACAGTAAGAAAAGTGATCTCATTTTTGCAAAGCCATGGCCAAAAACCCTCCATACATATATTGGTATTGCAACACAAAGAATGTTGAATTTACCATATGATCCAGCAACTCCACTTCTGAGTATATACCCAAAGGAAATGAAAAAAAAGGTTATCAAAGAGATATATGCACTCTCATGTTTACTGCAGCATGATTCACGAAAGAAAAGGTATGGAAACAACCTGTGTCCATCAATGGATGAATGGATAAAGAAGATATGGTTCAGCTAACAACATACTCAGTGGTGAAAAACTGAAAGCTATCCCTCTAAAATCAGGAACAAGATAAGGATGCCCACTCTTGACACTCTTATTCAACACAGTGTTGAAAGTTCTAGCCAGAGTAATTCAGCAAGAAAAATAAATAAATAAAGGCATCCAAATTGGAAAGGAAGAAGTAAAACTGCTACTATTTGTAAATGACATGATTTATAGAAAACCCTAAAGACTCCACAAAAATTGTTAGAAATAATAAATGGATACAGTAAATTTTCAGGGTAAAAAATCAACACACAAAAATCTGTTGCATTTCTCTATGGTAACAATGAGCTAGAAGAAAGAGAAATTAAGAAAATAATCTCATTTACAATCACAAGTAAAAGGATAAAATACGTAGGAATAAATCTAACCAAGGAGGTGAAAGATCTGTACTATAAGAGAATGGTGAAAGAAATTGAAGAAGACACAAATAAATGGAAAGATATTCCATCCTCATGGGTTGGAAGAATTAACATTATTAAAATGTCCATTATTACCTAAAGCAATCTATAGATTCAATGCAATCCCTACCAAAATCCCAAGGACATTTTTCACAGAAATAGAACAAAAAACTCTAAGATTTATATGGAATACAAGATACTCTGAAGAGCCAAAGCAATCCTGAGAATAAAAGAACAAAGCTAAGAGTGTCACACTCCCTGATTTCAAACTATATTACAAAGCTGTAGTAATCAAAACAGCATGGTATTGGCAGAAAAAACAGATACATAGATCAATGGAACAGAATTAAGAGACCAAAAATAAACCAACACATACATGAACAAATAATTTATGACAAAGAAGCAAGAACATATAATGGAGAAAGGAGAGTGTCTTCAATAAACAGTGCTGGGAAAACTGAACAGCAATTTTTTCATGCAAAAAAATGAAACTAGACCACTATCTCACATCATACACAAAAATCAACTTGAAATGGATTAAAGACTTGAATGTAAGACCTGAAACCATAAAGCTCCCATAAGAAAACAGGCAGTATGCTCTTTGACACCAGTCTTAGCAATAGCTTTCTGGATATATCTCCTTAGGGAAAGGAAACAAAGGCAAAAATAAACAAATGGCACTACATCAAACTAAAAATCTTCTGCACACAAAAGGAAACCATCAACAAAACGAAAATACAGCTTACTGAATGGGAGAAGATATTTTCAGATTGTATATCCGATAAGGGGTTAATATCCAAGATATATAAAGAACTCATACAATTCAACAACAAAAAAACCAAACAACCTGATTTTAAAAGTGGGCAGAGGAGTTGAATAGACTTTTTCCAAAGAAGACATACAGGTGGAAAACAGGCACATGAAAAGATGTTCAACATCACTAAGTATTAGGGAAAAGCAGATCAAAATCACAATGAAATATCTCCTTGTGCCCATTAGAATGGCTATCAGAAAAGCAAGAAATAACAAGTGTTGGTGAGGATGTGGAGAAAAGAGAACCTTCATACACTGTTGGTGGGAATGTAAATTGTTGCAGCCAATATAAATTGTTGCAGTATGGGGATTCCTAAAAAAATTAAGAATAGAACTACCATATCATCCAGCTGTTCCATTTCTGGGTATTTATCCAAAGAATAAAAACATTAATTTGAAAAGATATATGCACCCCTATGTTCATTGCAGTATTATTTACAGTAGCCAAGATATGGAAACAACCTAAGTGCCCATTAATGGATGAATGGATAAAGAAGATGTGGTAATACATACAATGGAATACAACTCAGCCATAAAAAGGATGAAATCTTGCCATTTGGGACAACATGGATGGGCCTTGAGGGTACTATGCTAAGTGAAATAGGTCAGACGGAGAAAGTCAAATACCTTATGATTACATTCATACATTGAATATAAACAGCAAACAAAGAAAAACCAAAAATAAATGAACAAAGCAAACCAAACAAAAACAAGCAGGTAGATACAGAGAACAGAGTACCGGTTACCAGAGAGGAAGGGGTCAAGGGAGGGCAACATGGGTAAAGGGGAACAACCATACGGTGAGGGATGGAAACTAAATTTTTGGTGCTAGCACTGTACAGTGTATCAAGAAGTAGAAATACAAAGGTGTACACATGAAATTGACATAGTGTTATACACCAATGGTACCTCAATTAAAAATTTTAATAATTAAAAAATGAACATGCATATATTTACAATGGAATATTATTCAGCCAGGAGATAAGGAAATTCCGCCATTTGTGACAATGTGGATGGAGCTTGAGAGCATTATACTTAGTTAGATAAGTCAAAGAAAGACAAATACTCCATGATATCACTTACAAGTGGAATCTAAAAAAGCTAAACTCATAAAAACAGAGTAAAATGGTGGTTACCAGGGACTGGAGGGTTGGGAAATAGAAGGAATGTTGTTTTAGGTACAAATGTGCAACTACTAGATGAATAAGTCCTGGAGATCTAATGTATAGTATAGTGATTATGGGCAACAGTATTATATCATAAACAACAAACTTGTTAAGAGACTAGATCTTAATTATTCCCAACACAAAAATGAAATGGTAATTATGTGACTTTTTTTTAACATCTTTATTGGAGTATAATTGCTTTACAATCTTGTGTTAGTTTCTGCTGTATAACAAAGTGAATCAGCTATATGTACACATATATCCCCATATTCCCTCCCTCTTGTGTCTCCCTCCTATCTTCCCTATCCCACCCCTCTAGGTGGACACAAAGCACCGAGCTGATCTCCCTGTGCTATGCAGCTGCTTCCAACTAGCTATCTATTTTACATTTGGTAGTGTATATATGTCCATGCCACTCTCTCACTTGGTCTCAGCTTACCCTTCCCCCTCCCCGTGTCCTCAAGTCCATTCTCTATGTCTGCGTCTTTATTCCCGTCCTGCCCCTAGGTTCTTCAGAACCTTTTTTTTTCATATTCCATATATGTGTGTTAGCATACGGTATTTGTTTTTCTCTTTCTGACTTCCTTCACTCTGTGTGACAGACCCTAGGTCCATCCAACTCACTACAAATAACCCAGTTTCCTTTCTTTTTATGGCTGAGTAATATTCCATTGTATATATGTGCCACATCTTCTTTATCCATTCATCTGTCGATGGACACTTAGGTTGCTTCCATGTCCTGGCTATTGTAAATAGAGCTGCAATGAACATTGTGGTACATGACACTTTTTGAATTATGGTTTTCTCAGGGTATATGCCCAGTAGTGGGATTGCTGGGTCGTATGGTAGTTCTATTTTTAGTTTTTTAAGGAACCTCCATACTGTTGTCCATAGTGGCTGCATCAATTTACATTCCCACCAACAGTGCAAGAGGGTTCCCTTTTCTCCACAACCTCTCCAGCATTTATCGTTTGTAGATATTTTTTTTTTAAATGAAAGCATATTTATTTATTTATTTATTTTTGGCTGTGTTGGGTTTTCGTTTCTGTGCGAGGGCTTTCTCTAGTTGCGGCGAGCAGGGGCCACTTTTCATCGTGGTGCGCGGGCCTCTCACCGTCGCGGTCTCTCTTGTTGCGGAGCACAAGCTCCAGATGCGCAGGCTCAGTAGTTGTCGCTCACGGGCTAGTTGCTCCGCAGCATGTGGGATCTTCCCAGACCAGGGCTCGAACCCATGTCCCCTGCATTGGCAGGCAGATTCTCAACCACTGCGCCACCAGGGAAGCCCTGTTTGTAGATTTTTTTGATGATGGCCATTCTGACTAGTGTGAGGTGATACTTCATTGTAGTTTTGATTTTCATTTCTCTAATGATTAGTGATGCTGAGCATCCTTTCATGTGTTTGTTGGCAATCTGTATATATTCTTTGGAGAAATGTCTGTTTAGGTCTTCTGCCCATTTTTGGTTTGGGTTGTTTGTTTTTTTGATACTGAGCTGCATGAGCTGCTTGTAAATTTTGGAGATTAATCCTTTGTCAGTTGCTTCATTTGCAAATGTCTTCTCCCATTCTGAGGGTTGTCTTTTGGTCTTGTTTATGGTTTCCTTTGCTGTGCAAAAGCTCTTAAGTTTCATTAGGTCCCATTTGTTTGTTTTTGTTTTTATTTCTGTTTCTCTAGGAGGTGGCTCAAAAAGGATCTTGCTGTGATTTATGTCATAGAGTGTTCTGCCTATGTTTTCCTCTAAGACTTTTAAGTGTCTGACCTTACATTTAGGTCTTTAATCCATTTTGAGTTTATTTTTGTGTATGGTGTTAGGGACTGTTCTAATTTCATTCTTTTACATGTAGCTGTTCAGTTTTCCCAGCACCATTTATTGAAGAGGCTGTCTTTTCTCCATTGTATATTCTTGCCTCCTTTATCACAGATAACGTGACCATATGTGCATGGGTTTATCTCTGGGCTTTCTATCCTGTTCCATTGATCTATATTTCTGTTTTTGTGCCAGTAACATACTGTCTTGATTACTGTAGCTTTGTAGTATAGTCTGAAGTCCAGGAGCCTGATTCCTCCAGCTCCGTTTTCTTTCTCAAGATTGCTCTGGCTATTCAGAGTCTTTTGTGTTTCCATACAAATTGTGAAAGTGTTTGTTCTAGTTCTGTGAGAAATACCACTGGTAGTTTGGTAGAGATTTCATTGAATCTGTAGATTGCTTTGGGTAGTATGCTCATTTTCACAATGTTGATTCTTCCAATCCAAAAACATGGTATCTGTTGGTATCATGGTATCATGGTATCCATGGTATCCATCTGTTGGTATCATCTTTAATTTCTTTCATCAGTGTCCTATAATTTTCTGCATACAGGTCTTTTGTCTCCTTAGGTAGGTTTATAACTAGGTATTTTATTCTTTTTGTTGCAGTGGTAAATGGGAGTGTTTCCTTAATTTCTCTTTCAGATTTTTCATCATTAGTGTATAGGAATGCAAGAGATTTCTGTGCATTAATTTTGCATCCTGTTACTTTACCAAATTCATTGATTAGCTCTACTGGTTTTCTGGTAGCATCTTTAGGATTCTCTATGTATAGTGTCATGTCATCTGCAAATAGTGACAGCTTTACTTCTTCTTTTCCAATTTGGATTCCTTTTATTTTTTTTCTGCTCTGATTACTGTGGCTTAAACTTCCAAAATTATGTTGAGTAATAGTGGTGAGAGTGGACAACTTTGTCCTGTTCCTGATCTTAGTGGAAATGGTTTCAGTTTTTCACCATTGAGAACGATGTTGGCTGTGGGTTTGTCATATATGCCCTTTATTATGTTGAGGTAAGTTCCCTCTATGCCTACTTTCTGGATGGTTTTTATCATAAATGTGTGATGAATGTTGTCAAAAGCTTTTTCTGCATCTATTGAGATATCATATGATTTTTCTCCTTCAGTTTGTTAATATGGTGTATCACATTGATTGATTTGCATACATTGAAGAATCCTTGCATTCCTCGGATAAACCCCACTTGATCATGGTGTATGATCCTTTCAATGCTGTTGAATTCTGTTTGCTAGTATTTTGTTGAGGATTTTTGCATCTATCTTCATCAGTGATATTTACCTATAGTTTTCTTTTTTTGTGACATCTTTGTCTGGTTTTGGTATCAGGGTGATGGTGGCATCGTAGAATGAGTTTGGGACTGTTCCTCCCTCTGCTATATTTTGGAAGGGTTTGAGAAGGATAGATGTTAGCTCTTTTCTGTTTGATAGACTTTACCTGTGAAGCCATCTGGTCCTGGGCTTTTGTTTGTTGCAAGATTTTTAATTACAGTCTCAATTTCAGTGCTTGTGATTGGCCTGTTTATATTTTTTATTTCTTCCTGTTTCAGTCTCAGAAGGTTGTGCTTTTCTACGAATTTGTCCATTTCTTCCAGGATGTCCCTTTTATTGGCATATAGTTGCTTGCAGTAATCTCTCATGATCCTCTGTATTTCTGCAGTGTCAGTTGTTACTTCTCCTTTTTCATTTCTAATTCTATTGATTTGAGTCTTCTCCCTTTTTTCCTTGATGAGTCTGGCTAATGGTTTATCAATTTTGTTTATCTTCTCAAAGAACCAACTTTTAATTTTATTGATCTTTGCTACCGTTTCCTTCATTTCTTTTTCATTTATGTCTGCTCTGATCTTTATGATTTCTTTCCTTCTACTAACTTTGGGGTTTTGTTTGTTCTCTTTCTCTAGTTCCTTCTTTCTCTAGTTCCTTTCTCTAGGTTCCTTTAGGTGTAAGGTTAGGTTGTTTATTTGAGATGTTTTTTGTTTCTTAAGGTAGGATTGTATTGCTATAAACTTTCCTCTCAGAACTGCTTTTGCTGCATCCCATAGGTTTTGGGGTCGTTGTGCTTTCATTGTCATTTATTTCTAGGTTTTTTTTTTGATTTCCCTTTTGATTTCTTCAGTGATCTCTTGGTTATTAAGTAGTGTATCATTTAGCCTCCATGTGTTTGTATTTTTACAGAATTTTCCTGTAATTGATATCTAGGCTTATAGCATTGTGGTTGGAAAAGATACTTGATATGATTTCAATTTTTTTAAATTTACCAAGGCTTGATCTGTGACCCAAGATATGATCTTTCCTGGAGAATCTTCCATGAGCACTTGAGAAGAAAGTGTGTTCTGTTGTTTTTGGATGGAATGTCCTATAAATGTCAATTAAGTCCATCTTGTTTAATGTATCATTTAAAGCTTGTGTTTCCTTATTTATTTTCATTTTGGATGATCTGTCCATTGGTGAAAGTGGGGTGTTAAAGTCCCCTACTATGATTTTGTTACTGTTGATTTCCCCTTTTATGGCTGTTAGCATTTGCCTTATGTACTGAGGTGCTCCTATGTTGGGTGCATAAATATTTACAACTGTTATATCTTCTTGCATTGATTCCTTGATCATTGCGTAGTGTCCTTCTTTGTCTCTTGTAATAGTCTTTATTTTAAAGTATATTTTGTCTGATATGAGAGTTGCTAGTCCAGCTTTCTTTTGATTTCCATTTGCATGGAATATCTTTTTCCATCCCCTCACTTTCAGTCTATATGTGTCCCTAGGTCTGAAGTGGGTCTCCTGTAGACAGCATATACTGGTCTTGTTTTTGTATCCATTCAGCCAGTCTATGTGTTTTGGTTGCAGCATTTAATCCATTTACATTTAAGGTAATTATCAACCTGTATGTTCCTATTACCATTTTCTTAATTGTTTTGGGTTTGTTATTGTAGGCCTTTTCCTTCTCTTGTGTTTCCTGCCTAAATAAGTTCCTTTGGCAT
Source organism: Eubalaena glacialis (assembly GCF_028564815.1). Classification (NCBI taxonomy): domain Eukaryota; kingdom Metazoa; phylum Chordata; class Mammalia; order Artiodactyla; family Balaenidae; genus Eubalaena; species Eubalaena glacialis. The sequence goes on along the minus strand of NC_083719.1, from coordinate 39,292,938 downwards.
TTGTTGTAAAGCTGGTTTGGTGGTGCTGAATTCTCTTAGCTTTTGCTTGTCTGTAAAGGTTTTAATTTCTCCATCAAATCTGAATCAGATCCTTGCTGGGTAGAGTAATCTTGGTTGTAGCTTTTTCTCTTTCATCACTTTAAATATGTCCTGCCACTCCCATCTGGCTTACAGAGTTTCTGCTGAAAGATCAGCTGTTAACCTTATGGGGATTCCCTTGTATATTATTTTTTGTTTTTCCCTTGCTGCTTTTAATAGTTTTTCTTTGTATTTAATTTTTGATAGTTTGATTAACATGTGTCTTGGCGTGTTTCTCCTTGGATTTATCCTGTATGGCACTCTCTGCACTTCCTGGACTTGACTGACTATTTCCTTTCCCATATTAGGGAATTTTTCAACTATAATCTCTTCAAATATTTTCTCAGTCCCTTTCTTTCTGTCTTCTTCTTCTGGGACCCCTATAATTTGAATGTTGGTGAGTTTAATGTTGTCCCAGAGGTCTCTGAAACTGTCCTCAATTCTTTTCATTCTTTTTTCTTTATTCTGCTCTGTGGTAGTTATTTCCACTATTTTATCTTCGAGGTCACTTATCCGTCCTTCTGCCTCAGTTATTCTGCTATTGATTCATTCTAGAGAATTTTTAATTTCATTTATTGTGTTGTTCATCATTGGTTGTTTGCTCTTTAGTTCTTTTAAGTCCTTGTTAAACGTTTCTTGTATTTTCTCCATTCTATTTCCAAGATTTTGGATCATCTTTACTATCATTACTCTGAATTCTTTTTCAGGTAGACTGCCTATTTCCTCTTCATTTGTTTGGTCTGGTGGGTTTTTACCTTGCTCCTTCATCTGCTGTGTGTTTCTCTGTCTTCTCATTTTGCTTAACTTACTGTCTTTGGGATCTCCTTTTCACAGGCTGCAGGTTTGTAGTTCCCGTTGGCTTTGGTGTCTGCCCCCAGTGGCTAAGTTTGGTTCAGTGGGTTGTGTAGGCTTCGTGGGGGAGGGGACTGGTGCCTGTGTTCTGGTGGATGAGGCTGGATCTTGTCTTTCTGGTGGGCAGGACCATGTCCAGTGGTGTGTTTTGGGGTGTCTGTGACCTTATTATGATTTTAGGTAGCCTCTCTGCTAACGGGTGGGGTTTTGTTCCTGCCTTGCTAATTATTTGGCATAGAGTGTCCAGCACTGTAGCTTGCTGGTCATTGAGTGGAGCTGGGTCTTAGTGTTGAGATGGATATCTCTGGGAGAACTTTTGCTGTTTGATATTACATGGAGCCAGGAGGTCTCTGGTGGACCAATGTCCTGAACTCGGCTCTCTCACCTCAGAGGCACAGGCCTGACACCCGGCCGGAGGACAAAGACCCTGTCAGCCACATGGCTCAGAAGAAAAGGGAGAAAAAAAAGAAATAAAATAAAATAAAATAAAGTTATTAAAATAAAAAATGTATTAAAAATAAAAAAATTTAGAAAGTAATAAAAAAAAAGAAAAAAGAAAAAAACGGACAGACAGAACCCTGGGATAAATGGTAAAAGCAAAGCTATACAGACAAAATCACACAAAGAAGCATACACACTCACAAAAACAGAAAAAGGAAAAAAATATATATACCTATATTTTTTAAAAAAAGAAGAGATCAACCAAATCAATAAACAAATCTACCAATGTTAATAATCTCTAAATACTAAACTAAGATAAACATAAAACCAGAAACAAATTAGATGCAGAAAGCCAACCCCAAGTCTACAGTTGCTCCCAAAGTCCACCGCCTCAATTTTGGGATGATTCATTGTCTATTCAGGTATTCCACAGATGCAGGGTACATCAAATTGATTGGGGAGATTTAATCCGCTGCTTCTGAGGCTGCTGGGAGAGAGTTCCCTTTCTCTTCTTTGTTTGCACACCTCCTGGGGTTCAGCTTTGGATTTGGCCCCGCCTCTGCGTGTAGGTCGCCTGAGGGCGTCTGTTGTTCGCTCAGACAGGACGGGGTTAAGGGAGCAGCTTATTTGGGGGCTCTGGTTCACTCGGGGGGTGGGGGGGGAGGGGCACGGAATGCAGGGCGGGCCTGCGGTGGCAGAGGCCAGCGTGACGTTGCAACAGCCCAATACATGTCGTGTGTTCTCCCGGGGAAGTTGTCCCTGGATCACAGGACCCTGGCAGTGGCGGGCTGCACAGGCTCCCGGGAGGGGAGGTGTGGATAGTGACCTGTGCTCGCACACAGGCTTCTTGGTGGCAGCAGCAGCAGCCTTAGCGTCTCATGCCCGCCTCTGGGGTCCGCGCTGATAACCGCGGCTCGCGCCCGTCTCTGGAGCTCATTTAGGCAGTGCTCTGAATCCCCCCTCCTTGCACACCCTGAAACAATGGTCTCTTGCCTCTTTGGCAGCTCCAGACCTTTTCCCGGACTCCCTCCCGGCTAGCTGTGGTGCACCAGCCCCTTCAGGCTGTGTTCACGCATCCAACCCCAGTCCTCTCCCTGCGATCCGACCGAAGCCCGAGCCTCAGCTCCCAGCCCCCGCCCACCCAGGCGGGTGAGCAGACAAGCCTCTCGGGCTGGTGAGTGCAGGTCGGCACCAATCCTCCGTGCGGGAATCTCTCTGCTTTGCCCTCCGCACCCCTGTTGCTGCGCTCTCCTCCGTGGCTCCGAAGTTTCCCCCTCTGCCACCCGCAGTCCCCGCCTGCGAAGGGGCTTCCTAGTGTGTGGAAACCTTTCCTCCTTCACAGCTCCCTCCCACTGGTGCAGGTCCTGTTCCTATTCTTTTGTCTCTGTTTTTTCTTTTTTCTTTTGCCCTACCCAGGTACGTGGGGAGTTTCTTGCCTTTTGGGAGGTCTGAGGTCTTCTGCCAGCGTTCAGTAGGTATTCTGTAGGAGTTGTTCCACATGTAGATGTATTTCTGATGTATTTGTGGCGAGGGAGGTGATCTCCACGTCTTACTCTTCTGCCATCTTGAAGGTCTCCTTCAATTATGTGACTTTTAGAAGTGCTAGTTAAGGCTATTGTGGCAATCATAGAGCAATATACAAATGTATCAAATCAAAATGCTGTGGACACAATGTTATTTGTCAAATGTATTTCGATTAAAAAAAAGCTTACTCCCTTCTATGCATACTTCATAACTAATGATGCCTCTTCCCAGTATTTGTGAACCAAACCGTGTTATTGATATGATGTCAATATTAAAGATTACCATTTGCATTCATGTGTCAGGCACTATGATGGATGCTTTACTTAAACCTTTGGAATAATCCTTCAAGGTAGAAATTATTATCCACATTTTACAGGAAAATACAGGGTTTATAAAGGGTAAGTAACTTTCCCAAAGTCATGAGACAGAACTGAGAGTCAGAGAAACTGCATTCTTTACGACATCATAAGTTTCCCACGTAAATAAGTACGTACCTTAATGTCAAGTAATAACTAGCCTTAAGATATAACCCTAAAATGTACATAGGCAAATATGCAAAATAGATTACCCAAAAGTGGTTAAAATTTGGAACTGGAGTCAGATAGATACAAGTCCAAATCCTGGTACCATCCCTTAGTAACAGCGTTGCTTTGGCAAAGTTATTTCATTTCTGAAGCTTCAGTATCTCATTTGTAAAATGATAATATTGGAACCTACTTCACTATCTTATAGGGTTGTGGAGAGAATTAAGTGGGAAATATGTATAAAATGCTCAGTATAGGACTTGGAACCTATGCATTCAATAAATATTAGAAACTATAATTTTTATCATTATATTCACTAAAATACAGAGATATTGGGAGTGGTGAAATGCATTAAAATCTATTTATTATCAAAATAACTAACGTTAAGATCTTTCATTTCTTATAAACTCACATATGAGATACTCAGAAAAAATAGTAACATTATCTTTATTTTCTTCTCCATTTTGGTGTTAATACATCCAATTCTCTTTTCTTTTTCTTTTTTTAATCATCAGTTGTTAAGAAATGTTCTCCTTTCTTCTTTTTCTAGAGCTCCAAGAAAAATATTCTGATTGGTTTGTCACAGGGACCTATTCTCATATTAGCAATTTAACTCTTCCTGGATAGGTAAGGGTTTTTTTGTTATAATTCGCTTTTATTTTAAAAATGCTTCAGTTAACTTTTACTCCTTTTCTCATTATTTGCTATTAGAATATCCCTAAAAGTAAGTGGAGTGCTACAAACTCTTTTAAAACTCTTGAATATATTGCCATAATGCTTTCCAGAAAGAGTGAGGGTGAAATTCCCGAGGCATTATATGAGAATGACCCCTTCCCTGCACCGCTGCCAATAGTATCTTAGAAGTAAAAATTCTTTTTAATTTGATAGGTGAAAAAATAACACTTTGTTATTTTAACTTGTATTTTTTTCAATATTAGTAAGATTGATTTTTTTCATAGTTTTGTTTTGTTTTGTTTTATTGTCTTTGAACTTATTTGTGAATTATCCAGTCAAGTTCTTTTGTACTTTTCCACTTGGATTTAGTGATTTTTATGTTCAGATTTATCACAGCACTTTACACATTGCTCATATTTTCTTTAACAGGTGGTAGGTGTTTTAAAAGTGGGCAAATGTGTAATATGGTGGTAGCTGTACCAAAAGCTTGAATGAACAAAAATTAGAAGTATCTGTGCCAATGCACATAAATTCAATAAACATTTATGTGTGTCTACCACGAGGAAGGTGCTGTAATGCCCCATTCAGTATAAAACGCATTCTCTGCTCTCAAGAGGCATCTAACCCAGTTGAAGACTGAAAACAGAACAGAATAAAGAGCTATAAGAGATGTGATTTGAAAAATAATTAATGATCAAGTAAGCAAGGCCTACTTCAGGGTAGGGAATGATCATTGTGATTTGTGTGTCAGGTAGGTTGTACTAACAGGTAAGGTGGGACTTGGGTGGTTTTGATGAAAGGAAGAGATGGGAACAAAGCAAATAAGTGGGTATATCATTTTGAGGATGTCATGAGAAAAAAGTAGAGATCAGAATTCATATGCTTTTCTAGGAAACTATGAATAGATACCTCTGCCATGGAGGAAAAGACCTTTAAGATCTATCTAAAGAGTTTAAGTTTTAATAAGCTTTCATCATTGTTGCAAATATGAGGCCTGGTTTTAGCACTAACTTGGTATCAGCTATCGTAAAGGTTTATCTGAAAATTTTCAAAAATAAGACCTACTTTATTAATTCACTGCTCTTTAGACCTATTCTCAGATGAAAGATTCCCTCTCAATTCAATGGGACATTTGGGATCCAAATGTAAAGCTGACTTCTATTACGGCATCCAGTAGTAATCATACCAGTTTATTTGCAGTGGCAAAGATAAGAAACCCTGCTGCAGAATGGCTTGAATAAGTAGGGGAATATTTTTCTCACAGGACAAGAAATCTGGAGATGGGGGAAGCTTTTGGCAGTGGTTCAGAGGCCCAGCTATTTCAGGACCAGTACGTCTCTGATTCTCCAGCTCGTCACCTCATTGTCACAAGCTTGCTCTTACAGCTCCCAGCATCATATTCACTTCCATGACAGGGTGATTCTGGCCAGGTCTTTTCTTATAAGGATAAGGAAAGCAAAAACTTTTCAGGAAACCCACAACAGTATTATACTGGTTTCTAATTAGCCAGAACTAAATCACACAACCTTTCCTAAATACAAGGGAAGCTAAGAAAGCATACAGTGTAGGGAAAAGGGAGTTGAGAACTGATGTTGAAATAGCCAGCCTCAGGCTCTGCCTTAGCAACACTACATGAAGGAAAGACCAAGAAATTATTTCAAGACATGGAAGCTTCATGGTTAGCACTGCAGTATCACGGAAGAGAAGAATATGGGTAAGAATGCTCAGTAACTCATATTAACAGCTTTCCAATTTGGGGTGAATAAAAAACAAGTGTAGAGATTCAGATCATTCTTGTGTAGTAGAGCTAAGTAGAATGAGAGTGCTGAATGACCAAATATTTAAAGTCTAAGGTAGCAAAGACCAAAGAAGTTCTTGAAACGTTTTTATTCTTTGTATTTTTAAGTGAGTTCAGTGTTGGCAGAAACCCATCACTGATACCCTACATTATTGATGGGGATATCTGCAAAGAGGCAGATGTTTTGCCAAGAAAGGGAATATGAATCATTGTATCTAATAAGATGAGAATTTTAGGAAACAGTCTACATAGCTCATGAGTGAAACTAGCAATTAATCTTGACATGTTTTGTAAAAGGTTTGGTTGCTTAACATTTCTCCCAAGGAATTTTTTTTTTAAGTTTGCTGTAGGCAGGAAAGTAAAAAGACTGACATGCAGGAAACTGAAGGTTCTTTCCTCCAAAGGCCAATTGTACCAGTTGCATATTGAAATATGAGGTGCATCACGATAGGAGATTAGACAAAGGCGTTCACCAATGTGCCCTCAGTCCCAACTTGCAGAAGGAAGTGATGAAGTGGCGCCGTTGGAGACAAGGAGCCATGACCAATTTATTGCTCCCTTCTAGATGTTGCATATGGATGCAAAGTTTTATTTATAAAGATAATTTATGTGGCAGTTGGGTTATGTGGTAATCACCAAGACACAGTGTCTAAAACTACACAATGTCACGCTAGCATGTAGACAGAAAATCTCTTGTATGGATTTACATATGAATGCATCCCGAGAGATGTGCTGCAGTCAGAATGCATCTGTTGACTCTCCACAGGCTTCTTTGGGAAGAGAAAATGAAAACTTGCTATTTCTAAAATTCGTTGATTGTTGCCATCCCCGTTTGGGTGGGTCTGCATTTTGCTAAAAATAAATGATGGAAATCTTTTGTCAATAACTCAATATAGCTCTCTTATGTTCCTTTAATTTTAAGCTTTAATTGACCTTAAAATGTTGATATTATTATTTAATATCTGTTCAATTCAAGTTTAACAGAAGTTCAAATAGAATATGCTCAGTGTTGATCAGGAACTTGGGCTAATAGTCAGAGCCACAATGTATATGTTTGATCTCAGAGCCAATATATTTATTGGCAACTTTTCTATGAAAACTGAAATGGAAATTTACATTTTGAAGAGAATTAGGGAACAACTTCAGCTTTTTGAAGCCCAGAAGTCTGTTCTCTCTGTTTTATATCTAATTTTTATATTCTTAAAATGCATAACCTGCACTGTTCAATTGCTTCCATCATATTGAAATTCACACATACCACTTCCTTAGATTTATACATTTACTCATAATTGACAAAGCACAGCCACTAGAACCATCACTAGATTTCCCAAGCCAACAACAGGAAAATAAAAGACAATTCAAGGATTGGAATTCCATAAATATATTCATTACTCATTGTTTTCTTTTCTCCACCCTTGCCCCACCTCTCCTCTTCTCTGGGCTTCACTCTCATTCAACCTCTCATTATTGCCATCTGTTGCTTTTTAGTAAAGTATTTCACAGAAATACACACTAAGCATTACATAAAATTCAAAGAGAGGAACATTTCCCAACATCTTATTATCAAATGCATGTAAATTTAACACCATAGTGAGATACCACTACAGGCCCACTAGAATGAATAAAATCATGATTAAAGGATAAAATAAAGAGAAAATGAAAACCTGAATATTTGTAAATTTAACTGAGTGTTGCCATCCACATTCGGATCTACAGTTTGCTAAAAATAAATTATGGAGATTTTCTGTCAATAACTCAATATAGCTTTCTTATGTTCTTTTAATTTTAAGCTTTAATTGACCTTAAAATATTGATTTATTATTTAATATCCGTTCAACTGATGTTTAACAGAAGTTCAAATAGAATAAGTTCAGTCTTGATTAAGAACCTGGGCTAATGGAGTCAGAGTCATAATGTCTATATTTGATCTCAGAGCAAGGTTGACAATACTGAGTGTTGGTAAAGTTGTGGAACAACTGGGACTCTCATGTGTTTCCAGTAAGAATGTACGATGTTATCACAACTTTGGAAATGAGTTTGGCAGTTTATAATGGATTTAAACACACACTTATAAGAGCCACACGTTACTAGTTCAGGTCCTCTAAGAAGCAGATGCCATGACTGGGTTTAGAGATGCAAGAAATTTGTTTGGGGAAGCACCTGTAAACAATAAAGGGGTGGGACCCAAAGATGGTGGGGATTGCCTTCAAACCATGATGCAGGTCTGACACTTGTGAAAAAGAGAGGGAAGGAAGAAAGGATTGGTAGAAAGAGTCTTGAACCCTTGTACAATTCCAAGAAAGATGAGGTCAGGAGCACTCAAGTCAAACTCATTCATTGGAGGAGTCCCACATCTCACAGGCATGGGTGGTCTCTAGTTCCCCCATTGTGCTGAATCACTGGCTCGGAAACGTGGGAAGCCTGTGGTGGGCAGCATGCTCTCTGTGCAAATGGTGGTGGATACAGAAAGGTGGCAGCTGGAGCTTTCTGTCACTGTGCTCCACAGTTTCAAGGCAACCACAACCCAGCAATTTCAATCACAGATTTTTTCCTGAAGAAACGAAAACATATATTCACACAAAGATATGTGTAATTTAATAGATTCCTTGTCAATTAGTCTCCAACACTTTATTGACACCTCTGTTATAGAACTTACCAGCTTGTGTTATTGACAATTATTATTAATCTAGTTCCATTTCTTGAATGGGAACTTCTTAAAAACATCACTTTATTTTATAGCTTTTACTCTCTAACTGCATCACCCAGGAGTTTTAAGTATGTACACACAAAGACTTATACACAAATATTCATAGAATCTTTACTCATATTAGCCAAAAACTGGAAATATATCCAACAACAGGTGAATGGGTAAACAAATAATGGTGCATCCATACAATGCAATTCTATTCCGAAAGAAAACAAAATTAACTACTGATACACATAACATCATGGATGAATCACAAAAATGTGTGCTGAGCAATAGAAACCAGACTTAAAAGATTGTATAACACATGATTCTATTTATTTAAAAATTTTAAAAAGGCAGACGAATCTATAGTGACAGAAAGCAGATCAATGGTTGCTGCAAAGGGGTCGGAGAAAACTTTTGGGAGATGGTGTTCTATATCTAGATGTGATAGTGGTTACATGGATAGATACATCTTTCAAAGCTCATTGAAACATACTTTTAAAATGGGTACATTTTATTGAGTGTACATTATATCTCAGAAGATTGATATTTTAAAGGTGCACTAGAATTTTATAAAATAACATTTTCCAATATTGGCTCTTCTGAAAATATGGAAGATTCAAGAGATTATTTGTTCAAAAATGTGGAAGATAAACAATATAGAAATAGGTTATTCCTTCACATTTGGTCATACATGAAACTGAGCAGCATATGGTCATGCAAAGTGTTTCTATAATGTGACATGATCAAAAATAATTTTAAATTTAAAGCAATTTAAAAAATCATCAATTCTCACCTTTTAAATACCAGGAAAAGTAAGAGGATATCACAGAAGTTCCTGATGTAAAACAGGTGAGTAAAATTCACAACTATATATTTTTCTAATCCTAATATATTAAAGAAACACTTGTCTTTCTGTCTTATTCATGAATTAAGGGACTCACATTCTCATTTCAGCCATTGAAAAAGGAAGAGCAAGAGGGATTTCACTCCCAGATGAGACAGAGGGCAAAAGAGTTATTATATGGATACCTGGCTTTAAAGGAATTCTTGGGAGCATATTATTGACAGTCAGTGCTATCGTTGAAAATACAGTTATTTTCACAGAAAAATGCAGCAGTACCAGCTTTTGGTGGCATCTTTTCCCCAATAAGCATCTTATCAATACATACCGAGGGACAAATGGAAGCCTTAAAAGAATAAGGTTTAATTCATAACCCCTACCTGAATAAAACCAACTAGAAATTCATATCCTACTGAATGTGGGTCACTTAAGACATTTTTAATCTAAATAGAACATGAAAATGCCTGAGCTGAAGAGTGGTCTAATTTAAGTGAGGAAAATTTCCTTTACCCTCTGCCTAGCGGAGTGTGAATCCACCAATACAAAAGGGGAACTGAAGCCAATTCAGAGATTATCTATGAATGTTTTCATAGGGATCATTATATTTAAATAATTACCCAAATATTCAAGCATAAGTTGAGTTAGGTAATTGAAGAAAACTAGATTAAAGTATCTGTTGTAATAGATCACAGTTTATATTTCTTTCTACCTTCAAAATGCTTAGGGACTTCTCTGGTGGTGCAGTGGTTAGGACTCTGCACTCCCAATACAGGGAGCCCGGGTTCGATCCCTGCTCAGGGGGCTAGATCCCACATGCATGCCGCAGCTAGGAGTTTGCATGTCACAACTAAGGAGCTGGTGAGCCGCAATTAAGGAGCCCGCGAGCTGCAACTAAGGAGGCTGCTGGCCACAACTAAAACCTGGTGCAACCAAATAAATAAATAAATAATAAAATATTTATTAAAAAAAAAAGCTTAAAATCATGGTAAAGGTGTAATATTGTTCATTACCTTTGTAGTGAAAGATAGACTGAATAAAAACGGGAATTTCTTCTTGAATCATCCAAATGTTTTTTCTACTTCCTATTTCACTTTGTTCTGTCAGAATCGATCTACTTTTCTATTCTTTTTGTTTAAATTAGAAAATTGATATAATTGTATACAGTGGTTTTTGTGTCCCCCCCCAATAAAGTGACAACATATTTGTTCACTAAACATTTATTAAGCACCTACTATGTGCCAGGAAATGCGTTACTCACTGAAGACAAAACAACATACTATATAGACATCTTCTCTTCCTTTGTGGAGCTTACATGATTGGAGCAATTAGAAAAAAAAAAAAAAAGAATAAATTTGTAATAATGCTATGAAGGAAAAACAACAGTCTGAGGACAAGAGTGATAGAGAGTCATCAGAGAAGGCCTTCTGGAGGTGGACCATTTAAACTGAGACCAAAGCAAGAGAAGAACCTATTTAAGTGATGAGCACTGGAATGGATCTTCCAGACAGAGAGCCTCTGGAGAGAAAGTGCTCAGATCTTTTGAAAAAGAAAAAGACTAGCAAGATTGGCACCTGGCAAATGAGGAAGAGAGTGGTGCTAAGCAAGGGTTGGACATGTAGGGATTTTTAGGCCTTGGTAAGAAATTTCGATTTAATTCTAAGTGCAATGGGAAATCACTGAAGGACCTTTACAAGGAAAGTGGTGTGCTCTATTAACATTTTGATAAGGTCACATTTCCTGCTGAGTGGATATTGGATTAGAAAAGAGAAAAGGCTGGTGAGGACACCTAATATTAAACTGTTGCAGGAGAGAAGTAATGATGGCTTGGTTTAAGGTGATAGTGGTGCATCAGAGAAAAGAGAGAGGGTCCATATGTGTTTTGTAGACAGCATATGCAGGATTGCTAACTGACAGACTGGGGCATAGGACAAGAAAAAAATTTAGTGTTGGTGCCTAGCATCTGGCTTCAACAACAAAGTGGATGATGGTTCTACTGAATGAGTCAGAGACAACTGGGAGAGGTAGATGGGCTAAGGGCGGTGAAGAATCAAAATTTCCATTTTGGACATATGAAGTCTGAGGTGACTGTAATACATCCAAAAAGAGATGTCAGGTAGACAGTAGAATGCATGTGACCCATGTGAGGTCCACAGATATAAATTTAGGAGTCATCAGAACAAACATAAGATTTAAATGCATAAAACTTAATGAGATCATTTATGGGTGAAGTGTAGAGTAGAAAAGTAAAACCATCACTCAGCCTGGAAGAATGCCAATATTTGCAAAGTGTGGTAGAGAAGAAACCAGCTAAGGAAATTGATAGAGAAGGGTCAGTTATAAAGAAGGAAAACCAGGAGAGAAGCGAGTCCTCTAAGACATGTCCTCTAAGTCAACAGAAGATAATATTTCAAGTAGGAAGAACACTATATGGAGGACAGAGTCAGATGCGGCACATGCAAGTTACTGGTGACATTGACAAAAGCGGTTTCAGTGGAGCAGTGAGACTAAAGCTGTGAGAAGTGAATGAGAGGGAAGAAGGCAAAGACACACATAGACAGTTCTTTGGAGAAGTTGACTCAGACTAGGAGAGATGCTTAAAAAAATTTCTTTAAGATGGGAAATATCCCAGCATGATTGAATGCTCGTGGTAATAGTCCAGAAGAAAATGAGAGAAAATGATGCAAGAAAAATAGTATCATCAAAGGAATTAGGAACTTGAGAAAGGTTGGAGGTGGGATTGAGATCTTTGGTGGAAAGAGAAAATTATCCTCCACAGTGACAGAAGTGAGGAAGGAGAACATAGGCAAGTTTTAGGTCTGGAAGGAGGAAGTTTAGAAATTCATATCCAATGGTTTGCTTTTCTGTATTTTCCATCCAATCCTCCCTAAAGGCTTCAAAGTTAGTACTAAATCCATCCTGACTTGAAAGATTAGCTCAAGGAACAGATTAAATGTACCTCAAATGTAGCATCCTCCTCTGTGGTCATTCCCTAGAAGATTGTCTCTGAGTACAAAGGAATCATTATTTTCATAGAAAATTAATATATATGGGTCACAATCACCATGCTGAAAAACACATGAAGATTTTCTAAAGAAAATTATGAACCAAATAGGACACTACATACTCCTTCTCTATACAACAGATGCTTGGTGCATGTTAAGGCACAAACATGTATTATGGTTATCTGTATCATATATCAATTGAAGAAAGTTCACATTTTTATTATTATTTAGTTGAATCCAGTTAGATGACACAATACTGCAAATATCTGTGATGTGAGGGGTATGGATGAGAGGTCATGACAAAGCAAAAATCACATGTGTCATGTATAGGGATGCTACCAATCAAGGGCTAAACCAACCCATTTTTCAAAAGGGCTTTTTCTCGGTTGTCCACTGCTCTACGAAACAAGTAAGGCCATCCCTCAAAACCTAGGAACATTCAGAGCCAGGGAATAAGGTCTTAAATCCAGGCAAATGATGAAATTACCACAGGATAAAGCTAGGACGGACCAGTTCATCTAATTCCACGATTTTCACATTTTTTCCCAAAATATTTTTTAATTTCCAGTGAAAACTTGCATCAAACAGATAAGAATTGTGCTCAGGACCAGATGCTAGGCCTCTCCCACATATTTCTAGGAGCCCCCAATGAACCTCCAAAGAACCATAGAGCTCCAGGGAGAGAGAGAGAAAGAATGAATAAGTCTAGTTAGTGACAGTGGCATTTGGATTTGCCTCAGACTCCCACTACTCAGATTCTCAGGCTGACAGGTCCACCGTGGGAGGCAACTTGAGAATATTTATTTTGGTTCTAGGACACTGACACCAGGAGCGAAACTACGGAGTCTTGGCTGACTCCAGCTCAGAGCACGTCTCCCGGAGGCCCCTTGATGGGTTCCTGTTGTGCTTGCCCATTGAGATAATTCTCCAAGTTGTGGGAAACCTAAACCAGCTTAGGCTGCAAAGCGTGCACTGGAGTATAGTACGCGAGCACTGCGCCTCGCTCCACGCACAGTGACATTAGTGGGACTTTTTTTTTTTTTGCACCCTTTGTAAAAAGTGGAATTAAATGATTAGGTAATAATAGTTTTTATTTTATGTGGCATATATGTTTAAATATATAAAAATTTAAATGTTTAAAATAATATATGACATGGAAAATGGCCTTTAAGTCTGTTTACATTTGGAATAATGCTCACCATAAATCTATAGCATGAGACAAAAGAACTGTATTTTTAAAATTGCTCTTCCTGTCAGAAGACAGTAGTTGAGAGTACTGATCCTATTGTTTGGGTCTGCCAAAAACAAATCTAACACAAGGATGACAGCATTTTTTTCAACATTAATGTAGATTTTTCTATATTTTGTGGCTCCATGGTCTACAGTCTCTTCCCCCCCCTTCTCTCCCACCCCCCCTCTTCTCCTTCTCTCTCTCTCACACACATGCACATGCATCCACACTCAATAATATTCTCCTTCAATTTTAATGTGCTTTGTTTGCTGTGCTGCTTCTTAGCAACCAGGGACCCTGTCATCATGGGGTGTTTCAAAATGCCTCCCATAGCATCTTATCTCTGCCCCCCATGGCTGCCCCTCTTCCGCAGTCTATCGTTGAGAATGGAGTATACTTTATAGCACCTGTCGTTATCCATCATCATAATAATTAGAAAATATAAGACTTCCCTGATGGTCCAGTGGTTAAAACTCTGCGCTTCCACTGCAGGGCGCGCGGGTTCTATCCCTGGTCCGGGAACTAAGATCCCGCATGCCAGGCGGCGCGGCCAAAAAAAAAAAAAAAAAAGAAAAAAAAATAGAAAATATATAGTAACAATAATGATGCAATAACTTATTACATAACCATATAAGTCTACATAACCATATAAGATGCTGCAAAAAGAAACTATCAAAACACACATACACCTTTGTGAATCACCTATGTAATTCAATCCCATGCTAAGTAGAGATGGCATCTGCACTGCCTGTATAACTGCCCAAACTTCCTCTTGCTCTCTTACATGCAATTCGGCTCAAGATGTTTTTTCCACATCTGTTGGAGGTAAAATTTCCAATTACATCCATGGGAATTGTGGGTCCAGCAGGAGAGAAGGAAAGCCCCTGAGAACTTATTCCTTTTCTATTAGACATCTAATTAGAAACTCTGACTTTAACACAATAGAGGATCATCCTTGAAGGCTACAATTTATATACTGAGGTTCCTTGGAGGAATTACTTTTACTTCAGTAAAATGATATACCACTAAAATGGGCAGATATTAATATACAAAAATTATAATGACTTTCAATAGACTGATGTCAAGGAATGTAATTCCTGAGATAAAGCGGAAATTAAGAGAAAAATCTGAACATAGTTCTGTTCTAACTTGGAATTCTTAAATAAAAAACACCATTCCACCGGTTTTTTTTAATATATCTTTATTGGAGTATTATTGCTTCACAATACTGTGTTAGTTTCTGTTGTACAACAAAGTGAACCAGCCATGTGCATACATATGTCCCCATATCCCCTCCCTCTTGCATCTCCCTCCCACCCTCCCTATCCCACCCCTCTAGGTGGTCACAAAGCACCGAGCTGATCTCCCTGTGCTATGTGGCTGCTTCCCACTAGCTATCTATCTTACATTTGGTAGTGTATATATGTCAGTGTTACTCTCACTCCGCCCCAGCTTCCCCCTCCCACCCCGTGTCCTCAAGTCCATTCTCTATGTCTACATCTTTATTCCTGCCCTGCAACTAGGTTCATTAGTACCATTTTTTTTTTTTTTTAGATTCCATATATATGTGTTAGCATACGGTATTTGTTTTTCACTTACTTCACGCTGTATGACAGACTGTAGGTCCATCCACCTGACTACAAATAACTCAGTTTCATTTCTTTTTATGGCTGAGTAATATTCCATTGTATATATGTGCCACATCTTTATGCATTCGTCTGTCAATGGACATTTAGGTTGGTTCCATGTCCTGGCTATTGTAAATAGTGCTGCAATGAACATTGGGGTACATGTCTCTTTTGAATTATGGTTTTCTCAGGGTATATGCCCAGTAGTGGGATTGCTGGGTCATATGGTAGTTCTATTTTTAGTCTTTTAAGGAACCTCCATTCTGTTTTCCATAGTGGTTGTATCAATTTACTTTCCCACCAACAGTCCAGGACGGTTCCCTTTTCACCACACGCCTTCCAGCATTTATCGTTTCTAGATTTTTTGATAATGGCCATTGTGACAAGCGTGAGGTGATACCTCATTATAGTTTTGATTTGCATTTCTCTAATGATTAGTATTGGGTTTAACACTGTTCCTGTTTCAAACACACAAGTGTACACTACACACCAGCTAGCCATTAAACTTAACACAATTATTATTCTGTAGTGTAGATGTTGAGACATCAGTCACAAATAGAAAATCCAAAACTAACATTTAAAAAAATGAGAATTTCCACAAGTTTGTGTTCCTTGTGTATTCCTGCTATTTTTATCCATTCTAAAAAATCAGGGCATAATACTTTTTTAAAAATCAGTAGATTTTTCATTTTTTTCATATAAAGACTACTGTATGAATGAAGACTATGTATGAAGACTACTGTAGAAAAATTTATGAATTTTTCTTCTTGTCATAGGTTAAAGACAACTGAGTTAGTAGTTCAAATAAAGAAATATTCTGTGACATAATCTTCACTAAATTGTTTTGAGGTCTTTCACAGAACCTTAAAAGCAAAGTGAAGCAAAAGTTTCTGTTAGTGTGCTAAAGTTACCAAAATTATGAAAGATTTTGCCATATATACTTCAATTAACCATTATGCAGAAGAGGAATTACTCTGCAACCCCCTTAGTTTCACTCCTTAGGGAAGAAAAGGAATTGTTATTCCTAAAATCTGAAGTTTTACTAATAAAAATGCAGTGGGAAAAATATATGGCAAAAGAATTTTAAAGGCTGCACCTTGAACTCAGAAACAATTTATCATATTAACAAATGCGTGAATAGAGTCCTTTATGAAGTGTTAAAAGTGAATCTGTTATATATAATGCCCACTTTTAATGAAGATGCAGGACACTGGCTGATCATACATGACTAGCACAGCTATAAATTGGTACATTTTTAGAAGGCAATTTGACAATAGAGATCAGAGACTTGACAACTACACATATACTTTGATTCAGCAACTATGCATCTGGAAAAGAGTTCAAGAAAATAATAAGAGTAGTTCACAGAAACTTATGTACAAAGATGTCCCAACAGTAAGAAGTAGGCCAAATAAATACATGACTAATCAGTGTGTGGAATACTCTGTAATTTATTTAAAATGATGAAAATCTATATACCAAAGTAGGGAGGAAACAAAGTCAGCAGTGCTTAAAGCTGTTGCAACCTGGTTTTCCCCTCACCCTGAAGAGGCCAGTTCCATAGAGTTCTGGGCACACCATGCCCCCCAGCAGACACTTCACGCAGAAAAGCGTCTGCTCAGTAATTTTATGTTGAGGTTTGTCTGCAGGAACATTGGGATAATTTCTTCAGGATTTGTGCAAAGGTCTTACTGACTTCAAGGGTTTAGGGCAGCAACGAAGGAAGAACTTTTTTTACTTTCCAGAAGACCAGGTGCACAGAGATGCACATTGGGCTTTATGGAGAAGAACCGTTAAGACTTCACTCACAAGGAAAAGAAGGTACTTTAGCAATACATTGTGCTATTAGAAACTTCATCATCAGAAGTAATTATTGGAAGTAAACTAATCTCGCCTGAGAGAGCAGAAGAGGATGAAGGGCAATGCATAAACTTAAGAAATGCCTATTTGTAAGTCCTAAGAGCCTCCAAGATCATCATTGAAGATACTGCACAATCTATATTATTTTAAACAACCAAAGGCTGTCTAATTTTTTATATATCACTTACAACTACTGGAGTATATCAGAAATTCAAAACTAATGAGCATCCACAAAAATTCAGACTCCAACAATCATTAATACTCTCAAGTAGGTTAATTACTAGGTGCTGGAAGCACATGCCACAGAATAATTCTTCGATTGAAAGAATAATATACCAGTATGGGTTTCTTGTTCATACTGACAGGAGCTTTACTAAATACTGTAAACATAAAGACTAACAAGATCACTTGTCTCATGATGTTCAGAGTTTGATGGAGAGGATAGACATATGAACAAATAACCAGAGCAATGAGATAATGGTGTAAGAGGATGAGCATCTGCTTCCAAATCATAAGCACTTAGCTTTAACTGGTTAGCTGGGAAGGCTCCCTGAACTGATGATGGTATTTGAGTTAAGAACTAAAGGATAAGGCTTTTCCAGGCAAACAAGTAGCACAAAGGCATTCAAGGTAGAAGGACCAGCATGTACAAGAAATAGTACGGCCCCTTTTGAGAATTCTATGTATTTTAATTCCAAGAGACTAGCTAATGAAAGGTAGAGTATGTAAGCTAAAGAGTTTTATATAGCCTGTAGGTGATGGGGCAATATTGAAATTTTACAAAAGTGTAATACCATACCTGCATTAGTCAGGGTTCTCCAGAAAAACGGAACCAAGAGTATGTACGTACATATAGAAAGAGATTTATTATAAGGAATTGGCTCACACGGTTATAGAGGTTGGCAAATCCAAAATCTGCAGGGCGTGCTGGCAGGCTGAAGACACAGGAGAGCCAATGTTCCAGTTCCAGTCTGAAGGGTATCTGCTGTAGAACCAGGAAGGGCTGATGTTGCAGATGAAGTCTAAAGGCAGTCTGTTGGAGGATTCTCTCTTGTTTGGGAGGGGCTGGTCTTTCCGTTCTGTTAAGGCTTTCAACTGATTGGATGAGACCCACCAACATAATGAAAGGCAACCTGTTTTACTCAAAAGCCACTAATTTAAATGTTAATCTCATCCAAAAACACAGAAACACCCCAAATAATGCCTGACCAAATATCCGGGCAACCTGTGGCCCAGTTATGTTAACACATAAAATTAACCATCACAATACTATATCTCAAATCAAGATGGAGTTATACCATGTGAAGTAGACCACCCAGCACCTTTTATACGTTAGTACATTGCTAAAGTTTAAAATACATGTCTCTTATTTACAAGCAGCTCATGCAGCTCAATATCAAAAAAACAAACAACCCAATCCTAAAACGGGCAGAAGACCTACATAGACATTTCTCCAAAGAAGATATACAGATTGCCAACAAACATATGAAAGGATGCTCAACATCACTAATCATTAGAGAAAAGCAAATCAAAACTACAATGAGGTGCACCTCACATCGGTCAGAATGGCCATCATCAAAAAATCTACAATCAATAAATGCTGGAGAGGGTGTGGAGAAAAGGGAACCCTCTTGCACTGCTGGTGGGAATGTAAATTGATACAGCCACTATGGAGAACAGTATGGAGGTTCCTTAAAAAACTGAAAATAGAACTACCATATGACCCAGCAATGCCACTGAGAAAACCATATTTCAAAAAGAGTCATGTACCATATATACCCTGAGAAAACCATAATTCAAAAAGAGTCATGTACCACAATGTTCACTGCAGCTCTATTTACAATAGCCAGGACATGGAAGCGACCTAAGTGTCCATCGACTGATGAATGAATAAAGAAGATGTGGCACATATATACAGTGGAATATTAGCCATAAAAAGAAACGAAATTGAGTTATTTGTAGTCAGGTGGATGGACCTAGAGACTGTCATACAGAGTGAAGTAAGTCAGAAAGAGAAAAATGAATACCGTGTGCTAACACATATATATGGAATCTAAGAAAAAAAAATGGTTCTGAAGAGCCTAGGGACAAGACAGGAATAAAGACGCAGATGTAGAGAATGGACTTGAGGACACAGAGAGGGGGAAGTGTAAGCTGGGACGAAGTGAGGGAGTGGCATGGACTTATATACACTACCAAATGCAAAATAGATAGCTAGTGGAAAGCAGCCACATAGCACAGGGAGATCAGCTCTGTGCTTTGTGACCACCTAGAGGGGTGGGATAGGGAGGGTGGGAGGGAGACGCAAGATGGAGGAGATATGGGGATATATGTATACGTATAGCTGATTCACTTTGTTATAAAGCAGAAACTAACACACCATTGTAAAGCAATTATACTCCAATAAAGATGTTAAAAAATAAAATAAAATAAATAAAATACATGTCTCTTTATTTGGGCAAAACAGACATAGACCATCTAAATCTAACACGGGATAGCTGATCTGTCTTGATGAAAAGAGGAGGATAGACTTCTTTTTACCGTATTAATGTAAACTAATTTTCCTGTCGTGCCCATGACTTCATGGAATTACTATTTGAAAATATGTTTGGATTCTACATTACTATTATAGAAGAAATATATGTCATATTTACTAGTTTTATAATGAGTGGTTCTGACTAATGATCTAGAGGTAGAAATCCCTTCATGTTCAGAAGACCATTTTTGGAATATTTAGAATCTATATTATATTTCAATAAAGGGCAATTAGTAACTTTGACAAACTAGAATAAAACAAAAAATAAAATAAATAATACATTTTAGGTTTTTTAATTAAGAATTTTGATTTGAAATGTTTGATATTAAGATATTTTCAGGTTTTTTAAAGATCAATTAATTCATCTCAGAAATATGATCCTAATTATTCTGAATGAGTCTAAAAGATTCACTGATACAGAGTGGGACCCATGTAGATTTTTCACCAATAATGACAGTTAATCCATGTATAGAATTAACTATGAGCCATGCACAGACATAAGATTTTCATATGTATGAACTCTTTTAATCCTCACAGTAACCCTAAATGTTAGGTACTACTCTGATCCTTGTTTTATAGATGAGAAAATTAAGACAGGAAGAGTTTAAGTGATTTTCCCAAGGTCAAACAGTATGAGGTGGACCTAGGATTTAAACTAGGCAGACAGGCTCCATATTCCACTGCTATACCATCTCCCTCTTTTACTGATCAGAACACATGTGTAAAATGTAAACAACAAGCTATGTGAGTAATATGCAGGCCCTTTTGGTTTGGTTTATACAAACAGTATTGTACCTGTAGTGAAGTTCCACCTTACACCCAAGCTGGGAGTCAGATATACTTGTCTATGTCTGGCAAACTGGTGGAGCAATAACAGGGGCCAACTAACTAAGAAAATGATGGAATTAGCTCAGACCCCAGCCCCCTCCACAGGTCTAGACAGGTGGGTGGTCAACACCAATGTGGCGGAGAGGTAGGTGTACATAACCTCGGACTGGGCAGAGCACACAGCCAGGGTGACCAGGCGAAAAGTCAGCAAGATCAATCAAGCTGTAGAATAAATCAACTATATTATAGTTTAGATCTGACTCTAAGCTCTTTTAGATGATTTTCCGATCACAGGGACTGATTATGGTTAAAAAAAAAAAAAAAAACTACACTAAAATCTTTGATGAGTTGAGCTGGCGAAGATATAAATAAGTTCTAATCACCTCACAATGATCTTAATACCTCTAGATCATTTTTTGTCAGAAGGAAACGAAGACTGCAAACAGTTGGAGTTGAATTATTTCATTGGTGAAGGAAATTCCTGCTTCCTGGACCCTCGAAGCTGCCCTGATTCCTTTCCTTCTAAATAACCGATTTTTTAACTCTTCTTTCTGTTCTGGCAGCTATCCAGTATCTCTTTTTAATTCTGGTTATCAAGAAGACAACCAATACAATATTATTTCCCCCTTACCTGAGTTCTCTCATTGTCTCTCAAAATCTCACCTTCATTTACAACCCAAGGTAAGTCTTACTTTGACTTCCATTGATTTCTTTCAGTTAGGAACCCACTTAGGAATAAATCTAATATGGTAGTACTTTGTAAATACAGATGTGCATACTAATATTATTCTGCAATGCATAGTTATTCAATGTTAGTATTTTTCCCCAACTATACCTATATATGGTATAGGTAAGCATTCAACAAATATAGATTGAATTGAATCATCACTATCAAATCTTATACTAGTATAATCATGTATAATTTATTCCATATAAACATTCTCATTATAATAGGAATCTTATTTTGTAGTACACTGCAAATATCTTTAGCAGAGGTCAAGATGTTTATCTTTTGGTAAGGAAAGAACACTCAATCTGGATGTCATGTTGTGGCATTAAATTCAACTTTATTTAAAAATGCATATTTTCTTTATAGCTTAAATCATATAAACAAAACATTATACTTTTTGCATTCTTCAGTGAGACCTCTACAACTGAATGCTGAGATATAGTAACTCTTCAGTTCTTTTAAGACTACTTATCTTGCAACCTAGCCTAAAATCAGCAAATAAAGAGTTCCATATGATCCAGCAATTTCACTCCTGGGCATATAACCAGAAAAAAAAATGAAAATGTTAATTCAAAAAGATACATGCACCCCAATGTTCACAGCAGCACTATTTACAATAGCCAAGACATGGAAGCAGCCCAAATGCCCATCAACAGATGAATGGATAAAGAAGATGGTATATTTATATACAATGGAATATTACTCAGCCATAAAAAAGAATTAACTTCTGCTATTTGCAACAGTGTGGATGGACCTAGCATATATTATGCTTAGTGAAATAAGTTAGACAGAGAAAGACAAATACTGTATGATATCACTAACATGTGGAATCTAAAAAATAATACAAATGAATGTGTATGCAAAACAGAAACAGACTCAGATTTAAAAAAACAAACTACTGATTACCAAAGGGGAGGGGGGAAAAGGACAAAACAGATAAGCAACAAAGATATATTGTATAGCATGGGACTTATAGCAATTTTCATCTAATAACTTTTAATGGAGTATAACCCTTAAAAATACTGAATCACTGTGCTGTATACCTAAAACTAATACAATATTGTAAAGCAACTATACTTCAATAAAAGAAATACATTAAAAAAATTTTTTTAAGTTCCAAACAGAAGCCCCAAACTCTATGTAATAGAATTTCGGGCAAGTTATTCCCTCAGCTATAAAATGAAAATGGGTCCCCTCAGCTATAAAATGAAAATGGGTAATAATTCTAATCTACATTATATTATATTATATTATATTATATTATATTATATTATATTATATTATATTATATTATATTATATTATATTATATTATAAGCATTATATTAAGAACTAAATGAGATAAAGTTACCAAAGTGTTTCCTGCAGATCGTGACACCAACATCAATAAATTTGAGAATTAGGTTGAGATAAAACAAACTCAGAGGGTCTACTTATAGAAAAGCTTCTCAGACGTCACTCAAAAAAATGTTTTACTCATCTGCTGTTTTTCCAGTTATCTATTTTCCACCCTACAACAGATTAAGAGTAGCCAATTAAAACAATGGTAGGGGAAAGCTCCAAGCAACCACTGTAAAGGTTATTCCTCCCCGCCCCCCTTTCCCCTTTGGTAACCATACATTTGTTTGTTTGTTTGTTTGTTTAATAAATTTATTTATTTATTTTTTATTTTTGTGTCTTCCTTGCTGCGCGCGGGCTTTCTTTAGTTGTGGCGAGCGGGGGCTACTCTTCTTTGCTGTGCGCGGGCTTCTCACTGCGGTGGCTTCTCTTGTTGTGGAGCACGGGCGTGCGGGCTTCAGTAGTTGTGGCTCACAGGCTCAGTAGTTGTGGCTTGCAGGTTCTTGAGCGCAGGCTCAGTAGTTGTGGCGCACGGGCTTAGTTGCTCCGCAGCATGTGGGATCTTCCCGGACCAGGGGGTGAACTCATGACCCCTGCATTGGCAGGCAGATTCTTAACCACTGCACCACCAGGGAAGCCCCATACATTTGTTTTTGAAGTCTGTGAATCTGTTTCTGCTTTGCAAATAAGTTCATTTGGATCATTCTTTAGAGTCCACATAATAAATAAATAAATATGAATTTGTTTTTCACATTATCTTTTTGTTTTTGATGTCTAATGTTAGTAAGTTGTATAACATCCTCAGTGCTCTGAATCATGTAAGACAATATTGATGTAGTTACTGGACAGACAATTCATCTTGTAAACAGATGATGTAAACTTACGGTATCATTAAATACAGTACAGTACTGTAAATGTATTTTCTCAATAACATTTTCTTTTCTAGCTTACTTTATTGTAAGAGTACAGTATATATTACATATAACATCCAAAATATGTGTTAATTGACTGTATATGTTATAGGCAAAGCTTCTGGTCAACAGTAGGCTATTAGTTAAGTTTGGGGAGTGTCAAAAGTTATATGCAAATTTTCCACTGCATGGGGAGTGGGTGCCCCTAACCCCTGAGTCCTTCAGGTGTCAACTGTATTTGCTATTGTTGCCAAGTCAGAAGCAAGTAAGATGAGAGTAGGACACATTTAGAGTTACCTTGCTGAAATTGAGGAAGCATATATAGAAAGTATTAAAAAGAAATAAGCATGAACCTCCAATGCAGGTATCATGCAAATAAAGCCCTGCACATTATATAGACTTGAGGGCCTCAGATTATTAACACACAAAAGAAGTGTGTTGAGTATACTATCAAAAGCAGTGGGTCTAGTCTCATGTTCAAATCATAGGTCTACCCCTTATAAGCTGGGTCTAGTATTTATTATCTCTGTAACCTCAGTGGCCCCAGCTATAAAAGGAGATAACAATAACTATTTTGCATGACTGTTTTAAAGACCAAAAAAAAAAAATGTGAAGTGCCTATTATATAACTGTATTCAGTACATTTTGTATAAGGAGGCAAAGAGGTAGATAATACAATTTAGAATGATTTTTCATTTAAAAATTGCCCCACTTTAAAGTTTTGCATTAAAAAAGGCTTCAATTATTTTGAAACTTTATTTAGGTAGAATTCCTCATTCTTGGACAATGCCAAATGAAGCATTACTACCTATGAATTAGAAATGCATACATCAGTTTTTAAAAGATCATAAACACAATTTAAAGGCAAATGAAAAAACATATTCATAATATATACTACAAAAGATTGATACCCTAATGTATAAAGATCTAAAAATTAATAAGAAAAAGTTGGGCCAAGTCATGAACAAGCAATTCAAAAAGAAGAATTACAACTGGACTATATATATATTTTTTTTTAATGTTAATTAAAAACAGTGAAATAATATTTTCACCTATGACCTTGACAAAATTTTTAAAAATTATTGTAATGACTACGATGTGGGGAAACAGGCTCTTTTACACACTACTGGGGATATTAGAAACAGTCTGCCTGAAAGGCAAGTTGTTAATTTATATCAAAAGGTTCAAAATGCTGTTCACTCTTTCATCCAGGAATACTAATAAATGTGTATAAGGATTAATAAAAAAGAATATTCATCTATTTGAGATATTGGAAATATCCTAAAGTTTTGTTCAATATGGAAATTGTAAGTAAATTATAATTATGGTTCATTCACATGAAAGAGTATATATTAATGGATGCAATCCTATTCAATGCTAAGGGAAAAGGAACAAACTACATATTGTATATTATACACTGCAATAATAGGGTATACTTTAAAAAACTATATGCATAGGTAAAAATTAAGATGAAAATGACATAAACGTGATAATAGTTGTTTGGAATGATTATGGATGATTCTCAGTTACTCCTTTTTGCTCATTTTCATTTTCTGCTTTTTTTCTTAACTTCACCATGTATTGCTTTTGCAATAAGAAAACTGAAACAAATGTACACTGATTTTTATACAACCTGAATACAAACAAGACTATTTATTCAAAAATATATAAAATATATATTTAATAATCCTACATTTACATACAATTTTGTGTGTAACACTTTTCCATACAAGATTGTCTGAAGCCTCTGTGACATGTCTATTATCATCCCAATTTAAGGATGAAGAAACTAAGTTATTTCAACACAGTCATCCCACTGATAAATGACAAGGCTCTGTCTTAAATGCAGCTCTTCTGAGTTTAAGGTCGAGGCTCTTTCTACCGCACTGAGAGCTGCCTCCCACTTAATCCCTGCATGGCAGTAAAAGAAGCCAACTAAGCATTAAAATATAGTATCTTTAGCATTTCTGCTCCAGAGGCTTGTAGGAGCAAGCCAGCATATCATTATTTTTCATTTCATTGAGTTTTTTTAATGACAAATTTTGACTGCAAACTCTTTCCAGAGTGGAGAGTTCAAATTAAAATGTCAGTCTTGATTCAGTGAAGATGATTTACTTTCAAAATATTTAAGGAAAATATTTTCATTAAAACCAATATGATTGGATGTTAGAGTATATAAATGTCATGATAAGTTCCACCATTTAGCAAAAAGACTTCAAGCCTTATTAGACAAATCCTGAAACTTTGTAACACAGGAAAACATTCGTCTCATTAAAAATATACATGTGCATATATATATTTACCTAAATATTTAAAACGTATGCAACAAGTACAAGATCCAGATACTTTAGTGTGTCAGTGTCTGTAACAAACAATCCAATTTGCTGACAAGCAGTCTCCAACAATTGTTGACAATGATAGCATCTATTAGACTTCTGTTCACTACTATCTCTCTCACTGATAAATTGCTATGCATTTTGCTAAGCCTCATTTCTTTCCATATATTCGTATTAACTCCTCTGTAGTTCTTTTTTTAAGTAGGAGATAGATACAGAATTTTGAGGTTCACTTTAGTCTAGATTGACAGTCTCCAGGCAAAACAAAATCTCTCATTAGTCAAAAAAATTTCACAATTTTTGATACCCTTACCACCCTACCCCCAAATGGTAGAGCATTTCACAAATAATTTTATTAGAGCCAGACCTTCTGGGCAGTTTTAATTTGAATTTAAAACTTCACCCATAATTGGACAGAGATCTCTTCAACCATGGTGCAAAGATCAATACTGGCTTAAGAGAAGTGGCTTTTGCACAAATTCCATTTCACCTCCCCTTCCTTCTCTCTTCTAGGACCTAGAATGATCCCCACCCTATCCTTTGCTCTCTCAGTAGCATCACCCTTTGCCTTTACTCTTCTCTGAAATTTTCAGTAAGGATGAGAAGGAAAGGGCTTCTTTAGTTCTTCCTCCTCTGAGGATTCCTAAGTACTCTTCTGCGGCCCATGGGAAACTGAATCAGAGCCAGAAGCTATAAGTTGATACTGCATTGCACTACCTTACTCTCCTCTCTCCCACCTAGCCTCTTAGCTTTTATCTTTATTTTTCTGCTTCTCATAAACACCACTAACTCTCCTTGAGATTTCTCCAATATGACCTAGTCCTAAAGGAACTGAAGGTGGTCTCCCAATGACACACTCCGGATCATCACAATCTCTGTTGCTTCTTTTGTTTTGTTTTACTACTTGGACCACTGCAAGACCCCTCCTCAGACATACACATGGTTTAGCAAGGGTATTATATATGTCTTACTTGTAAGTGGTATTATTGCATGGGTAAATTCATTCAAAAAGCACAATTTCAAATATTTTTAACTGATTCAAGCCAATTGCCAAAACACTTAAAAACAAGTAGTCTACTGAATTTAACCAGATTGCTTTAACCATTATTTACACATGGCAAATCATGATTGGACAGCTCCATTAGAAATCGAAGCAAAGAGGCTTTTGGTAATGTTGAATTCCAGGAGGGTTCACTTCGTCGATCCAAAATTCAAGTAACAATGATTTATAGAGAACTTAGATTCTAGTACTATGCTAAATTCATTGAAGATTCCAATAGAAACATAAGACAAATTAGGTGAGAACTCAGGAGAAGCATACATAAAGAATTTAGAGAACAATGCAAAAATACAAAATAGTGCAAAATTAAAAGGCGATCACCAAGGTAAAAGCCAGAAATACTAAAGAAATTCTCATAAGTGAAATACTGGTAAGGGAGGGCTCCATTGAGGATATAGAACTCAAAATGGACTATGTAGATTAAAAAAACATTTCAGGAAAGGACATGAGACAGGACACAGAGTTGGAAACTAATAACCATGTAAAGGACTGGAACTAAAAATTATAAGTAGATGACTTACATATCTGTTTCACACAATATCATATGGGGAGATTCAAAACAGCCATAAATCTTCCCTTACCAGAGCTAAAGTCTGTCTCTCCACCTCTTGGATCAGGGTTGTCACTGTGGCTTCCTCTGGCCAATGGAACCTTAGCAAGCATGACACGGGCGGGGGCTCGAGAAACACTTCCACCTCGGGGCTTGCCTTTTACTATACTTGGTATCGTAAGACCACCATGGATGGAAAAGAACCCAAGCTAGCCTCGTGGAGGATGAAAGATGAAAAGACCCCAAGGAGAAGTGAGGTGACACAGACAACAATCAGACAGCCTCCAGGCAAAACCTGCCAACTGCCATTTGTGTAGTAAGGCCGGCCAGCCTGCCAGCTCGCCATGGACACGTGAGTAAGCCCAACAGAGAACAGTGGGGCCAGTCCAGACATAGTACCTTGCCAATCCATGGAATTCACACACACACACTCTTGAGTTTTTTGTTTCTTCCTTCAAAACTACTATCATCCAATTAATCACCTCCAAACTGATGATGCAGCTTTCAGTTTTTCCTTCCAAGCTACCTTAACCACTGCTGTCAGACTAGCTTTTCAAAAAAGCACAGCTTTGATCCTCTCACTCTTCTGATTGCAAACTCCTAATAAGTATTCATTCATTCATTCAACACATTTATTGATCACCTGCTAGGTCACAGCCACTAATCTAGATGTAGGAAATACAGTTTTTAAAACATTGTACAAACTCCCTGCTTCACAAAACTGACATTCCAGCTCATCATTTCTACAGTAAAGGCTCTCCAGTCTGACTCCACATAAGATCACTGGGGGAGTTTTACAACTATGTACTGAGCATAAACAATGGAATGACAAATCATACATTGTTTAAATGGATATCTATAGGGAGAGGAAGTAGATAGGCTGGTGGGACAGGCTAAATTACTTTGACAATAACTTGATTTGTAAATTTAACTTTGGAAACATGTAAATATTCTACATAATTATAAAACAAAATTAAATTTATAAATTAATCTCTCAAATGAAAATAAAATAAATGAGCTTTAATACATAACCAATTGCTGGTGCAATCAAATAGATGAACTATTCAAAGTAACTTTAAATCAGAGCAAATTGACTGTATATCCCTACTGATAGATACACTAAGAACAAAAAGATAACAAAGTTACCAGTAATAATATCATTAGAAAAGATGTTATTATTGTTAATCTGAAACTTTTGTGTGTTCACTATAGGACAAAGCAAATAGTTCATTATAAAATATTCTCCTTCTAACATTCCTGGTGTCATTGAAAGGTGGGATTCGGGGGAGGCCTGGGGTAAAGAAGATACCAACATAAAATAAACCCTGTGGTACTGAGTTTGAATGGAATGTATCAGTATATATCTGTGATGTGATGGTATCTTAGAAAATAAAATCTTCCCTGGTTCTTTCCATTTAAAAGGCTTAGAAACATGGCCTAATAGCAATGTAAACCACTAGTATCCAGATTGTAATCTTAAAATATGGTTTCCTAGTGAAAGATATCAGAGCTCCACTGCAGGTTTGGGACAGGAAATGTACATGATGATCCTGAGACATCTTGTCATACTAGAAAGTAAATAATGTTTCAAATACTACTAGGGTCATGTCAGAAGAACTCTGGAGCCAAACTGAAGAGGTTCCCACCAGGCAAAGAAAGAACAATCTGAGAATCAGTAACAGTAACATTGTAATGGACTGGAATATCCCAAACATGTTTAAATTCATAGTAATACTAAATAAACAAATTAAACAAATTAATTAGATAATTGAATTCACTGCATGATGCTAATGAACAAATTCATTATTTTTGAAAACTGGTAAATAAGGGAAAGAATCATGTATCCTGCCTTTCCTGTCTAAATTGTACCACCTTTTAAGCAACTAGTAGATGAAAGGAAATGTCTCTTTGTAGAAGTATTTTAGCAAGTTAATGAAGAGACAACAGAATATTATCATTTTGCAATTTCTATTAAATTAATGGCTCAAGGCATGGCTCATCAGTGGTTGCTAACATCTTAATAAGACAGGCAAACAGATATTATAGGCTCCTAATGAAAGAACACATCACGACCTAGAAATTAGTCTTGAAAAAAAAAAAAAACTGGAACTGAAATCTTATAAAACCTCTGGATCCAACTATCTATACATGACTAGAAAATATGCTAAATGATACCATAGGAATGAAATCAGCAAATTGCAGAGTGAGGAAAACTCTGTAGGACAATCTAGTTTCTTGAACAGAGAGAGAGAGAGAAATGGAGTGGGAACATGTATTATAGATTCAAAGAGACATACCAACCAATCTTATTGTATAGGCCTTGTCAAAATCCTGAGTCAAACGATCTGTAGAAAACTGTACACGTACACACTCACATTGATGAAACAGTAACTAATTAAAACACAACTGGCTCTTTCATGATATTTAAAAAATATGGTACGATGGCACTTTTATGTCCTTATTTAGAGATACATGCTGAAATGTTACAGATGAAATTTTATAATGTTCAAGATTTGCTTCAAAACAATACAGAAGATGGGGAGGGTGGTAGGGGTACAAGTGAAACAAGACTGGCGGTGAGTTTACAATTGTTGAAGTTGGGTGATGGGATGGGTGTTCACTATCTTGCTCTGCCTACTTTTATATATATTTAAATCTTTCCATAATAAAAAGCAAAAAATATATGCATTGATACAAAGGCCCCACTCTCAGAAATTCTAATTTAATTGGCCTGGGGCTCAGGTGTGAGAGAGAGAGGAGTAGAAGAGAGGAAGAGGAGGAAAAGTTGGGGGAGGAAGAGGAAGAAAGAGAAAAAATGGAAAGAAGAAAGGAATGGAGGGAGGGAGGGAAGAAGGAAGGAAAGTAGGAAGAAGGAGGGGACTCTCCCTGTGATCCTACTGCATGAGCAGCCTGGGCTAAGAGCCACTTGTCTACCCTCCAGCCATCCCATTACTTCCAATTACCCAGCCATGCCTGTGTTTCTCAGTCGTTCCCTCAGAATTAACTAGGATCCATGTTAAACATGCTGATTCTGGGAACATGGACATTTAATAAGTTCCACAGGCCATTCGCTATCAACTCAGGGTGAAACACCCGCCCCACCCCGTGCTCATCAGAGCAGGTCTTCCCATTGCTCTCTGCATGCAGCCCTCGTGCTACCTCTCCCGAGCCTTTGTTCATTCTACTCCTCCCTTCCTCCACCTGAAATGCCTTCCCCTTATCTTCATCCAAATCCTCCCTACTCTGTAACCGAGTTCAAAAACTGCCCCTCCATGAAGCCTAATCCCTTCAGCTGAAGTGATTCCTTCCGCCTGTGAACTCAGTTTTTCCCCCTTGCACAGGTT
The DNA here is from genome assembly GCF_028564815.1 of Eubalaena glacialis. Lineage (NCBI taxonomy): Eukaryota > Metazoa > Chordata > Mammalia > Artiodactyla > Balaenidae > Eubalaena > Eubalaena glacialis. Next base: position 39,262,160 of record NC_083719.1, on the reverse strand, counting down.
TACATCAGTTTATATATAATGCTTCAGCTCCTTTACTCAACAATAAGCTGCTTTGGGTCAAAGGGCCTTTTTTTTATACATATTTTTGTACTCTCACAGAACTTAGACATTCAATAAACGTATATGATATCAATGAAGCAATGAAAGCATAATAGCTGATGACAGCCAGAATACTTATCCAGCAAGCTCTCTTCTCTTAAGGACTAGTTACCATCCCCATTCCACCTTCAATATACAAAGAAGCACCTCTCAAGGAAAGGTGCTACTGGAAGGAAGGCAGCTCAAGTTAAATGACTATCAGCATTTCTCAAGAACCAGCTAAATCAGCTATAAAAGCTTAACTACTTTCTAAATCAAAATGCCACTCTTACCGTTTTTACAAACTAAAGAAATTGGTTTCAAGAAAAATATTTCAAAGTACTATTTTGCATAGAAAAACTGTGTCCGAAAAGTGTTAAATATCCTAAGAGGTTTTATAAAAATGTAAGTAAATACGCCTTTCTGTATAAATGTGTTGCAATTTTAGGAGGCTTCTAAAGGAAAGGGATATGTATTTGTAAAGACCTCTACTTCAGATTCCCAAAGGAAAGAAAAAAAAAAAAACTTTCAAACTCTGACTTGGGAGGGTTATCATTATAAATTAATGCCTGGCACTCATTGAGAGCCTACCATGCTCAGCAGTTTGTCTGATTCTCTCTCCGTCTTCTCTGAGTTAGGGTTATCCATGGTTTATTGAGAAGAACACTGAGATCTGGAGAGGCTAACTGCCCAAGGTCACCCAACTGGCAGAAGTGGGATTCAAGCCCCTGTATGAGAGATTCTTTCTTTCTACAGACCTCTGTCTTCTCAGAACTCTGCTGACTATTGAGAGTAAAACCACAAACACTAGGGAAGGGGATGGGGAAGAGGAGGGAGGGTGGCTAAGAGGATGAGAGAGAAGATGAATGAGCAGAGGACTTTGCTGTGAGGCAAATCTAGGTTCATATCTTACTACCTTCCCTATACTGAACCTCTCCGATCTTCAGCTTCTTTCTTTGTAATAATATGGACCATTTGGAGCTGTTGTGAGGAATGTGTAAGACGGAGCATATGAGGACCCTGACTCAGTAAATGGAAGGTGTTGATAAAAACAGCCAGTGCGGTCAACTTTGGTCTTATGAACAGGATGTCCTTGTAGATTTCTCGTTACTGGGCTATCAACTCATTCAGTGAAATGAACTAACTGATATTTCACCCTTCACAGATTCTGCTGAAATCACATTATACCACCTAATTTGTTGTTCTTTGGGGAATTTTCTTGTCAAATATCTTAAAGCATTATATATATTTAAGAGCGTGTAATATTTAAACGCTTCACCTTCGTTTAACCCCAAACTCACGAGCAAAACTGCTCTCAGCAACCTCAGTCTGCATGATCTGTCATTTAGGCAGAAGGCTCCACTCTGTACACAAATCTTGCCCAAAGGGATGTGGCCCAGGAAGGGTTAATACAGTACACCTGTCACAATTAGCCTCTCTAGCAGTCCTTCTGCAGCCTCCTTTGCTTCATCCAGGGATAATGATGATCATTATTTTTCCTAGAGAAATCCTTCCTAGAGGCTCAGATCCAGCAGAAGGGAATGGTCTGGGGAGGGACACTCAGCTTGCCATTTCTCCCTCATCTGTCTTTCCCTCCCTAATTTGATTGGTTTTACCCTAAACCAAGGGGTAAGTGTCAACCTCTTAGGATTCCAAGAAAAAAATTCTTTTCTAAAATCCATCTGTACCATCCATGTAGGAGGTACACAGGAGGTTTTACAGAGTGGTCTGAGTCCATGGTTAAATTCTGAGGTGACACAGTACTTAAAGATGCAAACAATTCTGCCTTTAATTGGTGTGGAGTTTGAATAACTGAGTCAATAGTCAGAGGTACCAAGAGAGAGACCGAACATTGTTGATGATTTATCATTTTGTTGACCAATTATAGCCACAGACATTATTTATAGAAAAATATTTACAATCTCTACATTGTTTATGAGAAACATAAATTACTAACCAAAATAAACAATTTGTAATTTGTGGGTTTCTGTGCACAATCTTTAGTCCCTGAAACAAAGTGTTTCACTAGCACCTTCCTGGACCTGAACTGAAGAAAAAAGTAATGAAATTAAGTGTTTATTTATAACTTAGAAATAAGTTTACAAATATTCTGACAGAATGATTCAGATGCCCATACTAATGAGCACACATATTTTTTTCTGGAAAATAGTGTGGTTCTCCAACCTCCACGATGCTGAAAATCTCTTGCTCTCTGGGGGAATCGTTCACCTACTAATTTATGAAAATACTTTTAGTCTCCCTTTATTCACAGAGAGCTAGGTTTGGAGAGCCTACCCTTTTAATGTAGTACAACATTTCTTAAAACTTAAGTTCATTTATGTTTTTCTAAAAGGTATGCACAGATGTTTACACTTTTAAGAATATGGCTATTTTTTACATAAATACAGAAAATACAAGACAGAAATATGATATTTAAGACTATGTTAAAAGTATAGTCTTGCTATGGAACCAGCACTAAAACAGGATTTTTATTGTTAAAATCTCCCTGAAAGCCCTCTGCATTTATGAGATTAAGCTGCTGTGAGGTCTCTTTTATCTATTCCTGAAATTATTTTGTCAGTCTTTTTAACTATCTAAGTATTTTTTACAGTTAGAATTAAAAACCCAAACCTATCATTAGGGTTCTTACAAATCCTCTGTAGAAAATCTGTTTACCAAGGAAAAGAAACAGAAAATTTCTTCTCAAGCAGAGGATGTCCTATAACCAGAAATGATGTAGGAATAATGCAAATTACACATTTTCCGAAATTTATATTTTCTCTCTTAGAACGATATAGAGGAAAAAATTCTAACCCATTATGTAAGAAAAACTTGGTCATGCTTCCAATACAAGGGCTTAAGCTTTCTTCAATGCTCCTGTACTGTTCTTCACTGGATGCTAACATTAGCATAATCCTGAATTATTAAGAAAATTAGAGGTCAGATTTACTTTACAGGAGAATTCAACCTATCTATCTGAATCAGGCCTGAGAGGGTCGTAGCATTCCAGATGTGAGCCTGGTGGTAGGTGTAAAGTGCACCACATGTAGAGAATGTGCACAGTAAGGAAAAAGACAAATTACCCAGAGCTATTACTGTCATTAGTTCCATCAGCCTGGGAAGCCCTCCCACGGCATTTTCAGTGTAGTGTGTGGAGCAGGCCTGGGGCTTATCACATCTCGCAGGGGGTCGTCTTCTGCCGTGCATAGCCACATAGCTTGACATTTCAGTAAAAAAAAAAAAAAAAAAAAAAAAGTCTGGGCCTTCACTCTCTGTGCAGGCTTCTGTTTCCCAGCTCCACAACTAGTAGCTCAGATAAAGGGAGCCAGCCCACTGAAGACGCAATCATTTATCTGATGGCAGAATTGCTAGCCTTTCCAGAGGTGCACACCGTTCTTTCACACAATCAGTTCTAAGCCAAGGAAAATAAGCCTGTGCTACTGTATTGTGCCAGAAGCTCCTCTGGGGGTTGTTTCATTAATCTTTTGAATATTTTGCCATAATTAAAAGGTTAGGAATCTATGCCACAAGAAATGTGATGAAATTATTAAGCATACACCATAACGTTAAATGGACTGTGCAATGGTAACCAGTGAGAAAGGCTTAAGGAACCACTGATGTTAACAAAGCCATTTTCTCAAGATGTTTTTGATTCTGAAAGTGCACGTAATACTTACTATGGGATATCAAGCAGAAAGGGCATAAAACAATACATACACATTATAATCATAACTGTATGAGAATCTGTGCTTGTGGGAAGTTATATGTAAAAAAGAAATGGGTTGTGTTAGGTAGGGTGGTATGATTTTTAAAAATTATCTTTTAATCATTTGCTAAAATCCCTTTAATTCTCCTCAGTTAAAGGAAGCCACAGAAGTATATATACACAAGCATTCTCATGAAGGAAACTGTAGCCACAGAAAGGAAAACAAGTGTAAAAATATAAAAACAAGAAAAAACATAAAGACTCAGTATCCATCTCAATAGGGAACAAAGAAAAAGATGCAAAGAACCAAGTAAATTCATTCACGAGAATAATACTTTTCTTATACCCTTCATAATATAATAATAATCCTACATAGTAGGCACACTTCAAACTGGTCCAACAAGCCATTCCTAAACATGTGGAAACAAGTTCAGAGAAGCTAAGTAACATGTCCAAGGTCAAACAGCAAGTGTTCATATCCAAGACTACTGCCTGACTCTGTCTTTAACCACTAAATTGCACCTCTCTCAATCTCTGTCTCTCTCATCATTATTTTATTAAGGTCCAGTCATAATTCTGAAATAGCCCTCTTTTCCGTTCCTCCCTTGCCCGTAATAAAGCGGTGCAATTCTCATCTGACTTTGGCAGGTCTGATATTCACTCATACTTTACTATACACATACAGTAAATAAATACTTGAGTACCTGCTCTGTATTGGACTGGTTCTGGAGATACAGAGCTGAAGAAAATAGACCCTCTGGAGGCTTACAGGCAAGTGGGAGATAGAAACAGGCAAGCAGGCAAGTGCAGTCTGTGATGGGAGCTCATAGCTGGGGCATATGACTTCGGCTTCTTGAGGAACTGACATCTGAACCGGGAAACTGAGGGATGAGCTAGGATTAGCAGACGAATGGTGCATTATAAGAAATAATTCCTGTGGAGGGCCAGGTGGGGGAAAACAAAAAGAGGACAAAAACAAAAGCAAACAAACATGGTGTATTCCAGAAGCCGAAAGTGACCCATATAGCTGGACTTGGCGTGCAATAATAACCATAAATACTTTGTTGTGCCTAAACTGTATTATTTTTTGAAGACTTGGAGGGTTTGCTTTTCAAGGAAAAAATTATTCATGATGTCAAAAAGCAACATTTAAAAATTTTTAGGTTTTCCCTCATTTCATGTCAACAATAAAAACCTCTTTGTGAATGAGCACACCTAAATTGTTTTGTTATGCAAATTACCTGTGCAATTAATTTAAATATCATTATGTCTAGTTCCACAAATTCTGAAACCTTGGGCAAGTTTTCTTGACTGGAGGTTACTTTTCTCTTCTGCAAAATGGAATGAACTTATCTTACATGTTTATGGATGAGAAAGAGAAACAATATGAAACTAGCACCTAGCCAGGTGCCTGGTACATAGAGGACAACCATTAAATAATAACTGTAGTAGGAGAGTTTGGAAAGCCTAATGCCCATAAAGTATCATTTTAGTGACAAGAAGAAGAAGGGGGGGAAAAAAAGAAGGAAGCGCCATTTGCTCACCTGCCTCACACCTTGTTCCCAATACTGACTGGCTGTTCAAAAATATGATTATTTTCCTAACAGCGAACTTCAACTGTGTTAATGACTCAAAAGGCTTCCTGTCTTTCCCGTACTCCATATGCATTCATGCTGCATTTAAGAATATGTGCTACAGATCAATGGCTACAGATCAGAATGGAAGGCTTGATCCATTGAGGATAAGGCCTCTAGGCATGGTTAGAACATTCCTAAACTTAGGAGGATGTGTCACAAAAGTTCTCATTCACTGCCTATGTCATCTAGCCACCTATGTGGCTTATGCACAGCTTGCTATAGAACTAATGAGTTCAACTCCAAGAGGTTTGGGGACTCTTGTAGAGCGTCCAACTGTTGTGAATTTATCCTGGTATGTTTCTTTCTGAGATAGTTTACTGCAGCATGCCTTACAAAATCAAGACCTTTATTTAACTCTACAACTTTCTAGGCTATGTTGCTTATACACTCTTGCTAAGCAATACTGACTGATTCAGGCTGCCATTCTGAGTAGTGGTCAGTGGGGAAGAAAATGATCCTCATTAACTCTCAAGTATAAAAATAGATTTATCATCATCATTTTGAAGAGAAAAGATTTTTCTCTAACCAATTGATTTCAGAAAGCCACTTTTCTGAAAACAAATGTAGTTTGGATTGCTGTGGCATTTTTTTCCACAAAGAGAAACAATCAAGACATTGTCTTTGAAAAAAGACAATTAATATCAGGTGATATCAAATTAATCTAGCAATAAGAGGTAAATTACATTTCCACTATTAATATACTTTCCACATGATGTGCATTTTGGAAAGTTTATCACATGAACACAGATGATATTTCATTCAGAAAAAAAGTCAAAGATTATATTGGAAAGTATTTTATATGCCAATTCTGGATTCTACAAGGAATAGAATAAATAAAACCTTTACAATTATGGAGGTGTCTTCATTTTATCGTTTGATGCACTTTAACATAATCCCAAAATTAGAGCTTTGGGGGAAAAAGATGGAATCTCTATCATTTTAGGGGAAAATAGTATTAAAGAACTCACCAAGACTAAACATTTTCAAAACTGAGTAATTCAACGATACTTACTGAAGTCTTTTGTTTTGTCTTTACACACTTGTCCATACTACACCTAGCGCATTTAGCTATCAGATGAGTGTTTCCCATTTCCTTTATGTTGGCCCTCAAAATCAAGTAAGCCTTTCTCTTCTTCCTCCATTCATTCCTACCTCTACCAAAGATTTTATGTTTTACCTTCTTGTGTACACAAATAAGGGGGATAATTAATCTTTTCAAAGTATTGGATGGGGGATAATTAATCTTTTCAAATTATTTTAACTACAAATAATAACTAACCTAGTGTGTTTTTATGTTACTAGATTTAGTCTTTACTTTTCCCTCTAAAGGGCCTACATTATAGGCACATCTATAGTGGTACCTATAGAACCCAGCATTTCTCATAGAGCAAAGTAAAACTAAGAGAAACTATGAATTCTTGGTAGGCATCCATTCCATGAGAGGCAAATTGTAGCAGATATTATTACTGGTTTTCTCATCCCATGGACACCTCCGTGATGCAAAACGATATACCATCTGATTCCCCAGTGTTTTCAGACTGGCAAAGCATCAGCTGGATGATGAGTCACAATACAAAATATATGAGGTCTTTGCTTCTTGCCACTTAAGTTTCTAAGGCCCAACTGATTTTTTTTCCCTTACTTCATGTGGTTTTCAAACCTGTTGCTCTTTCCCAAAGTGTTTTCAGTTGAGTTTTTAATAGTACGATAATATAGAGCCCAAGGAATATTACTTTCTGTTGAAACATCACATACACTAACCTACCGTCAACAAAACTAAGCAAATTGCTAACCTCTCACAGTTTTACAACATGCCAATAGGACTTTTTTCTTTTAGGTTTTTGCCTAGGTTCTTATAATTACTGGATAATGACCTCTCCATACTCACTTTCTTTTGACAGCTTAGTTCTAGCCTCTGGGATTTTAACATCTAATTGGTTTGTCTGCTTAGATTGTGGATACTTGAGTCTTCCTGAACTCAGCAAAGCCAGACGGCCAAAGGGATTAAAAGCATTTTAGGTAATTCTGTCCCCCAGAGCCCTTCTAAAATAGAAGTACCAGACTCTGGTACTTCCGTCATTCTTCACAAACCTGGTAACTGGATTCAGCGAATACTTTGGTTATCAGAACAGCACTCTATAGAATCACTGCACTCAATAAATGTCCAATAACAATGGTGAAGAGTTAGATGAACTATATTTAAAATATTTCCCCCTTAATTCCCCTCCTAAATCTGGCTTCCATCTTTGCCTCTTTATGGTATCCAATGATCTCAATTCAGCCAAGTTCAAAGGCATTTTCTCTGTCCTTATCTTCCTTGATCTTTCTGATGTATGGGGCACAGCTTTTCATACCTGCCCCTTTGAAGGCTTCTGGCTTTAGTTCCTGAGACATTTCTATTGTCATTTATTTTTCTTCATCATCACCCTGATCTCTTCACTTATTTCTCACATTTCTTTGTCTTTCTTTTTTCCTTATACCTTTCCAGTCACTTTTCTTCCAAACATATCTTTGATGAATACTGTTTTCCTTGTGTCTTCCTGCTTTTTTTAAAATTCTACAGAGATTCTTTTGTTTTCACTAAGTTGTGTAAGTTAATAATTTACAGATACCTCTCTAACATTGATCCATTTCTTTCCGTACATCAAGGACATGTTAAAACTCAAATATACAGTTTCAATATAGAATTGATACAGTACATACATTATCTCATTTTCACTTTTTCAAGTGCTCACCATGTCTTCAAAAGTCACTTCTTCTGAGAAGCTGTACTTGATCACTCTACTTCAAATTCTGTCCCCCTTTTTTTTAATCTGCTTGATTTTTCTTCATAGCATTTGTTATTGCTTTCACTGTAATGTGCATTTATTGTACGTCATCTGAATGCATAACAAAAATATAAGCTTCATGAAAGCTTCATGTTTACTGCTATACAGCCAACACATAAAATAGTACATAGCATGAAGTAACTACAAGATAAATATTAGAATGGGTTAATGAATGAGTAAGTGATTAAGTAAATAAATGCATGATTCATTCAGAATCTGTCATCCAGATTCAGAACCTTAGAATCATCCTTGATTTCTTACTACCTCAATGCTCTAGTCTATATCCTGTTGTATTAGGATAATAAGGCTAATTACCAGCCTAAGGCTAGGCTGATGTAATAAATAGACCTAACAATACTTCAGTGGCTTAACGAAGATAAAAAATATTACTTCACACTTATAGTTTGAACTGTTTCAGGCTCCACTGGGCAGCTGGGCAGCTCCATTCCCTGAAATTATTTAGAACATTAGTTATTTCCACCATGTTGATCCACCATACCTGTAGGGCACTTTCCTCATCTGTCCTATTAACGCTGGACTTTCCTGGGTTCCAGCCAGTTAGAAGGAAAAAGAGAACATGAATGAAGCACATCCCCAAGCCCAGAATAACCTACATTATTTCTGCTTAGATTCCATTGGCAAGGATGTGATCATGTGCACCCCACACACACCTGTAAGGGAATCTGGGATATAAGCCTATTATACAATAGCTTATGAAAAAAGGGAAAAACAGATTCTGATGAGACAACTGCCATTCTCCTCCACATCAGTCAATTTCTCAGAATATTTTTCAGACCAACTCCTTCCATTCTCTTCCTGCCAAATCTAAAAAAGTCCTTCCCTTGCCTGAACCACTATGATCCTCGACTTGTTTTTTCTAGCCTTTAGTCTTTCATCTCACAAGCTTATCTCATTCCAAAATCCAAATGACTTTTCCAAATTATAACTGTCATTTTTAATTTGCTGTCTCAAAATGCTGCAGCTAGCAATTCCCACATATGTCAAGTCAGAATTATTCGTTATGGATTTCAGTGCTCATCACCTTCCAACTTTACTAGGGTAAAGGAGAAAAAGATTCTAAGAGATAAAAAAATAAAATAAATGAGTTCAGCACATATTACATACGCTAGTCCACGTTCATGGATCTATTTCTCCTAAAGTTTTTTAGAAAGGAGTCTTAAATTTTCAGTTATGTAACATCACAATATTTTTTTTTCTTCAAGGCCCTGGATATAGGTGACTTTCAGATCAGTGTTTGATGACGGAATTGGAAAGTCACAAAATAAAACTGCAACGAGAATTTGCCTTAAAAACAAACCTGTTATCACTAGAACATTAACCTAAGCAATTAAATTCCCTCAAGCAATAGTTTCTCTATAATCCTTTTGTAAAAGCCCATTTTTAAGGCAAAGATTCTCACTATGTGATCTGGGGACTTCTGAGGAGGTGTCTCTGAAACCTTTTCAGGGGGTCTATGAGGTCAAAACTCCTTTCATGGTAATGCTAAGACATTTTTTACCTTATTACTTTCATTCTCTCATGAGAGGACATGGACTTTTCCAGAGGCTACAGGATGTGTGATATGACCACAGTTTGAATGAGGAAGCAGATATGAGAATTAAGCTGTCTTCTATTAAGCCAGATATCTAAAAGATTTGCAAAAATAGAAAACTATACCACTCTCTTCTTAGAGAACAGAACTTATGGTTACCAGGGAGGAAGGGTGGGGGGACAGGATAGTTAGGGAGTTTGGGATTGACATGTACACACCACTATATTTAAAATGGATATCGAACAAGGACCTACTGTAGAGCACAGGGAACTCTGCTCAATGTCATGTGGCAGCCTGGATGGGAGGGGAGTTTGGGGGAGACCATTGGATACATGTATATGTATGGTTGAGTTGCTTTGCTGTGCACCTGAAACTACCAAAACATTGTTAATCAGCTATACTCCAATATAAAATAAAAAGCTAAAAAAATTTTAAAAAAGAAAACTATATCACTCTTCTTACTAGATTTTTTGCTTTGTAATCTATACTTATTTTTCATTAAAAAGTAATTTATGTGATCATATAGCACATTATTTTAAATAAATAATAAATATTTCAAAATCATCATTTAAAATTTATATAGTAAACACTGACAAATATAACTCGCATAAACCAAAACTTTTTGAGAGCCTCAATAATTCTGAAGAGTTTAAAGGGGTCCTGGATCAAAAAGTTTGAGAGTCACTTATTTAAGGAGATAAATTACAGTTTTGCTAGTCAATTTCACACACCCACTGCACCATTCAGCATCTCCCCTCAATTCCTGGAAGTAAGGAGAGTGGACCTCACTGAAGATGTTTATAAAATGGTTTCCATTCTCTGATCTAATGTAGTCCTCACTGAAGCCATCAAGGACAAAGTATTGTTTCTTTGATGTTCTGCTCTTACACATATGAGGGAAAGACAAGGGAATTTTTTTTAATTTATTTTTTATTTTTATTTTTTTTAACATCTTCATTGGAGTATAATTGCTTAACAATGGTGTGTTAGTTTCTGCTTTATAACAAAGTGAATCAGCTATACATATACATATGTTCCCATATCTCTTCCCTCTTGCATCTCCCTCCCTCCCACCCTCCCTATCCCACCCCTCTAGGTGGTCACAAAGCACCGAGCTGATCTCCCCTATCTCCCCGTGCTATGCGGTTGCTTCCCACTAGCTATCTATTTTACGTTTGGTAGTGTATATATGTCCATGCCATTCTCTCATTTTGTCACAGACCTACTAGAGAATGGACTTGAGGATATGGGGAGGGGGAAGGGTAAGCTGTGACAAAGACAAGGGAATTGAGAATTGTGCTGAGAAACAGGTAGAGAGGTCATTAGGAAAACGGGCTCAGGGCAGCTCTCATGCATAACTAATGACTGTAAAGTGCTTTACAGATAGAAAAGTGTCATGTCATGGCAGAAACAACCACTATGCGTCTCTTGCTTTAGGAGAAACTGCCTCCTTCCCTGATATTCCCTATAAAGATTTAAAATATGCTTAGTCTATATAGTGGTTCTAGAAGATTTTAACTTGAATAACCAAAACAACATTCATGATGAACAACATTCATCATTTATATTCTTGGACCATCACTCAATTCTGTAATGTTACAGATTCAATTCTAATACCAGCCACTTAGCCCGGCCCTCGAGAAAACTCTATGCCACGGCCAAAGGCTGCCATAATACAGGTTACAAATGCACACATTTATCCACAAGAATGATTTCATAGAGTCCATCACCACTACAAAATGAAAACAAATAAACAAAGCATTACTTAATTCCGGTAGATAATTCATTAGAAACAAGGTTCTATATGGTGAGTAAGCAGTTTATCACCAGCTTTGGTCCTAGATCTCAATGGTAGAGAAGCTGTATTATTTGCCTGGCCTGGCAGGAATATTTCTGAACAATCAGTTAACTAATAAGGATTACTCCTAAAATTCTAAAAGGTGAGGGAAAATATTTTTAGGCCTTTTTAAAAAAAAATTAATGCATTTGTTTTTAAAGTCAATTCTAATCCTACCACTTCATATGCTGATTTTCACCTGTGAGACTAATATATTATCTAGGCCTAGGTGTGACTGAAATTATTTCTTAGGTCGTTTTGGCCTTGACATACTTGCTATAAAGACATTGCTGGGTGAAATACCTCCAAGCCCTGTTTTGCAAATGACACATTAACATTAATGAAACTTATGAATCCATTGATGGGATAATAGAACTAAAAGGTGAATTTCTATTGGTGATATACAATCCTTCATCCAAGTGTTCAAATTCTGGTAAACAGGGAGAAATTTGGCCATGCATAAAATGCCGCAGTGACTAGTATCTGTGAAGCTGTAAAGACTTCAAGGATATAGCATAGTCTTAAAAATACGAAATGTACTTTGATACAAAAATGAAATTCTAAGTAGTGATCTCTAAAATATTTCCATACATTACTGAAGAAAGTAAATGATTTCAGGATTTATTCAGCATTTTTATTCTCCAGAAACTGATAATCAGTTTCATTCTCCAGAAACTGACAATAATGTATTTTCCGCACTTAATCATTTTAGACATCAGCATTCATTGTTAGTGGAAGAAAATTACTGTATTTTACAAATAAAATCACTCATTTTGTTTCATGAATTAAATCTTAAATGTTATTTAGGTTGCCAGGCTATTTTTATTTCAAGTATTTCTTCTTGAGAACTTATATCCCACAACAAAAACTCTTGGACAAAATTTTAAATAACTATAATTTATAGTCTGTGAGTTTAAAATGAGATTTTAACTATTTAGCCCACAAGCACTTTCCCATTTATTGCTTAAAATATACTGTTTCAAAGTATATATGCTCTCTTCCCAAATAAAACTCTTTTTTTTCCTATTTCCTGCTAGTTCTCCCCCGAAGTCAGATATTCTTTTTCCTTTGCTAAACCTATTTTTAAAGTAAACCTCCTGTATATAATAAAAACAAAGTAATATTTGATCTAATAAGTAATTATTGAAAATTTTAAGGCAAAACATGATCCTAATTAAGTGTGGGCATTTTTTTATTAATGGTAAAGAAAACTTATTTAAAACTAATTGAGACTATAAGTAATCTAAATCATCAAAATAACTGCAGACCAGAATCTGCACAAGTAGCATTTTGCCAGTCATGTCTTTACTGTGCTCTGAACAACTGTTTACAGTATGATATTACAGAACTGTGGAAAAAAAAATAGATGTAACATTTTGAAGAAATTAATTAAAAAGCTATTGGGAAAAAGTAAAATCCTTCATAGCCCCTAAAAGTTCATTCCCACCATATTTTACCTTATCATATTCAGTGGCCTGTCTAGTATTATCTCCATATACCTGCTAAGTTTAACAAGTTTCAAACAACACATTGTATTTGTGACAGGTCAAAATAAACAGCAACTCTTACCCATGAGAAAAAGGAAAGTCAATGCCTGAGTTACAGTTAAGGATTATTTTCTGGAGAAAGAAAAAAAAAAAAATTAAGCTCCCTACAGAAATTCTTTGATTTCACGAAACTTGGGTTTTGTCTTTTTTCATTTGACACGTTTGTGAGACTGGGACCAGGCAAGGAAGAACATGATGTGAATTTGCATACCTCCAAAGCTGGGAGATGGTGTTGTCTGTATTACCATCACATGAAGCAAATAACCAAATTTTCTGACCTCCACTGATGGTTAGTTTTCAAACAGAGGCAGCCAAAGACACACACACATACACACATACATTGTTTGCAAACTAGAAGAATAGTAACAAGATGTAACTAGAAACTCTCCCTTCTTTTTGAAACAAGAGAAAAACCCCACAGGGAAGGACCAAAATTATAATTAACTGCATGCTACTCAATTAATTTGAAATGCAAGCCACAAAATCCTTGGTTATAAATCCCCAAGCTGGGTTATTCGTCATTCCAAAAAGGGCACTGCAAGCTCTGTCCCAATGGTCCCCTCGCTCCCAAGTGGATGGTAGTGCCAGCCTCTCTGTGGTGGAAGCCAGCTGGAGGATCAAGGCAGGCTTCCACGGTTTGCCCAGTGAACTGGTCACGAAAACACAAGAAAGTGACGCCACTTCTTGTGCTTGCTGGGAAAGAAAGGGCGCTCCGCCGCTCAGGGACACTCTAAGATGGTGACGCATCTTTCTCGGTACACGGTGGGGGGCGAAGAGGGGAGAAGCTTATTACTGAACTAAATGTTTTTATTTATTGCCCTTGAGTCAGAGCCCACTGACCCCGCAGACCGTAAGTGGTATAGCGCAGACCTGTCATTTCCAGGCAGCAAGAGGAGATACTGGATTAGTCTAGGACACCTCGCGCTGAGCTTTCTCCTACAGCCCGCCACCCCCTCGGCCTCCGAGGCGCGGATAAAGATGCGCGCCGCGCTGGGGTCTCCGGCGAGCCCTGCCCAGGGGCTGCGCGGGGTGGGGGGGGCACGGGACCGCATGGCCGCGCGCGGTGGCCCGCGGGGACCGAGCGGACGGCTGGGCTGGCGCGCGTCCCACCCGGTGTCCGAGGCCCGCCGCCACGCAGAACGGCCCGGCTCGGGGCCGAGAAAACAAATGACTGCTTTGCGGCCCTCCCCATTAAACAATAAAGCAAGCTGTAAAGGCCTCAGGTGCCGTGTTTGTTGTGCCGTCTGCGCCGCGCTGTGGCTCCGGCCGGGGCGAGCCGAGCGCAGTGGGCCGGGGAGCGCCTCTTCGGCTGATTCCAGGGAAAGATAAGGAGCCGCCGAGCCACCAGCTCTGTCTAGACTCGCGACCTCACAAGTCAAGCGCCTTGTTTGGATTAGCCCTCCAGATCTGCCAACCTGATCAACCCCTGAAAGAGAAGGGCCCAGCAACACCCTTTTTTCCTCTCCCGGACCACGATTGTCCCTGCTTTAAGGGATCAAGGGCTGACTTGCCTGCGGGAGTCATGGGGCTGGTTAGACCGGTGTCGGGTCCCCCATTCCTAGCACCCACCCACCCCAAACCCGAGTGCAGCCCGGCTCTGCCCTGCCCGCTGGACATGGGAAACACTTTAGAGGGGAGACCACTAGGAAGACCGGAAAAATAAGTTGCCAACCCAATCAAATCCACAAATAACATCACCCTGAAATGAGCATGAACTTTTGCTCAGTGGAAGGGAAAGAGGGTCCTAGGCGTGGAGAGGGCTGAGCGGAATCTCCCCGTAGGGCTCTCGTAAAGCTCAGGTCAAGGTGCCTTTCTTCCCATCTGGTGAAAAGCAGTCTTACCCCCAACTTTCCCCCCTAATCTTAGGCGTCCTCTTTTGGAGAAAAAAATGGTTTTCTTTTTAGAACGCTTTGCTTATCATTGCTGAGCGCTTTTTCAGAGGCATAATTAAGCAGGAAGATTTGCAAAATAAATGTTAAAAAACTAAAAAGAATGAAGTACTCTGAAGTGCGGCTCCGGGAGAGGCTGGCTTCTCCAAGGCATAGAAACTGGCTTCTCGGAGCCAACAGCTTAAGCGCCATAAAAATTAAAGGATGTGATAGTAACAATGCTCACAGCAAACACTCAGCAGCCTTCCCTCCTGCCCCTCCCCCTCCTTCGCTCCCTGTGAACCAACTTCTCTGTCTACACTTCAGAAGTCTCCGGGAGGTGTGGAGAGATCCTCCATCACGACTTGGGACATTGTAAGCTGTGAAGTTTATGTTTGTGGCGCCTGGGCTCAACCAGCCATTCAGTGGCTTGCTCGGTTATCAAGAAAACAACAATCAGAAAAGATCAGTAAACAGAATCGGCTGCCAGCGCCCTGAATTAACTACTTACACTTTAGTTTAAAAATACCCACTCACACTGTACAAGTTAATTGTTTTTATTTTAAATAATTAATGAGAATTCAAGATTTGTAGCCATTTTTTGAAAGTAACACTTTTAAAACAAAGGCACAAAAATAATCCCCTCCCCCTTTCTCCCAGCGCCCCCAAAGAAAATTTGACTTGCCTTGTTGTGACATAATCTTTAATTGTTGATTAGCAGCGAGGAAGTAAATAGCCCTTAATGAATAGAACCCAAGCATAATTTGGATTATAAATCTCCTTTACAAAAGTTGACTAAACTGAACTTTACAGATAAGAAAACAAGTACTTTCTGCTTAGTTTACTTGTATTGGAGGTGAGATTAAACTCAAACTGGCTGGGTTCCATCCAAACTTAGCTCTTCTGGTGGTATGGACCTAGTTTTTACTTTTTTTTTCTCTTTCTTTTTTTTTAAGAAAAAGGAAAAGGCTAAGTAAATCCACATGGGGCTTATAAGAGATATTTCAATGAGATCGATCTTATGGCTTAAAAATTCAAGGTGCTAGAAAAATGCCAAGTACTTTGAGGTACCTCAAAAGCACATTGTGTCTTTCTGGCTTTTAGCCAAAAGGATAAGATAGACCAAAAAGGGGGTCAATAGATAGGTTTAACAACTTGATCAGGGTGAAGAGCCGCAGAGCAACACAAAATCATCTATTTAATCTTGAATTCCAAAAAAGTTGTGAATTGGGAAGTGGGTAGACACACCCACACAGAATCTCAAATAACCAGAAATGTTATTTCAATGAAGAAAAAAAAAAATCTCTTCAAATATGATTCTAACTTAGAAAGGACCTTTTTTTTTTTTAATGGTAAGAAAAGCCAGGTCCATTTGATGAAAGGAAAAGACAGAGACAGTAAACTGATACAGAGGGTTATTGCTCTGAACAATAGGGAGAAAAAAATCCTGTCTTTTTAGGAGTATAGATGTTGATATAGATTCCCTGATTTAAGGAGAGCGTCCTGGATGTTTTTAGTTGCATTAAATTTTAGCTTGCAGAAGCTGGAGGAAATGAGTCATAATGTCCAGAAGGAAGAATTCAGAGTAATAAGGGGAGGGAGGATCAAAGATAATGGCAAACAGGAGGAATTTCATTAGAAGAGCACCGCTCAAAATTCGGTCTCCAGAGGTGTGCAGGGAAAAGGAGAGTATGGGCAAAAGATGGTTTGCAAACAAGAAGACATTTCAGCTACACATTGTAGAGCACACGCTGAGGAGTCTAGAAGGGAACACACCTTTCATATGAATAATACAAGAACTGGAATGCTATCGACCCATCAATCCATTCTCAGCCATCAGGCAACATATATCTTGAATCTAGCAAGTGAAACCAAATCATTCAACACTTCCCTCCCAAATTACTGTACTTAAATTCGAGCTGTGGACTTCAGAACAGACTGACATCTATATATGTAAAACATTATCTCCCCACACACAAACCTAATCTTAGAAATAAATGTCAGGATGAAAAACCATCACAAAGATGTGTGCCTCACTTAAGTACCTCTATTGCATTCAAACCCTAAATAAAGTTTTCTTTCCAAGTCCTAATGTTTTCAAAAGTGTCTACTAAAGGCTATGGCTGGGAAAGGGAACTTAATGGTTTTCAAACCAGGGCTTGGGCTATCAGTAACTCTGCACTCCTGACACCAATACTCATGTTGTACCTGCCATCCTTGCACTTATTAGTTAGTCGTCTCAGGTATGACGGTGAGCAAAAAAGGAAAATCAAAGACAGGCGAATAGAAACAGTGAATGGGAATCTGAAAAAGTCAAGTCTGGTGCAAGAGATTAGAGGAGAGAGACGGGATAGAAAAGAAAAAAAAGAAGGAGAAGAAGAAGAAGAAGAAGAAGAAAAAGAAAAAAGGCCTTTCTTGGAGAAGATCCGTGTGAGATAAGACATAACTCCTGTTTTTCTCAACAGATGACTACAAGCCATTATTACTGCCGGCCAAATTATTACCCCTCTGTCAAGAATTAGACACAACAATCAAAGTAATCAACGGGCATGTCTAATGCACTGTAACATTTTCAATGCAAAGTTTGTTTTCTCTCTGCCCCCACCACGTTAGAGCCTGTAATTAACCCCTTATGTAGGACAAAGCCAAACAAAAGCCTAATTGAGGCTTGTTTCCCGACTTGCGGCAGGTTTGGAGAGGGTGAAAGCGACTTGAGAGCTGGGGAGACGCGGGGCTCCCGGGGCTCCAGCCCGGCCTCCGCCCCGCTCGCCGTCAGGGGTCCTGAGGGGCGCACGCCACGAGACACACCATTAGGGTACGTTAGCTTTCGTATTTATTACGAGTTGTCAGATGTTTAAAAAGGCATTACACTCGCGCGTACAAATGCATTCAGTTTGTAGAGAGCCAAAGTATCATGGGGGGAGGGGGGAGGGGAGGAGAGGAGACAGGATGGAGCCCCAAATCCTAACTCTACACCCACAAACGAACCGAGAAGCCTGATTTCGAACAGAACCATTTCTCCTTCCCTGGGTTCTGGCTCTGGCCCCGGAGCCGCTGCTAAATGCCAGCGGGCAAGGTGTTAAGAGCGCACGTCCACGAAACTCCGACCGCACGCAACCCGGACCCCTGCCCCTAGAAGGCGGTTCCCCACCTAGTCCCCGCCGCGCCCCTCCGCCCTAACCAATCACCCTCGTAAGGTTTTGGGGGTCGGAGTTAAGGGAGAAAGAAAGAAGGGGGAGTAGGAAACAAGTTGGAGACGGTGGGGAAGGAGAGGCAAGAAAAGACACCCACTGACTGGTCTGGGAACTGGTGAGAAAACTCCCCTCTCTCCGTCTGGTCTTCCTGCGCAAATAAAGCAGCATTTCTCAAACGGCTGACAGCCGCCACTGGTAAATAATGGTCATACTTCACTGGCTAGGCAGAAAGCCTCTCTTTTAGCGAGAGCTTATACTTGAAATATGGGTCATTTCAACGACCCTAAGCAGAAGACTTTGGTATAAAGCACTCTAAGAAGATAAAAATAGTGACTCAGGATCAAAATCCATTTTAAGCAGGACCCTCTTCCTATTTTGGGTGGGGTGGGGTGGGATGGAGGGTAGGGCAAGAAAAGAGACAGGAGGAAAGAAAGGTGGGAAACAGGACAGAGGAAAGCATCTCATTTTCAAAAAACCAGTAACATTATCACAGCTGAGAGCTAAAGGCTTCCAACCAGTTTTGATCCAACTATTGAAATGCAAACTTGCAATTTCAACCTTAACTATCTGCAATAAAATATCATACCTATTATATGTCAGTTTACCCCGATTCACATGCAGTCCTTAATTTCAGACATTTTAATGACTTAACTTGTAAACATATAAAAGAGGGACCCTGGATCATTGTGTTTATTTATTTATCTATGCCAAACATTTATTGGTGAAATAGTCCTGAAGATATAATTCTACATATGGCGCTTTGATTTCACATAATATTTAAGAAAAAAGACAAAACACATAGAATTAGACATATAATTCAAAGACCACGGTACAACCTTTATCTTTTTTTTTTTACTTCAGCAAACAAAAAATAATGTCAAATGACATGAAAAGTGGCAAGTCTTCCGACAATAAATAATAAATTACTTTATAATTTTTGCAATGCAAGAGCAAACAAAAAAAAAGTTTCCTTTTTTTCCTCTTTATTTCCAGAGAGAGCGAAAACAGTCATTTTAACCAATAACTATACACATCTTTGGGGGAAAAGTTCTTGGACAGACACAAGTCAAACACAATCCCGAGACGCTTGTGGCAAAATAGAGGTAACCTTGTTGCAATGCTTTATAAGTTGGTTTTTAAATCTGAATTCAAAAACCTTTAAAGTCGCTTCAGACTTCTTGATAGAGGATGGATCTCAAAAAAAAAAAAAGATGGGGAGGGGCAAAAGGAAAAAAGAAATCAGCTACAGGACATGCTAGAGACCCAGGATTTCAATTAACCCCTTGTTAAAGTCAACTAAAAACATTGCAAACCAACGCAGCTCCACCTTCCTGAAAGGACTCTTTCAGCCAAAGAGGCCAGTTTCTCTTCCCGCTCATTTGCTGGAGCTCCTGTGTGGCAAGGCAATGACCAATATAGAAACAGCACCATTCAGAAAAAGATGGACTAGAAAATCTCTATTTCTGCTTTTCTCTAGATGTGCAGTGAAACGAAAATGCTTTTTTTGAGATCCTTGAATATAAATCCTCTACGTTTTAAAAACGTCTTTTTTTTTTTTTTTCAGTACTCCTAAGGTCATTGGATAGCATTATGTTGGGTTTGGGTTTTGTTTGTTGTTTTAATTCTAGTAAAATCCCATGATTGTCTTCACAGTGTTGCTACCATATCACCTTGTCATTACAGACTTCGTGCGTTTCATGGAGCATTCATTTCTTGATTCAGTTTTTATTGACTGGGTCGTTAAATACTTTTGTTTCGGAGTTCAACATTATAATTTCCCACTTTCTCCAACAGGGAAAATAATACGTCTGAATGAATGTTCCTCATGCCTCAATGGGACTGGCTACCATGCTGTTAGGTGTATCTGGGAGCTGAGAGGACATCGACGCTACTTCACTGCCAGTGGAATTAGAGCCCGGTCCTCCTTCTGAAAAATTGACCTGCATAGAAGGTTAAGAAATGAATAAAGGAGGCTGTGATCGTATTCACAAAAGGATTATAAACTTGTCCTCTGTGTGTGTGTGTCTGTGTGCAGAGACAGATATATAGATAGAGATATCCGCATATATAATTGCATTTTAACAGGCTTAAAGAAAGCCTACAAGGAAAAGAACTTGGGAAGAAATCCTCTCGCTTTCCCATCTTCCAAGAGATCTCTGTTTTAACTGAAACTGAATTCCCAACATTATGTTGCATTAAATTATTTAAGAACAAATGTGTTTCCCACTGTAAAATGGCATCGCAACTCTACCATGCATGCTCGAAATAAAATTATCCTGCCGGCTACGTGTTGCCCTGGGAGCAGGCGAGTTCTCAGTCTCTAGGCATCAAAGCCTCTCTTCTTGAGTTGGAAAATCCATAACACGCCGCTCAGATCGTGTGACGGGAGATTCAGAGGAGGCTCCACAGAACAATGATTAACTCCTCAGAGGGTTCACAGCGTGGCCTTTCTTCCTTGTTGTTGGTCCTGCTGCCTTTTGGCCTCTTTCTCTCTTTCAATCAGGCTCTTCCTTCCGAGAGGAGACCCATATATTATAATGTCATCCACATTATAAATATCTGGCTCCTTGTCTTAAGCCGAAAGTATTGTGTTGCTGTTGTAAACCTTCTTCTCCACTCTGCTCCCAACACCTCCCCATCCTCGGCTTCCCTTCCACTGCTCTCAGCTGACACTAAAGTTTCAGGAGGTGCAAACACTTGGCTGCCCTGAACCCTCCCCTTACCCGCCTTCTATGATCCAAATAACTGGTAAGATTAGACTGACATTAAAAATAAGTTCTTTTTCCTAATTCCAGGGTCTACCTTCCTTGCTATCTTATTGAACTCTCCCACTGTGAGGCCAAGGGACTTCTCAAATTTGCCTCCTCTAGACTGGCCCACTTGCAAACAGACACCTGGGCCAAGCCCTTTTAACCACTGCCTGTGGCCCATTACCCAACTGTTGCCACAAAGAAAGAAAATGCCCTCCAGGTAAATGTGAGGGTAAAAAGTTAACCTCAATTCAAGCTTTATTTTCAAAGAAAGGAACAAGTTTTTCGGATGGATCTTGTTTTATAGAACAAGATCCTACAGGGCTGTTTATTACTTAAGAAAAAAAACCGTATGTGTACATATATCATCTCACAAAAGATACATACTTAATAATCTTAGTTATCTTCACCCAGGTGAAAGGTGAGTTGAGTTTTCTCTTCTCTGGATGTGTAGAACATATTAACACTAAAACCGGTTTTCACATTATTATCTCTCTGATTGGTAGAACTCAGGTTCCTTTTGCTATACATGCCCCACAGTATGTGACTGTGTATGACATTTGAACTTATACACTAAAAAAATGTTTAAGCAGTCCTACATTTTAGATTAAGATATAGTCCCAGAAAGAGATATAGTCACAAAAAGTATCAATCATATCTTTGAATAACCGAACTCTTTATTGATATATTTGAATAGTGCACAGATAGGTGCCTGCTGACCATTGATAATAACATTGATTATGTATTACAACATTGATTATTATTACAATCACCTTGATTTAGGTCCTTAACTATACCATGCTCTAGGAGCTGAGAAGGGAGTAAATTTACTGGCTGCTGATCAAAATGCCAAGGTGATCTCTAATGTCCCTTCTGACGCTACAAGTCGAAGATGTATGATTCTGCAACCCAGGATACCTTCCCACGCGTGTCTATTTAGTTAGGCACCTTGAAGTTAATCCCTCAGAACAGGCCTGATTGATAGAAAATTCAACCTATATGGTCAAACTATGAACTCTCACAGAAAAGACTCGCAAGAGGTTTGTTTTCCTTGCGTGCTTGCCTCTTCTCTCCAACACACCCCCTTCGTCTCTCCCCAACCCTGGGGACGGGCAGCACCTTCCTCGCTAACCCCCCCCAGAATCTTTCCTTGTGTGACAGTTTAACCAGAATCTCCTTTCTTTGGAGATTCAGCCTCCCCACTCTGGGAGCTGACACTTACCAGTTGCTGAAAAGCCGGCTGATCTATGTCACTCTGCAAGGCGAAGTCACTCAGTACTTTCCAAGGCGGCTGGTAACTTTGCACCTCCACTGGGTTTGCCTGTAAGCCACCGTCGTGTCTCTCTGGACTGGCGGCCACCATGGGAGTTCCTGTCATCCCCTGGATATTCTGTGAATAGGTCCCCCCCAATCCCAACATGTTAATGAGCAAACTCCCTCCCTCCATTGTCTGTGCAGGCTAAGCAAATATACCCTGGTATTATCTTATCTATATAGTGGCCTTTATTGACTCAGTTAATCTGCTACGCCTATGGATATTAGCCAGGGTTCAGTTTTGTGTTATTACGTTTTGTTCTTCTGTTTCTGTGGGCTGGACTATTAGGTCGGCTTGGACCTTATTAAGCGAAATTCTGTCTCGACTTTCTTCTTTCCCCTTAAATTCACTGTTCATCCCAATTCCGCCCGTCTGCCTTTCCAGGCCATAGCATCTCAGTGGAAAGCTGAGGCAGGATAGGCCTCCCTTCAGCCTCTAGACATGGTGGTTTTCTGGGCAGTTTGTTAGTCAGATTTGGGGGTAGATTTTCTGCAGGCAATTCTCCGGGAGCCAACCCCGACTCCCAAGCATTTGGGTCTGGCTGCTATTGTGCTATTATGCACTAACCAACTTAGAAAGTGCCCTGGCCCAGGCTTGGCCAGTCTGCCAAATTTAATGACAGCAGCTTTTATGGCATTTAAAAATAGGGCCTAAGCAGTAAAAAGCAAAAAAAAAAAAAAAAAAGCAGGTGGTGGGGGGCAAGAAAGAAACTCTTCAGTTTAACTTAACCAGGAGGCCTGTCAGTTGGGTGCCGCTCTGGGCCAGGGATGGTAGTGGGTAATAGTGCCAGGGGCCTGACATCTCTGGAGACCTGGGCTTGACCTGGAGCAGAGGGTGCCCTGTTTTCATGGGTCACCTTGGGGCACTTCGCCCGCCTGGGGGCTCTGCTGCAGGCTGCGCACTGGGGACGCCGGGGTGACCCTGGATTAAAAAGAAAGCCAAGGAGTGGTCCCTTCCTCCTCTCGGCTGCCTGAGGAACTGATGACCGGAACTTTGGCAAAACCAGCGCCAGGCCTCACTGCCCACGGAGGGGGCGACGGCCCTTCCGGATCCGGGATGGGGCGAGGCTGAAGGGCACGAGCCCACCCCCGGGGGCTGGGGCCTCCCGGAGCAGCGTGGGCCGCGGTGTGGCCACTGGGCCGGGCACCGGTGGGGGGCCTCTCCCCGGGGCAGGGGTGAGGGGGAGGGGCCGCCAGTGCCGGGTCCTGCTCCGGAGCCGGAGGGAAACGGCGCCGGCCCACCTGGGCAGCAGGCACGCACGCCTCCTCGGCTTCCCCCTCTCGTCCCCTGCCCGGGCCCCAGGGCCACTCACAGTTTTGTCATTGGGCTGCTGCTGCTGGAGCTGCTTCATCATGATGCTCCGCTTCTTGTCCTTGCACCGCTTGTTCTGAAACCAGACCCGGATCACGCGGGGACTGAGGCCGGTCATCTCCACCAGTTGCTCCTTCATGAGCGCGTCGGGCCGGGGGTTGGCGGCGTAGCAGGTCCGCAAGGTGTGCAGCTGCTTCTCGTTCAGCACAGTCCGCACGCGGGTGGTCTTCTCTGGCTGCTTGTGGACGTGGGGCCGCAGGGCCGGCTGCCGGGCGGAGATGGGCTCGGCTGCGGGGCAAGGGGTGCCGTGAGCGGGCCGGGCCGCCCGCCCGCGCCGCTCCCAGACAATGGGCAGCTCTCTGCAGCCTCGACAGACAAAGCAGGGGCGGCAGAGGTGGGGGTAAGGGGCGCGAAAGGGAGAATAAAATCTCGCTCTCTAATCTCAGAGGTCAATGCTCAGTAATCCGGGCCCGGAAAGCAGCCTCCGCCCCTGCTCGTGTCAACAGGGAGTCAGCAAAGGGGCGCATGTCTCAGGGCCTGCCCCCCTGCTCACAGCAGGGGCGGCATCGTTCTGCCTTTTTCTCCTCCCTCCTCGCCTTTTCTAGTACCCGGACTGGGCCCAGGTTACACCGAGTCCACCCCCCCCCCCCACCCCCAACTCACAGGCGGTACTAGGGAAGGAAACGCACAACACCCCAGTGACAGCCAGAGACACTACCCCAGCGGGATGTCTGCAGCGCAAAGGCTGAGGAGAATTCTGACAGAGAGCTTGAACTTCAGTTCCCAGGGTACAGTTGTATCAAGGGGATAAAGAAATTCGGGATTTCGGCCATCTCTCCAGCCTTTGATCTTTCTTAGTCTACCTGGATCTACTAAATCTACCTGGACGTTCCTGATGTGATCTGATCCCAAGAAAAGGAAAACCGAAACTCTTTAGAGCTGCCCGGCCTCTACAGAAAAGACAGCTGGGGAGTGTTCTGGCTCCTGACTCCCTCCCAATACTTCGGCCTCTTCTGTGCGTCCCACAGCAGAGCACAGGTTGCACCTAACAGAAGTTGCCACCTCTGGCTTTGCCCCCCTGCAAGTTAAGTCACAAATCCCCCAGGACGGGATTCTTAGAGCTGCCAGAGAGCAGAGGAGGAAGAGTTGTAGTTTTCTCACAGCCAGAACTCAGGGCGAATTGACACTTTAAAAATGCACAGGGCAGATCTATCAAGACCGGAAAGCAGGTTTGGAAACATTGTCTGCCTTCTTACCTGTGGCCCCCCTCCTGGCCAACCTTGCTCTATTTCTACTCTCCTTCCTGGGGCAAGGGCCCTCAGATCTGTTTGTTACAAATCCTGCACTTTCCAGGACCCCCGGGGGTCAGGTCAACACCTATGGGGTCAATTTAGTGTCACAGCAACAGGCCCGAAGATGAAATTCTCACCAAATCAAGTAGAATGAACGGTTTAAAGAGGGAGGCTCCCTTTTAAAAGGCAATTACTGCAGATAAGCTTGTTGACAGTTTTAAATTACGGCTCTGTGCAAAGGCTTGCAATTATTAAAACTGTATCTTTTCAGGCCCACTCTCTCACAAAGGGATACAAATAAAATTTTAAAATATTTTGGAGTGGGGGGCAGTTTGCAAGGGAAAAGGAATTGAGAGGCTAAATAACTTGAGGCCTCCTAAGCTTCCTTCATTGGGTTAAAGGAGGAAGCTCCAGGGGCCCAGAGCTCCACCCCTTTAATTAGGCAGCGGCGGGCAGAATACCTGGCGGGGAGCTGAAGCCCGTTTTCAGTAAGCCGCGTTTTGGAGGCCAAGGGGAACTGGAAGTACTGTTTGGGCGTGTGCATACACGTGTGCCCAAGCGGTGTACATTCACGGGCACCCACATCTAGACACACAGACGTGTAGCTGTGCTGGGGGGAATCAAGGGAGACAGTGAGGGCATTGAACCTGGCTGCGACAGAGTGAAGCGCGGTGCAAACCGCACCCAGAACCCTCCGTTTCCGAACGCAGCAACCGCCGCAAGGGTCCCAGGGTTGCTGCGGCCGCTGGCGCGCTGGCAGGGGTGGCGCTGGCCTCGCCTGGCGCCTGCCTCCCCGAGGAGGGCCTCCCTCCGCGCCCAGTAGTACCTGCCATTTGCAGCGGCCGCGCCGGGTGCAGGGGGCTGAGCGGGTCGCCGGCGCCCAGGCTGGCCCTCTCCACCACGTCGTGATCCGCGCGGCAGAAGAGCCCGTCCTCCCGCAGCGCGAACTCGTCCCCGGGGATGAGCTGGCGGCTGCAGGCCACGCAGCGGAAACACTCGATGTGGTACACCTTGGAGCGGGCGCGCATCACGAAGTCGTTCTTGCTGAAGCCGATGCTGCACTTGGCGCATTTGATCCCGTACAACCTGCGCGGGAGCCGGGCCCGGGGCGGGAGGGAAGCACAGAGAGAGGGGGTCACTTCAGGCGGGCGCTGCCCCCGACCCAAGGTCGCTGGCAACCTCGGCCACAACGCCCTGAGACACTGAAATCAGCATTCGCAGACAATCTGGGAATGGGAGGGTGGAAATGATTAGATTTCTCTCGTTTCCCGCTCCATTTCCCTTTCCTATGAGCTTCTGTGTCTCGATCCGTACCTCTTAGTTGAAAACGCCCAGTCCAAACTAACGAAAAATGTTTGACGTGTTGGAAGCCTGGCCCGCTGCTCCTGCGACCAGTCCAGGGTGGCCCTTGCCGCTCTTGGCAGGAAGGGGTCCAGGGGGACTCCGGGAGTCACTGGCCCCAAATTTTCGCCTCCCTATCCCCCAATTTCTGCTGCTAGAAACGTCTCTAAAAGTGCAACCCAAATCCTCCTTTTAAAAGAAAATGAGGTTATGGAATGAGATTGTCACCCCACTCGGTTTGAAAACACACAAATGCACAGGCAGAAAAACAAAATGAAACCTCTGAGGGTTTCCAGAGCCCTTTCTGCACAAGCCCACTGCACTTTTCCCCAGCTAAAGATCTTTTCCTCAGGCAGCAATGTTAACAGAAAGTTTCCTCTCCCTTCCTCCTTTTATTATTATTTTAAAAATCTGCTTTGGTTCCCTCCATCTTTTTCAAGTTGCTGAAGCATCTACCTTTATTTCAGTTTGTTTGAGAACCCTGACCAGACAGAAAAATGAAAAGACCCACTCTTAAGGTCTTCCTCACTGCTGACCTTTCTTTACCAAGAGACAATCCTTGCAGGTTTCATCTAGAGGCTCTGCCCTGGCCCCCTCTCCGCGTTATCACTAATAACCAAAGCAGGAGCGTTCCTACAAACAGCGAGAATGGAGGAGAGGAAAAGACCTACACAAAGGTGGGGGGGGGGTAAGAGGGGGAGCCTCGCTCCCCCAAGGGGAGAAAGGCATTCGGAAATCTAAACGGTCTCTCTGTTCTGCTTTTACAACTACAGGATTTCAAAGGGACACACACACTTGCACGCGCACACACACACACAGTTGAAAGAGTGGAGAAGAAAATGTAAAAGCGACTGGTTCCTTCCACTAACGTTTAGCCAGAATTAGGCACAAGCAGGTCTGAATACAATTGAGCAAAACACTATCTCCACAGGAGTAAAGCTACTGCTGGGGTTGAGAAGTGAGCTCTCCCTCTCCAGAATCTCCAGTTCACAAACCAATCAAGTAAACAATTGAAAATGGCTCATTTGTCAGAGGTTAGAAGGTAGATTGAAAAGTTTTCCCTCCCTCCGCCTACTCTATGTGAGATCTTCCACTTCATAGGATGAGGACTTTACCTTGCCTGTGACCAAACAATTTGGAAAATCCCTCCCCCTTCCTCTAGCTCCCCACTTCCCCTCTTTCCTCCTGTTCTCCTCCCCCACCATCAAAGTATTAATAAACTTTTCTTTTTCTGCACTGTTCAGCTTTATTAAAATTACACTCTCCACTTCATGGTTTTAAAATAAGAAAAAAGACTGCACACTAAGTGAGCAGGAAAAAATTGTAACTGCATACTTAAATCACAGCTAAACCTTAAGATAAGTTCTAAGCTCCATAAACTCTATGACTTACAGAGCTAATTACTTGTTAACAGCCACTGGAGAACTTATTTTTAAATATAATATTTTGATATTATTCGACATAATAACGAAGGTGTTATCTCTTCTGTTTTGTTCTTAAAACAATAATATTTTCTTTGGAAATTCTACTTCCTTCCTAAGACAGAAAATGAAGTTTCTGACATATGTATACACAAGTCAGAAAATTTGAGATTGGCAAAGCATGAAGTTTAGATGCAGAATAAATTGAAAGAAAAAAATTCAGAAAGTTCCTTATGTGGTTTTATTCTTGACAGTAAGGGCAATTCGCTCATTTTATCAGTTACCAGATTTTAATGTGAGAAAGGAAGCTGTTCAATTATCTAAATATACCAATTGTTCGTAGACAGATGATGGGCAATTTGATCTGCTCTGTCTAATTCATCAGCTCAGATAAGATAAGAAAGAAGACAGTCAGATGTCACCAAAGGGTTAATATTTAAAAAGATTAAATTTCCGGTCTTTTTTACAGAGAATATTTGGGTTGGTTTTTAAATTTTCCAGGCAGGAGTCCTTACCCTAAAAGTAAAAGGGCAATATCTCTATTTGCTTTTTCAAAGTACATCTCTAAATATGCTTAGGTCAAACTATTTCACCTATTGCATTGACATCTCCGAAGAATCTGGAAGTTACTAATAAAATACTTAATTAAAATAAATAAAAAAAGAAAAAACATTGCATGATACAATAAAAACTAACCAACCTTTTTTTTTTAAGTTTAGAAACCCCAACTTTTCCATCTTGAATTTTTTGTTTGTTTTGGAAGGGGGAGGGTAACAGAGGAAAATAATTTGAGCATCACAAATTCCAAGAGGAATTATACAAGCTTCAATGCCACATAATTTATGGGAACTACTATCGAGTTTCGCAGGGGTTTTTTTTCCCTCTAAAAAGTAAAATGAACAGCATAGGTTAATTTACATATTACACTTACAAGGGTAACTTTTGCACGCTGGAATCCATTAAGGCAAACTTCACCAAAGGACAAAGCCACACAAAATAATAACGAATGGGGAGAGAGAGGGAAATCTCACAAAATTAAGGAAGCAGTATAAATGGCGTACCTGATATAATCTCTTTTACAGTAGGTTTTCCCATCTCTAACAAAGCACGTACAGCTCTCGTCCAAATACTGATTACACTCCGCACATTTCAAACATGCCGCATGCCATTCCAAATCCGGAGAAACCCTCAGAATATACTGATCGTGAATTTGATTGCCGCAACCAACACATAGGGAAATCAGACGTTTTTCTGAAATGAAAATAAATACATGATTGACTAACCGTTTACTTCCTACAGAGATAAACACACTTTTAGTGTCGTTCTCTCATAAGGCGTACTCTGGGAGTTTTTTTTTTTTTTTTTAAAGAGTATTGCACTTTGGGATGGTAATTGGAGTGTGCCATCAAAACCCTGACTCATTTTTAAAAGGAGGTGGAATATATGTAAAATGTAGATTTGAATAGTCTACATTTGTAAGCCTAGCACGCAATCAAACCCGTTCATTTTGTATTTCTTTTTCCTCCCTCCTCCCTCTTTGCCATAATCATTGGGAAAGATTATGGATAAGTCAAGTCAAAGAAAAGGTTTTGACTAGAAGCGTTAAGTGAACGCAGGGATGTCTATATTTTCCATGAAGCACGCTCTTAAATAGCACATAGGACTGGAAATTGTTAGCAAGAGCAGACATCAATACAGTTGTCACTCGTTCTCTTTTGCAAGTCTAATGCTAATTCACATCTCCGGGTATTGTACTTGCAGGCAGACCTTTGCAACCGAATAACCTTCTCGGAGAGCTCAGGATTCCCGAGGAGGAAACCACCGCTTAGCACCAGAAGGCTAGGGTTTTGGAGGGCACGCAGGCGAATTCAAACACAAGGTACGATCGGTTTCCCGAAGATCAGAACCGACAGCAAGCATGCAGGCGTGGCGGCAACAAGAAAAAGCCACCTTCTCTCTCTCTCTCTCCAAGCAATGACTCGAACTCCGAAGAGCCCTTGGCACTCTTGCCTGAGAGAGACCCCCGCACAAGAACAGCACACCGAGCCCCACAAGGTAAAATCGCCTCTTACTTTTTGGTGGATCTCCCATGTCTCCCATATCTGTAACAGGGAGTAATGTCCACAGTGAAATGGTGGTTGTACAGTTGGTGAACAGCCCACAGAGAGGATGCTGGAGCTGTGGCTAAGTGGGAAACAGTGGCCCCTAGGGTTGCCAAGGCTGAGAGAGCCGCTGCCCGGCTGCGCCGCGCCCTCGCGGATCGGGGAGTCCAATTTAAGCCGGCGGAGCTGGCGGAGCGGAGGCGCTGCGGCGGCGGCGGACTCGGCGCGGATCGGGCACCTCTCTTCCTTATCTCTTACTCAAACTTCTCTGCTCCAACTCAGCTCCATCGCCATTGGTCTGACGCAGCGCGCGGGGACGTCAGGCGAGCGCTTCGCCCATTGGCTGCGGGGCGCGCGGCGCAGCTGTTCTGATTATCATATTTCAGCCTCGCTGCTGCTGTGCGCCACTGATCGCTCAGCGAGCCCGCGGGAGAGGATTAGGGCTCCCGAGGCGAGTTGCTCAGGGCTCAGGCCGCTCTCCCCCGATGCTCGGGCGGCCCGGCCGCTCTGGCTTTTGGCTTCCTTCTCCTCCTCCTTCTCCTGCCCCCTCCCTTGCTCCTTCTCGGCCGTGCCGCCAGCGCCCTCGCCTCCTGTCGCGCTGCTCCTCCGCCCTGCGCTCCTGGGGTCCCCGCAGTCCGGCTGGCCGTGTTGCGCGCTGGGCTCACTTTTCCGCCGCCGGTGGCGAGTGGCTGGTGGGTAGGTCTTCCTGATGACGAGGTCCTTCCCGGGCTTTAGGAAGAGGGGCGACTTGGAACAGGCCGTTTGCCTCGTTTGGTTTCGCGCTTTGGCGCACAGCTCCGGGCCTGGCCGGGCTTTGCTGCCGGGGCGGGTGAGTTCCCGAACCGGCTGCGCATAGCGCGCTGGGAGCTGCCTAGGGGAAGACGAACCGGTCCTGGGATGAATAGACCCAGAGGAATTGTTCGCTGCTGCTACCCCACTACCCCGTTACCCCTGACCTCAGATCTCCAGAAACGTGGGGCGGGGGGAAAGGGGCGTTTCTTGCCTAAGCGGAAAATCAGGTTGGAAGCGCACAGGTAAAACCAAGCTGACTCCGCGGACTACTCTCTCCTTCCGACCCGCGAGGTCTGCTTTGCAGATTAGAATTAGGAAGTGCACTAACCCGAAGCCTAAGTGCAAAGTGATCGGCCAGTAGTTTAAAGTTTGCAAAGCGATTATAGCCTGTCCAGTTCCTCTCTCTGCTGGTTTCCTGCCCTTTGTTTTTAAGCAAACGTGTGCAGTTAGCTGGTGGTGGTTGATAATTGTAAGGACAAGTCTCCACGTCTCTCTAGAGATTTTAAAAATGCGTCAGTCTAAGGGCGTGAGTTAGGGAGAGGTCTAACAGAAGAACAGCGAAATACCTATTTCACTTCACTGGGTGTGTTTATCTAATCATTTTCTCTCGGGAAACAACCTGGAGAGAGAAGAATGTTGGCTGCAACTCGCCGGTAAATAACTCTTTTCAATAATTTCTTACATGTTCCCGTCATATCTTAACCATCTCCCCAAAACAGTCACAGGAAGGCCACGAAGACTCCCCCCACCGCACTCCTCCAAAAGCTCCTAAATAGCTATTCCTTATCTAATGTGACTGCCAATTTTATCTAAAAAGGCCCGCAAACGCACGCAGTAGTAGGTTTAATTTCGGTGTCTCGTTGCCTTGAGAAAACCTGGTGTGTTAGGAAACCCCTTTCTTTGTATCGTTCGCCAGATCTAGCCCTTGATAACAGCCGTGAGCCCTCAGCCGGTCTCAGTGGCTCGGTTTACAGAGATATGCTTCTCCAGAGGGCAGAGAGAAACTAAGATGCTGAATTTCCTCCTGATCTGGCTGGGGCTTTGCCAAGAACATGCATTTGTTTTGTTTTGTTTTCTCTCAAGGAAAATTTCTAACTGGATCTCATCCCTTCTGTTTTTATTGTATCAATAAGTTATATCAGAGTGCGTGTGTGAAATCGAAAGTTAGAGGTAGGTTGATACATTTACCAGGTTGGGGGGGCGGGGTGTTTTTTGGTCATAGTTTCTAGTCTCGCTGGTATTATATGCGTGGAGCCTTTTGTCAGGCTGCTTTTGTAAAACTGATGCTGGTAATGACAACACGAAGCAAATCTTCCCAGCATACGGGTATGTTTCCTGTACAGATAACCAAGCTGACTCTAGTTTTTCTTTTAAAAAAGGTACTATATCTCCAGGAAGTAAATAGAGAATTTTAACCAATCATATTCCATCATGCCACCTTTATAACATGGAATTAAACAACGGAAGCTGCCAGAAGCCTGATGACTTATATTTGAGATCCGGAAAGCACCCTCACTATCCATCCTCTTTCAAACCAGCCACACACACAGTGTGGTATTTTAACTCCCTAAACTCATAAGCTATTCTAAAGAATTATTGCTGCTGCTGATAGCAAGTCTAAATAGAAAAGCTGGCATGTGGCTTGGAGGTAAACCGTTAGTAATAGGCAATTTTATCATAATGGTGAGGACAAGATGTTTTCCTTTCTTCGGCCCACACTGTTACTGTAAACAAGTATTTTCTTAAGAAGTTTCTAAGCTGTTAGAGGTAAAGATCATGCAGAAGATACCTTCTGTCAAAGGGAGAAATTTGAGGGAACCCAATTATGTTGTTCCATGATGGATGTACTCTGGAGTTCTGTGTGTCTGTTGCTAATACATTTTGCATTAAAATCACAGTTAGGATAGCAGGCATTATTGTTTCACTTCACCTTGAAGTTCAAGTGCGATCACAGATTATTCCCGTTTGTTTAAATGATTTCTATACACACATTTAACGCATCAAATATATCTGTAAAAAAATTTTGTAATGTTTTTATAGAATACATCAAACTGTGATTAGCAATATTCCCCCCCCCCGTATTTGATCACAGGAGCGACCTCTTGTGTTCAAAGGGGGGATTAGACCCTCTTGTCAAAAATGGATTCAATTTTGACCTTTGTATATTCTGTTAGGTCAAAAAAATCTATCCTTCAAAACAGCAGTTGTGTGAATCCCGTTGTCAGCTCCTTTACTGGTGAGAGAAAAAAGAAGAATATGAGTTCTTATTAAGTATAGTTCCCATTACCTCCTGGCCATCCCAAACATATTTTAGTGTCTTTGAATATAAAAGGGATGCTAAGATTTAGTAAGTTCCACTTGAGTCTGTGGCATCCACCCACATGGGCTTGTACACACCTTCCAAAATGCAGCTTTTCCACCTAAAATGCCTGGTGGGCTCTTACAGCTGCGCTTTGTGTGTTGTTGCTTTCTTTCTCTGCTTTGATTAAAATTTAAACACTCCACATCAAACAATGCCAAATACAGATTCCTAAACAAATATCATGTTCTCAAGCTACGTTTCAAATATCTAAATAGGCTTTAATTGCAATTGACAAGTAGCATTACATATTTAGGATTTATTTATTTCCCAACAACTTCTGGCAGATATAAGTGGATTTTAAGTAGGTTCTTTGGGAAATTATGTACGGTAAGGGGGAAAACTTTTTCCTCCCCAACTAACCAAGATTGGGAAGGAGAGGTGGCTTTAATCAGCTTTTCCTGAACTATGGATTTGTTTGGGAACTTATTCCCAGGGAGGTGATGCTCAGTTTAGCCCACATCAGGATCAGGCTTGAGAATAACAATTGGAATGCCAATCTCCACGAGTAAGGTGTTCAGATATAAAAAATATATATAACTGAAGGATTTATATTTTCTGATATCCACAAATACATAACTTGGGGGTCAAAATGAAACATGGACATATTTTATTCACCTCAGAAGATAGGTATGGAATATATGTATATTTATCCCATTCACAGCTTTTGTTTTTACTTATCCTATGTAAGATAGGAATAAGAATAAGGCTATACAAACCATCAATATCTTAAATCACGTCCAAGGGTCAGATAAAATTACAGCTGTATAAAGGGAGTCACGATTAACCATTTATATTCCACCCAGAACCGGGTGTGGATGTTTAGAACTAATTTGCCTCTCTTCCAGTTGCTGGTGGTGGCTTAATGAGGTTGAATCAAGAGAATCTGCACTCTAATTTCAGAGAAAAATGGAAGGGATATTCTTTATGTACCACTGGGTATGAAATGATTGTCTTTTTTTCTCTCCTTTTACTTTTTTTTCAATAATTCTAAGCAACGATAATAATAAAGGCAGTTGTTAACAACAACAAACCTTTAGTTGTCATTCTTATTTTATTGCCAAGGACTCCTGCTGTGATTGTAGTTTTGTTGAGTGTCAATTGCTTTATTAACCAGTTAAAACAATCTGGGTGAATTAGCAAGAATTTTCTTCTGCATGCAGAGCTTCTTAGCCTGAATTCAGGTAACCGCTGTGTCTGTCACCAGCGGTTCTGCTATTTTCTACTGGCAGACGGCAGCCAGGGAGGCAGCGTTCATGTGCGGTCTGCTACTCGGTTCCCAGTCAAGATAGAATTCCACGCTCCCGGAAGCGGCGAAGCCGCAAACCTCAGATCAGTCTTGAGAATGCGAGGTTCCGCATCTCACTGCCGGTAGGACTTCGACCAAGCGAGGACAGAAATTTGCACCCTCCCTTTAAAATTGTGCTTTTGGAAACATTTATGGTTTCACAAAAGCGCTGGCCACGTCAGGTGAAACCCTTTTCTTCCTTTTTAAAGTTTTTTTTTTTTTTTTTTTTTTTTTCTTTTTGAAACCCTATGTGACTAGGAACAGGCAATTTTTAACTGGACCGGAGGTCTGCGTGGACCCCAGGTTGGAGTCAGTGAGTGCAATGGGCTAAGAGGTTCTGACCCAAGGACGCACTGAACCCTACCTCTGGCAAAGCCTTCATTAAATGCATCGGATTCTCGCGGGGGCAATTGGAGTCCTGAGGGGCGAAAAAGCTTATCTCCCAGGTCCTGGGCGGTTCAGCTGAAAGCTACCACATCTGCACCGAATCTAGCAAAACACCCACGGGCCCACCCGAGCTCTCGGGAAACCCGGAGCAAGTTAACTCAAGTGTAGTTGATCAAGTGACATTCTTTCTGAAAGAAGTGACACCCTTTGCCCCATTGCAATCCTGTAAAACCGGCAGCTCTGAATTTAGCGCCAAAGGATTGATTTCCAGCGCGCGATGGAGGTTTACTGGGAACGAGTGGGGGGAAGGGAGGCGAAGGTACCTTGCTGGAGGTCAAGAGGAGGAGGAGGAGGAACAGCAGCAGAAAATTACCGGCCAAGCGGGGGAGGGAATTGGAAGCCCGGAAATCTACCACTATGCCTCAAATAACCTTCCCTTACGTCTCAGAATTCAGCGCTCGAAAAAAACAATCTCAGTAAGGTGTCCTCGGCTGGAGTCCTCGGGTGGGTTGCGGAGGTGATGTCAAGAGTTATAGCTACTTTCTACGAATAAAACTGGTGGCTAAAGTGTGCCGGGGCCGTTTACTGTATCTGAGGGGAGCGTGGGTGGAGGCTGATTTTAAGGGGGGGGGGTGGAGGCAATCATTGGTGGCATCTACCGGCAGATTGTGAGCGTAGAAGAGAAGGTGGTTTCGGGACTGGAGGAAAATCTCCAAACCCCAGTAAATGGCTGGTCAGTTCGGAAGGTATGATTTTAGGGACAATCTTAAAGGTCGCCGCCTGATTCGACTCCGCCAAGGTGAATGGGAGGATGAGCTCCGGGCGCGTGTACATTTATAGAATTCTCTACGCCTCCAGATCCAGGGTGTTAAGAGAAACCATTAATTCTTTGAGACTCCAGGCTGAGGGGAGAATTTGCTTTGCCCCTCTACCTGCTAAATACCAGCTGAGAAAGGGGCCCAGGAGGCGACGCCTTTCAGAAAGAACGTCATTTGATCAACTCAACCGAGTTAATCACTTGCCTCCCGGAAGGGGTCAGGAACGCCATCCCTTCCCCCTGGTGCAGCCGCGCGGCGCGAGGTCGACCGCTCTACCCCAGGTAGCCTCTCATCGAGGGCCCAGGAAACCCTGTCTGACTGTTCTCTGTAGGGCTTAGAGCTTTGCGATCACGTTTCTGGTGTTTCCTAGAACCCCACTCGCCCGCGTTCAAGCACCAAAGGTCGCTAGAAATTTAGCCTGCCCCGAGTCCAAGGATAAGAGGAGCGCGAAACAAAGAGACCTCCCCCCCATCTCCGTCTCTCGGCCTCCTCCCTTCTGGATTTCCAACTTGCCAACCCCTGTGCTGGAATCCCCCCCCCCCTCCCCGCGCCCCGTGTTCTGCGCTTAAGGGCATTTTTCAATTTCATCTTCCCATTGAAAGAAGTGGAAACATCGAACTGGATCTACACCCCCGGCCCTAATTCCTGCTAGACTTGGGAAAAAACCAACGTCCCGCAGACCTCTTTCCGTCCCGGTTGGCGAGCGCGGCCCCCCGAGAGAGGCCACTCAGTTCCTTAGTGTGAATTTGCTTGTCACGCACCTTTGGGACCAGAGCCCCGGATGGCCTGTCTCTGTCGCGCACTGGTGGGCCCGGGTGGGGACTCGAAAGTAAAAGTGAATCAGGTCGCCTGCCCGCGGTGCCGAGCACTATAAAAGAGCAGGGGTCTCTGCCTGCCACCTGGGGGCTGCCTGCTGGGAGACCCGCCAACCTGCTAGACCCCAAGAGTGGAGAAGAAAGCACAACCCCCGGCTGCAGGCTCAGAGACTAACCCTTTGGGAAGGTAAAACTTTCAGTGTTAGGTTGCCCCCTTCTCTGTCCATACCCCAATCCCCCGGGCTTCCCCCCAGATGAATACACTTGTGGAAATGAAAGAATCAAGGTAGCATTTTAATTGCTTCAAACCCTTTGTCAGATCATCTCTTTATGCCAGCTGCCAGAGGCTCAACTTGATCTGAGCGCCTACATTCCAGAAAATGGTAAGGACGACATTCCCTCTGCATTTGCCTTGGTGGCAGCCTCCGGAAAGGATGGTATAGTTATTGATACAGAACATTGGAGTGAGTAGTTTAATTCTTAATATCACCACCAAAATATAGATAGCCCCAAGTATTCGTTGGCATTTTTTTCCAGGTTTATTTTATTC
The DNA here is from genome assembly GCF_028564815.1 of Eubalaena glacialis. Lineage (NCBI taxonomy): Eukaryota > Metazoa > Chordata > Mammalia > Artiodactyla > Balaenidae > Eubalaena > Eubalaena glacialis. Next base: position 39,225,372 of record NC_083719.1, on the reverse strand, counting down.
ACTTTGTGTGGCAAATGTTTGAATTGGAAAACGAGAGAAACCCCGCAGCGTAGATTCACTTCTGTGCTCTTCTGTCAGGCGGGGGACCCACATGCGTTGATTAGCCGGAGAAGCGGACTCCTTTGTTGATTTAAGAGTTCATCAGGCAAGAGGTAACAATTACCTTGTTGCGTTTTCTCAATTCTCTGTTGTTGACTTGTATCCGGAATGCCTCCATTGTACAAAATTCAATCCAAAAATGAAAAAAAATTAAGGCAAAAAGGTAACAATGGTAAGACAGGTCTATTTTAACTGACCTTGTGTGTGGATTGTATAGACCTCACAGATATATGAAAAACATTAAAAGTATATAGCATATGTTTTATGTATAATTATGTGCTAATGATAACATTATTTAATATTTTAATATAATTCCAGAAAGAAATGTTTGAAATGCTGTTTCAGAGTACACATAACACCCTCCTTCCAAGAAAATAATTAGCAGGCTTCAAAATAATATTCAGGGTGCTTTGTAATAAGAACAAAATCTGAAACTTCATAGACCAAAATCCCATCAAACATCATGGTCCATAACTAGTTTGCTACAGGTTAATTCTATAAAGAAATACCCTTCTGTTTTGCACAGTCTCATTTTATTTCAGTTGTGCATTTAAAGTATGTATTTTACCACTTACTATTCTGAAATTTCCAGTCATATCATATCAACAAGAATTAAAATACGAATAAGTCCTAGATAATGCTTAAGGAATGACTACGATTAACTTTTGTGGTTTGACAGTATTGTGCTCTTCTTTATTTAAATGTAAATATTAATATATTAATATAATTAGATAGTTTCACCATCTCATAATTTACAAGACATTCATATAGTGAAAGAGCAAGTATTACTTTCTGTAATGTCTACTTAGGGTCTATTATCAAAATATAGTAATAAGATTCATATGAGTAACAAATATGTAGCTATGCACTCTGCTGTCAGAGTGTTCAGTCTAGTTATAAAAACACTGAACTGTTATATCATGTGTGCTCTCACTTGAATGTAGTTAAATTAATGCTTTGTCATTTTTAAGAATCCTCCCCACACTCCCTAGATATGTGTAATAGCCTAGGAAGATCACTGCATCAACTGTAATGCTAAATCAGATATTATATTATTACCTATAACTAGCATTCTGCTGACTTTCACTTGAATATCAGGACTCACATTATGTCTTACTTCAGAATGTGGTACAATGTGCTATTTTGTCTTCTTGGCTCAGTGTTAGAATTTATTATTCACTCTCCTTTTTATGAGCTGCACAAACCATCGGGGATAGTGATGAGAAGCACGGGATAAGTTTCATTGGCTTTGGAATCTCCTATGGTTTTTGACAAAATAGAAGTCTTATCTTTTTAGGTCTTGATGGTGTGTTTCTTCCAATCCTGAGATGTTGATTTAGCTGTCCCGAACATCACATGATGTGCCTCTCCATAAGCCTGTACCCAAGTCATTGCAGATCTGCTGACATGATTTTGGATATGCTGTGCCGGGCAAGTATATTCTTTTGAATTATGCCAGTAGTGAGGAGGAAACATGAGTACAGCTCTCAAAGTGGAAGAAAAGGTAAGTGGGTAGAACATCACTCCTTTGAATATGGTGGTGGAGAAAGAATTGAGTGTACATGACTTTATCAGCCATCAAAAGAGAGGATGAAAATAGATGTTAGACTAAGAAGAGAAAAGTATTCAATTTTGAGAAGGGTAAGAGAAAGCTTATTGAGGAAAAGGAAAAAGTGGAGTAAATGTCAAGAGGAACAAAAGAAAGGAACAGGCCTTGATGACCCAGTTCATCTGGCACCCAGATCTTTACTAGCAGTAGATGGAATTTGGGAAAAAATAGACTTTCTAATTATTTTAATCTGGCATTTATACTTTAAAACTCTGATTTAAGGGGGGAGATTTTTTGTAGACTATTTGGCAATAATTTTAAAAAGTTGTACTGCATCTTTAAATGTCTTATGCTAGAATGCTTACCAAAAGTAAACTCACTATGGTTAAACTGAACCAGCACAGAAAATACAAACTAAAATTACTAGAAATACCACAGAATGGATTCCTACATTTTTTAATGTAACTATTTTCATTTAACAACAAGATTCAGGACTCAGAAAGGAGAAGGGACTAGATCTGAGAAGGAATTTTATAAAATGGCTTCAAAGTTTTCCAGAGTTTTTGTCAGTCATTGCCCTTTCTACAGATTGGATTATACCAGAAAGTGTGATTCACATATTTGGAACTGCTCACTTAAACCATAATAAAAACAGAAAGATGTTGTGAAAAAACTACCCTATGTTCAAATTCATGCCAGGGAACTTGAAGGGCTGCCAGCAAAATCGTTGCTCTGTTAGCATTTCTGACCTGGCTTCACATTCTCCTAGACTAGTTCTTCTGATGTGAGAAGAATGTAAGCCAAAACCACAAGGGAGCACTCTTCGCACCCATGCCCTTGGGAGGAGTTGGGATGTCCAAAATGTTGGAACGGTCAGATACAGTTGCTCTCAGAATCTATTCCGGAGGTCATGGGGTCAGAATGTCTGCACATGTGCACAAACCAACAAGCCCATAAAAGCCTGATTGGAGGCAGCAGTGCCCCATAAAATGTCATACCCAGCCAGAATCCAACAACATTTGAAAGGCGTCTGCTATAGAGAAGAAATATGAGACTGACAGCGTCATCTTCAGCAGTGGCAGCAGCAGTGAAGAGAGATGGATGGGGATTAATCATGGTAAAATACTGAGCAGAAGAGACAGCAAATTCTGCCAAGCATGAATACTTCTCTACTCACATGTTTCACAAAGTACACTCTTCAAAGTACAAGCTGATTGGTCAAGGTCAGGTTGATCTTTGCTAGGCTAAAAGAAGCAGCTGCTGAGTGTATCCCATGGCAGATGGAAGACACTTAAAGATTTTTAACGTTAAAAAAAAAAGAAAAATTATTTGTGGTTTAACAGTAGAAATACTTCTGATAACACATGGTAATCAAAACTGCATTCCCTCTCAGCGCTCATGCCATCCACTTTGGGGAGTAACACGGATTTATAAAGATTATTGGATGCTATTAGCCTGTGGATCTTCAGTACTTTTCATGTATATCCCTTATGTTACTAGATTTAGCATGTTGTCTCATTTCATAACCTCTCCTCATTGACATCCTTTGTGTAAGTACAACATTTACATAACGGCCTTTGAAGGACTGAACAGGTAGCTCTAAACGTTAGCTCTAGGCAAGGCTACCAAGACTGAAATAGCACCACAACCCTCCCCCAGTATCTATCGAGGGACACCGAATAACTCTTGTAAGGATTTACTTCTTTGACATTCATAAAAGGCTTTTTAGTCTTCAGAGGTTTTTGTTTAGTTTTGTTTGTTGGTTTTTATTTCAAATATCAAAGCTTTCTGCAGGTGATTTTTTTCCCTGTTCCTTTACCCTTTTGTGTTATTATGAAAGTTTCTATAATAAGCAGGTTGACAATAAGAAAAGAGGAAGGAAGATGTCAAAAAGGAAACAAAGATGGTGGATCTAAAAATGAGTGATATACAATGGAATACAACTCAACAATGAAAAGGAATGAACTATTGATACATGCTATTACATGGATGAAGCTCAAAATACATATGCTGAGTGAAAGAAGTAAAACCAACAAATGGACACACCGTATGAATCCATTTATATAAAATTCTAGGAAATACAAACTAATGTATAGTGACAGAAATTGGATAAGTAGGGACTTGGGGATGGGACAGGTAATGGAGGGGAGGCAGGGAGAGATTACAAAGGACCTTTAAGGAAACTTTTGGAGTTTCATTATCTTGACTGTGGTGATAGTTTCACTGGTGTATATCAAAGCTTACCAAATTATATACTTTAAATATGTGCAGTTTATTGTTCATCAATTATACTTCAATAAAGCTCTTAAAAAATCAACCTCAAGAAAGAAGCTTGAAGTATTGTGTTGCCCCATTCTTTATTATTATCATTCCTATATCCTTTTTACAGTGAGGTGATAGGGGAAAGGACAAATGCACAGCATTGTACATGATGAAATAAGGTGCTTGAGGAGAGAAGGAACTTAACCTCAGCCATTGCCCTGATTGGAGCTTTGTCAGCAGTCGATCAGGAACACCAATCTGAATTTTCTATTGCCTAATTCTATAATTTTAAGCACTTTCCCTTCCACTTGTACTATCACTATTAGGGAGGATCCCAAAATATGCTTTCAAGAAGGTTTCTCAAATATCCTGCTTTCCCCAAAGTCAAATTAATTCTATCATTTTTAGCACTTTGTTGATAATTTTTTATGATACATCACTTTCTACTTTGTTTAGGCATACGTCTTTCCATCACTATCAGAAAGTCTTAACAGAGAGTCCACATCCAGTCCATTATTATAAACCATTGGCTATCTACAGATCTTTGGTGAATTATCTAATGGTCTCCCAGCCAGATGAGTCTTGCTGCCTTTGGCTGAACTCCTCCAGATGTCAGTGTGTGGCTCCCCTGAACAGTATTCTTGGACACTTGGTTCTGTCACCCAGCAGGTCCTAAAGTCAGCCTGATTTATGTCTGAGCTCTTCACACCCTTCAGGCACTGCCTTCAACTCCTGGCTGCAGCCCATGGCTTTCTAGACAGGCTGCCACGCCCCTCTTTTTGTCCCTGTGGATGGGTCTCTAGCACATCCCCAGCTCACTTCTTCCTTGTCAACTTAAGTTGCTGTGAACTGACCTCTATATCTGATCTTCAAGTAATCACATTGGTTCTATCTTTAATCACTCAGACACACACAGGCCCTTCTGTGAGGTGGAAAGAAGGGGAAAGAGAAATGATTTAATGTGGCAGTGCTTAAATGTAAGATTTATGTCTCCATGTTTTGGATTTGGGGTTTAAACATTACTCACGAGGGAAAGGATCAGCTAGTTTCTTTGCCTGTAGCTTATATTTGTGGGTCTCTCCACAGGGCAGGACTTGTACCACATGGGTGAACACATACCTCCCTTAAAGTCAGAGAAGGGTATGAGGCATTTGAGGACAGAGGAGATGGAGCAAGATCAAGAACACTAGTATTGACTAGAAACCTTTCTTCATACTAGTTTCTCCCATCACCATTCAAAGTTACAAAACATGCAATACAGTATTATTGACTGTAGTCACCATGCTGTACTTTATATCCCCAAGGCATTTATTTTAAGACTGGTAGTTTGCACCTTGTGACACCCTTCATCTATTTTGCTCACCCTCCCAGAAAACTTCTGTGGCAGAAAAAAAGAACATTTGAAAAGCTGTTGCCAGAACAATTTTTTTTTCCTTTTCTCTCTGTGGAAGAGACTGCTGTTTGCTCACAATATCCATTCCTCTCCCACCCCGCTTCTTCCTTGCTAACAGAATCCTGTTTGGTGTTTGTTTGTTTGCCTGTTGGATATATTCCCAGCTAAATCACTCTATTTCCTAACCTCTCTTGTAGATAGGAGTGGCCAGCAAGGTGTAAGTGGAAGTATATGTGTGGGTCTTGTGGGAAAACTATTTAAAGTGTGGCAGACAACTAGCATGCATCTCTCTTGCTCTTATTTCCCCTCTTCTCTTTGATTGGAACTTGGGCATTGTGGCTGGAGCTCCAGCAGCCATATTGTATCTTTGGGATGACCATGAGGAAGAAGCCAGGCACAGTGAGTAGATGGAAGAGTTTCCTGGATCTCTGATTATTTTCTAGAGCCATGATACCATCTCTGAAATGTTGTGCTAGTTATCTATTGCTGCATAAAAAACGACCACAAATCTATCAGCTTAAAACAACACCTGTTTATTATCTCACAATTTCCTTGGGTCGTGAGTCTGGGCATGGCCTAGGTCTCGCAAGGTTGCAGTCAAGGTGTCAGCCAGGCTGCATTCTCATCAGGAGGCTTGACTGAGGGAAGAATCTGCTTCCAAGCTCACTCAGGTTGTTGGCAGAATTCATATCCTCGCAGTTGTAGGACTGAGGTTTCCATTTTCATGCTAGCTGTCGGCCAGGGACTACTCTCAACATCTAGTTCAGGACTTTGCCATGTAGCCATCTCCATAGTTCACAACATGTCTGTTAGCTTCCTCGAGGCCAGCAGAAGAATCTCTCTCTTCAGGAAGGGCTCAGTCCTTCTTTTAAGGGCTTTCACCTGATGAAGGGAGATGAAATCTCCCTTGTGATTAACTCAAAAATCAACTGATTTGGGACCTTAATTACATCTGCAAAGTCCTTTTGCTTTTGCCACATACTGTAACCTAATCACTGGAGTGACATCCCATAATATTCACAGGTCCTGTCCACAGTCAAAAGGCACGTATAGCAGGAGGCTGAGAATCTTGGAGGCTGTCTTAGTATTCTGCCCATGGGCTTCCTTTACATTCAGAGGATAAACCCCTCATTTATTTCACCATAGACAGACACATCTCTGATACTTACAACCAAATACAATTCCTAACTGCTACAATCTCTGGAAATGTAAGGGAAAATATATAAAGAAATAACTGAGTAAAAAAAAGTAATTTCAAAATTAATACAAAAACATATGTTTGTAAATTAAAAAAAAAAGTCAAAAGCGAAAACCCTCTTTCAAACACCCCAATACCTCTTCATTCCCTAAGAGTAGAGGCTGTTAGTCACAGTCATTTTTCTGTGCATTTACAGACACACACTCCCATATGCATGTATTACATATATAATAAAACGTTTAATTATATTTTATACATATATAACACATCTATATTTATTAAAAAATTAATCATGTGATGCATAATGTTGTTGTAGGATTTTTATGTCTGTTAGTGCCTTCCATCCAAAGACCACCAGGAATTCACTTGTAGTAGGACAAGTCGGGTTTATTGTTCATTGCTGCAAGAGAGGCTGCACACCATGGAGAACTTGGGAGTGTCTTGATAAAAGGGTATTAGAAAGAATTGAGGATTTGTACTTTAGTTGGGTGATTTGGGGGGAGGGTTCAAAGCAATGGGGGTTTGCACACTCTGGATTGGATGCTATCAGAAAGTGGGGATAATTTTGTGATTGGGTATCTTAACAATCTTTTCTAGAAGGAGGGAAGACCAGAAGGAAAATAAAGCTGTCATTGCTAAAGAAGCAGCGCTCACTTAAATGAGCCAGGAGATATTTGATATTTCTGTGGTTTGTACAGTGACTTGGCTTTTGTCTTGTGAGTAGACAAAATTATGAAGTGGTCTTGGTCTTTAGAGTCACAGAGAAACCTCGCTTCATGTTGATATCTGTGAGACTGTTTTGGTGGGTCAAACGGGAGAACACTGAGCCTTAGGTGTGAGGGCCAGGCCAGCTCCTAGCAATACTGAGCCCCAGCTGTGTCAGACTAAGTTCACAGATGTCAGGAGCTGCTTTTCTCATTCTCCCAGAGAATCTATCTCCTGAGAGAAAAAGAAAGATACAAATGAGGTAATATATTGCATTGATTTGGAGATAGAACACTTATAAACTATCCATCACATGCATAATTATATATGTAGGATCATAATGTAGTTGATAATTCTAGACTTTGAGACATTTCAATATTGTCTGAAAATATCCTATGTTGGTGGGATACACACACACCACACCTACAAACATATATGAAATACATGTTTTATATATGTCTCATATATATACTTTTTAAGAGAAAGCATTACTCTAAAGGTATCTATAGACATGTTTATAATATATAATTTATATATACTTTGTTAAGAGAAAGCATTACTAACTATCACATCCTGAATCAGTATACTAGTTAGAACTTGTAGGATTTATCTTGATTGGTCTTTGTTTCACAGTTGTATAAACAACCAACTGCTGCTGCTAATATCAACAACATTTTCTAAAAATATGCTGAGTATGTTGTGTCCTTCTAAATATTTATCTTTTTTAATAATCTCAATAAGCTATATTTTGGGAAACTTTTTGGGTGGGCAAATAAATACTTCCAACTGAAACCAAATGAAGAACAGTTCACTTCTCTCTAGCATTTATAGCATTCTTCTCTAGTAATCGAAATATCCTTGGTCCAAAATAGATCTGGGCTCTAATGATTTTTCTCTCTAAAGTTGGGGGTAAGTGAGATTCTACCAGAGCCAACCAGCCTGGTTTCTCATTTTTCTGTTAGAGAAAGAGAGCCCTTTGAAGTTCATTCTGAAGTTCCAACTGGAGTCATGTGTATTTTTCACATTCCTAGTCTTTCATGTAAGTGTTGTAAGCCTTGTCTACAAAGTAGTTACAGAGTTATCTGAAAGGGACTGTGGGTTGCTTGTCTAAATTACTTAGGATGACTTGTAATTTCTTGGGGGAAAAAGTTAGAAAATGAAAGTTATCTCTGAGTGTTTAGATTGAATTTCAGTATTCAAAGGATGAAATCTTCCACAAATCTATTTAAAGTTGTTGAAAAAGGTGTAATATAAGCACAATACTGTACCTTCTTTCCTTTCCAAAACCCCTGGAAAGGTGCCATAGAACATGTGTTTACATCAAGTCTCTGCTAGAGGTGAGTAAGCAATTACCATAGATCAGTTTAGCAGCCAAAAGACACCCAGTTCATTATTCAGTTTCCTGGTCCTTGTTCCCGCCAGGTGTTCTATCTACTTCATATGCCACTTCATAGCCAGGTTACCCGGTGAATCAAAGGAAAAGAAAATAGGCTCTGTGGTCTCTTGAGAAGGCAGAATGATGAAGCAAGTTGATTTTTAGCACACCTTCCACTTCTTTTTTTTTTAATTTAATTTTTATTTTATATTGGAGTATAGTTGATTTACAATGTTGTGTTAATTTCAGGCATACAGCAAAGTGATTCAGTCATATTGGGTGGGCCAAAAGTTTTGTTTGTTTTTTTCCATAAGATGGCTCTAGTATCACTTAGTTGTCTTTAACTTCATTCGAAACAATTTTGTTAGATTGTATGTGACAGCTGTCATATCAATGTGAATTTTAAAAAAGACATCAAAATTGGTGAATTTTCGTGTAGCCATTTTAATATTGAAGATGGAAGAAAAAAAACAATGTTTTCGGCATATTATGCTCTATTATTTCAAGACAGGTAAAAACGCAACCGAAACGCACAAAAAGATTTGTGCGGTGTATGGAGAAGGTGCTGTGACTGGTCAAACGTGTCAAAAGTTGTTTAAGAAGTTTCGTGTTGGAGATTTCTCGTTGGACGATGTTCCACAGTTGGGTAGACCAGTTGAAGTTGATAGCGATCAAATCGAAACAATAATTGAGAGCAATCAACACTAAACCACGCGAGAGATAGCCGACATACTCAAAATATCCAAATCAAACGTTGAAAATCATTTGCACCAGCTTGGTTATGTGAATCGCTTTGATGTTTGGGTTCCACGTAAGTAAAGTGAAAAAAAACCTTCTTGACCATATTTCCACATGCGATTCTCTACTGAAATGTAATGAAAACGTTCCGTTTTTAAAACAAATTGTGATGGGCGATGAAAAGTGGATACTGTAATAATGTGGAATGGAGGAGATCGTGGGGCAAGCGAAATGAACCACCACCAACCACACCAAAGGCCAGTCTTCATCCAAAGAAGGTGATGTTGTGTATATGGTGGGCTTGGAAGGGAGTCCTCTATTATGAGCTCCTTCCGTTGAACCAAACGATTAATTCCAACAAGTACTGCTCCCAACTAGACCAAATGAAAGTGGCACTCGACGAAAAGCGCCTGGAATTAGTCAACAGAATACGCATAATCTTCCATCAGGATAACGCAAGACCGCATGTTTCTTTGATGACTAGGCAAAAACTGTTACAGCCTGGCTGGGAAGTTCGGATTCATTCGCTGTATTCACCAGATATTGCACCTTCGAATTTCCATTTATTTAGGTCTTTACAAAATTCTCTTAACGGAAAAATTTTCAATCCCCTGGAAGACTGTAAAAGGCACCTGGAACAGTTCTTTGCTCAAAAAAATAAGTTTTGGGAAGATGGAATTATGAAGTTGCCTGAAAAATGGCAGAAGTAGTGGAACAAAAGGGTGAATACGTTGTTAAATAAAGTTCTTGGTGAAAATGAAAAATGTGTCTTTTATTTTTACTAAAAAACCGAAGGCACTTTTTGGCCCACACAATACATGTATACATATCCATTCTTCCTCATATTCCCTTCTCATATAGGTCATTACAGAATATTAAGTAGAGTTCCCTGTGTTATCCAGTAGGTCCCCATTGATTATCTATTTTATATATAGTAGTGTGTATATGTTAATCCCAAACTCCTAATTTATGCCTCCCCCACCCCACCGTTCCCCTTTGGTAACCAGAAGTTTGTTTTTGAAGTCTGTGAGTCTGTTTCTGTTTTGTAAATATCATTTGTATCATTTTTTTAGATTCCACGTATAAGCAATATCATATGATATTTGTCTTTATCTGACTTACTTCACTTAGTATGATAAACTCTAGCTCCATCCATGTTGCTGCAAATGGCATTACTTCATTCTTTTTTTTACAGCTAATACTCCATTCTATATATGTACCACATCTTTTTTATCCATTCCTCTGTTGATGGACATTTAGGTTGCTTCCATGTCTTCACTATTGTAAGTATGGAAACGTGAAAGACCCCAAATACCCCAAGCAATCCTGAGAAAGAAAAATGGAGCTGGAGGAATCAGGCTCCCTGACCTTCCACTTCTTATAGTACTGTGGTCTGCATGCCTAAGGAGCCATCCTGCCAAACTCTGAACTCTGTGGGTGTTGTTTGGATACCCACACTGATCCTGACTGAGCTCTAGTGCCCAACATTGTGATCTGGACTATCATGCAGTAGGTCCTGTTCTCTCAGCCCTGGCTTGTGCATTCTAGATTTGTTCCCTATTTTCATGTGGCCAGTCAGATACCCTCATTGCTCTCAACTGATGCGCCTGATGGGTTGAGGCCGCCCCATATCAGCTGTTGTTTGGTTGGTTTTCAAGCACCAACCCAGAAAACCCATTTTGAAGGTATCTGCTTAAGATTTCATAAAGGCACTCATGCATGAAAGTCTATTCACAGGGAAGGTAAAGTGTAACCCTTACTTGCAAGATATAAATGAGACATGATCTAATTTTTCTTTCCTACCCCCTGCAATGCATACCTCTATCATTAAAGATTATATTTGAATATCACAAGGTTGATGTAAACAAAATAAGGTAATGGATGTGAAAATAATTTGTAAATAGAAAGCAGTTTGGTTCTATAGGCATTGTAGTTAAGGCAGTATAACTATCATTATTAGTACTATAGTTATTATCATTGATGGTATATAGTAGTAGCATTAGGAAGGACATTGTAGATGTATGTTCCTGTTCAAGTGGCAAAAGACTTTAAAATGGGAAATACACTAAAGACATAATTGCTAGTTGATAGATTGCTGATGATTATAATTTTTCTAGCCATGTAGAAATATATAGCTTTGTTGTTTTCTTAGAGATGCCAGAGGAATATTATATATATACGCCATGCAAAAATACTAATATAAGCACATATTTATGAATGTTGTGCATAGGTTTTATAAGTACTATCCATGATGTAATGTATAATATATCACACTACTATAATGTAGATTCCATGTATATTACAATATAGTACACATCAAGTTAAAGAGGCACTGATACCTCATACGAAAGACAAATTATCATATATATTAATTAAAGTCCTATCTTTAGTTCTCTTGTAAAGTACAAATTATTTATTACAATACTATGTAAAAATGTTAAATTGAACTTGGAAGGGCAAGCATTTATCCATACTTGTACACTTCAAGCACGTTATGTTTTACTAACGAGTACCAGTGACTCTAATGAAGGCAGCTTAGGGTAGTTCAAACAAGTAATTAGTGCAGACAATGTATGTATGAATCTTTTCTGCTCTGAATAAGCCTGTAGAGACAGGAGCCTATTTTATAGTTAAATGCAAGTGCTAAAATTATAATCTTAGTGTGTGTATTTAGTTAATTTTGTATTTTCACAGCCCTTTGATTTGAGGCTTTTTTTTTTTAATAGTATGCAATATCTAGAGAGTGAAGCCTGTTCTTGTATCTTTGTTTCAGTGAGACTGTAAAACTGACACTATCGTGTCTCTATATGTAAGACTCTGTGGCATTTCCAGGAGCAGTAATGTGTCTGCAGTCATCCTCAGTCCTCTGTTCTCCTTTGTGACATTCATCCGTGAACAATGTGGAAAGAGTTGAGTTGGGGTAGACTCTGTAGCAAAATGGTAACTGAAAACAATTTTAATTGATGTGAGAAATCTCAAGCCCACTTTGGCTTTATTTCCCAAAATCTTTCATCATCTGCCTGTACAGCATAAATTAATCTTGTAGGGCTTGATATTTTCAAAAAGGAGAGAGGATTTCATGATTTCTATGAAATACAGTTATTTGACCAATTTGAGGGGACTGGTGGAGGGTTCTTTAAATTATGCTATCTTATTTCTTTACCTAATTTGTCTAATTCAATAAAGTGTGAATGTTTGTGATTTAAGCATGTACAGAAGAAAGTTTCTTCTTCTGGCAACTTTGACCAACTCTCACTTAGGTGTAATTAAGTGTATTAATTAAGAGTATATATAATTATTAAGTGTATATATATACATATATATTAATTATACATATATTATTAAGTATATATATACATTATTAAGTATATATATATATATATATATATATATATACACACTTAATAATCTAGACATAAAGTGACAAATGCATTTCAGATATCAGTCATTTTGGATACTTATTTTCCATATTATAGCAAATCTCCTGAAGATTGACCAAATATTTTTGATCAATCCAGATATTTGACATTTCATTTATATAGTTTCTAAAAGCAGCCATGTTAAATAATAGTTTTGATAGATTATAAACAAAATAAATGTGCTCTTGATGGGCACATACATTTTAAAAATTAAATTCTTAAATTCTAGTTACCATTTATTTATTCCTGTAATTATCTGTTATGTCTATCTGATTGACCTTCAGTATTGCAATGAACTGTATTACTTCATGAAAAGCATTTCTCTCCACTCTTCTTTGTTAAATAGTTTAAAGTGCCTAAAACACTTGAAAGTATTTACTCTCTAAAGGTATGTTTGGTAACACTTTTTGTGGGCTTTTTAAGTGAAGGAGGATTCAGTTTTTCTAAAGTGGGGACAGACATGTTATAACTCAATTCAAAAGATGAACAAATTATAATTTTAATTACTGGTAGACGATTACACTGTCTTAAACTTTCTTATGCTTGGTATTCTTCCAGAGCACCTCAAGGAAAATGTAAGACTCAACTAATTAAGTCTTAAATGAATAGTATGAAAAAGATATTCTGTATTGAATCAGACAGTTTACCAGCAGCAAAGAAATGGCACACTCAAAGGGCTTAACCAGAGAATTATTAAGGATTTAGGGAAGTATGGGCAGGGTTAAGGGAACCAACAGGGGTAGTGAAGCATTTGGGACTAGCCACCGTGGGGTGTGACCAGCCCTAGGCCTAGGGTCCTGAAGCTGTGGAGGTAAGGATACCTATTATGAATGGGGGCTGTAGGGAGACACCATCAAAGGCCAAAAATGCAGTGATCTATGGGCGGGACAGAGATAAATACTCTAGCGTCTCTCTTCGCCTTCCCCATTCCTGCCCGTGCCTCCATTCACTGATCTCAGCTAGAAGCCAAAGGTTAGCCTCCTATGGCACAGACCCAAACAGGAACGGGTGGAAAATGGATCTGGGATGTCAGGAAGCAACAATTAGCAGAGACCCTGTTTAGTTTCTTATTTCTGCTGTAGCCAATGACCACAAACTTAGTGCCTTAAAATTTCACAGGTGTATTACCTTATAGTTCTACAGCTAAAATTCTAAACACAAGGTGTCTACAGGACTGCATTCCTCTGGAGGCTCTAGAGGAGAATCCGTTTCTCTGCCTTTTCCGGCTTCTAGAGACTACATGCATTCTTTGATTCGTCACCCCTTCCTCAAGTCACTCAAACCTCTGCTTCTGTCATTACGTTGCTTTCTGTTACTCTGACCCTCTTGCCTTCCTCTCCTCAGGAACCCTGTGGTTACTTTGGGCCCACTTGGGTCATCCGGGATAATCTCTTCATTTTAAGATCCTTAACTTAATCCTAGCTGTAAAGTTCCTGTGCAATGTAAGGTAACATATTCACAGGTTTCTAAGAATTAGGACCTGGGCATCTTTGGGGAGCCATTTTTCTGTGTTCAGATCACAGACCCCCAACTAGCTATGAATGTGAAAGAAGTTGATGCCTCTGCTATTGGGAGATTAAAACTAGAGACTTTGTTTACACATTGTACAACTAAGAAAGAATTGCTTTTCATAATTTGAAAATTATTTTTTGGAGGAATGCAAAAAAAAAAGTTAAAGTAATGTTCCATTTAGTGTTAACACTGTTGTATATGTTTAGGCCTTTATGTTTTGAATCTCTTCCAACGTTTCAGCTTCCCAAGTTATCCTCTACACATCTCATAGCATGAATTACTTTGACAACTTTTATTTAAAAAAAAACAGACTTGGAAAAAAATAATAGCTAAGTTTTATTGAGTAGTTATGATTTTCTAGCTATTTTCATATATTATTTCCACAATATCCCTATGAAGAAAATACTATTATTAGCTGGATTTTAGAGATGATGAAACAGAGACAGAAGTAATATGTCTCAGGTAATATAACCAACAAGCGGATATGTTGGCTATCATTTTCCATTTGCTTCCCTAGATCAATTTTCTGTTCTCCTCTCCCCTGCTCTGGGAGGCAAAACTATTCAAACTGCATCATCCAGGCTTCCTTTTCTCCTGGCTTCTGGGAGCCTTCAACACAAGGGAGATCTCAGCAGGAGTCTTAAAAGTGAAAGAAGAGGGAAGAAGTGGTGTTATTTTTCCCTACCTTACGGCCACCCTGCTCCCTTCCTGCCTGGCTGTGGAGAATCTGTTTCCCATACAGTCGTAGTTCCTGTTGGTGTTTCACCAAATTCTGGTAATACTGTTTCTTGAGTTCTTGTGGGTAGCAATGGCTTCCCATTTTTGCGAGTCCCTGAGTTCTTCAGCATCCCTTGTTGTTCCCTTCAACTTTCCCCCACCTCTGCAAATAATTCCTCCATTCAATGATTTTTATTTAAACCCTTCTGAAGGTGCCATCTTTTTTTCTCCCTTTGGAAGTTAGCTGCGATTTGATTACAAGGATATTTGACTTAGAAGCTGAGCTCTTAATCATTTCAATGTAGTGACTTTAACAAAAACACATCCCCCAAGCAAGTGAATTTATAACTTGAAATAACTTAGTTGCATTTGGTCAACTGCTTATGTACTTGTTTATAGTAACTAATTTAAAAACAATGACTAACTTACTAAGTTCAACCAGTTTATTAATTTTCAAGTGTGGACATAGCATACCTTATGTTGGAGATAATGAGTATATTATATACTAAATCTCTCTGTAAATGTAAGGCCAGTTCACCCTTGTTAATTTTCTGCCATCAGCAAGCATTGTTCATAACATCTTTTCTGTCATGCTCAGATTTCATGTTTTGCAGTGAATTTGGGTTCTATTCATTAACATTGGAAACCTATCAAGTTCTCCTTCAGAGAAGGAAATTCTTACCACTGCAACGTACAATATACTTCTCTTCTTTTACAGGTTTCTTTTCACTGCTTCCTAAGTGATCCTGATGGCTGTTTCCTTGACAACAAGGTAGTGTAAGCACTGAAATGATACTGAGTACATGTCAGATGTATTCATAAAATGAGTTGTAGTTGTTCAGAGGAAATATGTCAGAGCAACCTTGTCTTCTTTCGTGAGCAAAGATGCTAATGAAGGAGCTTCACGTCACCAATGATTTCCATGGAGCTGAGGGGATAGATACACATGTTACTCAACCCTGGTCCATCATATTTTTGCATTAGCTTACTACTACTGTTCACTTTTTTCCCCCAGTTATTCTTATGTTGTACATACTGACCAACTAGTTTCTAACTTGAAAGCTAAACAAACACTTCATCTATTCCTTTTCAACTGTGGGGTACAGTTAAGATATAGCATGATGGTCTCCGGTGGTCTTTGCAACTAGAACATGTAGTTCAAACTGTGTTATAACAGTATAATAATTATTCTGTGACCCAACAGCAGAAGTCTCCATTAGTAGTTGTTCCTGCAAGTCTAAATGACAATGTCTATATTGATAAACGTGTGATGTAACAAGATCCTAAAATGACTTTTGCATTGTAAAAAAAAGTGTTAGATTAGTTTTAGTCACCTGGATCTTAAATGTATATTGATGTGTTGAATTATTTGAAAATTGGTAATTCAAACATAATACGTATGGAATCTCCATTAAAAAGAATATAATTAATCAACACATTCCCTTTCTTGCTCATGACGGATAATAGAGTAGAGTTTACTCTACTTGAATAATGATCCTCCTGAAACTAAAACCTGGGATATTGTGGTTGAAAATTAATTTATATATATGATGTAATCGTTGGCTATGATTATGGGATATGGACATTAAGGATTTATAACTTTAGTTCTCTTCAGTATTAAGGTATCTTCCCAACATTTAAGGATGTTTTGAAATGTACATATCTATATTCCTACTGGATAAAAATCAGAATAACTCCAGAGAACTTATACTTTTCCATAAATTGAACACATCGATGATATAACTGAGTACACACAATATAATGGGTATTTCTTTCACAGACCATGAAGGTTATATCTGTTTTAGCCATTAACAAAAGTTTATATTATTTTCAGAAGTACCTAACTCACTTACTGTTGTAGATAACAGATTAAGTCCCCTGGGAAGCAGACTTTGAAATGGAAGATTAGTATGCAGGAAGTTGACTAGGGTGTTTTTTGAAAAAGGAAGGCAACGGAATTAAGTAGAAAGAGAATTTGGGCTGTGATGCAAATGCAACAAAGGTCTCAGCCAACCTCATGGTTGAAGCTGAGATGGTCCTTCAAGGTTGTCCCAAGTTAAGGTGAGGGAGCCTAGCCTTTACAACCCCATATTTACTAGTCATTGGATGGGGGCTCCTCTGAGAGGCAAGACAGCTGTCTGGCTCTCTGAAGCTTATGGTAATTCTGTGAGGGGCTGAGAACAGATCTGAAACCCTTCAACAATCTTCCCAGCAGCTGAAGAATCATTTCTTCAGTCCTGAAAAGAGGATTTGAATAGGACAGCACAGCATCTCTCACAGTCCAACCCTTGAGCTACTTGCCTCCACTTGCTTTAGAGGAGGTCGAGAGCAACTCCTTCAGGGCTCTGATGGGCCTCTTTTCCTCAGCAAAACAAATAAGAGGAAGTTTAGTGGTTGATCTCCAGCCTCTGGTGCAGCAGCTTGTCTAAAGGCTGCAACTGATACTCAGCATCTCCTTCCTCTATTTTCTATTCTAGATTTGCCTCATCCTTGGCAACTCTGCTGGTCTAGATGGCTTATCTGGTGGGGTGGCAAGACCCTGATCTGAGGGGTACAAGGTCCTCTTACCATGCTTTTTTGAGGCTGCTGCTCTTGTCTCATGCACATCTCATTTGACAACCTGGATGCCAAATATATTCATTCCTTCCTATCCCCATTGTGTAACAGCATCCCTACCTCCTCTTCATGGTCTGGGTTAATTACTTCTGCCAGAATGGCAATTTCTCTTTTTACTTGCTGAGTACCTTGGCAAAAGTTGTTCAGAGTGCTTAGGCAACCTATCAAGTTCTCCTTCAGAGAAGGGAGCTCTTACCCCTGCAGCTGTAGCTTAGTGTTCAGTGAGACTCTTTCTGTTTTCCCTGGTGACAGAGTGGCAGAGTTGGGAAGCATAAAGTTTTCAAGTGGGTCACTGAGAATGATGGTAGGCAGGGGTACTCCTGCTTCCATCTTTGGTTCCCAGACCCATATACTCTGTCTACTGGGATCATTGCACTCTACAGTAGTCATTGATTTAGCATGTACACTGTGTCCAGGAAGATAACACCCATCATCCTTGCAGGGTATCATCTTCCAGCTGGCACCTCAGCTGTGTTTTTAGTAGGCCATTACATTCTCTATGAGGCCATCAACTACTGTGTGCATGGTATGTGACAGGACCGGTGGACTTCATGGTCATGTGCTCACTATCACACCCTCTTTGCTGTAAAGTGGGCCCATAGCTCTAATGAAAAGTTGTAAAGGATGATGTATCAGTGTATCAAACATTCCATAAGTTCTTGAACGGTGGTGCTAGTTAAAACTCTGTGGACAATAAAGTCACACTCACACTTGGAATACATGTCAGTTACCAACCAAGTGTGTCACTGTCCCTTCCCATAGTAGAAGGGATCAAATATAATAAACTTGCCATCAAATGGCCAATTGGTTTCCTCAAGGAGCTGTGCCATATTAGGTGCTCAGTACTGGTCTCTGTCTCTAGCAGGTTGGGATTCTGCTGTATCAGCTTTAGCAAGTGAGGATTCATGTTGTTTAGCCATTGCTTAGCTACCATCCCTGCTACTCTGGCTACTCCACTTATGTGTCCATTGTATCAGCACTGTGGTGGTTAATGACAGACTGGGATTGATGTCAACTGGCTGAACTGTTCTAGCAATCTGGTTGCTTAATGTTTTTTCCATGGTGGTTGTTCTCATGATCAACACTTTTGGGAGAAGCGAATGAAGCAGAATTGGGATGAATAAGAAGCTGGGCTATGGTATAGTCCCAACAACACTTCAGGTGACCCCATGAAGGCCTTGAAGCTTTAATGGCCTTTCAGAGTTGCCCAGAATTGGGAAAAGAGAGTTTGGCTTTTATAACACTGTATCAACCAGGGCTGTGCGCTGCCCTGGGACGTGGGGTCAGGGGAGGTATACTCTTGGGCAAGGTGACTTTTTTTCAGCCCATTTCTCGAGGATGATTATATGATGGAGAAAGAAAACTTTAACCAAGAAGACCTTGAGACTTTAGGAGAATCTCTTTCCACCAAAATTCATCCTGTAGCTTGAACTCCCAATTGACCTGGATTATGTATCCCAATAATTTTTAGCTATATGAGTATGCAGCCTCATCCACTGAGGACTGGGATCAGACTAAACAGGACTGAGACTTATGCTGCCAGATAGACTACCTTTGGGAATCAAGTCCATCTGAAAAGTTCGCAGCTGCCAGCAGTAAAAGAACAGACCATTAGTTTCCTCCAAGTGGAGGCTAACATATGCAGGGAGCTCTCCCTGGTGCTGCTTAAAAACTTGACCAAAGACTGTCTCCTCTGTTTAATAATCTTTTGAATACTGCTCCTCTGATCTGTCTCTAGTACATCTTACTTAAAAGGTGATCTTTTTTGCTTCCTTCCAACCCCACCAAATCTCTTGAAAAACCACTGTTGCAATTCTTATGTGATCTGATTCTAAACATATACCCAGTTCTAGTTACTAGCCAGAGCTACCACCCTATGGCCAGTTCCTCTATCATCAACTCACCCTAAACTATATTGTCAAGTACAAAAAAGTTATCTGTTGAAAACTAAAGTTATATGCATTATTCTTTTTTTCTTTTTTTAATTAATTAATTTATTTATTTATGGTTGTGTTAGGTCTTCGTTTCTGTGCGAGGGCTTTCTCTAGTTGTGGCAAGTGGGGGCCACTCTTCATCACAGTGCGCGGGCCTCTCACTATCGCGGCCTCTCTTGTTGCGGAGCACAGGCTCCAGACGCGCAGGCTCAGTAGTTGTGGCTCACGGGCCTCGCTGCTCCGCGGCATGTGGGATCTTCCCAGACCAGGGCTCGAACCCGTGTCCCCTGCATTGGCAGGCAGATTCTCAACCACTGCGCCACCAGGGAAGCCCTGCATTATTCTTCTGAAAAGCATAAAATTCATTTGATTAAAATGCAAGGTTAGTCAGTAAGGAGATTTGGGCTAGCAAATAAAACTGGAAGATCAAAATGCCTGCTAAACTCTAAGTTAAATAATTGTTCAGAATTTTATACAAAAGGAATAAAAGCCACATAGCAACTTTAGTGAATCAAAATTAAGATATGATAGGAGACATTCCCTTCTTCCTTATGTCAGCTTTTTTAATGCCACTCATTACCAATATGGATTTAGCTACCTAGCTTGTCAAGTGAATAGCCATTACTCCATGTGTATCCCTTTAACATCAGACTGGAATATCTTTTCAGAGTGAGTAAACAGTTTTTCTGTCAAAAGTCTTCACGTTTGCTAAACGTCACTGTGAAAATGTTTTCAAACATTCACAAGAATTCTGACTTCCAGATGTGGTGGGAGGGCATGGCAGAGAGAGTGTGAGCATAGTAGCAGAGGTAGGAAAGCACTAGAGCACATTTGGGACATAGTGAGTAGAGATTATGGTTGGAGTAGAGATTATGGTTAGAACATCAGATATTCAGCACACTGGTTGGGGAGAAGTCAGGGAACATGTAGACACTGATAAGCGTATTGGAGACCGGGGACTTCCCTCGTGGCACAGTGGTTAGAAGTCTACCTGCCGGTGCGGGAGACACGGGTTCGAGCCCTGATCCAGGAGGATCCCACATGCCGCAGAGCGGCTGGGCCCATGCGCCACAACTGCTGAGCCCGAGTGCCGCAACTGCTGAAGCCCGCGTGCCCAGAGCCATTGCTCCGCAACAAGAGAAGCCACCACAATGAGGAGCCCATGCACCACAGCGAAGAGTAGCCCCTGCTCGCCGCAACTAGAGAAAGCCCGTGCAGCAACGAAGACCTGACACAGCCAAAAATTAATTACTTAATTAAAAAAAAAAAGAGTATTGGAGGCTGTAACGCCTAAGTAAACCAAGTAAACTGATTAACACAGGAGAGAGTTACAGCATCAGTAGTGGCAGTGGGGGAAGAGGAGACGCTAGAAGCATAGATATAAGACTGTTATAATGGCTTAGGTATGCATATTTGAAGGCATAATCTAGGATTTTGTCAGTAGAGATAAAAAGAAGAGAAAAAATGGGAAAGACATTTAGGAGTGAGAACTAACAGAACTTGGCGATTAATTTTAAGGTGGAGTGGATTTTCAGGGCAGAATAAGTCAAAGGAGGCCAACATTTTTAACCTGGGTGACTTAGCACTACCGTGTGAGTGTCCATTCATTTAACTAGAACTAGAACGATTATGAAGAATTTCGTTTGGAAGTTATGGTATTTTAAGTGCCAGCAAAGCAGCAGGTGGGAAAGTGAACCAAACAGTTGTAAAGACAGGACTAAAGTTGGAGAGGCTGGGTTGAGAGACTAAGATTTGGTTGTGAGCTACATAGAAACAATAGTCAAACTAAATTAAATAAAAATGAAATATGTTGATCTGGTAGTCTGTTTCTTGGATCCATCTGGATCTTGGGATGATGTGTCTGTAGTTTGAAGGAATTTCCACAAGGTGGTGGTGCATTCTTATTAGGTAGCATAGACTTGAGACCAAAACAAGTATTAACAAGAATGCAAAGACAACCATTTTTTGCCCCCTCTTTGGCATTCTTCCAGAGCTACTATTTGATGTGTTATATTAAAATGTCCTTTACTAACAAAATACAACTATTTAATTTATCTTACTATTTTCTAAGGTACATCAAAAGTGTAAATATTACTTGGAATGATAATTAAATCGATAATAAAAATCTAGGATGATTTAAGGCCATCCCCACTTTCCATGTGAAAATAAAACTTGATATATTCTCAAACTTTTGGCATAATTCAATATGTAATCTCTCTTATGTTTGCTTTTATGACAGAACACTCATTTAGTCTTCTTATTTTTCAGATCAATCTTTCCTTTTCCCAGTGGTCTCATATTTTTAAATGTAAACAGTATTTTCTTTCTGGGTTTGAAAGCATTGTTGTACCGACACCCTCAAGAAATTCAAATGCTCTTGACAGCCACATCCCGCTCATACTTGTTTATAGGTCCAAATAAGAACATGTTCTCTTCTCATGTGGGTGAGTCATCAGTGAGTCATATAATATTGCAAATATTCTGTGTCTCTAGTTATCTGAACTCTTAACCATATATTCACTATAAATACTTGCAAAAATTTTGCCACATTCATTATTGAAAACATAGTTTGATGTGCCAGTAAAAACATCTAAATTGCTTTAAGAGTTTGAATGAGAGGATGTATATAGATTGTGTTTCAGTCTTAGCTTTTCTCCTAATATCATCTTTGTCTAAAAGTATTGTGCATTATCTATTGTCTTCTTTCATTAAGTAAAAATGTCTTTTAAAAAATTAGGTGAGCCTAAAGTCCAGAAAAACCCATCCATTGGAAGAAAAATTGTAAGCATTAAATTGAATTGAGAATTGAATTGAGAGAGGAGAGCTTATAAAAGACAAAATCTGGTAATGCACTTGTCTTCATTTACCAAGCGTACAATGATTTTCTACATGTGAGAAAGTAAAACAAGAAAAAAAATTATGAAGAGTGTGGTTGGTATTAAAAAACTGGAGAAATAACCACGTGCTGTGTATTGATAACCTCAGTCATTGTGGAATGTCATTAAGAACCATGCTGATACAGCAGAAAGAACTGAACATCTTCAAAGACCTGAAGAAAAAGGAGATGGAAAGGAGAGATATTCACAAGACCTTACCTTATGTAACTTGAAGGTCATACGTGAAGCTGCTAATACTGAAACAGTAGTGATTCTCCCCATTATATGGCAGAAAACTATTGATAAACAAAGCACATTTTCAATATTGATGAAACTAGATATCACTGGAGATGACTGTCATCATGTAGGTTTATTTCAAATTTCTAGGAGGAAACAGTACCATGCACTTGAAGCATCCAAAGATAGGCTAATGTTGCTTTTAGGTGGAATTTGTTAAGCTACAAGTTGTTGGTTTATCATTCCGCAAACCGCGTGGCCCTTTAGAGACTGTTGAAGAATGCTTTGCAAAGCAGATATTTAATAATTATAGGAAGTGTTATCTTCATGGTTATTCATAATGGAATACATGAAGAAGGGAAATCTTGCAAACAAGTCTCTTTTGATAATAATGTTCCCAGACATTCCTCTATTGTTATTGATTAGGAACATCCTATCTGAGTAGTCTTTTTTTTTTTTTTTTTTTGGCCTGTTGTACTGTAGTGTTATTGATTAGGAAGATTCTATTTAAGTGGTCTTTTTTTTTTAATTTATTTTTATTTATTTATTTTTGGCTGTGTTGGGTCTTCGTTTCTGTGCAAGTGCTTTCTCTAGTTGTGGCAAGTGGGGGCCACTCTTCATCGCGGTGCGCGGGCCTCTCACTATTGTGGCCTCTCTTCTTGTGGAGCACAGGCTCCAGACGCACAGGCTCAGTAGTTGTGGCTCATGGGCCTAGTTGCTCCGCGGCATGTGGGATCTTCCCAGACCAGGGCTCGAACCCGTGTCCCCTGCATTAGCAGGCAGATTCTCAACCACTGCGCCACCAGGGAAGCCCTAAGTGGTCTTTTTTGCGTCTCAAATATTATGTGTAGTATCTGGTGTGACAGTCCTCCATTAAAGGATTTATGGAATAGTCTTGACATCAAGGAGTTCCTTAAAACTTACCAATCAGGCTTTGACAAATTGTAACACAACCTACAAGGAAAAAGTATGGAAGACACTCGTCTCACAGTTCATTGCTCTTTTGCAAAGCTTAAGGAAATGATCGATGCAAAGCAAAAAATCTTAGAGCTTGCAAAGATTAGACTTATTGAAGTAAATAATGAGAACGTTGAAGAACTGTTAGCTTCAAATAGCAAAGAATTTATGAGCAAGGAATTCATTTAACTGGTGCTAAACAATAGACAAAAAAGAAGACCACACATATTGGTACAAGATTTTTAAAATAAATTTAATATCGTGTAGACAAACTGATTCCTGTTGCTGGTGACCTTGATGTGATGGATCATCCACTTTGGCACCTTGAGGTACTATATTTTCTAGCTGAAACTATGAATGGACAGGCACAGCAGCCTTGGCTGGAGAATGATGCAATTACCTAGAGCTCAGCTCCCACAGGAAAGAAGGTCTGGGTCATACCACCAGGTTAGTCACTGTGGTGGTTAATTTTATGTGTCTGCTAGACTGGGCCCCCCAAATATTTGATCAAGCATTATTCTAGGCATGTCTGTAAGGGCGTTTCTGGATGAGATTAACATTTGAATTGGTAAGCTGCATAAAGTAGATTGCCCTCCCTAATGTGGGTGGCCCTCAGCCAATCAGTTAAAGGCTTAAATGTAACAAAAAGGCTGACCCTGCCTCCAGTAGGACGGAACTGCTCCTCCCTGACTGCTGCACCTGAGATATTGGTCTTTTTCCGCCTTTGGACTAAAACTGAAAAATCAGCTCTTTGTGGGTCTTGAGCCTCTACTGGTTCTCAGGGCTTCAGACTCAGACTGGAGTTATGTATCAGCTCTCCCAGGTCTCCAGCTTGTCAGTTACAGAACTTGGGACTTTTCATCCTCCATTATCGCATGAACCAGTTCCTTATAATAATTCTCTTTCTTTGACTCCCTTTATATATATACAGTCACCAAGACCTGCAGAGGTTGGAGATGAATAGATGTAATGACAGTGGAGGTGGGACATAATACCAGTTGTGATCCTGAGAGCAGCTGAGCTGCACTGATGAGGGCAGTCATTTGTCCCACTCATTTTCATCTTCTAGGAGGAGGACCTATGGCCAGTTCCTGAGGAGACCCCTTATTTAAAAGGTTATACAAAGAAAGATGAATCAGCCAAGGAGACTGGGGGGTAGCCAGAGAAAATCACTGGTGTGTAGCACCATCAGAGCCGATGAAATAAAACTTTTTAAGGAGAAGTCCAGAAGAAGTCCATGGAAGGTATGAGGGGCTGCTACCCAAAGATTCATAGGTAAGTGGATCTGTGCATTGAATGGAGTAGGCAGTGGCAGCCGTGAAAAGAACCTTCATGGAACATGGGTCATTGACAGTCTCCAGTTACTACGTCATCAAATCTGCTATGGTGTTCATACCACGGCCCTCTTCTCCCAGGGTTTCTCCCTGAGCATGGTGAAGGAACTAGAGCAAAGTCATTTTTGCCTGATCCGGGACTCCTTTATGGGCAACTTTTGCCTAAGGAGTCCCCATCAGCCTAGTCAAGATTTGTTTGGAAATGCAGTGTAGCCTGAAATTCTTTTTAACCAACTCTCCTTTCTTCCTTCCCTCTTTTCAAAACTGTCATACTTGCATCACAGTCTGAAGGCTCTTCTTTCTTTCTGCTCCCCCCGCCACCCCACTTTGTCCTTCACAAGCATTTTTCACAACAAATTTCTTGCACATCTGATCTCTGCTTGGCACTTACTTCCCAGAACTCCCAAACTCACATACTTACAGGCCTGAAATTTAATGTGGACAGCACATCTCATTCCATTTGGCCTCAGCTGGAGCTACACAAAGAGGAGAGACTGGAATTATCTGAAAACTGGCTCACATTTTTGACATATGAAGTTGGCTCTTGGTTACGACCTTGGCTGGGTCTGTTGACTGGAATGTCTAAATGTGGCCTCTCCCTTTGGCCTGGATTTCCTCCCCCACTTGATTCCTGGGCCACAAGTCCTAAGAGAGAAAGAGTCAGGCAGAAGCCATATTGCTTTTTATGGCCTAGCAGAAGAAGTCACCCAGCTGCTTAACTACCACATCCTATTGGTCACACAGAGCCAGCTCTGATTCAACACAGGAGGCAATCACACATGCACATTATTACCAAGAAGTGTGAATCATTGGGGGCCATCTTGGGAGCTGGCTCCCTCAGTCTAAATGTAACACAGAAAATATATAGATCTTAAAAATATTATGTTGCATTAAAACAAAGTAAGAAGCAGAAGGAACTCTGGAGCAAAATATGTTTATAAATTTAAAATACGTGAGCACAAGACCACAATACACATCTTATAAGAATGCATTTAGGGTTTCCCTGGTGGCGCAGTGGTTAAGAATCCACCTGCTAATGCTGGGGACACGGGTTCGAGCCCTGGTCCTGGAAGATCCCACATGCCGTGGAGCAACTAAGCCCGTGTGCCACAACTACTGAAGCCCGCGCGCCTAGAGCCTGTGCTCCGCAACAAGAGAAGCCACCGCAATGAGAAGCCCTCTTGCTGCAACTAGAGAAAGCATGCTTGCAGCAACGAAGACCCAACACAGCCAAAAATAAAATAAATAAAATAAATAAATTTATTTAAAAAAAAAAGAATGCATTTAAACAAAGGGTTATGCCTCAAGCATTTTAAAATGGCTGGTTATAGGAAGAAAAGCAGAATGAGGGTGGGGAATGGCAATACCAAGTCTAAAAACAAAATATATTTTCTTATTCTTAAATGTTTAATTTGAATATAGTTTTCCACTTACATGTAAATATTCATATTTTGAAACTCTGTGCACATGACAATATGCAAAACACCATTGGAAGATGGAGGTAGATTACAACAACTCCCTTAGTTTCCTAGGAGCGAAAATTTCAGGCAACATGAAACTCTCCCAAAGGAAGCTTTACTACAGTTAATGGTGTTTGGTCTGGAGCTTTTGATTAAAGTTTCTCATTTATTGAATGACTGGCTTATAATCCACATCAGACTCTTAGGCATGATGATTTCCTGTGTTTTAAGTTCAATTACTTGTATTATATACATGTAAACTTTGAAGATAATATATATTAATGACATATTTTGCATATAAGAAATTCCTATTAATTCATTTAGATACCATTATTCACCATTTGTGTATTTAATTTACAGATTCATCATTTATTTATTTGAACAAATAAACATTTGGAAATAAATTTTAAAAGATTTGTGGACTGTAAGGACATAAATCTTTAAACTTGAATTTTTTTTGATTGAAGTTATTTTTCTTAAAACAAAAAAGTGACAATTTATGTAGAATGATAATATATTTTCTTATCTTTAAAAGATGTAAATGAAAACTTTCCCAATAGCAATATGCTTCTCTTCATTTTAAAAGTATAGTTTCACAGAGAATTATAACAAGAGCTATATCAATTATTTATACATGTATATATTATCTTAATTCCTCTACCTTTTTAAACCTCTGCATTCAATTCTCTTTAAAAGTTCCTTAGTTTGACAGCTGGCAACTAGTCAATGCTGAACCAACTTCCTGCAAAAAGACCTTATTTTGCATGTCCTTGGAGACTGGATAATTAATGTGTAATGTTTTACTTAAAACTCTAAGTTTAAATGAAAATTCTTTGGGGTTTTAATAGAGAAGGCAGCATTTTGGTGCTTTTTTTCGCTTAAATATTATATTTGCCAGCCTGTCTGAGCCAAACCACCTTCCTTTATATGTACTTAATATTGTGTTTTAATGTTGGCATTTGGTCTGAAAACTTTAAGAAAACTTTGTTGATTTTTTCCTACCCTCCATTACAGTTGTTTCACTTTAGTTTGTGCTAAAGATATTATAAAACAAATAAGATACTTGTTGTCGTTTACTATTTATCCGTTTCTAGAAACTAGAAAAGTACTATTTACTATTTCCTCATAACTTCACTTATAAACACTATAAATTAAGCCTTATTTTCAAGAGCTTTTCTTTCTATTCATCAAGGAGTCTAGTTAGCTACATATGTAAATTTTTTTTTTTTTTCTCCATCACCCTGACTCTCTCCTTTTTGTTCCCCAGGCACTGATTCTGTTCTGAGGACCAGTTCTGTGGATGTGCAAGTCCATAAGTGGTAGGACTAAAGTTCCCCACCTGTCTTGTCTCACACTTAAATATACACTCCATCCCCATTTTTGAGAGGTACCACAGTATTCTGAACTTGAAGTGTTTTCAAATTAATCTTTACATTCAAATAAGCTATGTTAATTTTAGCCACTCTATACTTTCCTTCCTTTTCTGCCTACAGTTCTCAGAATTGGGAAAGAATTTTAACTTATGATTTGTCATTTACTATTATTCCTACCCAAGAAAAAGTTTTACTTAAAAAATATCTGTAGTTGATAATTTGTAGTATTCAAAGAGTCTATGTAAAGCCATACATATGAACATTTACTGAACATAAACTGGTACATTCAATAAATCTTCAAGGTGTTGATTTGTCATGGTTAGTGTGGCTGAATGGTGACCATTTCTGGAATAAACAGGTCAACTAGTTTATAGGAAAATCCAGTCATTTTCAATTTTGGCTTCAGCATCTACACTTCAAGCAAGTGGAACCTTTCAAAAAATGTTGGGTTTTGCTATTCTTTTATTATACTATAGCTAAATGTTTGATAGGAAATAAATGAGAAGCTCTAAATTAATTGTGGTCTCTGCCAGGATTGAATGAAGGATTTAAGAAAGTGATGTATGTGACAGTATATTTAATGTACATCACTATTGTTCTTTATGACCTGTGTTTTAAAAAAAGTGTTCACTTTTTCTTAAAGACTATAGGGCTCAGAACACTGATCTAATATACACACTTACTATTGCTATAACAAATAAATAATTAAAACAGATTAAAAAACACTCTATTTTTTCATGAATTTGAACCGTTATTGGGAGGTAAATTTTGTCATCCATAACAGTAAATTGTAGCAAAGTAAATACAGGGGAACATCAATTTTAAATAGTAGCTAGTAGTGTAAACCAGTTTTGAAAGCAATTATTACATTTTTCTGAAGTAAAAATAAAATTGTAATTCTTAGTTTCATAGGAATTTATCTTGACTTTTTGCCAATAGATCTTTTTGGTCAGTCATTTATTTATCTAACAAATATATGTCAACCAGTAAGCTAAAACAGGATGTTTTTATTTAGCGTTATTTATTGATCTCAAATAGTTACTTTTAACATTAATTTAAGATCCTAATGCAACATTTATGTTTTGTTTTATTTTTAATACCAAAACTCCTAAAATAACAGTTTTAAATGTATACAAAATACATGACAATACTATTATGTGAATTTAAACTGCCTGTAACTTTACAGTGTAAATGTTTTGCTAAATTTTCATGAGTTTTTATACAATTTATATGATACTGTATATGTACTTCAGTAATATTATCTAGATGAGACTTTTTAGATTGAATATACATGAGCAAATCCATTTAAGATGCAAATTTGGTTAAAATATTAGTAAACAGCATTTAAGACATTTACACTATACTTTAAAAAATAACCACGATTAAATTTGTCTATATAGAATAGAGAGAAAGGGAGGGAGAGAGAGACAGAGAGAGGGAGAGAGAGAGGAAGAAAGAATATGAATGTGTGAGTATTTACAAAGAATTTAAGATAGTGAATAAATTTAAAACCATTAATTTGAATATTTAAACCTAGTTCAAATAATTTTGAATCTATTATATATAACATTGTAATAGTTTATTGAAACAGGTGAGTACCATAATCCTTCAGTATCTGCAGGTAGGATTGGCTCCAGGACCCCCATGGTTACCAAAATTTACCAATGCGCGCACAAGTCCCTTATATAAAATGGCATAGTGTTTGCCTCTAACCTATGCACCTTCTCCCGGATACTTAAATCATCTCTAGTTTACTTATAATACCTCATACAATATAATTGCTATGTTAATAGTTGTCAGAGGTGTGACAAATTCAAGTTTTGCTTTGGGAACTTTCTGGAATTTTTTTTCCGAATATTCTTGATCCACTGTGGATTGAATCTGAGGATACGAAACCCTAGGTATGGAGGGCAACTGTACTCACATTGCATCTTTGATTTTTGGTTTTTTTACATGCACTCTATCATTTACGGTGTGTTTTCTTTTCTCTAATTTCTAAAAAAAAAAAGTGTGCACTCTTGTCTTTTCAATTAAATACAAATCCCTACTTGCCTGTGTCCTCCACAGAGTATATCTTATACTGGGTACACAACAGCTTAATATATATGCATTGACTAATTGAGGACTAGTCATATTTATTGATCAGGTCTTTCTTTTATATAAAAATATAATTTGCATAGTGTTGAATGATTTACAGTTTGATTATAATTTTCTAAAAATAATATTTTCTATATCATGTAGAGTAGATCCTCAATTTTAAAATTACTTTAGATGAACACAGCCTGAAGGGGTTAGTGCAACACAGCTAGCCGGGAGGGAGTCCGGGAAAAAGTCTGCAGCTGCCAAAGAGGCAAGAGACTTCTTCTTCGCTCTTTGTTTCCTGGTGCGCGAGGAGAGGGGATTCAGAGTGCCGCCTAAACGAGCTCCAGAGACGGGCGCGAGCCGCGGCGATCAGCGCGGACCCCAGAGACGGGCATGAGACGCTAAGGCTGCTGCTGCCGCCACCAAAAAGCCTGTGTGCAAGCACAGGTCACTATACACACCTTCCCTCCTGGGAGCCAGTGCAGCCCGCCACGGCCAGGCTCCCGTGATCCAGGGACAACTTCCCCGGGAGAGCGCACGGCGCGCCTCAGGCTCGTGCAACGTCACGCTGGCCTCTGCCGCCGCAGGCTCGCCCCGCATCCGTATCCTTCCCTCCCCCCCGCCCGAGTGAGCCAGAGCCCCCGAAGCAGCTGCTCCTTTAACCCCGTTCTGTCTGGGCGGAGAACAGACACCCTCAGGCGACCTACACGCAGAGGCGGGTCCAAATCCAAAGCTGAACCCCGGGAGCTGTGCGAACAAAGAAGAGAAAGGGAAATTTCTCCCAGCAGCCTCAGGAGCAGCGGATTAAAACTCCACAAACAACTTGATGCGCCTACATCTGTGGAATACCTGAATAGACAACGAATCATCCCAAATTCAGGAGGTGGACTTTGGGTGCAGGATATATTAATTTTTTCCCTTTTCCTTTTTTTGTTAGTGTATATGTATATGCTTCTGAGTGAGATTTTGTCTGTATAGCTTTGCTTTATAATAGCTTTATTTTACTTCACTATATCTTATCCTCTTTCTTTCTTTCTTTCTATTTTTTCTCCCTTTTACTCTGAGCCGTGTGGATGAAAGGCTCTTGGTGCTCCAGCCAGGCATCAGGGCTGTGCCTCTGAGGTGGGAGAGCCAACTTCAGGACACTGGTCCACAAGAGACCTCCCAGCTCCACGTAATACCAAACGGCGAAAATCTCTCAGAGATCTCCATCTCAACATCAAGACCCAGCTTCACTCAATGACCAGCAAGCTACAGTGCTGGACACCCTATGCCAAACAACTAGCAAGACAGGAACACAGCCCCAACCATTAGCAGAGAGGCTGCCTAAAATCATAATAAGGCCACAGACACCCCAAAAGACACCACCAGACGTGGACGTGCCCACCAGAAAGACAAGATCCAGCCTCATCTACCAGAACACAGGCACTAGTTCCCTCCACCAGGAAGCCTACACAACCCACTGAACCAACCTTAGCCACTGGGGACAGATACCAAAAACAACAGGAACTACGAACCTGCAGCCTGTGAAAAGGAGACCCCAAACATAGTAAGATAAGCAAAATGAGATGACAGAAAAACACACAGCAGATGAAGGAGCAGGGTCAAAACACACCAGACCTAACAAATGAAGAGGAAATAGGCAGTCTACCTGAAAAAGAATTCAGAATAATGATAGTAAGGATGATCCAAAATCTTGGAAATAGAATAGACAAAATGCAAGAAACATTTAACAAGGACGTAGAAGAACTAAAGAGGAACCAAGCAACAATGAAAAACACAATAAATGAAATTAAAAATACTCTAGATGGGATCAATAGCAGAATAACTGAGGCAGAAGAACGGATAAGTGACCTGGAAGATAAAATGGTGGAAATAACTACTGCAGAGCAGAATAAAGAAAAAAGAATGAAAAGAACTGAGGACAGTCTCAGAGACCTCTGGGACAACATTAAACACACCAACATTCGAATTATAGGGGTCCCAGAAGAAGAAGAGAAAAAGAAAGGAACTGAGAAATATTTGAAGAGATTATAGTTGAAAACTTCCCTAATATGGGAAAGGAAATAGTTAATCAAGTCCTGGAAGCACAGAGAGTCCCATACAGGATAAATCCAAGGAGAAACACGCCAAGACACATATTAATCAAACTGTCAAAAATTAAATATAAAGAAAACATATTAAAAGCAGCAAGGGAAAAACAACAAATAACACACAAGGGAATCCCCATAAGGTTAACAGGTGATCTTTCAGCAGAAACTCCACAAGCCAGAAGGGAGTGGCAGGATATACTTAAAGTGATGAAGGAGAAAAACCTACAACAAAGATTACTCTACCCAGCAAGGATCTCATTCAGATTTGATGGAGAAATTAAAACCTTTACAGATAAGCAAAAGCTGAGAGAGTTCAGCACCACCAAACCAGCTTTACAACAAATGCTAAAGGAACTTCTCCAGGCAAGAAACACGAGAGAAGGAAAACAGCTACAATAACAAACCCAAAACATTTAAGAAAATGGGAATAGGAACATACATATCGATAATTACCTTAAATGTAAATGGATTAAATGCTCCCACCAAAAGACACAGACTGGCTGAATGGATACAAAAACAAGACCCATATATATGCTGTCTACAAGAGACCCACTTCAGACCTAGAGACACATACAGACTGAAAGTGAGGGGATGGAAAAAGATATTCCATGCAAATGGAAATCAAAAGAAAGCTGGAGTAGCAATTCTCATATCAGACACAATAGACTTTAAAATAAAGACTATTACAAGAGACAAAGAAGGACACTATATAATGATCAAGGGATCGATCCAAGAGGAAGGTATAACAACTGTAAATATTTATGCACCCAACATAGGAGCACCTCAATACATAAGGCAAATACTAACAGCCATAAAAGGGGAAATCGACAGCAACACAATCATAGCAGGGGACTTTAACACCCCACTTTCACCAATGGACAGATCCTCCAAAATGAAAATAAATAAGGAAAAACAAGCTTTAAATGATACATTAAACAAGATGGACTTAATTGATATTTATAGGACATTCCATCCAAAAACAACAGAACACACATTTTTCTCAAGTGCTCATGGAACATTCTCCAGGATAGATCATATCTTGGGCCACAAATCAAGCCTTGGT
Source organism: Eubalaena glacialis (assembly GCF_028564815.1). Taxonomy (NCBI): domain Eukaryota; kingdom Metazoa; phylum Chordata; class Mammalia; order Artiodactyla; family Balaenidae; genus Eubalaena; species Eubalaena glacialis. Next base: position 39,192,380 of record NC_083719.1, on the reverse strand, counting down.
AAATTTAAGAAAATTGAAATCGTATCAAGTATCTTTTCCGACCACTACGCTATGAGACTAGATATCAATTACAGGAAAAGATCTGTAAAAAATACAAACACATGGAGGCTATACAATACACTACTTAATAACGAAGTGATCACTGAAGAAATCAAAGGGGAAATCAAAAAATACCTAGAAACAAATGACAATGGAGACACGACGACCCAAAACCTGTGGGACGCAGCAAAAGCAGTGCTAAGAGGGAAGTTTATAGCAATACAAGCCTACCTCAAGAAACAGGAAACATCTCGAATAAACAACCTAACCTTGCACCTGAAGCAATTAGAGAAAGAAGAACAAAAAAAACCCAAAGCTAGCAGAAGGAAAGAAATCATAAAGATCAGATCAGAAATAAATGAAAAAGAAATGAAGGAAACAATAGCAAAAATCAATGAAACTAAAAGCTGGTTCTTTGAGAAGATAAACAAAATTGATAAACCATTAGCCAGACTCATCAAGAGAAAAAGGGAGAAGACTCAGATCAATAGAATTAGAAATGAAAAAGGAGAAGTAACCACTGACACTGCAGAAATACAAAGGATCATGAGAGATTACTACAAGCAACTCTATGCTAATAAAATGGACAACCTGGAAGAAATAGACAGATTCTTAGAAATGCACAACCTGCCGAGACTGAATCAGGAAGAAATAGAAAATATGAACAGACCAATCACAAGCACTGAAATTGAAACTGTGATTAAAAATCTTCCAACAAACAAAAGCCCAGGACCAGATGGCTTCACAGGCGAATTCTATCAAACATTTAGAGAAGAGCTAACACCTATCCTTCTCAAACTCTTCCAAAATATTGCAGAGGGAGGAACACTCCCAAACTCATTCTATGAGGCCACCGTCACCCTGATACCAAAACCAGACAAAGATGTCACAAAGAAAGAAAACTACAGGCCAATATCACTGATGAACATAGATGCAAAAATCCTCAACAAAATACTAGCAAACAGAATCCAACAGCACATTAAAAGGATCATACACCATGATCAAGTGGGGTTTATTCCAGGAATGCAAGGATTCTTCAATATACGCAAATCAACAACGTGATACACCATATTAACAAATTGAAGGAGAAAAACTATATGATCATCTCAATAGATGCAGAGAAAGCTTTCAACAAAATTCAACACCCATTTATGATAAAAGCCCTGCAGAAAGTAGGCATAGAGGGAACTTTCCTCAACATAATAAAGGCCATATATGACAAACCCACAGCCAACATTGTCCTCAATGGTGAAAAACTGAAACCATTTCCACTAAGATCAGGAACAAGACAAGGTTGCCCACTCTCACCACTATTATTCAACATAGTTTTGGAAGTGTTAGCCACAGCAATCAGAGAAGAAAAAGAAATAAAAGGAATCCAAATCGGAAAAGAAGAAGTAAAGCTGTCACTGTTTGCAGATGACATGATACTATACATAGAGAATCCTAAAGATACTACCAGAAAACTACTAGAGCTAATCAATGAATTTGGTAAAGTAGCAGGATACAAAATTAATGCACAGAAATCTCTTGCATTTCTATACACTAATGATGAAATATCTGAAAGTGAAATTAAGAAAACACTCCCGTTTACCATTGCAACAAAAAGAATAAAATATCTAGGAATAAACCTACCTAAGGAGACAAAAGACCTGTATGCAGAAAATTATAAGACACTGATGAAAGAAATTAAAGATGATACAAATAGATGGAGAGATATACCATGTTCTTGGATTGGAAGAATCAACATTGTGAGAATGACTCTACTACCCAAAGCAATCTACAGATTCAATGCAATCCCTATCAAACTACCACTGGCATTTTTCACAGAAGTAGAACAAAAATTTTCACAATTTGTATGGAAACACAAAAGACCCCGAATAGCCAAAGCAATCTTGAGAACGAAAAATGGAGCTGGAGGAATCAGGCTCCCTGACTTCAGACTATATTACAAAGCTACAGTAATCAAGACAGTATGGTACTGGCACAAAAACAGAAATATAGATCGATGGAACAGGATAGAAAGCCCAGAGATAAACCCACACACATATGGTCACCTTATCTTTGATAAAGGAGGCAAGCATATACAGTGGAGAAAAGACAGCCTCTTCAATAAGTGGTGCTGGGAAAATTGGACAGATACATGTAAAAGTATGAAATTAGAACACTCCCTGACACCATACACAAAAATAAACTCAAAATGGATTAAAGACCTAAGTGTAAGGCCAGACACTATCAAACTCTTAGAGGAAAACATAGGCAGAACACTCTATGACAAAAATCACAGCAAGATTCTTTTTGACCCAGCTCCTAGAGAAATGGAAATAAAAACACAAATAAACAAATGGGACCTAATGAAACTTAAAAGCTTTTGCACAGCAAAGGAAACCATAAACAAGACCAAAAGACAACACTCAGAATGGGAGAAAATATTTGCAAATGAAGCAACTGACAAAGGATTAATTTCCAAGATTTACAAGCAGCACATGCAGCTCAATAACAAAAAAACGAACAACCCAATCCAAAAATGGGCAGAAGACCTAAATAGACATTTCTCCAAAGAAGATATACAGATTGCCAACAGACACATGAAAGAATGCTCAACATCATTAATCATTAGAGAAATGCAAATCAAAACTACAATGAGATATCATCTCACTGGTCAGAATGGCCATCATCAAAAAATCTAGAAACAATAAATGCTGGAGAGGGTGTGGAGGAAAGGGAACACTCTTGCACTGTTGGTGGGAATGTAAATTGATACAGCCACTATGGAGAACAGTATGGAGGTTCCTTAAAAAACTACAAATAGAACTACCATACGACCCAGCAATCCCACTACTGGGCATATACCCTGAGAAAACCATAGTTCAAAAAGAGTCATGTACCAAAATGTTCATTGAAGCTCTATTTACAATAGCCAGGACATGGACGCAATCTAAGTGTCCATCATCGGATGAATGGATAAAGAAGATGTGGCACATATATACAATGGAATATTACTCAGCCATAAAAAGAAATGAAATGGAGGTATTTGTAATGAGGTGGATGGAGTTAGAGTCTGTCATACAGAGTGAAGTAAGTCAGAAAGAGAAAAACAAATACAGTATGCTAACACATATATATGGAATCTAAGGGGAAAAAAAAAAAAAAAGGCCATGAAGAACCTAGTGGCAAGACAGGAATAAAGACACAGACCTACTAGAGAATGGACTTGAGGATATGGGGAGGGGGAGGGGTGAGATGTGACAGGGTGAGAGAGTGTCATGGACATATATACACTACCAAATGTAAAATAGGTAGCTAGTGGGAAGCAGCCGCATAGCACAGGGAGATCAGCTCGGTGCTTTGTGACCACCTAGAGGGGTGGGAGGGGGAGGGTGGGAGGGAGGGAGATGCAAGAGGGAAGAGATATGGGAACATATGTATATGTATAACTGATTCACTTTGTTATAAAGCAGAAACTAACACACCATTGTAAAGCAATTATACTTCAATAAAGATGTTTAAAAAATAAAATAAAATAAAATAAAATTACTTTAGGACTGAAGAACAAAATGAATATATTAGCACATAGAATTTATACTGGTACATACATTTTGAATATGAAATTGACTAAATTTAATTGTTACTACTCTGCCTTTATTTAAGTAGATTTCAAAATATCTGAAAATTAAAAAAAATGAATTTAGTCTCTTAAAATTTCTCTTAAATATAATGTATAATGTAAGATATGTTCAAAATGTACAGTTTCTATTAACTTTACATGAAATTAATTTTACATAAAATTGATTTTACAGGAAATGGAATTTTTGTAGACTATTGTTATTCATACTGTATTTTAGGTAGCATTCACTTTTATTTTTCTGGTTGTGAGCTTTCTATTTTGTGTTTGTCTATTTATTCTGATTTGGATTCATCAAGTTTCTCAGATCCATGGTTTAATATTATTCACAAAAGATGGATTTTCTTTGACCATTATTTACTCAAGGTATCATTCACTTTTAACAATGAAAAATACAGTATATTCATGTTAATATTAAAAACTAGCTTTGTGAACTGACTTTAATCTTTGCTAAGGTTGTAAATTAGCAGACTAGCAAAGCATTTTAAATTTTAGAATATCTTCTTGTATCTGCAGGATGGATATGTTAAATATATATACATATATATATTTCTTTGCTTATCTGTGCTGTTTTCTGGGTTATTTCTTAATATGTTTCTTCCACTTCACTAATTGTTGTCAACCATGTTTAATCTGCTGACTAACCTGTCTCTTATATTTTTAATTTAAATTACTGTATTTTTTTCTTTCTAGTAGTCCTATTTATGATTCTTTTCTGTGATTCTTTTCTAATCCACCCTGACTTTTTTTGTTATAATCTCTTGTTCTTTAGTCAGACTTTTGATTCTCTCCCTTTAATTTCTTTAAAGATATCAAGCATTTCTTTCACACTCTGTTTCTGATCATTATATCTACAGTTTTTGTGGGACTATTTCTGCAGTTGCTGTATCTGTTGATGTTCTCTCATTTGTTCTGCAACTTTTCCTTCTGAATTTGTGTTCTTTGGAGTTTTATCTGTGAGAATTCCTTGATGCCAGGATTGATATATATATATATATATATGTATATATATATATATATTTTTTTTTTTTTTTAATCTTTTTGGGCGCGCCGTGTGGCATGTGGGATCGTAGTTCCCTGACCAGGGATTGAACCTGCGACCCCTGCGTTGGAAGCTCGGAGTCTTCACCACTGGACCGCCAGGGCAGTCCCCAGGATTGATATTATATCTTCCCAGAAAGCATTTGCACGTGCTTCCTCCATGCACCTGAGGGGCACTGTGGACACAGGACTACTGTCGTCTTAATTTGGGGCTCGGAGTTTTCAGATTCTGAGGATATAAGAATTCTGGAGTCAGGCCTAAATGAAGGCTTTGTTAGTAGGCATTTTCTGGGAAGAATTTTCATTATTTTTCTTCCACTTAGAGCCAAGATCAGACAAACAAGACTTCCCTCCAGTTCCCTCTGTGAGGCAGGTTTTTTCCTAGTTTTCCCAGGGAAGGTATTGCTTTTGGGAATCCTGGCTTTGTGCAGAAGTCTCTGTTTTAATCTCTCCATTCATGAGTCCTGGCTTTGTCTTCTGACCACTATGGTGCCTATTAAAAATAAAGTTCAGAGACACTAGGGGTCATCACATGCGCCCACAAGATGTTCCAAAACTGACTTGCCCCTTTGAATTTGAGCTTTTTCATTGCTTCTGGTTTTGGAGGACATTCCTAATTTTCCACCTACCACCTCAAGGAATACCTTCCAACAAACTTTTAAAAAGTAGTTCATTCAGAATTTTAGGAGATCTGTGCTGATCCACCTTTTGCAAAAATGGAAAGACCTGAGACAAATATTTTACAATAATTCATTCACTATTTTCACTGATTCAAAAACAAATCTCTTTTAGCATAAATAATCATTACTAAAATTACTAATAGCACAGACTTCCTTATTATATCAGAATTAATTTTTCTAGGTTATAATTATTATTTTTTTATTACCTCTTTCCTAAAATGCATTTAGCTAAACCAGTGGTACTAAATGAAAAAAAAAATTGACTGTGAATTCTAAATATTTTATTGTCTAAAGTTTTTTTTTTAATATTGCTTGAGCATAAACCATGCTTATGATTTTGACCTTGTTTTGTAAGGTAAAAGAAGAAAATGATCCCTTTAAGAAGATTCTTGCAAAAGAGTCCTGCAACTTCAAATCAGTTGCCTAGCATTCTCTTTTAATCAGTATTCTTTAATATTTTACTGTCATATTGCAAATTTCCAGATTCTATGGGGTAAAACAAACCCATGTCCATTCAGTATGCCATGAAAAGAAACAAAATTGAGCTTTATTGTAACCATGAAACTGTGGCATTCCATAAATTGCAGATTATAGATGTGTTACAACACTAAATATCCAATAATCTCTTGTCAGTTTTTTTTGAACAGAAAATCTTTTTGCCAGTTAACATTAGATTGAGGCCTTTGTTTTAGGGAGGGGATAAGAAGAGTTTTGAAGACGTTTTTCAGGATTCTGGATTTATAACCCCTTCTCTTTACCAGCTTTACCATGTAATCTTTAATCTCTGGAAAACTTCGATTTAACATGTCATCTAAAAGGTATTACTTTCTGATTTGAATGCTGCAGCCAGAATGCCATGCATTTTGTGGTGCCTAGAAAATTACAAATATCTCTATGTATTTAGATGAGAGGCTCCTTTCATATCTGTTTGTCTCTATTTTTTTAACTCTATACCTCAAAACACTAGAAAATATGATAAGGTATTTTTAGCAACTTGAAATTGTATTGAATTATATATGAATACTAAACATAAGAATGTTTTACTTTTTATAATTAGGTATGTATCCTTTGAGGTTTATTTCTTACTATTAAATATGCCTTCTTTAAGGATTCTGATTAAGATTCACAGATGATTGCATTTTGGCTTTTTTTCCAAAGACTTGAATTTAGTAGTCTTTGCTTTATATGATACTTCAGAGAGTTTACATGCTATTCATATTGGATAACCAACATAATCAATTTCACAATATTTGCTAATTTTCTTCTAAGAATTGGGCTTGAAATTTCACACCTTCAAGATGTAAAACTGCCCATGGTATGAAATAAAATCTCCAGGTTAAAGGAATTTTAAAGTGTTATAAGATTATATTTCATTTTACAATGTCAAAAGAGCCATAGAAAAATTATTCATAACAGCTAAGAAGTATGACCTTCAAATTAGTCACATGAAATTCTAGGCATAAACATTAAAATTACCTCACGAGCAACCTTTCCCTGCAAAAAATAAACGCCATAGTCAAATTTCAAAGGCTGCTAAATTACAAAGATCTTTAAAGAACTAGTTATTCCAATTTTATGTGGAAAGTGATTCTAGAAAAGAAATGAATTGTAACATTTTGAATTAAAGGTTGAGAATGGAATGGTCTCACTCTTAATTCTTGAATATGGACACTGTAACGATGTTCTTTAAGATGTTTTTTCTAACAGTGGTCGTGGCTGTGAACCGCAACCTTCTGTTGTCTCTTGCTTGGTTTTCCTTGTTACCAAAATGAATTTTAAGATTGGTAGGCAAAGACTGAGAGTACAGTATTTGGTTAAAGCAACATGAATAGATATGGGAGAAGTTAACCTTGGCAGAAATCTCAGATCTCACTACATTACTCCCTTGCCTAAAGAACCCTCCCGAATTTTCCTGTTGCCTCCCGTCTACAGTTGGCCAGGTCGTGTGCACAAAAGGGTCTCCATGAACTTGTTTCCACCCCCTGACCCAGCCTCCATGCTTTTATCTCTTTTTATTCTCCACCTCACTTTTAATACTTTACTGATACCAAATATCATGGAACTCCACATATAAATCTTATTGTTTCAAACCACTCCGCCTTGCTCACCCTCTTCTGTTTGCTTGCAATGTCCTTTCCAAAGAGTGACATTGTAACATAGTAGTCAAGAGTGTGTATTTTGGAGTCAGGCACACAGATTGATTTTTTAAATCTTGACTCTACTCTGGATTCTTTGAAAAGTTACTGAATCTCTCCGAACCTCAGTTACCTTATTCATGAAATGAATTCAAAAGTAATTCCTGTCTTTAGATGAAATTATGAGTGTGAAGGCATTAGTAAGTGTTGATCACATACTAAGGACTCAATAAATAATAGCTTTATAACCAGTTTATTAAGGAGTTATTGGGATATAATATGAGTTTATGTTTTAATAACTGATGCAAGCTGTGCTCTAGTAGATCCTCCTTTTCTGGGAATGTAATGGGTTCCCTTAATGGGCCATTTAGGTCCAATTCTACAGTTTTTCATTGACCTCTGTTTATTCAAACAGTCTCACTTAAGTTCTTTAGACTCAGTACTGTTTGTTTTAAAACTTTAACTTCATAATTGATTCACTCCACCCGCCCACCCCACCCCCATGCCTTGTACAGGCTAATTCAAGTGAAGGGGTGAGAGTGCTAGTTTGCTTGTGTTCTTTCTCTCATGCACACATGCACACACTCACTCACCCCTCTTCCTTGAATTACCTCCTTAACTGTTGGAGACAAAGGAAGGCAAGATTGTAGTCTTGTAGTCCCCTATTTGGTTGGCTGTTCTACCTTGTTGTTTGTGAGCTTGGTGTGGACAGATGTTGTTTCTAACAGAACCCAATGAAGAGGTCCTTCCTAAGAAACTCCCCAACATTTTGTGATTTCCCCCCAACCCAACCAGCCAGATATCTGATTCTTCTGATTCTAATGAATGTGCCTCTCTGTGCCATGCTGTGGCTGTCCCACCTAGAGTACAGCACACAATCTTATCTAACCTCCAGGGCCTCCCACCATCCCTTCCCCTCTCCCCAGTTTTGGGTTTACTATAACCTTCAGGATCCAATATCCTGTGTTCTGGGCAACTTAGAACTCGAGTGAAGGAGGTGGTGTTGGACTTTTAAATTTTTTTTTTTTTAATAAATTTATTTATTTATTTTTGGCTGTGTTGGGTCTTCATTTCCGTGTGAGGGCTTTCTCCAGTTGTGGCGAGCGGGGGCCACTCTTCATCGCGGTGCGCGGGCCTCTCACTGTCGCGGCCTTTCGTTGCGGAGCACAGGCTCCAGACGCGCAGGCTCAGTAGTTGTGGCTCGCAGGCTCAGTAGTTGTGGCTCACAGGCCCAGCTGCTCCGCGGCACGTGGGATCTTCCCAGACCAGGGCTCGAACCCGTGTCCCCTGCATCGGCAGGCAGACTCTCAACCACTGCGCCACCAGGGAAGCCCCGGACTTTTAAATTTTAAAAAGAGGGTAAAGTAATTCAGAACTTGACTTGTCAAGGATAAATAGAAATCTTAAGTGTCTTTTCTGTAAACACTAGTAAAAAGGGTTTAGCCATCTAGGTAGGTGACCTTGATTTGTTCCATCTGCTAGAAGCCCAATTTGAATCCAACCCCTTGTAACTGATGGCTTTTATGTTGTACCAGACTCAGGGCTGAAATTTTGGAATGGGAAGTATGAGGTCTCTGTGTTTGTTTGTGTGTTCATATATATCTATATGTGTGTTGTAGGTGCATGGTATTGCCAAAAATTAATTCGTAAAAGAGCTCTACTTAATTGGCTTTTAAAAACTTAAGCTCTTATATAAATAATCAGAAATAAAAACCAATCTGACCAGAATGAATTTCAGGTTCATGTCATCTGGAAATATTCAGTACTAAACTGATAACTGGTATTGAAAGTGGCTTAAGCTTGTTGGTTTGATTAATGTAGACATGTTAGAGTCATCAATGTCAAGTGTAATACTTGTGTTGTATCTAGGTTTATTAGAGGTCAAATAAGACCTTATTCTATCTGTTACAAATTTGTCAACAAGAAAAGTAACTCAATGTGAAAAAAAGTTTTAAGAAAGGTAAGATATGTGTTTTTAGTAAAAGAAGGTGTGAAGAATGAAAAATACTGAAAAGAGTTATGCATGATCAGGATTTTCTAAGACTGGATTGAATTTAGTTGGGTAAATGGATTTTGTTAGGAATGGGCTAGAACAGACTGGATTTGATTTCTCCCTCCAAAGTATTCTTGACATGCTGCTTTTGACAACAGATTGACAACAGATTGTGTGAGTTTCTTTGCCTTTAAGTGACTTGTATTTGCTTTTGAGATCTTTTGTAACTTTGGTTAAGGGATAAGTATTGTCTCACAGTGACCTATGATCTTATTTGACCAAGTGTTTTAAAACTTTTTGACAAACTTCCCAAATATCAATTTTTAATTAGGTTTCTTTTGATTTCCATTCTGAGCATCAATATCATCTTCTTACATTTATATTTTGCTTCATCTGGGTGTAGTATTATCTCAGAAGTCTTCCCTAAAGCCCAAGTTGGATTAAAAAGGCTCCTTCTCTTTGCTTCTACATCACCCTTGATATAAGCATTTACCATATGAATTGGGCACTTCAGTATTCTCTAGGCTCTACCTTATAGTTCAGCCTGTGTTCCAGCAGAAATGACAGAACCCGAGTATTCTTTGGCTGGCTTGGATTAGGTGCAACTGGTCAGGACATTTACTGCCCCAGGCTTCTCTACGTCTTAGCATGGAATGACTATGGGAATGTGGCAGCTCTTATGCACAGGCAACCTAAATTCTCCTGAAATTAATGCAGTGGAAACACCCTTAACTGATGTGTGACTGGAGATGATAGATAAGTGCTTCTCCCTTTCAACCCTTGGGGCTGACAGTTCTGAAATGCATTTCATAAGGTTCCTCAGATGATCCCAGGATTATTACTCCCTCCATCCTGTATTTCTGCTACCTGGGATCATGTTCCCTTACAAATTGCTAATATTCAGGCCTTCATCCAAAAATCATGGATGATTTTTGGAGAAAACTTGGCTGAGACACCATACTATATTGAAATAATTTGATTTTGGTGTCGTGTTCCCACCATTGCACTGTAAGCTACTTTTATATCCCAGCACTGTACTGACACATAGCCTGCACTCCATCAATTTTTGTTGAATTAGCATCATTTACAACTTACTCTTTCAAAAAAAGTTAAACGAATATTGTCACCTTCTAACCTATATAAAGACCAAGTTCAGATGACCATATCTATCCATAGTTGTTGAAAACCTAAATGTCAGATTTCTACAGACATATTGAATGGAAAGATTTCTTGAAAATCCTTCAACTCTGAATGAATTCAGAATATCTTAGCAATGTCAGATGTCTATAATATAGATTTACCCTAGTTAACAAGAATTTATTCCCTACTGTGTTTAGAGCATGGGATTAGACACTTGGAGGTGAAAAAATGGATTCCTTGGTTTGGTGGGCTTGGGGTCCATGAGAAAGGCAAGACTTGCTCCTGTTAAGTTTCTTGGGAGCAATCTGAGTATATACAATATAATGAGCAATCAGAAGATACAAAATAATGTGATATTAATTGAAAGCTGTGCATACATTATTCTAAGAGGATACCAAATCCTAAATTAGTCTGGGATCATCCACTTTATATTACAAATAGTAGCTTGATCAATTGATCTAAGTGTTTATCTATATCAACACTCCTGTTAATGTCCCTTTGTAAACTGGACAAAGCCTCCTCTGGTAATTTCAAAGCTAAAAATTATGTTTTTCTAAAATAAAAGTCTCTTCTCTTTAACACCAAATGATATAATTTTCTGGATAGAAAATCAATACATTAAAAGCGTGTCTCTGAAATGAGGCCGACCTATATTCCTAGAGGAGTTGAATACTGGACAAATTAATAAGATTTAATAATTCATCAGATCCAAATGATGAATGGCACATGTTGCTTTCCTAACTCAATGAATGTGTTGTGTTTGATGTATAAAGAAAATAATCTACTCCTAATATATACCTTTTAAGCACATGCTAAGCACTTAGGAACATACACGAGAATATTATTCTAAAAGAATCTGCTCTTAAAATATGGATTTTAACAGCACACTTCATTCCTTTTATTTGTAAACTGGAAAATGTAGATTTAGTTGAGTGATAGGGCACATGGCAATTCTGGAGTCTAAGTCTCAAGAATTCTGAAAATGGGAAAACTGTTTTGCATTATTGCAGAGAGCGAGTACCATTGTCATGTAAACAAAGGGAAACCTGGTAGTAATTTAAAATGAGTTATATACTTGACAGCTTATTCCTTTGCCAGATTTTACTGTTCTTTCAGTATTAAAATAAATAATGGATTTTGCTTAATTTGCTTTTCCAAGTGAGATCTCTATTTAATATGGCCTCATGATTACGAATACATACATTTTTCTACATACAAAAATTTTAAATGTGATATTTTATAGCTAATTTAAAAGTGAATTCTATCACGCAGCAGTTAAAGTATGATAATATGGTTTTAGGTTATATTTTGGTTGGTGTGCAAATATGTTACCCAGCCTATATTTACAGGTTTTGTTATTCAAATGAACACTTTGTATACAAGTACCATGTTTTTGTGCCAAGAGAATCCATTTCACTCCTTTGAATCAAGTCTTTCACATTTTACTAATACATTCAACATTCTTTGGAAAAAATACAATGAAATCTTTTAATAATCACCTCTGAAATTGACAAAATTCTTTTAGTAGAGAGAAAAAAGAAAATTAAACTGCAAATATCAGTAATGGATAATGAACTAGGAAGAAATTGTCTATTAAAAAGGTGGTGTTTGGTGAAAGTATCTTTATTAAACTAGATAATTCAATGACTTCATTTCCTCCAGTTTATTTCCTCGGGCTATCTAGAGCTCTATTTTAAGAAAGCTAGAAAGAAGGAAATTTCTCCTGGGTAGAAGTCCTAATCCAGTAGAAATGCATAATTATATCTAATTTATAATGACTTCATGGAGATAAACATTTTCAATAGTTTATACATATCTTATATCAGTTATAATGTAAATGGAATATATCATGGCTGTATAGGACAGTAGAATCACCTGAAATAATTAGTCTACAGTATTGTTAAAAATCTTAAATGACAGTATTATTCAAATTCCAACACCTATTTTATTTATCTCTAGCATTATTTAACGTCTCTATGTTCTAGGACTATACAACTGGAAACAATAACTGTATTCAATTATCTCACTTTTGAAGCTTGCCCAAAGTACATGAAATAGCATGTCTAACTCATCATGTTTTCTTAGTTAATTAATAAAAGGAAATTTCATAGATAGGAACTGTAAAGTAATATAACAGAGGTATGAGTAGATGGCAAAAGATCTATCAATAGTTTGAACTCCTTTATTAATTTAAAATTTATTTAGAAAAAATTCAGTGCTAAGAATTTTGACTATTCAAAAATGCCTATTTGTGACAAATATATTATTATCATAAATTTTAAAAATACATGTAGCATTTGCTCCTTATTTTTATTTAATATAGTTTAAAAGCTATGGCTTTAAGACACTTTAAACTAAGCACTCTAAAAAAAAGACATATAAACCAAGTTCCAATGCGAAGAAGTCTCCCGCATCATAGGACACACATTTTCTAAATATATTCTGAAGGTAGAGAATGCATTCAGAACTGGCTCAGACCTTGATTTTTTAAGTGCTACAATTTCAATTACAGCATCTTCTGCCACAATTCTCTATCAGCCACTAACTAATTGTATGGCCTTCAACAAGTTACTCAGCCTCTGTGCCTCAGTTTCCTAATCTATAAACATAGAAATATAGAGGTGGGAGTCTTGTACAATTGTACATGCTTTTCTCCCTGCCAAGGAATCCCAAAACAGAGAATTGCATGATGCCCTTTATTAGCTTTGAGTCAGACCAGATATGTCAGTTGATCTTGAGTTCCTAGCCAGGAATCTATTCCCTGAAGAATATGAGGGGAGATTCCATGACCTCTACAAAGGATCACATTCTGCTCCAGTTATGGGGATGTATTTTCCATCTTTTTTACATAACCACTTTAACCTTTCCATTTGTCAACTACAACTATGTGCCCACCACCATGATGAATACTAACGTGAAGACAAAATCAATAGAAGACAATATCCCTACTGTTGAGGAGCTTAAGGTATAGTTGGTAATACCTATAGATAGCAAAAAACTAGAAGCCAAAATAAGAGTGCATGATCATGTGATAGACTGTGTGGAAATGTACCATGTGGGGCATTGGAGTAAAAAGAAAAGAATTCTGAACGTTGGGTTTCTCATCTATGGAAGGTGGAATTAATGCTCACTTCACAAGGTTGTTCTGAAGATTAAAGGTTGTAATTATTGTTATAGCTAAGAGTCAGGCACAATATATTCCCTTAATAAATGTTAGTTGAAATATCATTAGGCTTGGAGTAATTTAAAAAATGTGTTTTCTATACATTCACATGAAGATCCTATTATGTACCAAGCATTAAGGACACAGTGGTGAACAAAACCAAAGTGGGTTCTACTTTCAGAGAGCTTAAATTCTAGTTGGGAAAGAAATAAAATAAATACCTAAATATATAAGAAGATATCAAACAATGATATATTAATGGACAATAAAAAAGCAGAGTAATGTGTTAGAGGAAAGGGGTTACTTTAGATTGGGTGGTCAAGGAAGGCCTCCCAAAGTAGTGATATTAAAGGCAAAAGCTCAGTGAGAAGGAGGAATCAGCTATGTTTCTATCATGTTATCATCAAAGGACAAATTTAAAGACTTCTGAAAGTTCCTAATGAGCATACATTAGTTATCAAAATGATACTGATATTGTATAGATATTGTCCATTGATATCAACTCCCGTAAAATATATATACATCCCATGATCTCCAGAAACCCAAACATGAATCTAATGCTTCCTTGGGGAATCTCATTTTTCTTGTGTGTGAGGATATACTGTATGTGTGTTTTACAAAATACAGTTTAATGCTAACCCTCTTGATTTTCTACTTGAAATGATTATTCCATGCAATTGACCTGTCATCATGATGACACTTCTTCAGAATGTTAAGCTCTATAGATAAACATGATATTTTTGTTCTCAACAATTGGTAGCACTTTATTTGAAGGTGACCTGACCATAATACAGGAATGGACACAGTTCCATAACTCTCTATAGTGTCAGTCTTCCACTATTTGTTCTTTCCTGCAGCATATCAATAAATTATTTGCATGGAATGTTGTCTTGAAATAGGAGTTCTGTCTGTGGCCTTGAATTGATTTAGGAGGGGAGGGGTAGTTAAGGGATTGAAAGAAGGTGGATGTGCTAAGATACACATTATAACCTGACAATGCAGCTGCATTTCCATGGGAGGTGAGCAAGAAGCCTTGTTATGAATCCATGTTGACCCTAAAGGCCCCACCCATTTTTTGATAGTATCCTTTTATAATGTGTCCAAGAGTTTCTAGGTTCTTCACTAACCTATTCTGCAATAATGAAATATATGGAATACTTAAATATGCAATCAGTTGTGTTTAAGAAATTTGTGAAGAGGTTCCTTTTATAACCTTAAGTAAATGGTCAGATTATAAGAATAATACAGATATCTAAGGGTGTCCTGAATAGGGCTGTTGGGAGACAACTGGCCAACAAGCTTGAATAGGTTTATCTTCACTCAAAAAATTACTCCATTGTCTACATAGCACTGTCCTTCTGAATTAGGTAATATTACAAGATATGCCTTGGTAGCTCTTTCTAGACATAATTAAGGACATGTAATGCAAATAAGAATGTAATATGAATACTTCTCTATATGTTCTTTCTAGTAAGTCTTTATTACAACTGTTAGGCAACTCTATTACTGGCCCAAAGTCAGTTCCAGTTTCCCAAATGCATGTTTTCTATTTTCTATTTTCATCATTGACCTGCTGCAAAGTTGCTTTTCCACTGAACTCCGGACTGAACACCAGAGAAAATAACACAAAACATTTTGTGAATAGCCTGTACTTTCTTCAGTGGCACTAAAACTTCCAAGTGAAGAGAGCAGTGAATCTCTGAAGAATCAAACTGCTAAGTAGAGGATAAAGAACGTCTACACCTACTAAGAAAATATGAGTTTACAAAAGTATACACAGCATCTGTTAATAGATTGTGCCAATAGGAGTAGAGGGAACTTGTATTTGCCTTGCAGGTTTAGTTTTAGACGATTTATTACTCTTGGATTTCCATGTGACATAATGGCTTAGGGTTAGACTACTTCAAATATATGTTGGCAGCAGGAAGTGATCATGGATGGAAGATTTGAAATTGCTTGCCCCACACTACTTAATAAAGAAGGAAACTCTTTTAATATTGAAACTTTCACATTTTTGATATGTGGTATTGTAGTGATTGAGAGAACTGACAGTTGAAATGGGCCTGTGTTAAAATTTCAGTTCTGATATTTGTTAGCTAGGTGACATTGGAAGGCTCTCTGACCTTTCTAAATTCAGAATTCTAGATTTTGATCTTTTAAAATAGATTCTTAGTTTGCAAAACAGAAAGAGAAATTCTATTTTACAGGAGTATGTAAAAGTAAAAGTATAAAAGTATACTTCACACACACACATATGCACACAGTTTTTTATTCTTCATTCTGACTTTCATTATAATGGGATAGGTGTAACAGCTTCCTAATGTCATCCTCTGCTTCTCCAACTCCCCGCCCCCCTGCCCAAATCCATCTTCCACACTGACTCCTTCAGAGTTTCCTAAAACAAAATTCTCATCTCCTATTTAAAAAACTCACTAACTTCTCATTGCTTAGCAAATAAAGTCCACATTTCTCTTGCCATCTTTCAATGTTCCCAGTGATATGGTCACACCTTCCTACTGCCAGGGTCAGCTACAGTCAGCCATGGACTTTGCCATCTCTTTCTTCAACTTAATTTTGTGACACTCTTTCTTCTATGAAGCTTACCTTTTCTAGCTTCATCTATGCCATGCTCTGTCTGCTGAAGACATTCCTATAAACTATTCATAGTGCCTAGAATGCTCTCTAGTATTCTGGTATTATTATTTTCTTTGAGTCCTTGCTTGGGTTATTAATCAATTAAAAAAAGTCAACTTCCAAGTTTGTCTGTTTCACCCTATTTTAGATTGGTTTTTCCAAAGCCAAACTTGACATGAAATTTAGTATGCAAGATATATATTAAGGAGTGCCCTTGGAATCAATACCTGCAGAACAAAAGCAAAAGAAGAAGATTAGGCCAAGGGAGAAGTTGAGGTGCAAAGCAGGCCCAACAACAACTTCAGCTGACCCCACTGGGAGCTCTGGAGCTAAAATGACTCATCACAGTTGCCCTGAGTTAGGCTGAAATAGGCTGGCCTTTATAATCTTGCTTCAGTCTATCAGATAACATGGCCCCCTCTCTGAAGGGTGTGAACTTGGCCAAGGTGGCTTTCTGCAGCTGAAGCAATGCATAAAGGGGTGGATAGAGGAAGGCTATTTGCTGACAGCACTCTAAGTAGCTCAGACTACAAGTTCTTTACTGAAGGAGGATCTGAGCAGGGTGTCGCCTTGTGTATCGCTTACAAACCAAAGGCAGCATATTGAGCTAAACAATATGACCTAAGTGTTTTGTGTCTTCTATGGCCAGGATTACTTTACAATGTCGAAAGGGGGGGATCTGTGTCCCATGCCAGAGAATGGAGAACCCTAATTGTCAGTAATCTGTGTGATGAAGCATGAACAGAAGAGTGACCTTTATTCCAGAAAATAACCCTCTTTATATCTCGTGGGCTAGTTGAGGAAGCAGCTAGTTTATCACTGAATAACAAAGACCTTCTGTTCATAGACATATATTTTAATGTGTATTCAAATGCCAGAACAAACCACACAAAGTTTAAGGACGTATATCAGGTGCATTTTTCCTACTAACTCTTCCTTTGGCCTCACGGGTCCCAGATAAGACAACTTATCACCTCAGAATATCACACAATCACATTTCTCCCTCCAGAATTCTATTGCTAATAACAATTTCAAATAGCTTTTTGAAAGTCGTAACCTTTTCAAGAATACTCATCACATTGATTTCTCGATAGTTTGAATCTCTGTCTTCTCTCTGAGTTCTAATATCTTATGGTGACATTTTCTGTCAGACAGTTAAGTATATTTATCTGGAGCTGAATTCATGCATAGAACACATCATTCCTCTACCCAAAAACTCCTACTGGCTGTTCATTCATTTTAATACCTCTTTCAGAGTGTATTTTCAAATGCTTTTTAAAAACCTCTCACACTTTATATGTTAGTTTTCTCATTCTGTAATCAAATGGTTGTAGTTGATGCCAATGATTTATCGTATTTTGTCATCATGACCTTCTCAATTCAACAAATTCAATAAATATTTATTACAAGGCACTGTGCTAGGCACACAGGGGCATACACATATAAACCTAATACAGACCCTGGACATTCATTGAACTGAATTTGTGGAAGCAATTTTTTGAGTTTGTAAGAAAAATAAAATATTATCAAATAGCTATAATTCAAACAAGAATGCTATTATTGTTGACTAAGGAGTTGTTAAAGGCTTCATGAAGGAGACGATATTAATGTTTGGCCTTAAAGATTGGGTGGTGATTAATCAATTAATTAACTTATTTATTTAAATTTCACAGCTAAATATTGTACATCATAACAAAATTAGGAAATATGGAGAAGCTAAAATATCAATAAAATAAAAATTATGCACAGTCTCACTGTTCATACTTTTGTTGAGTCTTGTATTTGATCTACGCTTGTCTGTCAAAACTGTGTCAGAATATTTACTCAAATCAGGTGACCTTCATCAGCTTTATTGATAATTTGGTACTAAAACAGGATTCAGTGTTACAGCCATTTTTACTTTTCCTTATTACGATCATGGCTGGTTCCACTTGTTTGAATTCTATACGCAAGATTACATTTTTATTTCTAGATGGCAACCGTCTCAAGCCAGGAGTGAGTGCTGTAATAAGTTTATTACCCCTCAGCCCAGGATCTTGGATATGTGACTTTCTATGACCTTGAACTCAACTCACCAAAAGTTGAGTTTTCTCAACTCAAAGTTGAGTATATAGTTTTCTCCTCTAAAGTATATAGTATATGGTGTATATACTATATACTATATAGTTTTCTCCTCCAAAGTATTGTAAGATTTGTCAGAAAAAAATGTAAGGCAATAATAACATGAAATTTTCATATTATATTCTGGGTTGAAAGTCCACACACAAAGAGAACATAAATAGATAATTTCCCAAAATTCAGACACGGAATGGTGAATAACCATTAATCAGCAATGATGCTCTTTTGTCACTTTTCTTGATTTATAGATTTTAGCGTTTTTAGAATTCTAAGTCGGAATATTAATATCTGAAATATGCTCAGTGCCTTATAATTTTAGATTGACTCTGCATGTGATTTCTCTTTATCCTCATAATCAGTAGGTAAAAGGATGGTATTCTCTTAATTTTACACATGAGAAAATGGAGATGCTGAAAGGTCATGTGAAAATTCGTTGTTAAGGAGCAAGTTATGTGTGAAACTTGGACTAGGAATCAGATCTCTAGCTTCATTTTCAATGTGTTCAGTTTTCTGATGCAAAATCAACCAATTTTCTTCTCACTTTTGAATAATAAGATCTGGTGAATCATCTCAGAAGAGGAGCATTGTCGTAACTCTCACCTGAATAAACTATTGTTTAAATGCTATTAGTTTTTGGCAATAGGCCTCATCTGAAGTGCTGACATATGGGAGTAGAAAACTTTTTTGCTCCTTGCAGAAAACATTTATTTTTCCTGGCAGTATATCTTCAAGGTAGCTGACGGATGGTGTTAATAAGCTCAGGAGGAAGGATCCAGAAGGGTGGCAAATATAGGTGTGAAATTCAGCTGCTCCTGATGTAAAATAAGACCCACAGGTAGCAAAGAGCCCTGAACTGAGAGAGAGCACTGTGACTCACAGAGTTTAATCAAACACAACTGAAGAGTTATCTTGGGAGGTTAGGGGAAACACGCCAGTTCAACTTCAATGGTCTTCGATGTGACTTCTTCTCATTTTAAAGTATAAAAAAGTCATCAAGTTCATAGATGAATTCTCTGGCCATATTTTTGATAATTCCTCATGAAAAATTATTAAATTCAAACCCCAAAGTTATAATAAAGCGTTTGATGTCTTCATGTTAACTACATGGAAAAATATGTTACAGAGGAAAGGGAACAAGGGTTTAGGAAAAATGATATTGCATATTAAATCTTTTGAGGTCTGAAGTAGCCCAAAATATATTTCTGAAAGGATAAACTACAAGTTCAATTTTAGGATACAGAGGGGTAACAAAGATGATTGAAGAGCTAGAAAATAGGATTTATACGGAAAAGTGTTTGAATAGTTTAACTAGAGAAAGACATGGCTAAGGGTGACAATACAACTTTTAAGTAGGTTGAATATTTTCATATAATAGTAATCATTAATTTCTCAGTTTTCCTGAATCAATAGTAAACTATATAATTTTAAAAGACAGTGTGAGGATTTCAGTAGGATGTAAGAACATTTTATTTAGCCAGCATGCACCAGGTGCCTAGAATTTGGTAGATTCATTGATAGATATTTGGGTTGTAAATTTGAGTGTTAAGGGTTGAACTGTGTCCCCAAAAAAGATACGTTGAAGTCTTAATCTTGGGTACCTGTGAATGTGAATTTATTTGGAAATAGGGTCTTTGCAACTGTCATCAAGTTAAGATGATGTCATTAAGGTGGGCCCTAGTCCAATATAAATGATGGCCTTAGAAGAATAGGGGAATCTTGGCACAGACACAGAAAGAGTAGAATGCCACGTGAAGACACAAAGTCATACAGAGAAGGAAGATAGTGTAGAGACATCATGTTGTCTACAGGGAGAGAATGGTCACGTGCAGAGATTGGAGTTATGTTGCCACAGGCCAAGGAATGCATGTGGTACCAGAAGCTGGAAGAAGCAAGAAAGGATCCTCCTCCAGACACTCCACAGAAAACATGCCCTGGCCAAAACCTCAGTTTTGCACTCCTAGTCTCCAGAACTGTGAGACAATAAATTTCTTTGGTTTTTAAGCACCCAGTTTGTAGTACCTTGTTATGGTAGCCCTAGCAAGCTAACACAATGAGTAAAACACTGTCTCTGGCTCTGAGAAACTCCAAGGCTAATGGGTAAAAAGAGATGGTATAATTGCATTGCCATGTGCCTGTGATGCTTCCACACTCTCCTTGAACCCTCTACCTGCAAAATCTTATCTTTCCTCCCAACTCATCTCAGGTGCTACTTTCTCTGTGAGGTCTTTCTGATTTTCAGAAATAAAGATTGCTTTCTTAAAATAGTATGTATCTTTTTGAATTCTAAAGATATGCTTTTATGTTTACTCCTCAAATACCTCCCATGAGCCATACCTAGTGCCCGGAATAATGTTTGGCACAATTCACTGAGCAATGAATAAATGATAAAAGTGATATGAGACTGTGGATCACATTCAAGAAATGGAATTCCCTTATATGCAGTCTGTAGCACTGCTTAACATGGAAAAACAACATGCTTAAATTTTATGTGGTTAAGTTCAATGTGGTTAGTGCTATAATTAACATATGTACAAGACATCATAGGAACACAGAGGTATGAATAATTAACTTTGACTAGAGGAGTCGGTGGGGGGAGGATTAAGATATTTCTGAAGTTCTGAGAAGTATTATAAAATGTTGCACATATAGCTGAAATGTGTAATATAACCCCAGAATTTCCTTTCTGGTTCAAAGAATATAAATTTTATTAATGTTTCAACTATGACTTTTGGGGTTAATAACAAAAACCTGAAGCTTAAAGAATACTTCAAGTATCACTTTTCTTTGCCAATCTCCATTTATGCATTCACATTCTGAAAATTGTCATTTGCAATTAGAGGACTGTGACCCTCCTTGTACCCTAGATGAAGAATATGCTGATATATAGGGTTGGTCACTTTCATACAAAATTTTACATTCATAATGAGCTCTAAGCCCCAAAGCTTCACCTGACCTAAAGAAGACTGAGACAGTGCTTTCATGTAACCAGCTTTGGACATCAGTTTTCAATTGTCCTTTCTAAATCATAGAGAAATTTTTAGATTACTTATGGAAGAAGAGTCTGTTTTATATTTACTTATTTATTTTATTGAAGTACAGTTGATTTACAATATTGTGTTAGTTTCAGGGGTACAGCAAAGTGATTTAATTACACATATATATATATTCTTTTTCAAATTTTTTTCCATTATAAGTTATTACAAGATATTGAATATAGTTCCCTGTGCTATACAGTAAATCCTTGTTGTTTATCTACTTTATATAGTGGTATGTATCTGTTAATCCCATACTCCTAATTTATCCCTCCTCCCCTTTCCGCTTTGGAAATTAATTTGTTTTCTATGTCTGTGAGTATGTTTCTGTTTTGTAAATAAGGTCACTTGTATTATTTTTTTAGATTCCACATATAAGTGATATCATATGATATTTGTCTTTCTCTGTCTGACTTAACTTCACTTAATATGGTAATCTCTAAGTCTATCCATGTTGCTGCAAATGGCATTATTTCATTTTTTTTTTTATGGCTGAGTAATATTCTATTGTATATATGAACCACATCTTCTTTATCCATTTATCTATTGATGGATACTTAGGTTGCTTCCATATCTTGGCTATTGTAAATAGTGCTGCTATAAACATTGGGGTGCATGTATCTTTTCAAATTAGGTTTTGTCTTTTCCGAATATATGCCCAGGCGTAGAATTGCTGGATCATATGGTAGTTCTATTTTTAGTTTTTTAAGGAACCTCCTTACTGTTCTCCACAGTGGCTGTATCAATTTACAATCCCACCAACAGTGTAGGAGGGTTCCCTTTTCTCCACACCCTCTC
This sequence comes from Eubalaena glacialis, assembly GCF_028564815.1. Lineage (NCBI taxonomy): Eukaryota > Metazoa > Chordata > Mammalia > Artiodactyla > Balaenidae > Eubalaena > Eubalaena glacialis. The sequence goes on along the minus strand of NC_083719.1, from coordinate 39,169,982 downwards.
CAGCATTTATTATTTGTAGAATTTTGATGATGGCCATTCTCACTGGTGTGAGGTGATACCTCATTGTAGTTTTGATTTGCATTTCTCTAATAATTAGCGATGTTGAGCATCTTTTCATGTGCCTACTGGCCATCTGTATGTAAGAAGAGTCCTTTTTTAAAGTGCTGTTCTGCTAGGCCAGTAATTTAAATTGTAAATTGTACTACCCTAATTCTCATTTTAAAAAGAAGATACCTAGAATGCTCATTAGTTCTTCCAGTGAACTTGTGTTCTCTGTAGCAGCCTAGCAAGGTCATTGATAGCCACCATTAATGCACTTTAGACCTTTGATTCTAGCTGGCTAAGCTTGTACCTCAGGTAGGATAGGATGAACATCTTTCTCCTTGATTTTCCTTCTGCATCTGCCAGGAACAGTTTCCACTTCCTACAGAGGTAACACTTACACCTTCGTTCATGTCTTTTTGCTGGACTCTTACTGCCTCTTGGCATGGACACCCTAGTCGCTACAATGGCCCCTACTGCCACTTGTGAGAAATGAATATCCAGCCCTTTTCACTTCAGATTTCCATTTTTCCATCTGCTTCTGTTCCTGGGAGAAGACACACACCACAGACATGCCCCAGAAGATGAAAGTGATTATCTGATGTCAGGCACAAAAGCTACTGGAGTCAGGGTAGGCGAAGAGGCAACAAAATATGAGGAAGGGTGTGTGGGGCATTGTAGTGACCGATGGCTTCCTTACTGGCAAATTGTTGGTTTTTCTAGATACTAAGTAGTTTATGATCTTTGGAATCCTCCAAACCCTTCTAGGTTTTGAGCTCTAGCTAACTTGCTGCTCTTTGAGTTTGTTCAATGCTTCCATTAACTTAAAGAGCAGTTATATCTGGCTTGCTGCTTATATGCTATTTTACAGCCACTTTTCCCCCGTGTTCTTTTTCTTAATCTAATGTTAAAAATGAATTTTAATTTGAGAAATCAGTAATTGATGGGAGTGGATGAGGGAACAAACATGGGAATGGAAAAAATGGTCCAGATGTGTGACAGGTGGCAGGGAAAAGCCAGACTGAAATTGAAAAGAGGATACAGATAATCCACAGGATAAATAAGAAATTCAGAATAAGAAAAAATTTAGTCTTTGAAAACATTTCAGTGTTCCGGGAAAAGTATTAATAATACATTACTGGTACAGAATTTACAGAAGTTTTTTCATGGTTATTTCATTTGACATTTAGGATAATACTGTAAGACAGTCATTACTCTCATTTGAACATGAAGAAATCAAGGAGAAGAGAGACTAAGTGATTTGACAAAATTCACGGGACTAAAAATATCCAAGGTCAATGACTCAAACTCAAGTCATGTGATGTTAAGTTTAGAATGCTTATACCACTACACGCCAATGATAAAGTAAGAACCATGTGATCACATCTACAATCTTGAAACTGGAGTGGAAGAATGCATTCTGGCTTTCTAATTACTTGCAGTAGTTTCTTTAGTTGTCAAAGCTGCGTACTATCTACTCCTTGATACTACACCAGCAACCATGGTTATGTTTTAATTAACCCCTTATAGAAGGGAAAGTCATGGCAAAGGTAAAAGATTGGTGGAGGTAGTAGTTATGTAGTACACCCTACCAGGGAACCAATATGAGTGCCATTTATCCTATGTCTAATGGACTGTTTGTGTGCATGTTTGTATATATGCCTATATATCCATGCATATGCAGAATTGAAGGAATCACTTTGCTCAGAAATACATAATGGTATTATAGAATCTCTGAGTTGGAAGAAACTTTGGAAGTTATGAAAGAATACAGATTAGAAACATTGCTCACCGCAAAGATATACCATTTTTTAAAGTTTTACTATTGGAAATAACTTTCCTATACTGAATTGAAAATCTATCTTTGTATAACCCAAATGTTCCAGTTTGGTGCTAAAGGATTACATATTCTGTTCTTCAAATACTTGAAGATTGTCATCATTCATTGTCTCTCATAAACCTCATCTTCTCCAAAATATTCGTAGTTCTTTCAATCATTCCAGATATGAAATAATTGTCCTTTTATATGTGTGCTCTATGTTGTTGAAGCCCCCTTCAAATGTGACATTTATCTTAATGACAATGATAGAGATGTGTTCAATTGATGCAGACTTCAGTAGAATCATTACTTGCCTTTTAAAAAATGTATTTACTTCTTGGGCAGCTATGCCTCAATACTAATGTTTATTGGATTATGCTTAAGGAAACTCATATCCTTAGCACATAAACTGCCAAGTCATTCCATATTTGTATAGTTGTTTTGAGCTTAAAGCCACTTTCCATTTAATATTTATTAATTCCCATCTTTTTAATTTTAGCTCATTATTTCAATCTGCCCAGATTTTATGGAATTTGGATTCTGTCATCTTGTGAACTAGTTTCCCTACTCACATTTATGTCATCTTCAAAGTTGATGAGAACACATTCTCTATCTTTGTTTTTGTGGTACATGGGGTAATGCTCAAGTGAAGCTTTTCTTAGCTTACATCAAGAAATAACCATGTCAGATTGCAGTCAATATAGGACTCAAAACTCTCTGGGTAATATAGTTTAACCAACATCAAATCTACCTAATGGCACTGTCTTCTGGACCAAATGCTGTAGTGCTTGTATTTATCTAACACTAACCACTCTCCTTTTCTTTGATAACGTAATGGTCACATTCTTTAAAGCATGGTAGTTTTGTCTAAGAATATCTTTTCTTAGGAAGAGAGTATGTTTCCCAGGCTTCTTTGAAATTTTGTGAGGTCCTGTGACTATGTGCTGATCAATGGAATGGGAGTAGAAACAACATGTATTTTCCCTTCTCTTCCCACTTACTGGGAGATGGCAACAAATTGAGCAGCTGACTTGGATCTGATGGGAGCTACATGTCAATGAAGGCAGTGTTTCTATATCAGTCTTACATTATCTATCTTTATATTTTAAGGTCATTTTAATACAGCTGTTTAACTTGTACATATAACAAGAGAGGGAGAAAAATTATCAAATGTCTTATAGGTGTACTCTTTCTTCATCTTCCAATCTAGTCATCTTATTATTCAAGAATAATTTATTCTAGTAAGCACTTGTTTTACATGTGGATACTTCAGAAAGAGTTGCCTGTCAGTCATTCATAACTTGATGGTATGAATATAATCATAGATCCAAATAAATACAGTCTTGATATTAGCAGAGCTCAGAGAATAATAAGAATATAGATCGAAGGTGAGTTGGATGAACACCAGAGATTTAGTTTTCGAGTATGAAGCACTTGGTTAATAGTAGCCTTAGGTGGAGTTGGTGGATCTGGACAGCTATAGATTGGCCACTCTTGGGATCTGTGTGACTGAAAGTCAGCAAAGCAACAGTTCAGAAAAAGAAATATGAGCAGAATCAAAAGCTAACTCTGGCTCCCTTACAATTTTGATCAGCTATCTAGTTGCATGCATTGTGTTTTTGGAACACATCTCAAATGTAGGGTGACATAGGTTGCCAGGCTTTTATGAAAGCCATCAAGAAAACCTCACAGACTAGAAACCTTAGTCTACCCCAGCTCAGCCTAGGCCCTTTATCCAGTAGATACACAGTGCTATCTACTCCATACCAGCATGTACAGTTTGAATGTGAGGTGAGACAAGGGGAAAGAAAGAAGAAGCAACAACAAAAACAATGAACAGAGGGATGAGATATCCACTAGACACTTGCTACTGGGGGGAAATTCATATTCTCTTATTCTTATGACTCTTCACCTTAATTCTACTCCTCTATATCCTCTTCTCTATTTTAATAAAGGTGAGCATTGCAGATTTCCCCTTTTAGTGACCTAAAAAATTATCCTGATGAATATTAAGAAAAAGTTATTGCCTAAGGTGATTGAAATTATTTCAGAGTAAGAAAGCAGACAATGCTCTTCCATCCTAGTAGTGACGTGTAATGTATGACTACACTCCAAGTCTCCACTATCAACCCATCATTTTGAAAGAATGAGGGTACATGGTCGAACTATAAGCAAAGTAAATTTTATGTAAAATATATGCTGCTTCCTTTCACCCCGTCAGACCCCGCCCAAGCCCCCACCCCCAATCCTGGCTTGCTCTCTCTCGTTTCTAAAAGCATCTGTTATTGAAAGAGCTTGCCAAAAATGTCACTGCCAGATTTTGCTGGACATGGGCTCTGATCATTTCCAAATGACAGCAAATCAGCTGTGGGATTTATGCTCTAAGTAATCATTAACCATGGGCCTTGCATTGACTGGGTGGAAAATAGAATGTTCTTAATCTGCCTGATCTGAAAGGTCAAGCTGTGCCACATGCTGCCTGCTCCCAAGGATTCAATACCAGCCACAATGACTGCAACAATAAGACAGTTTTGCCCTGGAAGATAACACACTCCTTTCCCAGTGGTTAGAAGTACAAGTACCCATGTGACTATTCTCCACGTTAGAATTAAGGCATCAATAGTACTTTTTTCATATACATGAAAATCATGAGAAAAGACTCAGGCATTAGTTTTATGAAATAAAAGAAATGAAGGTTAGTTATTAGTCATTAGCCAGCATTAGTCAGTACAGAAGTCACAATTTGCTTTATTTTATTTCTCTTCTAATTGAATGTCTACTTTTATGGTATACTCATATATTCAGTCATAAGAATAAGAGAATATGAATGTCCCGCCAGTAGCAAGTGTCTGGTGGATATCTCACCCCTCTGTTCATTGTTTTTGTTGTTGCTTCTTCTTTCCTTCTTTCCCCTTATCTTACCTCACGTTCAAACTGTACATGCTGGTATGGAGTAGACAGCACTGAGCGGAAATATTTTCCAAACTCCCCTCAATATGTTCTTCAAACGTTTATTAAACTAATATAATTCAAAATCATAATTTACTTAAAATTTCTATTTTGATAACTATTGCCAGCAAAATATCTAAGTGTCTAATTCTTTTCTTGAAATTCAGATACTAACCATTAAAGAGGTCATGAATTGGGACTTGTGGTTTCCCATCAGCGTGTAAGGAGTTTGGAAGTGGCCACTCCATCCTAACAACAAGCAAAAAGCTGAACAAACTGAAAAATCAACAGTTCTTTTTAGATCCATCAGAGAAGGAGGTCACAGAGCAAACTACTGCCCCCCAAATTGGAGAGAGGTCAACAGGTGAACACAGGGAATCACAGCTTACCTGAGCAGAAATCCCTGAGCAGAAACCTCCATTGGACTGGAGACTCAGTGTGGACAAGTCTGAGGGTTAAGAACTCCAGTGGGACCCAGTCATAGGCGGCCCCGCGCTTCAGTGAGTTTTATCTCCAGGGTTCTACCACGTCCTCACATTGAATAACGGAGAAAACTCCTCTCATGTTCTGGCAGAGGAAGGGGAAAGAGAGCCACTTTGAAATACACCAGAGCATTTTGTTCTTTTTTAAAAAAATTTTTTTATTGAAGAATAATTGCTTTACAACGTTGTGTTAGTTTCTGCTGTACAATGAAGTGAATCAGCTATAGGTATACGGATATCCCCTCCCTCGTGGCCCTCCCCTCCCATTCCACCCATCTAGTCATCACAGAGCACCGAGCTGAGCTCCCTGTGCTATACAGCAGGTTCCCACTAGCTAGCTATTTTACACATGGTAGTGTATTTATGTCAAACCTAATCTCCCAATTCATCCCATCCTCCCCTTCCCTCCTGTGTCCACACATCCGTTCTCTACATCTGCATCTCTATTCCTGCCCTGAAAATAGGTTCATCTGTACTATTTTTCTAGATTCCACGTATGGGAATGTAAATTGATACAGCCACTGTGGAGAACAGTATGGATGTTCCTTAAAAAACTAAAAATAGAACTACCGTACACCAGAGGATTTTGTTCTTAATAATGGCTGCCCTCAGGAGAAAGTATTTTACCAAAGTCTAACCTGATGAGGTTTTATCAGAGCCTAAGTTAACTTGAGGAAGGAAAATAACCAACTGCAGTCCCCTCTAGCTATACTGTCCCAACTAAAGAAGGGAAAACCTGAGAATCTCTGGCAAAGTTCACAGTCCAGGGTCCAGGCTCACCAAAACACTGAGACCTATCGTAGTACCAGAGAATACTTCCCCTCCCCCTACACCTTACCACACATTAGTAAGGACCTATTTACCATTGTTTCTTTTATCCAGTGTATTGTGTTCATCTTTCAACAAAAAATTATAAGGCACAATAAAAAGCAATAACACAGTTTGAAGAGACTAAACAAGCATCAGAATCAGAGTCAGGGATGACAGGAATGTTGGAATTATCATACTAAAATGTTTTTAAACTATGGTGAATAAGCTAAGGGCTTTAGCTTATTAATGGAAAAAGTAGACAACATGCAAGAATAGATGGATAATGTAAGTGAAGAGGTAGACATTCTAAGAAAGAATCAAAAAGAAATGCTAAAAATCATAAATACTATAACAGAAATGAAGAATACCTTTGATGAACTCCTTAGTAGATTGGACAAGGCTGACGAAAGAATCTCTGAGTTTGGGGATATGACAGTAGAAACTCCCCAAACTGAAAATCAAAGAGAAAAAAGACTGAAAAAAATAACAGAATATCCAAGAACTGTGAGACTACTGCAAAAGGCATAATATATGTGTAATGGAGTATCAGGACAAGAAAGAGAGAAAGGAACAGAAGTAATATTTGAAGGCATAATAACTGAGAATTTCCTCAAGTTAATGCCAGACACCAAACCATAGACGCAGGAAGCTCAGAGAATACCAAGCAGAATAAGGGCTAAAAAAAAAAAAAAAAAAAAAAAAATACACCCCAAGGCATATCACCTTCAGATTTCAGAAAATGAAAGATGAAAAAATCTTGAAAGAAGCCAGAGGGGAAAAATGTCTACAGAGGAGCAAAGATAAGAATTACATCTGAAGAAACAATACAAGCAAAAAGAGAATAGAGTGAAATGTTTAAAGTGTTGGGAGAAAAAGAACACCAACATAGAATTTTGTACCTCATGAAATTATCCTTCAAAAGTGAAGGGGAAATAAGAACTTTCTCAAACAATCAAAAATTGAGGGAATTTGTTGCCAGTAGATCTGCCTTGCAAGAAATGTTAAAAAGAAGTTCTTCAGAAGAGAAAGAAAATTATGTCAGGAACTCAGATATACAAAAAGAAGGGAAGGGCATCAAAGAAGGCATGAGTGAAGGTAAAACAAAAATCTTTTATTTTTCTTATTCTTGATTGATGTCACAGAACATAGGATATATAAGCATGTATATATGCTTTTGTATGCTTATGCATAAGTAAAATGAATAACAGCAATGAAGTGAGGACTTAGAAATATTTTGTTATTTTAAGGCACTTGCACTACCCATGAAGTGGTGTAATGTTGTTTGAAAGTAGATTTGGATTAATGGTAAATGCATATGGCAACCTCTAGGGCAACCACTGAAAAATATTTTAAAAGAAACATAATTGATATGCCAAGAAAAGAGAGAAAATGAATTATAAAATGCTCAATTAAAACCACAGAAGGCAGAAAAGGTGTGGAAAACAAAAATAAAAACAAGGAACAAGGGCAAGTAAAAAACACTGATAAATATGGTAGGTATTCATTCAATTATATCAATAATCACTTTAAATGTCAGTGGTCTCAATACACCAATTAAAAGATAGAGATATATGTGGAAACATGCAGATGGTGTTATTGTCAAATGTCCATGGGAGGAAGACAGACAAAAAGACCAGAAAGACTTCTTGGGATATCAAACAAGATTTTCTTGTCTAAAACAAACAGAAAGAAATCAACACCATGAGTATATATAGTAGAGAGATCATCAATAGCCTCACTGATAAGTAGAAATTTGAGAATGATAACTTCGTCAGTAGATTAAAAATAGAGTCTAATTCCCCTCCCTTTGAATGTGGACTTGTCTTAATGACTTTCTTAATTACTAATATGATATGATAGGGTCTTCCAAGTCAAGGTCATAAGAAGCCTTGCACCTTCTCTGACCAGGCATCTTGAAACACTCATTCTTAGAGCTCAGCTTCCAGTAGTACTATATGAAGAAAATTCCCAGCCTACAGCTCTAAGTTCCCAGCTGCCAGCCAACTGTAACTTTCCAGCCATATGAGAAATGGATCCTCCAGTCCTAGTCAAGCCACTTCCACTGATGCTCACAGAGAAAAGATAAGCCACCCTGCCGACTCCTGCCTAGTTGTAAATTCATGAGCAAAATGAGTCCTTGTTGGTGCTTTAAGCCACAAAATTTTGGAATGGTTTGTTATTTAGCCATAAATAACTGGAATGACTTCTAAGTGAGGTCTCCTATAAACATAACCTTTTACTTCCAGATTGACCATTATACACATAAAGCTGGAAAAGTCCCGTATACATCCTTGCTGGGACAAATACTGCAGACATTCTCACCTGGGCCAAGTTCACCACATCAACTTCAGTTTTCCAAGAACAATGTGACACCGCCTGCAGAATTAGAACAGGTGTCAATTATTAGATAACCTCGGGAGTCATGCTTCTGGGTTTATTCCACAGTACAAGATACAAATCCCCATTGATAGGCATAATTTGGGGAACCTTCAAGTGAGGCAGAGTTATCACTGCCAAAGATATGCCTACACTGAAGCTAAACCCTAAAGCCTCATTTGCTGTGATCTTCAAGTCTTCCACCTCACTTTCAGCTGCCACTTCTTCAATGAGTTGAGATTGAACATTTGGGAAATCGGATCTGATATGGTGATCCAGAGAGGGAGAAGTAATGTCTTATCTAAGACACTCCAAAATAATAATAGTGGACAATATAAAGATACAACTCATTAGAAGCCAGAAATTCTTTTAGAAGTTTTACATGATTAACTCAACAAACTATGAGGTTAGCTTTTATTATCAACCCCATTTTATAGATGTGGAAACTGAGGCAGAGAGATACTAACAAAATTGCTCACTGTCACATAGATACTAATTATGGGAGCTGGTATAGGAATGATCAGTTTAGCTTCAGATTCTGTGCTCTTAACCTCTACTCACAGAATCCTATTGAAAGATGAGCATGTGTGTGGGAAGTTTGTTGTACATTTTTACAGTTTGTGTGTGTGTGCTAGTATCTGAGAAAGAGGCAGAGGGAAACAGGGAAGGATCAGAAGTTTTGTGCAATTATGAAAAAAGGAAGGGAAAGATAAATATAATGTAGATTGTGGGCCACACACCTAGACCTATGATCTCAAATATTTTCTGAATATGACAGAATCTTATAAAAATTATATGTTTTGCTTCCTGAGAAGATGACAGGAGAATACTATTATCAAAAAATCATTTTTGAGGACTTACTACATACTAGGTGCTATAGGTATAAAGCAATCTGCAAGTGCTCACTCAAATATGGCTTACAAACCCAGTAGAAACCAAACCACACACAAGCTGAATTCCAAAGCCATACAAAATGTGCAGTGTGCCAAGGGAAAGATAGAATTTAGGTGCTGAGAGGCTGCAGCAATTTAGGAAAGCTTTGTAGGGAGGTGGTTCAGGTCGAGGTAACAAAGCCAAGAAATCATTTGGGGATGTTAATCCATCAAGGACCGTGCAGAGTGGCCTTTTTCCAGCCTGGCTTACTAAAACAAAGCCTGGAGAAGCAAGTGCCTTGGAAACAGCCAGCACCAAGGAGAGGGCCAGACAGGCCATCCGTCCAAATGAAAGTCCCTCAACCCCATGGCGTCTTGGCATGGTCCCATAAACAACAGTTGACTATTGCCAGGAAAAAGCTCAGGAAACCCCACCAGACCTCTGTGGAAGATAAGTGGCTTCTTTCCAAGAAAGCTCAGGATATAGTTCTTATTTCACCCCTACATGAGAAACATGAATTCTCTCGGATAGTAATGGTCTCCCTGCCTTTTTAAAGCTGCTTGTTTGCAGCTTAAAATTGATAATGAAAAAGAAGTTTTCTTGAACTTTCTGTAAATGTAAAGGAATGGAAACAGTTTCGTATAGCATTTCTGTTGATTATAGGATATCTATATCTATTACGGCTTGCTCAATCTTCATGCTTTTTGGTGTAGCTAGCTTTTTAAAAAATTCCTTTCCCATATCGTTAGTGAAAAGCACAAGATAAAAGTGTGAAATTTTTAAAAATTACATATTTAAAAAATTAATGCTGAAATAAGACAGTTTCAAAAAGATGAACCTAAAGAGAGAAGCGAGAGGCCTGATAAAAATTAGACACACGCACACACACACACAATGGCACCTTGTTCATCCTATACCCAAGCAAAACCATATAAGTTATATTAAAATATTTTTGCTAGATTTGTGGACTTTCTTATAAGTGTATAGTGAATAAAGTGAGAAAAAAAACATAGGTGTGTTTAATGAGTTTGGTGAGAATTCAGTGATCATCTCCAAAAGCATAGTGATGAGGGTAGGAATCATGAAAAGTAGTTAAGGGAAGGAGCTGATGTTTGATCAGCTAATATTCTCTCAGTCTCGATTACTGGGACTCCCTCATGTCTCCTGGCAGGTTTGTTAACCCAAGTTTACAAACCCTGCATATAAAAAACGTGATTTGATTCTCACTGATGGAAGGGGATGGTGTATGCAGAGCAGTAGGAGATTTTCCCCACTAGTAAATAAATTGGCGATCTTTAAAAAGATTCATGTACTGTTCAATTCCTTCATTTGTAGAGAATGAGACATATAGTTTGTCGGAATACACTGTTACTATTGTCAGCAACAAAACTGCAGTCCATACTTTAACTGCCACTCGGACACTCACCTACTGAATTTTCCAGTGCTGAGGAGATAAAGTTAACCTAGACTGGAAAATGCACTAAGAACCAAGAAAAGAAGTAGATTTGGGTATGTGAAGCACTTTTTAAACCTGATGTATTCTTGCACATTTTCTCTTATGCTGATCTATATGTTTGGAAAGCAGGCATGTAGGAAAATATGGCACCTATTAAGCTCTTACCTGCTTACATGCACCATATTTGTACAAGAACAATAATTGCTCTTTCCCATTGACATGCTATATCTGAGTTCTTGAAAGGGTGGAAAATCTTGGCTGGGGACACAAGGTGCTTCTCTTGGTCGCTCTCACTCTGATATATATTATATGCTCGTAAAGACTCTTGTACAAGTGCTAGCAAGTTTTGAATTAAAGATTTTTTCAGAAAGTAATTCATCAAATTACATTTTTAGCACTATTCGTCCTACACCACGGATCAAATGAATTGTGTTCTCATATACTAAGCAGGTCTTGTAAGTCCTCGCCTAGGAATTGTCCAGATCTTTTGTTCTCTTCAGTAGTTCCATGTTCGTTCCTCAATAAAATTTGACTATGCATTCAGGGCCACATGCTACAGAAAGACAAAATACGTAATACCTTTCTATATATTCTCTAATAAATACTGTAATTAATAAAACCTCTCTATGTCAGGGAAACTGGGTGGTACACTGGAGGCAGATGTATGGTATTAAATGTTTGTTATCCCCAAAACAATTTAAATGTTTTGAGGGTAGTGACTTCATCTTTATTTTTGTCTCCTTCATTTTAAACTCCCATTCATATTTTTTAAATGCTAGATGAATAACTAAGTCTTGGGCTTGGAGTTAGAAGAACTGAGTTTGTATTCAGGTTCTGCCTCTCTCTTGACCATCTTACTTTGAACACTGGGGATAATTTTAGGGAAGCCATTTAATCTGTCTCAATCTGGGACATTCAGATAATACACTGATTCATTTGCCTTGTGAGATAGCTATAGAGAGATTACCCTTTTCTTATAGGTGTCTCTAAATTTCAGGCAATTTTCTTGAAAAATTGACAATTACTGTTAGTGTCACTACTGTCAATTGATGTTTATTGGGTAATAATTATTTATATAGTAAGACTACAAAGAGATAACTTTGAGACTTGTTAGAGAGACAAGATATACACAAAAAAGTCATACTTAAAACATATTTAGATAGATTGAGAATCAAATAATACAAAGCAATGAGTGGCATAGGATTTCAAAGTATCAGACCATTACCCACTCCAGTGCATTCTGGAAAATTCTTATGGGAATCCTGAGAGGTAAATTGCACCTTGAAGTAAAGATAGGGCCTGGAAAAATGAAGAGAATAGAGGACATTTTTAACACACCAAAAGGTAGAAACAGAGTCAGAAAGTTGGGGATTTTCTCAGTGTGTGTAATGAACTATGAGGACATCAACTTGACTAGACTATGGATGATTTATATGTGATATTATTTTAAAAATGAAGTTGAGAATAGTACATAGAGTCAGGAATATAGAGGGCCTTAAATGCTGGGCTAGTGACTTACTAAACAATAATAATGGGAATTGCAGACTTTCTGAATAGGTATACCATGAATAGTTAACTCAATCCTCTACAAAGACCCTATTTCCAAATAAGGTCACATTTACAAATACAAGAGGTTAGGACCTCAACATCTTTTGGGGTGACATAATTCAACCCGTGATGGCATCCAATTACTTTCCATGTTTACAGAGACAATTGGGAATCAATTACTTCTGATTCCAAAGTAATCAACTGGTACAGAAATAAAATTCAGCTTTCCTGTCTTCAACAATTCATTCCTTCACTCAACTTTATTAGCATCCATTTTTTTTATAGATCATTTTCTATTTATTTTTTTTTATTGACATATAGTTGACTTACAATGTTGTGTTAATTTCTGCTGTACAGCAAAGTGATTCAGTTATAGCATCCAATTTTTTTTTTAACATCTTTATTGGAATATAATTGCTTTACAATGGTGTGTTAGTTTCTGCTTTATAAGTGAATCAGCTATACATATACATATATCCCCATATCTCCTCCCCCTTGCGTCTCTCTCCCACCCACCCTCCATATCCCACCCCTCTAGGTGGTCACAAAGCACCGAGCTGATCTCCCTGTGCTATATTGCATCCATTCTTAAATGGAGTCTCTTCACCCAAGTAATTGTTAAGGTGCAACAGAAAATCCTCAGGGTGGTACACCAGGTGTAGAACTATTCCATGGATGAAAAGCATTTGCTTCCATAGGGTTAAAGGAAGAGCTCCCAGGATGTGAAGATGGGATTTTTATTTTGCAAGGCCAGACACATACAATGCCCTCCACTTGAGTTATGCTGCTTTCACTGTCAAAGATTGATATGAATTATATGTTGCTGTGTCTGAGAGCGAAATGACAAAGAGCGAAATGACTCCAGCTCCTTGTGCCATACTTGCGTGGACATTCTTGATTTTTCTCACAGTTGTTACAGATAAAAGATACAACATTACAACTGAATGTGCTTCATGATTGCCTTCTGTAATAGGAATCTAATAAGTTGATCAGACTTCAGGAGTCAGAAATGACCACCACGGAGAAATGGTTGGCCAGAGTTCTCATCTAAACAATCTAAGTAGTTATGTGTGAGCCTCGGGTATAGAGCATAATAGCCCTGTCTGGACTCAGAACTTGCATAATTGTTTATTGTTATCTTTCCTGTAGTAGCTGGTCAAGCAAGTTGTTGATGACCTCCTTCATGGGCACCTCCATAACATAACCAGAACCAGACAAATCTTGGCATTCTTAAAATACAAGATTTGAGAAATCTTGCTTTTTAACTCTTCAAAGTAATTGGAATACTTTGGTTTTTATTTGCAAAGAGTAAGTTCTTTGCTGAAGGTCATTGGATAAATACTACCTCATCATTTACTGTCTATATCAGAGGAAAATCAATAGTAAGTCAACACGCATAGGCACCCACTATTTTGCAGGATGCTCTTATAGAAGAAATAGTCAATGAGACAAAGTAGAAAGATTATGAACTTTAGTCTCAAATTAGATCTGGGTTTGAATCCTGGTTCAGGTATTTGGTAAGCTGTGTGATCTCAGAGCCACACTCTAACCATGTGAAAAATAAAGAAAACACCACCATCATAGAATTGTTATGAATACTAAATGGCATAAGATATGTACAGATGCTAAAACGGTGATCATCATAGGTAAGAATTCAATAGATGGCAGCTATTAGTTATGATTAGGATGAATCACATTGAATGTTTTCTCCTTTTAAGTCTGACATGGTAATATTTTTGGAAAAGCACATTTAGAAGCTCTTACTAAATCCATGATTTTTCATGTATTTGTACGGTCATCTTGTTGCTGTTATCATATCCATGGCCTGGTCTTCTAAAAGAAGATGACAATGTGTTTTCAGTAAACTTTACACTAGCTCACTTTTGTTGTTTAGGTTGTAGTGTCTTAGGTTGGGTTCCCCAGAATTAGACTCTGAGAAGTGAATTCATGTACAGGAGAGTATTAAGCGCTCCCAGAAGAGAGTGATAAGGAGCTATGGAATGCAGGACAGGGAAGGAGAGAGAAGAAGCTAAGAAGGGTGCCATGTCAGGCAAAATCCCATGAAGGGTAACTTTGGGCAGAGCTCTGAAGTGTAATTTGGGCATCAGAGTTGTCCCCACTTAGGCAAGGAAGCTGGGCTTTCCTCCTCCCTCATTGATCAGTCATTGGCTAAGGCAGCAGAAGGCAGTGGTTTAAGGAATGCAAGGGGATCTGGAAGCATGCCTACAGTGGTTCACTGCAAATATATCCTGCAAAATTTAGTGGAAAACTTTTTCTACATATGTTTATACTGTGTATACATTTAAGGAATGCCTAGAGTGTATATATAAACACACATACAGATGGGGACTTCAATTTTTCAATTTCTCTGACTTCTTCAGCTTCTGCAATTTCTTCAATTTCTACATCAGAAATTAGAAAAATGAAGCATGAGGTCATATATTTCCTAGGTCAGTTCTGGGAAAAGAAGCCAGAGTTCCTACACAAATAACTCTTCTAACTGCTCTTAAATGTTTCTTTCATCTTCAGCAGGAATTATAACACCATTTAGCGCTAGTCATGGAAAAAAAATAACAGACAATATCTAAAAATGCAAAGCAAACCAAGGCAATTTATTAAATGTATGTAGAGATGGTACTAAACTTTTGTCATCATAACATCATTTTCCCCTTAAGTTTAAATATAAATGACTTGCTGAATTGTCTATCATTTCTAAGTCATATAATTTATAGGAAATATTATATAAACTGTTATTAATGCAACAATTGAAGTCAAGAAAAAGATTCACATTTGATAAATCCTTATGACACATTTATTTTATTTTTGGCAAAAATTAAATTTTTCAGGGCCTTTGTTCAAATTTTTGTAAAAACTTGATCTTTTTGTAACATAGCCTCTTAGTTTGTGAAGAACTCATTCTTAATTGCCTTGTGTATTCTGTTCCAAAGATAGAACAACTTACTTATTAAGAGGCTATCCACTCTTACAGAATTGTCAAAAATGATGGTCTACAATCCTGCAACATTACAGCTCTTACAAAACAAGAAAAATAGAATGAAAGATGATAAAAACAGCACACAAAGAGATATTGTAATTTTAAGCAAGATGTGCAGGATTTTATTATCCCTGCAATTATGTGTCCCTTTTCTATTTATTATTTTCTCTTTGGTTTAGGATTACATACATGACTTCCCCCCAGTAATAAACTATTAAGTGCTCTCAACTTCCATCATTCCCTTCTCCAGTTTTTCCTGATGCTACCATCAGGTTAATCTTTCTAAGCTGGGCTTCAAACATCCTTCCTTTGCACTAAAACCTTCAGTAGCTCCCCACTGCCCACCCTCACCCTCACGTTTAAGGTCTTCTATGATCAAATCCTCTACTCTTTCAGATTTACCTTCCACTTCTTTCTGTTCCAGTTATTTCAATAACACATGAATATAGTCGTCTTTCCCATCTTTCTGCCTTTGTTTTCCCCAAATTATCTCCACTCTGATCACTGCCTGTTAAAATTGTACCCAGCTGGTAACATCCTCCAATGTGATGATTTCCGCATGTGGTGACTTTATTGTCGTTTTTATGATGTTCTGTACTTTCTAAGATTTCTACGAGTTTGTGTTTTTTTATATTTGCCACAGAACAATAAAACTTATAAATAATATCAGTCTTTCAAGAACTTATTGCCACCTTCCTACAGCCTTCACTCCTCCTGTCAAACAAATCCTCTTCGTTTGTTGTTTTAACATTGTCCCCTCAACAGCACCTCTCCCCTCCCCCGCACAGAGTGAGGCTCGCCGTCCTCCGCCTCCGTCGTCCACGTTGCATTACAGCGCATGTATCAATACACTGTATCCTCATCACGGAAGTTTGTTTCTTCAGGATTTCTCCTCTGCTGTAGGGCTTGATTTATTCTAAATGTGCGGCATTTAACTCTCATGCTGGTTTTTAGCTACATGTGGATAAAAGAGAAGATTCTCAGAAGCCTCTTAATTTATATAATTTCCAGAAAATAGCTTTACGCACGTAACTTTTTTCCCCTCTACTGAAAGCATAAATCAAGCGAGGGATCTCAAGTCTTCTCAAAAGAAAAGCACTAGCGTTGGGCTCAGAGGTCGGACTTCTTTACTAGATTCTGCTACTTACTAGCACTGCAATATTGGGCCAATTAGTTAAACTTTTGATACCTCAGATAATTCATATGCAAAAGAAAGATAACATTAGCACCTAATATTCAGTGTTATAATGAGGATCAAGTGAGTTGATACAGTTAAAGCATTTAGACCAGTACCTGTCATATGGTAAGTTTCCATTAATATTATCTGTTATTACTAGGAACTAACTTGTACATCATTGTAGCATGTGTTACAGCTTAACAAATGAAGGCAAAATATTAATACTGAATCAGAGCTCCTGAGTTACATAATCAAGGCATTCTTATTGTGCCTACATCATGTCAAAAACAACTTGCAAAATTTAATGCTAACATTATATAGAATAAAAAGAGGAAAACAAAACACCTCAGTGTTTTATGGAACTTGACTAAATGACTCCCCACGACCCAATTTAAAAAAATGAACAGTTATGTGCATGTTCTTTTATTCCTCCAAAATTAGAATATCTTTATTATCTTTGCTGATTATAAACATAATAAAAACTCGTTGTAAAATAATTTAACAATACAAAAGTGTATAAAGAAGTACATAAAAGTATTCCATGTCAAACTAAGTGTATATCTGTATACACGCACACATACACACACACACACACACACACAGCATTCTAAACATATTTTTGGCAGCCTATTCCCTATTTTTCTTTCTTTTTTATTAATTGTATATCATTAACATCTTTCTGTGTCAGTGTAAATGGGTCTCCCTCATTCTTTTTAATGGCCGTATATTCATTAAATAAATGACCGATATTGTATTGACAGACATATAGGACATTACCCAGCTGTTGGTTGTTATAAGCTATGCCATAAACATCATTTCACTTAGGTTTTTTGGTGCATTTTTCAATTAATTCCTTGGGATAGATTCTAATATTGGACTCGATGGATCAAAGGGCATGCACGTTTAAAATGTTAAAAGACAAGCCAAATTGCCTTCCAGAAAATTGGACCAATTTGCACCCCTAGCAACAGTGTATGGAAGACTCCATTTTCCCACTTTTGATCACATTGGATATTATCATTATTATCCATTTTGCAAATCTGATTATTAGGTAATCTTCTATTTTAATGGATCATCCACATTTTTTCTTTTATGAAATGCCTAATAAATCCTCTGTTCCTTCATCAGAATATTAACACCAAAGAACACAGACTGAATGTACTAATTTCTCTGGATGTGTTTATTTTAGTAATTAATTCTAATTCCTTCCTTCCATAAACACACATGCACTTTAGGGAGTTTTTGCATTTATTTTCTACTTAGTATTCCTAAAACTTTGCTCAAACATTGTGTTGTCTTTTTCCCTCCTGCAACACCATCCCTCAAGTTTCTCACTCTGTCAAGATAATGATACCTTTGACAATGGCAAAGAAATCTGAAGAACAGAGCATTTGCATCTCAGATAAAATGTTGCTAATATAAAAGAACTGTTACCTCCTTTCATTAACAGTCTTGGGGCGTGTGAGGCCAGGATATTGCTAAGGAAATTCTCATTGAGTCTAATATTTAGAGAATATTCCCGTTTCTATTTGTAATGAGGTACACAAACACAAGTTATGTTAGGATACAAGCTTAAAGGTTAGCAGTGTTTTAAAAACAGTTGTCAGACTCATGTGAAACAGCTGGTGAAATGTGGATTTTTTTTTTTTTTTGCCTGAATAGTTCTAACATTAGTACTGCACAAATATTAGGAAGTACTATCTTTTATCAAAAATATGCTCTCTATAGAAGCAAAATCATAATAGATGATCTGTCATTAAGACATACATTTTTAATTCCTCTATATTTGATTCTTGATTCTTGAATTTGAGTGTAAGGTACTCATTAGAGATAGAAAATCTGAGTTGTATTAGTGACTCTATTAGTTATTGATTTTGGGCTTAGGCTAGTTACTAGTTACACACACTCTCTCCATCTCTAAACTCTCTTCATCTCCATAATGAGAGAATTACACTGTACATTATTGAAGGCCTACCCAATTTTATCATGTTACCATATCATGGTGCCATATTAACATGATGGTTTTAGAGGATGTATAGTGTCCAGGAATACAATTGAATGTAATGTAGACTGAAAATAAAAAGCTTGAACTAGAACAGAACAGCTATATCTTTATACCTAGCGTAAGCTTTTCTAACATTTGAAATCTTTAAAATCGTAATCAAAAATCTTTTTGTTAAAGGGACTGGAGTAGAGAGAGGAAGGTTTTCATGTTCTTTTTTTGAACTTCCCTGAACAGCTTTACTTTTTTCTAAGTATGCACATATATTACTTATTTTTAAATGTCAACTGAGATGATCTAGATGGTAAAATTATAGGGTTTTTTGGTTTTGTTCTTTATACATTTCTATATTCAAAAAAACTAATAAAATACTTAAATCTCTTTACAGAGAGATTTATATACATAAAAAGAGCAGGAACATTCACTGGAGTGGTGTGGTGCCGAGACTTCTAGAATGAAATCCAAGAACCTGGGATTCTCATGTCTCCTCCACTCACCCTGTGACCTCAGGAGGATCCCGTAGCTGCCTTTTTCTTTAACTCAGCAACATCTTTGTTAAGCACCTCTACTATGACGAAGCTTTAAAGCTGTATATTCTTGTGGGGAATTTCAGAGAACAAATTGCTGCAATAGTATGATAAACCACCAGTTTACATTGTAGCAACTACTTTTTACTAAATCCTTGATCACAGATGGCATTATTTTATCCATTTATTTTTTTGCAGTCTGATAGGTGAAAAATATTTCTTACTTTATTAGGTGTTTATATGATTCTGAGTAATGCTGAGGTTGAACACCTTCTTCCTAAGTTTATTGGCCATCTCTCCTTTTGTGTGTCTCTGTGTGTGTGTGATTCTCATGGTTCTGTCCTTTGCCCCTAATCCAAATACATGAGAACAAGAGAAGGAGGAAATTACGAGAGCCCTATCTCTGAGGTCAAGGAAGGATCTCTTCCCCAAGACTTGAAGGATGAGTAGAGATGACAGCTGTGTAGAAGATGAGAAGAGCTATAATCTCTCAGATCAAAGTCCACCTTTATATCGTCTGATTTGTGAGGCTGTCACTATAACCCTGAAAACACCATTTTTATTTTGCCAGCTGCCTGCCTGCTAGGTTTTGCCAGTGGGAAAACTGGAAGGAAACTGGGAGACAAGAGTTGGGGAGATAGGATTTGAGCCTTCCTATGTACTTGCTATCACTGTCAGTATCTCCCCAGTGAAATCCCTTCACTCCGGCAGCCACAGTTGGTTTCAATCTCCAGCTGTTTTGTGGCATTCCAAGAACCAGCTTCATCATGACTCCTCAGAGATACCAGGAGCAGCCTGAACGTGCCCCCTTCTCAGAGTGCGCCCTTCTCCGCTGACCGCTGAACCGACTCCTGGTATACCAGTGCTAGTGGGGCAGCATCCCTCCTCACAGATCTGAGTTCATGGGCTTCCCCCTACAAAATCCTAAGTTCTGTGAACTGAGCTCAGTTCAACCCTCTTCCCTTGGTTTTTCCCAAGAAGCTGCTTATAATCTCTGTTCTGCCATTTGACATCTGTTTAACCCATTATATTAAATTCTTTCTATGGAAATACCTAGTGTGATTTTTGCTTTCCTTGCTGGACCCTGAGGAACTTCTGTGGGGAAAGATGAGGTTCATCATTTACCTACTGAGGTGGAGGGGCTGCAGGGAAACTAGATTTTGTGACCAGTAGGCCGCTGGAAACACTGGACGGTAATTCAAAAAAATGTTAAGACTAGAAATATCAGAATGATCTGCCTCTGCTTCCTTATCTGCATAAAACTGGGCTTGGTATAAACAATCACTTCTAGCTTTGACTTTTCTGACATGTAGAAATGTGTTGATGCTTTTGTTATAAAAATAGTTTTTGCTGTAAGAGTGCCTGAACAGCTGACTTTTGGATGTCTTAAGTCATGGAGCAATAGGAAAGTGTAAAAATTCAGAGAAAAATCTAAGCTTCATGCTATCAATTAAGCCAAAAATTTTATGTGATAATGTGGCCTCTAAAGTTTTTAGAGTGGTAATAAAAGTGAAAATGTCCCATTATTTTGAGTGGTATGAGTAAAATCGGAGTGAAGGTGCTAAATGCTATCATATCCCACAACTGAAGAACTTGGAGTGGATGAGCAGTTGCCCATTATCACTCCATGAGAGGCTAGCTTCTTTCTTCCACTAGTTTTCACAAAATGAAATCTGAATACTGCTGGAGCGTTTTAGACATTAGGCTAAAGCCTTCTTAGATCCTGAGAGTGGAAGACCAAGAGGAAGGTTGAAAAAACAAAACACTACAAAAACCATATCATACTATTATTAAGTCATCGAAAACTTTTCAGTATACTTGAGACCTCTATTCCCCTTAAGTTGCCAACCAATTGAAGTGGCCATCTTAGTTAATAAGCTGATATGAGATGGTACTTTTGAAAAAGATACTGCCTCTGGGAAAGACCTCTGTGTACCTTTGTAAGGTAATAAGTTCAAGGGAAACCTAGCTGAGACACTCCAATGATTTCAAGGCAGTTTAAAGGTAATAAAATGGGCGTGAAATGCTCTTCATAAGTGCTCTTAAGTCAGGCTTCCTCAGTCTGATATTTAGAGGTTTAAAGTAGAAGAGCCTTTTTCAAATGCAACAAAACATGAGGCAGGATCAAGAATGGCTTATATAAAACCAGTCTGAGCACTGCTTGAAAGTTTGTAATGTGCTACAATAATGAAGGAGCACACTTTACAGTTATAACAGTTTTTTTCATTTCTTATTTGTTTGATTCTTTGTGCTTTCAGTCTCCTCCATTGTTTCATAGCCATTTGTTGGGCAGGGTATATTTCAAGTATTTTATTTTGTTATGAGAAAAAGTCTGTCAGCTTTTCTTTGAGACTCTGAATTCATATGTTGTTTTCCATTGGTTCTGTTTCTTAGTGTGGGATTAGTTCTATTACACATGAGAATAAAAATGTTCAGCTATAGGCAGTATCTATAAAACAGATTTGAAGTGGTTTGACCTTAAGCTCTGAGATGCTCTAAGATGTTTTCACTTTATGTATTTTTGATCTTTTTAGTCTGGATTTGTTAATTTAATATTATGAGCTTCTTCCATTTTCCTATTGTTTCTTTAAATTTTATAGGCAAAGTGAACGAACAGAAACTGTAGGAATAACATCCTTGTTTTAAGTATGAAGTGAGTCCATATCTGGTGAAATGTGGGCTTATGGACTCCTGAACTATTTCTTCATATCTAATCTTCAGTATATAATCACTGTTTTGCATTTTAATCCTTGGCCCAGAAGGAATGTTTTTAAAGGGGCTCCCTTACTCATTTAAAAATATGCAATTACATTGATTTTTTTTTTTTGATGTCCAATTTTTGTTATTGGACTGGACAAGATTATGACAGCAATGACCAGCTTGGCAGAGACAGACATCCCAAAGCCACAGAAACCAGGAAATTTCCTTGTATTTCCCGGTCAGATCACTGTGTCAGTGTCGGGGCCTGGACAGAAGAAAGTGAAAGAATAAGCACGGTTTACCAAAGAAAAAGATTACAACAAGGAACAGGCACAAGTGGTTCAGAATCTAATTTGGATATGCTGATCAGACACATTCATTCTCTGTGTTTGCTGCTGAGCTAACCTAGACAATGGAAGGAATAGACTCACTCTAATAGATCTTCTTGCCAGGCAGTAATTACTTGAGATTTTTTACCTTAATCCTAAAGAGAAGAAATTTGTCTAGAGATAACTTCAAAGGGATGTTTAATGAAAGTAAGACTGGGCTGGGAATTTGGAGAACTGATCTAATTTGTTCTTAGCTACCAACCAGCTATTAGCTGTATGACCTGAGGAAAGTCACTCAAATTTATGACTCAATTTTTTTTCTATTAGATGGGAATTTAACTTTTTTATTTATTATATTAGTAGTTAAAACTTTTCATGAAAAAACATTTATAAAGGTTTTGAAAAATATAAAAGTTCTCAATTGACCCAAAGCATTATTATCAAGCAATAAACATTATCATTTGGGTTATGATTAGCACTGGGTACTTCGGTAACTAGTAAGAAAAGTAAGTAATAATACCTGTCCTAATAATATAAACACAGAAACTTTAAAAGCCAACAAGATTATGGAAAAATATGGGGAAAATATACATGATAATAAAAATAAAAACAATTTCTAAGAAATTAAAAAAGAACTCTGGGGGCTTCCCTGGTGGCGCAGTGGTTGAGAATCTGCCTGCCAGTGCAGGGGACATGGGTTCGAGCCCTGGTCTGGGAGGATCCCACATGCCGTGGAGCAACTGGGCCCGTGAGCCACAACTACTGAGCCTGCACGTCTGGAGCCTGTGCTCCGCAACAAGAGAGGCCGCGATAGTGAAAGGCCCGCGCACCGAGATGAAGAATGGCCCCCACTCACCGCAACTAGAGAGAGCCCTCGCACAGAAACGAAGACCCAACACAGCCAAAAATAAAAAAATAAAAAAATAAAAAAAAAAAAGAACTCTGTACATGTAATGTAATTATGGTTACAAACTTGTTAAGTAGTTAAACGCCATTTACCCTTGTGTTAGAGGATGATTGAGAATTGACCCCTGGAGTTGGCAAGATGGAGATCACCTAGGACTTCTTCCTCTATGGAAATCATGTTTTTAAAACTCTATGGGTTACTTTTTGAAGACTGGCTCTTGATATACTAAAGGAAAGATAAAGGAATATATAAAATACTCTCCTTCCCTTTCATGATGTGTGACTTTCAAGCCTAATGTCTTCTTAAAATCTTGTTTTGAATATCAGGCTCTGAATAGTAACTGTTCCTTTTTCCTTGCATTTTTAGACATTTTAATCTCACCACGTCTGTCATACACAGGTTCCTTTGGTTGATTATGTACAGGGAAAGATAAGAAAGAAAAATACATTCTTTTTCAAACTATTAGCTGGATTTCTAGCTATCTGTTATTTATCTCCACTCTAAATATTAATCTGTATTATCTATTCATCTATCTATGATCAATCATCTGTCAATCTATGTGGTCAAATACATAGCAATACCCTCTGTATTTATACACACAAAAAAATGTCTGGGATATTTTTCAGCAAACACTAATAACATTTTTCTTCTTGCATGGTGAAATTTTGGAGATATTTTGCTTTCTTTTTTGCACTTTTATGAATTGCTTGATTTTCTTTTTATATAAGAAGAGTATATAATTTTTATAGAAAAATATTTTCTCAAAAATGAACTAAAAATTTAAAAAAATTCATTGGTAACATGAGATAATAACAATAGAATCCATCTCATGGTGTGATGAGGATTAAATGAGATTATAGGTATCAGGTGCCTCCCAGGATCTACTATAGGACATTGGTGGCACTCACATGTATTATTATTTCAGCAATTGTTTCCTAAACATATTTAATAATTATGAACATTGTACTTTTTCTTTTGGTGTGTGCATTGAAAATCTCAATGTATTTTCTGAAATTGCTGTAAAATATTGTCTTTCATAAGGCAAATTTTTACTGTTTGAAAAGTTGTATCTAAAACAAAGTAGAGGTAACTTTAGCAACCAAAATGAGACCCCCAAAAAAAGCAATTTAGTAGAGGATAAGGTCATGTTTAGACAGAACAAGAATAATTCACAGATTGAGACAGTTGAAAGAAATTTAAAATTCTAATTGTGAAAAGAAAAAATCTAACATACCTACAAATATTTTCTTCCTGCTTTATCTACAGCTGAACTAAACAATACATTATGGAAAATTTTGAACTCATTTTGGGAGGCAGAGTTTCTGATAAAATCTAAAAATAATTTAATGATTTCAGTGCAAATTTGCCAATAAACCAGACAAAACAGAACTATGAGTGCTCAAGACTGAAGCACACTAGTGTGATGCGATTTTGCCAGAAAAAGTTTTCCTAAAGACATTTGTTTAGCTCCTTGGTAGAGCTAATGGTGGACTCTGGGAGGTCTCACACCAAGGAGTACTTCCAAGAAATTCTGCTGCCAGTGTCCTTGTCCCCATGGTGAATCACAGCCACCCCCCAACTCTGCAGGAGACCCTCCAACACTAGCAGGGTGAGCTCCAGTTGCCTCCTGCCTCTCTGAGAGACTCTCCATGATAGGAACATACATATCGATAATTACCTAAAATGTAAATGGATTAAATACTCCAACCAAAAGACATAGACTGGCTGAATGGATACAAAAACAAGACCCATATATATGCTGTCTACAAGAGACCCACTTCAGACATAGGGACACATATAGACTGAAAGTGAGGGGATGGAAAAAGATATTCCATGCAAATGGAAATCAAAAGAAAGCTGGAGTAGCAATTCTCATATCAGACAAAATAGACTTTAAACTAAAGACTATTACGAGACAAAGAAGGACACTACATAAAGATCAAGGGATCAATCCAAGAAGAAGATATAACAATTCTAAATATGTATGCACCCAACATAGGAGCACCTCAACACATAAGGCAAATGCTAACAGCCATATAAGGGGAAATCAACAGTAACACAATAATAGTAGGGGACATTAACACCACTCTTCCACCAATGGACAGATCACCCAAATTAAAATAAATAAGGAAACACAACTTTAAATGTTACATTAAACAAGATGGACTTAATTGATATTTATTGGACATTCCATCCCAAAACAACAGAATACACTTTCTTCTCAAGTGCTCATGGAACATTCTCCAGGATACATCATATCTTGGGTCAAAAATCAAGCCTTGGTAAATTTAAGAAAATTGAAATTGTATCAAGTATCTTTTCCAACCACAACACTATGAGACTAGATATCAATTACAGGAAAAAAACTGGGAAAAATACAAACCCATGGAGGCTAAATAATATGCTACTAAATAACCAAGAGATCACTGAAGAAATCAAAGAGAAAATCAAAAAATACCTGTAAACAAATGACAGTGAAAACACGACGGCCTAAAACCTATGGGATGCAGCAAAAGCAGTTCTAAGAGGGAACTTTATAGCAATACTATCCTACCTCAAGAAACAAGAAACAGCTCAAATAAACAACCTAACCTTACACCTAAAGCAATTAGAGAAAGAAGAACAAAAAAACCCCAAAGTTAGCAGAAGGAAAGAAATCATAAAGATCAGATCAGAAATAAATGAAAAAGAAATGAAGGAAATGATAGCAAAGATCAATAAAACTAAAAGCTGGTTCTTTGAGAAGATAAATAAAATTGATAAACCATTAGCCAGACTAATCAAGAAGAAAGGGGAGAAGACTCAATCAATAGAAATAGAACTGAAAAAGGAGAAGTAACAACTGACACTGCAGAAATACAAAGGATCATGAGAAATTACTACAAGAAACTCTATGCCAATAAAATAGACAACCTGGAAGAAATGGACAAATTCTTAAAAAGTACAACCTTCTCAGACTGAACCAGGAAGAAATAGAAAATATAAACAGACCAACCACAAGCGCTGAAATTGAGATTGTAATTAAAAATCTTCCAACAAACAAAAGCTCAGGACCAGATGGCTTCACAGGCGAATTCTATCAAACATTTAGAGAAGAGCTAACACCTATCCTTCTCAAACTCTTCCAAAATATAGCAGAGGGAGGAACACTCCCAAACTCATTCTATGAGGCCACCATCACCCTGATACCAGACAAAGATGTCACAAAAAAAGAAAACTACAGGTCAATATCACTGATAAACATAGATGCAAAAATCCTCAACAAAATACTAGCAAACAGAATCCAGCACAACATTAAAAGGATCATACACCATGATCAAGTGAGGTTTATCCCAGGAATGCAAGGATTCTTCAATATATGCAAATCAATCAGTGTGATATACCATATTAAAAAATTAAAGGATAAAAACCATATGATAATCTCCATAGATGCAGAAAATCTTTTGACAAAATTCAACACCCATTTATGATAAGAACTCTCCAGAAAGTAGGCATAGAGGGAAGTTACCTCAACACAATAAAGACCATATATGACAAACCCACAGCCAACATTGTTCTCAATGGTGAAAAACTGAAACCATTTCCACTAAGATCAGGAATAAGACAAGGTTGCCCGCTGTCACCACTGTTATTCAAAATAGTTTTGGAAGTTTTAGTCACAGCAGTCAGAGAAGAAAAAGAAATAAAAGGAATCCAAATCGGAAAAGAAGAAGTAAAACTATTACTGTTTGCAGATGACATGATACTATACATAGAGAATCCTAAAGATGCTACCAGAAAACTACTAGGACTTATCAATGAATTTGGTAAAGTAGCAGGATACAAAATTAATGCACAGAAATCTCTTGCATTCCTATACACTAATGATGGAAAATCTGAAAGAGAAATTAAGGAAACACTCCCATTTACCATTGCAACAAAAAGAATAAAATACCTAGGAATAAACCTACCTAAGGAGACAAAAGACCTGTATGCAGAAAACTATAAGACACTGATGAAAGAAGTTAAAGATGATACAAACAGATGGAGAGATACACCATGTTCTTGGATTGAAAGAATCAACATTGTGAAAATGACTATACTACCCAAAGCAATCTACAGATTCAATGAAATCTCTATCAAACTACCCGTGGCATTTCTCACAGAACTAGAACAAAAACTTTCACAATTTGTATGGAAACACAAAAGGCTCTGAATAGCCAGAGCAATCTTGAGAAAGAAAAACAGAGCTGGAGGAATCAGGCTCCAGGACTTCAGACTATACTACAAAGCTACAGTAATCAAGACAGTATGGTACTGGCACAAGAACAGAAATATAGTTAAATGGAACAAGATAGAAAGCCCAGAGATTAACCCACACACATATGGTCACCTTATCTTTGATAAAGGTGGCAAGAATATACAATGGAGAAAAGACAGCCTCTTCAATAAGTGGTGCTGGGAAAACTGGACAGCGACATGTAAAAGAATGAAATTAGAACACTCCCTAACACCATACACAAAAATAAACTCAAAATGGATTAAAGACCTAAATGTAATGCCAGACACTACAAAACTCTTAGAGGAAAACAGGCAGAACACTGTATGACATAAATCACAGCAAGATCCTTTTTGACCCACCTCCTAGAGGAATGGAAATAAAAACAAAAATAAACAAATTGGACCTAATGAAACTTAAATACTTTTGCACAGCAAAGGAAACCATAAACAAGACGAAAAGACAACCCTCAGAATGGGAGAAAGTATTTGCAAATGAAGCAGCTGACAAAGGATTAATCTCCAAAATTTACAAGCAGCTCATGCAGCTCAATATCAAAAAACCAAACAACCCAATCCAAAAATGGACAGAAGACCTAAATAGACATTTTTCCAAGAAGATATACATATTGCCAGCAAACACATGAAAAGATGCTCAACATCACTAATCATTAGAGAAATGCAAATCAAAACTACAATGAGATATCACCTCACACTGGTCAGAATGGCCATCATTAAAAAAATCTACAAACGATAAATGCTGGAGAGGGTGTGGAGAAAAGGGAACCCTCTTGCACTGGTGGTGGGAATGTAAATTGATACAGCCACTATGCAGAACAGTATGGAGGTTCCTTAAAAAACTAAAAATAGAACTACCATATGACCCAGCAATCTCACTACTGGGCATATACCCTGAGGAAACCATAATTCAAAAAGAGACATGTACCACAATGTTCATTGAGCACTATTTACAATAACCAGGTCATGGAAGCAACTTAAGTGTCCATTGACAGATGAATGGATAAAGAAGATGTGGCACATATATACAATGGAATATTACTCAGCCATGAAATAAAATGAAACTGAGTTATTTGTAGTGAGGTGGATGGACCTAGTGTCTGTCATACAGAGTGAAGTAAGTCAGAAAGAGAAAAAAAAATAACCGTATGCTAACACATATATATGGAATGTAAAAAAAAAAAAAAGATTCTGAAGAACCTAGGGGCAGGACAGGAATAAAGACGCAGACGTAGAGAATTGACTTGAGGACACAGGGAGGGGGAAGGGTAAACTGGGACAAAGTGAGAGAGTGGCATGGACATTTATACACTACCAAATGTGAAATAGATAGCTAGTGGGAAGCAGCTGCATAGCACAGGTAGATCAGCTCAGTGCTTTGTGACCACCTAGAGGGGTGGGATAGGGAGGGTGGGAGGGAGGCGCAAGAGGGAGGGGATATGGGGATATATGTATATGTATAGCTGATTCACTTTGTTATAGGGCAGCAGCTAATACAACAAGGTAAAGCAATTATACTCCAATAAAGATGTTTAAAAAAAAAAAAGACTTTTGTTTAGTTAGAGTAATGATTCCCCAATGGGAAGCAACAGAAATATGTGTAAACTAATTCTTTAGCCATAAGATTTTTGACTCATACAATTCCAGACACAATTTTTAAATTCTCATTCTTTTATTTGCTTTATCTGTTATATTTTTATTCAGGTACTCTGATTCCCATTTTCCACTCATTTTCGTAATGGCTGGCTAACCTTCTCTACTTGAAAATTCTTCTATAGGTATTATTTCTTTTATTAACTCAATTCTTAAAGATGGAGCTGCTCTAACATAAAGTGTTTATTAGTAAAGGGGTTTGCAAACTCAAGGCAAGTTTTAAAGACACCCTCTAGTGAAGGCTCCTTCATTTGCCTTTGGGTTTAAGAAATGCAAGCATAAAATACAGTAGTCTCTGGGAGGGAAATAAGGCTTCAGTTAACCCCAAATTTACAGATCTACTGAGAAAGGTCTAGTCTTAGGAGGATGATCTGGTAGACCCTCATCCTATGTAGACTTCTTTTCAGTATCTTGGATCTCTAATCAATTCTCAAGTTTCATGTGAGGAACACAGTCATTACTTGTCACCAATTGTATTTCTTGAACTAGAATTCTTTTATAGTGATTTTACTCTGATCATTTAGAGAGAGTCTATAATTTTCTATCATTTGAAGTAGAGACCTGCGTTCCAGTTGTTTTATGATATGACTAAGTGGGACATTGGAGACACTCAGGGGTTGTTAGTTTTCTTACCTGTTTTCTAGACTGAGAAAATTAATGTATACTGATCACTTTGTTAATGTAAATCTAATGAATTTTCTGAATTATGATATTGGAAAGAGCCAAATATATACTCAGTCATTCAGAGGAAAAAGGAAGCTTTCTAGTTCCTGAGCCATGAATTTCCCATTAACATTTTAATTCTTTAATCCATAGAGGAAGTCACGGCTGGGTAATAATATAATAGAAAGTTTACCTATAAATCTTCTGAAAAATACATTGCATATATAATAAAGGTATAGTCATATTTTAAAAGTAAAATGAGAACTTATTTTATATATAATATCCTGTAGCAACATGAGACTTTTAAAAAGAACGATTATATTTATTACTCCCTTATTAATTTTACAGTGGACCTCTGGGTTAAAATAGTCAGATATGGTCAATAGGACCATCTTAGAAAAACAAAAGGGTAGAGCTTATGTTTTCATCATTTCTATTTCAGGAACCACCAGGATTTCAAAGGCTTATTATTTAAATCCACTTGCTTTTGTTTCCACAAAGTAACGAAGATATGTATGAAAACCACTATTTGTCTTTTGCCACTGTGTCCTGAATATAAATGATTATAAGGATGCTTTCTCTTATTTCTTAGATGTTGGCTTATGCTTTTAGAATTAAAAAGGTACTGACATATGAAAATGAAGGAAATACTCTTGGAAACTTCCTTAGAGAATGAAGTTTACTGAAATAACAAAATATAATAGAGAAGAAAGATTCTGTTAAAAACTGGTGTAGTTGGCCTTGTATAACATTGCTATTAAGAGGAAATCTTATTCATATTTCTCAGCTCACAGCATGTAAAAAATTAAGAGTTAAAAGAAGAACTCAGAATGAAAAAAAGGTTAAACAATGTATCTTGATTAAACATTCCCTTTCCCTGTAAAACTTGTAAATTAGGCATGGGAACCTCCCAGGTATACCAAACATTCATTCTGAAAGTACACCGTGAGTCTTCACTAGAGCTTCCAAAGGGTTTTTATATCTCATTTAAATTTCCTTTACCCACATCTTTCCCCCCATCATTTCTTTTTCTCTCATATGCTCAGCTTGCAATAAAAATCTTCATAATAAATTGATAAAGTAAATGAACAACTATAACACAGACAGAATACAATAAACATCTGACAGAGTAAAAATAATTTCTATTGTAGTTTCAATTTAGAGTCTCTGCATTTATTTTGTCCCCTGGACCTTATCTTTGACCCTCTTGCTGCTCAGAGTGTGGTCCTTGGACCATCAACCTTGCATCACCTGGGCACATGGTGGAAATGTAAAATCTCAGGCTCCACCCAGACCTACTACATTGAAATCTGCATTTTAACTGGATCTCCAGGTGTTTCATATGCCCATTATAATTTGAAACAACCCTGCTCAGTCTACCCAGAAAACGACATCAAAACTGCTCGTCCTTATGTTATGTGAGCGTAAGACAGAAACTACAGACAATATTTTAAAAATAATTTTATTTCATCAGGTTTTAATGTTTAAATTCAATAAAACAACCTTTTAATTATCGCTAAAATGATGCTAGGTAATATAGCCCGTTGGACTGAATCATTCAATTTTAATTAAAAAAATTTTCCACTTAAGATGCTGTCCAAATTCCTGTTTTCTGTTAGATATCAGCCACCAGAGTGGCGCTACTGAACTGCCTCACTTATGTTACTCACTCCACTGTGGCGGAGGCTGGAGAATTCGGGGTCCTTTCATCTTCTCCCACCTCTCCATTGATAAACAATGACTTTTTTAGATGATCTCCAATTCTCACTTTCCTTTACATTTCTCTAGCCACCAGTCCGGTCTCTTCTTTACCAGAGCTCTTGGCCTCCATCCAGTCTCTACTCCTCTCACTGAGCTTCCTAAAATGGGATTTCCTAAAGTATGTTTAAAGAAAGACCTGTTCTATACTATGTTAATGAAAATCACTTCCCCACAGTGTTCCGGGGCGGGGTGGGGGGCAGATGTGCTTAGGAAATGCTTGATAAAGCACAGAAGATTCCTTACCAGCAGGTGGGCCACACTTTGACTAGCATGCACACTAAAGGCAGTATAGTCCTCAACCTGGGAAAGGTTAGCGATTTTAAAAAAACCCACAAATCCCAAACTAATCCTTGACCCCAGCTTTCATAGGCTTATGGTCCTTTGGTAATCATCAATGGGCTAAATGTATAAAGTATTTCCAAACTTTATTTGACCAGAGACCCTTTTCTTCACATGGCATCTATAGAGACAGGGGCTCTGTAACTATGGTTTTAAAATTGCAAGTAGAAAAGCCTGCTTTCCTTATGTTCTTCTAGTTAGGAACTCAACACAGCTTCCTAGTCTCTATCACATCAAGTTCAAATTTCTGTTGTTTTTCCTTCAGGACTTACCCTATCTGGTTCTGCCCTATTGTCCTACTTACCCCAAATTATGTCCCCAGCTTACAAAACTCATAGTTAGCTGTCAGGAAGCCTTCCCCCGCCCCCTCCCCCCCATATCTACATAAACAATACAGAACCCCACCCATGCCTTTGCTCACGACATCCTCTCTCCCTTTCAAAAGGCCACTCAAATCTGAAGCATAATATTTAAGGCCTATGTACGTTTCAGACTTCTCTGTCTTAGACTGAGTTCCCCAAAGGTAAACCCAGAAAAGAGGATTTGTGTGAAAGTGATTTATTAGCAAGGTCCATGAAAAAGTAGGCAGCGGAAGAGGAAGTCGGGCCAGGATGAGAAGGGGCCAAGCAAGGGTGCCATAGGAGTGAAGTCCCATGGGGGTCACTTGGGCTCAGCCTCACAGGGGAGCTCTGGGGACAGTGTCATAACACCTCCAAACTGTCTCATCCACGACACAGGCGTCAGGGTCCCCAAAGGCTGTGATTAAGGGCTGTGCCTGGTTAAGGGGAGGGGTCGAAATTCACAGGCATTTCCAGCTTCCTTCTGACAAAGACACCTGGGTGCTGGCTGCTGGGAATGGAAGCACGTGGAGCCCTGAGTGCAAGACTGGTAACGTGATGGAGATCAACAGAGCACAGATGGCGTCAGCTCTAGTTTCCCTGCATCCTCTCTAGCAGTGTAGCTCTCTGCTGATTGAACCTCACAAAACGTGTCTCTAGCATTACTTAGTTTCACGCTTACTTGCTCTTATTTTCATATATATCTTTTTCCTAAGTTCAGTTCAGTAAGCTCTTCCCAAGCAATGTTCATGTATGATAATTCTCATGTAACTTGTACACTCCCAAGCAAACTCATTCATTTATTTAGGAAACATATTACCAAAAAATAAGGAAGCTTTGCTTATCAAGAATGTGAGTATCATGCTGATGTGACTCCACCCCTTAATGTCTGATAGGAGAAGTAAGGTGGAAGCTGGGTTCCACTTGGATCAAGGTTGAAGGAAAGATTATTTTTTTAGCATTGAGTAGTAATTGAACTGGACTGAAATTATGAAATGAGTTTATTTCTCTTAATGTTTTGCTCATGATAAAATAGAATCTCTTGTTCTGGGTTAGATAAATCAACTAGCTTATGAGATAGGTCGATGTGAGGTGAGCTGACAATGCAATTTGGAATGAGAAGATCTGAGTCAGTGGGTCCACATCACCACTTACTTTATAATCCCTGATGGATTTAAAACATTTAGGACTTTATTTTCTTTTTCTTTAACATTGGGTTGATGGTAATAATAACTTTCCTCTATCTTTGATTTGAGGGTTAAATGAGATAATAATGTATAATAGGACTTTATAAATCATAAAGCACTGTGTCCATTTTAGCAATCATAGTAGGTATGTTATGCAAATAAATAGAATAGTTGTACCTTTTACTGAAGAGCAAACAATGTTAGAGTCCAATTAAATTTTTTTCAGAAGCCAGAAAGCACTTATTAAACTCATAATTCTAAGTTGATTTCCATTTGTGTAAGATTTTTATAACTAGAGAATATTTAACATATAACCACTGAGTGAAAGATGGGTTGCTGCCGGGGCTTCCCTGGTGGCCCAGTGGTTGAGAATCCACCTGCCAATGCAGGGGACATGGGTTCGATCCCTGGTCCGGGAAGATCCCACATGCCGTGGAGCAATCAAGCCCGTGCGCCACAACTACTGAGCCCGCGTGCCGCAACTACTGAAGCCTGCGCACCGCAACTACTGAAGCCTGCGCACCTAGAGCCTGTGCTCCACAACGAGAGAAGCCACCGCAATAAGAAGCCCGCGCACTGCAACGAAGAGTAGCCCCCGCTCACCGCAACTAGAGAAAGCCCGTGTGCAGCAATGAAGACCCAACACGGCCAAAAATAAATTAATAAATAAATTTATGCCCCCCCAAAAAAAGAAAGATGGGTTGCTGCTTAAAAGCTCAGAGTTGGTAATCTAGCAGTTGTTTCAGGCTGCATGTTTCAAATTGTATTGCCTTCCCATATCATTTCGTGTTTTATCATTAAGGTAGCTTTTAGCATGAGAGGCTCAAAATTGCCAATTAATTAAAACCGTTGCTCAGTTGCCTTCAGTTGCGCATATAAGCCTGAACAAGCTCTGCAGCTGGGTGAGTGCAACCCTTGAATATCAATCTCATCTCATAATTGGTTGCACAATGTTATGACTCTCAACTATGCGGTCCAAATGATCCAAAGACCAGAAAGCCTCTGTTTCCCTCTACTTTTGGGGCATATAGATTTATACCACATTTAATCCCTAGGAGCGCAAATGAATATTTGGGACAAGCATTGTAGACTTTGACTTGTTCTGTTTCATATTAGGAACATTCTTCTCCTCTGGCTGCTTCAGAGAGGACAGCAAAATAATACTGCCGGCAATCCAGCCTTACTGTCTCGCTGCCAAGAGAAAGGAACGCAGCAAAGGCCTCTGAGCGGTTCCTGGGCGCCACGCACAAGTGCTGCAGCCTCTTGGCAGCGGGCTCTAATTCCATGGCAGGCATCAGTGTTGTCCCCTCTCAAGGAAGGCCAGCATTCTTAGGCTTTATGAGTGGAAATGAGGCTTCCCCAGTATCCTGAACTTTCTGCCTCTTAAGTGGTTGCTTTCAACTTTGGGCCCAGAGAATCTGATAATAATAGTTACTTTTTGGTGAGCATTTACATCATGCCAGAAACAGTGTCATGCTATTTGTTTTTTTCTCATTTGATCCTACATTAATTCTAGAAATAGGTGCAATTTTGATCCCACTTATAGTTATGGAAAATGAGGTTTAGTGATCACAATAATTTCTCATCTGCATCCAGTTCTCCCTGGAGCAGAACCAGAGAGAAGAATTCTGGGGCAAGTTGTTTATTAAGAAAGTGGGAGAAACAGGGCCGGGAAGAGAAGGAAGCAGAGTAAGGAAGAAACTTGGCAAAGTCTCAGAGTGTGTCTTTCTTTAGCTTATTAGCACTGGTGAGCTCTGGAGTGTGAGTTAGCCTGGAGGTGACCCAGATCTGAAGCTGGGGAACTCAGGTCTTCATACTCCCTCACTGAGCAGTCCTTTGTGGAGGCTCATTCTGGGGGGATGTACATTTCGAGGTACATTTAACTCTGTGCCAGCAGACAAAGCCAGCTTCTGAACACCTGGGGTTGGGGGAGGTTGGGGGAGGTTGGGGGGTTGGGGATGGATGATGCAGTTACTGGTAATTGGAAGAGGAAGTTCAATAAAGGAGGGCTAGAGTGGCCGACATTAGCCTATGCAGTGACATAGCTAAAATGCAGTGAAGCTGAGATCTCAGCCAAGCTCTCTCTCTGATGCTACAATTTAGGAATTTTCCCTGCTATCCTGAATGTTAGACAAAAGAGGTCTGTTGTGTGGACAATCAGAGTAATGGAGGTTTTGCGTATTGTGTCCCAGGAGGAGTGTTGACAAAAGTTAACCATAAATACCCTAAAGCAGGGAAGATTCGAGAAAGAAAAGAAAGTGGTCATGAATTCTTTTGTGGGCCATCAAGCCCTTGGAAGCAGGCATTTTGAACTAGGTTGTTTCCAAGTGCAGAGAGAGAACCAGTGGTGTAAATTACAGGGAAACAGATTGGAGCTTGATATAAGGAAGACTTTCAAGGCAATAAAACTTTTCCAGTAATGGAATCAGCTGTTTCTACAAGGAAAAATTGGCTATACGTCACAGTTTCAAACAATCCAGAATATCATCTGTCCAAGAGGTCCCATTCCATGGGAGCTGGACTAAGAGATTGACTTCTAAACTCCTCTGATTTTCTAAAATGAGGACTTCTGTTTGGAGGAGCCATTTGTCTTGTTACCTTGTCATTTCCAAGCATAAATGTCACGGTGATATTACAAGTACACACCTTTGTTTTAATGCAGAAATTAAGTGCGCCAACTTCCGTTTGAAATATGAAATTTAAAAAGAGTCAATTGCCCTGCCTACCCCTCATCACCTTTCCCATCACATCTGTTACTTTGTAATAAGCAAATGATGTGCAAATGTCCTTTAAATTGCTTCGGATAAATAAATCTGAACTTCATGAAATGGAAGCTAGGTGATTATAAAATAGAGTTTAAAGAGAACTGAACATCACCGCAGAGAACATGGCTACAAAATTGAGTCAAAACAACTCAAAATAACAAATCCGGTACAGACAAGTTCAATAATTAATAATCCCACTTAAGAGGAAACTGTGTGCAGGCTAGCCACAAATATTTTTACCTATGCTTTTAAGTTTTTCAAAGACTGACACGGAAGGTCTTAAATTATTCAAACTCTATGTATTTATTTTAAAAACATTGAAAATCCTGAGAAACACACCTCTGTTCCAAAAAGAGGTTTTCTTTCCCTTTTCAAATAAAGTGTCACGTCTAAATAGTCAATTAACATGAGCACTAAAGGTAGTTAACCAACTCAGAATTAGTTCATATCTTTTAGTGCTCCTTCAGGATAAGCAGAGGGAAGTGGAGAGCTGAACAATTAACTGTGATTTTAGTTAACAGCATCTGTAGGTTCAAAGCTTCTGTGTTTTCCTTAATGAAAATGATTATTAACATTTTCTCAGTGATGGGCTTGACTCTAGTCAGAGACATTTATTTCCTTAATCCCTCCGCCTTTTACTGTTTCTCTCTCACTCTCTCTGCCCCTTTCTCTCTGTTCTTAACCTTGCTTTCTAGGTTACTTAAGAGAAATCCTCCAATAAAAGGGTATCTAATTTTCTTTTCCTTGGCCAAAAACATGGGTACTTGGGTCAGACGAGGCAGTTAGTGAGACTAGAAGTGCCTGAGAGTTTTTTGTTTTTTGTTTTTCTCATAGGAATATGTACCTTTGAGCAAATCCCCATTTGATAAATGGCAGGCTGGTTCATTGCAGGATTTTTCTCTTCCAAGAAATTGGTAGACTAGACTTCCTACTTTTTGTAAAGCATGTCATACCTAACTTATTGTTTATTATGTTTTTTCGATTTATCCATGTTAACAGATACATCTGTAATTAATTTGTTTTGACTGATGTGAAATATTCCCTTGTGTGAATGTATCACAATGTATCTGTCCATTTCCAAGGCAATGAAACTTGAGCTTATTTTTAATTTTCTGCTTTTATTGACAAAGCTGCAAAGATCTTTCTTGTGTATGTCTTCTCATGCACAGGTTGGTGTCCTCAATAGACTTAGGACATGACTTTCTCCATCTATACTAGATGGTGCCATATTGATCTCTAGTGTGGCTGCACTGATTTACACTTTTACCCTTGATGTGCAGTAGGGAACAGTGTGTGTGCGTATTGTCCTTTGTGAGTTTCTCCTATAATGTGTATTAGTCAAGGAGATAACACGGAAAGATGGACTTCAAAAGGCAAGACAGATTGCTAAAACTCTCTTATGAGTACTTGTGTGACTGGTGGAATTAAGTATACAGTCATCCCTCAGTATCCTCCGGAGATTGGTTCCAGGACCCCCTCGGATATCAAAATCAGCAGATGCTTAAGTCTCTTATATAAAATGATGTAGTATTTGCATATAACCTGTTCACACCCTCTTGTATACTTTAAATCATCTCTAGATTACTTATAATACCTAATACAATGTATATGCTATGTAAATAATTGCTGGCACATGGCAAATTCAGGTTTTGCTTTTTGGAAACTTCTGGGTTTTTTTTTTCTTAATATTTTTGATCTGAGGTTCTTTGAATCCAAAGGTGTGAAACCTATGGATATGGAGGGCTAACTATATAACCTAACTGTAAAGATAATTTTGAACATCCATGTTGGTAGGCATAAAACACAGCAGAAGCCATGAAACTTAGGACAATTCCACATAGACTGGTAAATAGTGAGCTGAAATCTTCATGTTGGTCTTTGAGAAGTTGTATTAGCCTCTTCCTGAAAGTATTTCTGGTTTTTCTATACAGGTCTATGGCTTATTTATTAATATTTTTACATCTTTTAATATCTTTCTGTGTCAATCAAGCCCTTGCCTAATTTCTTCTACCAAGGTCTTAATTTCATAAGCTCTGTCAAGACCATGGTATTGTAGAACTTTATACTGAGTGGTCAGAATCAACAACACTTTTTCAATTTAATAGATATTTATTGAGCACCTACTAAGTGCTGCTTTTCTGGGTCTTGAAGATTTGGTGGTGAGGAAGACAGAGATGCTCTTTGTACATACAGAGTTTACAGTTTAGCAGGGGGAAAACACAGTCAAAAAGAGAACACAATAATTTCAGGTAGTATTAAGAGTGTGAAGGAATTAAAACAGTGATATGATATGAGAGTGTCTGGGGCTGGTCGACAACATATTTATTATGAACACCTTCCATGTACCAATGACATGCGTTACTTCTTATCAGTTTTGTAGGGTGCGCAAGGTGCCAGGGAATGAAGGCTTTATCTTTTGAACTTGATTTGAGATGACCTAACAGTATTATTCATATGAAGGCTTTGGGATCATCATTCGATCATACCATGATAACTATTATCACAGTAATTTTACATTTATTATATAAGAGATGATCAGTGTAGACATTTTAAAAAAGCAATTTATAACCCAGCAGAAGAGATCACATATCATATTCATATCAAAATTTAGTTTTGCATCCTTTAGAGTGTCAGAGCATACCTTCTTAGATTTCACATAAAAGCCTCTTACATTTGCCTCACCTCCATTTTAATGTGACTAAAATACATAGATGATATGTCTATAGGGCAAAACTGGACAATTAAGAATACATTATGTAATATTTATTCATATTTCAGAACAATACAGACATAAGGCATGCCTCTCATACTTTTCCTAAATAATTTTGCATATTTTAGTTAGAACTCGAGAAGACAGTAAGGAAAAACACGTGGGTCCGTGCGTTAAAGAGCAGACGTAGGGAAGGTAGTGGTGATGGCTGGATTCTCTTTCGTTCTTAATACTGATAGAAAAACAGAGGCTCAAGATAAGTAACCTGAACACAAAGTAGTACTTGCTGGCTATCTGATGGGAGTTGCATTTCCTGAAAACTAGAAGAGTTCAGAAAAAGAACCCACATCACTTTGGGGTTGTCAAGAGAGAATGGCACGAGGAGGTGTAATTTAGGCTTTATTGAGACTGTAAATTTGGCTCGGTGCGGCATTATAATTCTCTATAATTTTAATTCATTTACTCTCTTCTTGCCCCAGATTCCATTCTGAATTAACTGGACTTTCATCTGGCATTTGCTTATTAGGCCTAATTTCTTGCCTGGAATGGCCCTCGATTGCTCTCTCCTGGTCTCTCCCTAGCAGTCTGGTTACTCCTGTGGTGGTGGGCAGGTCTGGAATTCCTCTACGTCCCAAATCATGCTACCAGGCTTGTGCTAAAATGATTTCTCCCTTCCCTTCTATTACTTGCCACAGTGACAATCAGTGTGTAGCAAAGGAGTCACACAAAGACAAACATAATCGTAGTGATTTTCTCTAGCTCAGAAAAAAATCTGTTGGCAGCAATCTTCTTTCAGAGTTCCATTCTCAACAGTCACCTTGACAAGGTTTCTTCAATTTCATTTTATTTTGTTTTAACATAAAGTAGGAACAAAATAAAGGGACCAAGAAGTTTTACCACATTCACAATTAAGAAGCTCAGCTTAAGAGTAAGAAGGTGAGTTTGGAAATCAATCTAGAAAAAATGAAAAGAAAAGATGTATTAGGGTTCCATATAAAAGAAAAGAATGAATGAGATTGTGAGAATAGAATATATAGAATTCTAAATAATGGCAACTGAAAAATATAGGACCTGATGTAGTAGCATCTAAGATCGTTCTAAAAGAACTTTGAACACATTTCAGTATTAGATTGTTTTAGGAATTCACTTTTCAAAAAAAGCAAAAAAGATTCTCATTCATTTATTCAATATATCTATGAAGTCTGGGCGATACAGTCATCACTGCAAAACTGGCATAAAGAGCTGGATTTCTGCCTTCGAACAGTTTGTGGCCTAGAATGGAGACAGACATTCAGACAAACTGTGACAGTGGAATGTGATCCTTAACTGAGGCAGCCCTGAGGCGGGGGAGAGCCTCACCTTAGGAAGCAGGCTCTACTTACGTCTTCTCTGGGTGATCACATCCTGTCACTAGGGTGGCTTTAGAAACTTTGGGCTTTTTTTAAAATTTTTACATTATAACTTACATTTCAGAGCTAGGTTCATTAATCCTCAAAACTTTTAATTTACCTTTTCTCCAAAAAAAAAAAAGGGATCCAGTTACTTTTCTTTTTCGTCACCCTCCTTAATTCCTCTGCTCCTTTTTAAGCTGCCTTCCACCCAATTTTGATTTCTCTTCTTAGACTCAAATCTCTCACGCCTTCCTCCTGGCTTTGTGTTCTAGGCGGCGTGGGGACAGAGTGCCGACCACGTTTTCTGTTTCGCTTCTCTTCTCTACGCAGATCTAGTGCCTAGCGCGGAGCCGGCTCGGACACGGCTTGTCAGCAAAATGCCGAAGTTTCTAAAGCCGCC
Organism: Eubalaena glacialis; assembly: GCF_028564815.1. NCBI lineage: Eukaryota > Metazoa > Chordata > Mammalia > Artiodactyla > Balaenidae > Eubalaena > Eubalaena glacialis. The sequence continues at coordinate 39,129,508 of NC_083719.1, read as the reverse complement.
CCAGAGACAGAGTTATTGCAACAACACTATCTTCCTATGGATTTCAGAAGGAAATCAAGGGAACTGATTAAAGAGCAGCTCTAGTTTTCCTGCGGAATCACCTCTCTGAGAATCAGTGGGAAGTAAATGAGAGGAAAGAAACCTGCAGGGAAAGTTGTTCTTGATTAGACATCACTCCCACTGACCGCTTGAAGGGCAGCCCAGGGCTCAGCGGTGGTACATTTTGACACAGAGCATGGGAACCGTGTGAACTGGCCCTCAAGGAATTACCAGTTAAAGGAACTGGATTGGGATTCTGTGTTAGCCAGGTCAGGAAGCTTTATGATTTGTTCACAGGTCAATATTTTGGAAGGGGAATAGAAGCTCATCATGTGGGAGAATACTGCTTTCCAAGCAGGAGTCCCTGGAAGTGTACTGACGATATATATTTTTTAAAATTATTTACTTTCTAATTGTTTTCAGTACAAAATTTCTATATGTATGAATATTTTTGTAACATGTAAACAATGCAGAAATTTACAAAGTACAATGTTAAATTTCCCCTGTATTATTCCCTTCAAAAATAACCTCTATCAACTCATATATATATATATATATATATATATATATATATATATATATAAATACCTGTTTTTCATTACTCCATATATGCCATCCATGTACAATGGATTTTAAAAGTATATAGAGATGAGATGATACACATTTGTATTGCTAGATTTGTGTTGCTCTGTAATTTTATTTTAAGTTTTCGCTTAACATTCTTTGTTTAGATCACCAATTTAGAATTCGATATTTAACTTCACTAGTACAATGTATGATAATTCATACTGAATAAATTCAAAGCAGAGTTATGTAGGCTAAATTCTCATTTTGCTGGGACTGTTTTCAAAATGCAATTGGGTCTCAAATGGGTAATTCATTTGGTGTTTGCTATTTGAAATAACTTAAAATATGAACAGGGGATGATTAATCGTGGCATCTGATACAGAGCAGGTACTTAATAAATACTTATTCAGTTGTATTCAATTAATTTCCCTTCGTTTGCTATTACAAATGAAAAGTAGAGTTCTCTCAGTTAATCTATCTATATATTGCAAGATGTCTTTCAAGGAACTGAGCCTGTCTCACTTTATCCATCAGTCTACAAATACTTAATTGACTGCTTACTATTGTCAGTCGACAAAATTCACCCACTATGATGAGTCTTTTCTTTACCAAGAGCTTTGGAGGTGGGGAGTCATTCTCAAATCAATTATAAGATCAATAATAATAAACTGTTACCTTTGTAGAGTGCTTTGCTGTTTTCAGGACACTTTCACATGCCTCATCCCATTTAACACTCATAACTTTGGGAGATGGATATCAACCCCATTTTATAGAGAAAGAAAGTGAGCCTCTGATAGTAATTGATCGTCCCAAGCCACTGAGGACAGAAAAGTGAAAAAGCTGAGACTCAAACTTCCTTACTTCAAATTCAGGCCTCCTCTGGTATTTTTGTTTGTTTGTTTTGTACAAAAGTTACTGCGCTTATAGGACAAACCCATTTAACAAAACTAATTCACACCTGAAGAGCTATTTATATAGAGTGGGAAAGAGGAGGACTGTTGGTATACAAATAACAAATTAGTACATTCTGAGGATATATACAAATACATTAAATCAACAGTACCTTCTACCCCACCGGTTCTCAATATGTGGTCCCTTGACCAGCATCAGCATGCCCTGGAAACTTGCTAGAAAGCAAGACCCCACCCTAGACCTACTAAATTAAGATCTTCTGGGGACCCAGTAATCTGGTTTTAATAAACCCTCCAGGCTACTCTAAGGCACATTAAAACTTGAGAACCATAGTTCTATCCTGTAAACTGGCAGAAGATAAATAACTTGCTATTCAAATCTGAACACCTATGTGTCTGAACCTTCCTGCTGAAACATATCCTATTGAGGTCAAAAGATATACCTTCTACAGAGATCAAAAGACAGCTTTCTCACTTGAAATATAAGTAGTTGCTCTCTGTGGGTCCAGGTCAGGACTTACTGCTTCCAGGTATAGTGGTAAGATTTTACTTCCCTTCATGTATTCTCTATGTTTCTTGTTATTGTGTAAAACTAATTTTCAGAATCCTCCTCAATATATTTCTCTATTAATTCCCAATTCCCACATAGGAATATGAAATAATTTTGTGCTTTTCACAAATTTATTAAACTCTGTATGCTAAAAAAAAGACAAAAAACAAACAGAATATAAATAAAATTTTCCAAATCTTAAGTACACAATTGGGCGATAACAATAACAAGCAAGATGGTTATGTTTTGGTGACTGTTGTGGACTGTTTGTGTCCCCCAAAATTCATATGTTGAAACTCTACCCCACAATATAATGATACTAGAAGGTAGGACCTTTGGAAGGTAATTAGGATTAGGTAAGGTGTCCCTATGTGTGAGATGTGTCCCTATAAAAGCCACAAGAGAGCTTGCTTCCTCTCTCTGGGCTCTGCCACGTGAGGATACAAGATGTTGACAGTCTGCAACCTGAAAGAGGGTCCTCACCAGAACCTGACTGTGCTGACCCCTTGATCTTGGACTTCCAACATCCAGAACTGTGAGAAATAAGTTTCTGTTGTTTACAAGTCACCTAGTCCATGGTGATTTGTTACAGCAGCCCCAAGAGACTAAGACAGTGACTAACTGATAAGCACATATTAAAGGCAAGTAGAGGAGGAGGATGAAAAACAAAAGGACCAGAACCATAGGTTACTGTTCAGAAACTTGTCTCACTTCCTATTATTATTTGAGCTAGCCTTCAACATGGTTGTCACTGCAACAGAGACCTGAGATTTCACTTATGTCATCCTTGTTTGGCTTAGCATCTATCTCACAGGCTAGGGATTCTTGGATACTCTATCATCAGCCTCCTGTGAAAAACAATGTGAGGGAAAAGAGTTCAGTGATAGCTGTTTCTGTTAAGTTAGAGGAGTTTCAACTTACTGTATGTGAAGATTGTCATCCAAAGAGAATAGTAATTGTTGAGTGAATTAATGAACAAATGTATAAGAAGCAGATTCTGAGCACCATGCATATTTCTTCTATGGAAACAAACCAGCTAATTATGTGTTCTTTGTAAAAACTTTGATGTATTTTAAAAAATAATAATAAACTTTAATTTTTAAAGACGTTTTAGGTTCATAGCAAAGTTGAGTGGAAAGTACAGAGAGTTACCGTATACTTCCTGTTCCCATACATACACAAACTGCCCCACTATTGATCTCGACCACAGTGGTACATTTGTGACAATCACTGAGCCTACAGGGTCCATAGCTTACATTAAGGTTCACTCTTGGTGTACATTCTGTGAGTTTGGACAAATGTATAATGATATGGATCCATCACGGTAATATCATATAGAATAGTTTACTGCCCTAAAACTCCACTGTGCTCTGCCTATTCATCCCTCCCTACAGCCCCACCCCCCCCAACCCCTGGCAACCACTGATGTTTTCACTGTCTTCATAGTGTTACCTTTTCAAAATGTCACATAGTTGGAATCATACAGTATGTACCTTTTCACTTAGTAATTTGCATTTAAGTTTCCTCTAGTCTTTTCACGGCTTGATCGTTCATTTCTGTTTAGTGCTAAATTACATTCTATTTCCTGGATGCAAGATAGTCTGTTTATCCATTCACCTACTGAAAGACATCTTGGTTGCTTCCAAGTTTTGGCAATTATGAGGCTTTTATACTCATCATTGTGCAGCTTTTTGTGTGGACATAAGCTTTTAATTCACGAGGATTAATACTAAAGAGCACAACTGCTGGACGGTATGGTAAGAGTATGTTTAATTTCATAAGAAACTGCCAAACTGTCTTCTAAAATGTCTGTACCATTTTGAATTCCCATTCCATTGATCTATTTGCCTGTTCTTTTGCCAGTACCACACTGAATTGATTACTGTCTTGAGTACTTGATATACTACGTTATAGTAAGTCTTAAGAAAGTTATTCTTCTTGAAGATGAGTAGTGCCAATCCTCTGATTTTGTTCTTCTCCTTACACATTGAGTTGGGTATTCTGGGTCTTTTGCCTCTTCCCAATAATTTTAGAATAAGCTTGTTGATATCCACAAAATAACTTGCTGGGATTTTGAGTGAGATTGCATTTAATATTTTAGATCAAGTTGGGGAGAACTGACAGCTTGACAATATTGAGTCTTCTTATCCATGAATGCTGTTGAACCAGCCTTGCATATGTAGGATAAATCCACTTGGTTGTAGATTTGGTTATAGTGTATAATTCTTTTAATATATTGTTTAATTCAGTTTGCTAAAGTTTTGTTGAGGATTTCTGCAACTATGTTTATGAGCGATATTGTTCTGTAGTTTTCTTTTCTTGTAATGTCTTTGTCTGATTATGGTATTAGACTAATTCTGGCTTCATGGAATGAGTTAAGAAGTATTCCCTCTGCTTGTATCTTCTGGAAGAGATTGTAGAGAATTGGCATAATTTCTTCTTTAAATGTTTGGTAAAATTCACCAGTGAACCCATCTGGGCATGGTGCTCACAGTTTTGGAAGGTTATTAATTATTGATTCAATTTCTTTTATAAATATAGGCCTATTCTTATTATATGCTTCCTCTTGAGTGAGTTTTGGCAGATTCTGTCTTTCAAGGATTTGGTCCATTTCATCTAGGTTATCAAATTTGCAGGCATAGAGTTATTCACTGTATTCCTTTATTATTTTTTTAATATCCATGAGATCTATAGTGATGGCCCCTCTTTCATTTCTGATATTAGTAATTTTTGTCTTCTCTCTTCTTAGTTAGCCTGGATAGAGGCCTGTCAATTTAATTGATCCTTTCAAAGAACTAGCTTTTGGTTTTATTGATTTTCTCTATCGATTTCCTGTATTCAATTTCATTGATTTCTGTTCTGATTTTTATAATTTATTTTTCTCTGCTCACTTTGGATTTAATTTGCTTTTTTTCTAGTTTCCTTAAATAGGAACTTAGATTATTGATTTTAGATCTCTCTTTCTTCATTTCTAATATATGCATTCGCTGCTATAAATTTCCCTCTAACACTGCTTCTCTGCATCCCACTAATTTTGAGAAATTATATTTTCATTTTCACTTAGTTCAAATATTTTAAAATTTCTCTTGGAATTTCTTCTTTGGCCCATGTATTACTTAGAAGTATGTGTTTAATCTCCAAGTATATGGGGATTTTTCAGTTATCTTTATGTTATGGATGTCTAGTTTAATTCCATTGTGATTTGAGAGCAAACATTGTATGGTTACTATTTTGTTTTTGATTTGTTAAGGTGGGTTTTATGGCCCAGAATGAAGTCTATCTTAGTAAGTGTTCCTTGTGAGCTCGAGAAGAAATTGTACTCTGCTATTGTTGGATAAAGTAGTTTATAGATGCCAATTACATCCAGTTGATAAATGATGCTCCTCAATTCAGCTATGTTCTTATTGATTTTCTGCCTGTTGGATCTGTCCATTTGAAAGAGGGGTGTTAAAGTCTCCAACTATATTAGTGTATTTCCCTTTGCAGTTCTATCAGTTTTGCCTCAGGTATTTTGACACTCTGTTGTTAGGTGCATATACGTTAAGAATTGTTATATTGTCTTGCAGTACTGACCCCTTTGTCATTATGTGAAGCTCCTCTTTATCCCTGATAACTTTCTTACTCTGAAGTCTGTTCTGTCTGAGATTAATATGCTTACTTTGTTGTTGTGGTGGATTTTTTTTCTGATTAGTGTTAGCATGGTATATCTTTCTTCATCACTTTACTTTTAATCTATATGTGTCTTTATATTTAAAGTGGATTTCTTGTAGACAATGTATAGTTGGGTCTTGTTTTTTGGTCCATTCTGACAATCTCTGTCCTTTAATTGGTCTGTTTAGATCATTGGAATTTAAAGTTATTATCGATATAGCTGGATTAATATATACTGTATTTGTTACTGTTTTCTTTTAATTGTCCTTGTTCATTTTTCCTATTTTTGTCTTCCACAACTTTTCTGCTTTTTGTGATTTTAACTGAGCATCTTATAGGATTCTATTTTCTTTCCTTTCTTACCTTATCAATTATACTTCTTTTTTTTGCTTTTTTATTGGTTGCCCTAGAGTTTGCAATATTAATTTACAACTAATTCAAGCACACTTTCTAATAACATCATACTGCTTCATGTGTAGTGAAAGTCCCTTATAACAAAATATTCCTAATTCCTCCCTCCCATCCCTTGTATCATGGCTGTCATTCATTTTACCTATATATAAGAACACATAAGCATACTCCATATATAGAGTATATATGTGTATATATATATATATGTATATACACATATATACACTATATAGAGTATATATAATATACATGTATATATTCATATATATATATATACTCTAATTCATTCATGCTATTATTTTGAATCAATTGTTATTTACTAGATCAATAAGAATAAGGAAAATAAAACTTTTTGTTTTACCTTTACTTATTCCTTCCCTGATGCCCTTTCTTCCTTTTTGTTGAACTGAGTTTCTGATTTATATCATTTTCCTTCTCTCTGGGGAACTTCTTTTAAGATTTCTTACAAGGCAGATCTACTGGCAACAAATTCCCACAATTTTTGTTTGTATGAGAGAGTCTTTATTTCTCCTTCACTTTTGAAAAATAATTTCACAGGGTACAGAAGTCTAGTTTGGTGCCTTTTCACTCTCAACACTTTAAATATTTCACTCCACTATCTTCTTGCCTGCATAATTTCTGAGTTTTTTTTTTTTTTTTCCTCCATCTTCTTTCAAGATTTTTTGCTTATTTCTCATTTTCTGAAGGTTGAATATGATATGCCTAGGTGTAGGTTTTTATGGTATTTTTCCTACTTGGTGTTCTGTGAACTTCCTAAATCTGTGGTTTGCTGTCTGAGATTAATTTGAGGAAATTCTCAGTCATTACTGCTCCAAATATCACTTCTGTTCCTTTCTTTCTGGTATTCCTATTACATGTATGTTATGCCTTTTGGTGTAGTTGTCCCACAATTCTTAAATATTCTGTCCTGTTCGTTTCAGTGTTTTTTCTCTTTGATTTTCACTTTTGGGAGTTTCTATTGTTATATCCTCAAGCTCAGAGATTCTTCCCTCAGTCATGTCTAGTCTGCTAATGAGCCCATCAAAGGCATTCTTCATTTCTGTTACTGCATTTTTCATTTCTAACATTTCTTTTGATTCTTTCTTAGAATTTCCATCTCTTTGCTTACATTATCATCTGTTCTTCAATGTTGTCTGCTTTTTCCATTAAAGCCCTTAGCTTATTATTCATAGTTTAAAAAATTCTTAGTATGATAATTCCAACATTCCTATCATATCTGACTCTGATTCTTATGCTTGTTTAGTCTCTTCAAACCGTATTATTGCTTTTTATTGTGCCTTGTAATTTTTTGTTGAAAGGTGGACATGATGTACTGGATAAAAGGCACTGCAGTAAATAGGCCGTTAATAATGTGACGGTGAGGTGTAGGGAGAGAGGAAGTATTCTATAGTCACATGATTAGGTCTCAGTCTTTTAGTGAGCCTGTGCCCCTGGACTCTGAACTGCACCAGTGCCTCTCAGTCCCTCCCCACCCCTCCCTTAGATGGGAGTGAATAGCTAGAGAGGGCTAGATTTGGGTAATTCCCTTCTCCCACATGAAAGGCTTGACAGAGCAGGAATTGGGTATTTCCCTTCCTCCAGTTAGGTTGGACTCTGAAAGAAACCCCAATGGTTAACACTTTGGTAAAATAGTTTATCCTGAGGGCAGGCCTCCTTAAGAAGAACAGAATGCTCTGCTGTATTTCAAAGTGGTTTCTTTTCTCCTTCACCAGCTGGAAGCAGAAGATTTTTCTCAGATATTCAGTAATTCAGTTCAGGTTTTCCTACTCTGGCACCAGTTCCTGTAGAAATTTCTGCTCTAGTGAGTTGTTAATCTCTGTACCCTCCTGTCTGTTTCTCCAGTTTGGGGGGCAGTAGTTTGTCCTGTGACCTCAGTTCTCAAATGGATCTAAAAAGAGTTGATTTTTCAGTTTGTTCAGCTCCTTACTTGTTGTTAGAATGAAGTGGTGACTTCTAACTCATTACATGCCTGACCAGAAAGCCTGTGCTTTCTTTTCAGATGAATAAAATACAAGCTAACATTGAACTGTTTGCTTTTCCTTTACATTGAACAGTATTCCACTAAGAGAGCAGGTGACATAAAGCTATATATCTGAGTAAAATTATAACAATGGAAAATCTGTGCCATATAACATAGCATAATATAATCATGTTGCTACTTGGAGAAAGATTAATCACTAATTGCAGTACAATTTTTAATTAAAAAGAAAGTGGGAACTAGACGAAAAAAATTAGGGATGTTCAGTAAGCTAGTGATCAAAGCTCAACATTAAATTAAAATGTATTCTATGAAAATCTGAATCTGCTTATGCAGATTATCCCACTGAATTATTCCACCATCTGCAGAATTTGTGCCTTTTTGTTTGACTTATTTATTGCAAGTAGCTTATCAGCAATAGCACCCACTATTAACATAAATAAGAGATTTTTAGATGATGATAGGAAAGTCATACCCTGTTAGAAAAATTAAGGAAACCAGCACTATGTTTTCATGCCATGTATTACAGTATCAGTGAGAATGTGCCCTTAAGAAATCCAGCTGTATTCCAAAGAGAAAAACAAAATATTAATTGTATCATAGAGAATGTTCAGACTTGAAGATGCTCTTTGTTGATCTAGTTATAATTTTAATGCAGAATGTACATAAAGATGGAAGCCTGTTTAATGAACAGTCTGTACTGTGGTCAGACATACTATTATTGAGAAAATGTTTAAATCATATTTTTACTTAAAACCTAGTACAAGTATGTCTTTTAAGATCTAGTATTCACAATATGATGCCTATATTGTGTATCAGCGGATACATTAGTCTTCAGCTTTTATTAAATTATAATGAATTATTCAAGGAAGATATGGGCAAGCTTTCATAAATGGAGTACCCACTGTTGATCCCTGTGATCTATGTCTCTTTAGTTTGAGGAAATAATATGAGTGCACAAGAGGCATCAAGAAGATTTTTATCTAAGTATCTTTATCTTAGCCATCTATTTAGCTAGCCAGCTAGTTATCTAACATCTATCTTTGCATCTATATTTGAGATATTAAAGTGAAATTTACTCTTTGAGATTCCAAATTTCCTTCCACCAGGATTGAATCTGTAAGTTCACACTTTAACGTAAATTACCTTCAGTGAAGTGAATATCGGGATCCATATCGGGGAAAAGTCCAAAGGAATAACCAGAATTTCACGTGAAGCCATAGAAAACTAGAGGGCAGGAGAAAAGACTACCACATGTAGAAACATTGCAGAAAAGAATTTGGAGTATGACGATAATGAAATTTCCTAAATTTGCATTTTCTTCAGGTTCCTGAGCAAAGCAAGTCCTTTCTTAGGAACACCAAAATTTCCTCCATGTGCTGCCTTTAGTGCGATCCCTATTTATGGCTGCTATCTCTTCTAGATTAACAGGAAGGATTATGGACTGTAGTTTTCAAAAGGAAAATAATGCGTTTTTAAATGGCTAACTGTTGCAGGTATTGCTGGAAAGGAAGCTAGAGTCTATTTGATTATTGGAGAATGGAGACTCTTGTCACCATTCAATGGAAGGCCCAGAGGCCATCTTAGAGAGATCAAGTAATGTGCTTTGGGAAGCTTTGCTATGAGCCTCTGCTACATTAATGAGTCCAAGATTTCTGGAGGAGATCTAAATTTGCAATAGCTCTGGTAGGCCCCCATAATCAGAAGTGGGGCGAATAGGAAGTTTGTGTGAGACTTATGACTGCTGTTACATATTTTGTCCATAAATGTGTTTCATTGGTAGCAACAAATGGAAATGACTTCACATAAGGAAGTCTTGTAGAACAGTCATTAAACATGGACATAAAATCTTGTGCTGTAGAGATCAGTTCAGGAGAGTTCATCATATCAGAAGAATGGGAAACAACAAAAATTAAACAGGATGGGGGAAACAGTATCTTATGAATTCTTAGAGTTTGTTGACCTTTCCAAAGTTCAAATAGAGTAGGGAACAAATCAAATTATTTTTTTTTAATTGAATTTTTTAAAAATTGAATTTGAAATGATACAGTTACCCTGTCTACCAGTGAACATCACCAAGTAAGCATTTTAAAGTCTCCCCCGCAACTGTCCTCCTTTCTAGGTCAGAGTCTCCCAAAGAGCCAAAAAAGCTGCAGAGCTTTTCATTCGAGGCTTGAGCTTTGAAACAACTGAAGAGAGTCTGAGGAGCCTTTCTGAGCCATGGGGAACACTCACGGACTGTTAGTAATGAGAGATGCAAACACCAAATGCTCCAGAGGCTTGGGGTTTATCACATATTCAACTGTGGAGGAGGTGCATGCAGCCACACATGCAAAGTCACACAAGGTGGGTGGAAGAGTTATGAAACCAAAGAGGGCTGTCACAAAAGAAGATTCTCAAAGACCTGGTGCCCACTTAGCTGTGAAAAAGGTTTTGTTGGTGCATTAAAGAAGATGCTAAAGAACATCACCTGAGAGATTATTATTATTTTTTCATTGAAGTATAGTTGATTTACAACATTGTGTTAGTTTCAGGTGTACAGCAAAGTGATTCAGATATATATATATATATTCTTTTTCAGATTCTTTTCCCTTATAGGTTATTACAAAATATTGGGTATAGTTCCCTGTGCTATACAGTAGGTCCTTGTTGGTTATCTATTTTATGTATAGTAGTGTGTATATGTTAATCCCAAACTCCTAATTTATCCCCCCCTACTTCCCCTTTGGTAACCATGAGTTTGTTTTCTATGTTTGTGTGTCTGTTTTTGTTTTGTAAATAAGTTCATTTGTATCTTTTTTTTTTTAGATTCCACATATAAGCAATATCATATATTTGTCTTTTTCTATCTGAGTTACTTCACTTCGCATGATAATCTCTAGGTCCACCCATGTTGCTGCAAATGGCGCTATTTCATTCTTTTTTATGGCTGAGTAATATTCCATTGTGTATATGTACCACATCTTCTTTATGCATTCATCTGTCAATGGACATTTTGGTTGCTTCCATGTCTTGGCTATTGTAAATAGCACTGCAATGAACATTGGGGTGCATGTATCTTTTCAAATTAGAGTTTTCTCCAGATATATGCCCAGGAATGGGATTGCAGGATCATATGGTAGTTCTCTTTTTAGTTTTTTAAGGAACTTCTATACTGTTCTCCATAGTGGCTGTACCAATTTACATTCCCACTAACAGTGTAGGAGGGTTCCTTTTTCTCCATACCCTCTCCAATATTTATTACTTGTAGACTTGGGGTGAAGTAATACCTTCTTGTAGTTTTTTTTTTTTTTTTTTAATTTTATTTATTTATTTATTTATGGCTGTGTTGGGTCTTCATTTCTGTGCGAGGGCTTTCTCTAGTTGCGGCAAGTGGGGGCCACTCTTCATCGCGGTGCACGGGCCTCTCACTATCGTGGCCTCTCTTGTTGCGGAGCACAGGCTCCAGACGTGCAGGCTCAGCAACTGTGGCTCACGGGCCTAGTTGCTCCATGGCATGTGGGATCTTCCCAGACCAGGGCTCGAACCCGTGTCCCCTGCATTGGCAGGCAGATTCTCAACCACTGCACCACCAGGGAAGCCCCTTCTTGTAGTTTTGATTTGCATTTCTCTAATAATTTGTGATGTTGAGCGTTTTTTCCTGTGCCTGTTGGCAATCTGTGTGTCTTCTTTAGAGAAATGTCTATTTACATCTTCTGCCCATTTTTCTATTGGGTTGTTTGTTTTTTTGATATTGAGCTGTATGAGCTGTTTGTATATTTTGGAAATTAATCCTTTGTCATTCCCATTGTTTGCAAATATTTTCTTCCAGTCACAGGTTGTCTTTTCGTTTTGTTTATGGTTTCCTTTGCTGTGCAAAAGATTTTAGTAGTGGAAATAAAAACAAAAATAAACAAATGAGATTCTTCTGAACAGTATGAGAAAATTGAAGTGATTGAAATCTTAACTGAGGCAGTGGCAAGAAGAGAGGCTACAACAAAGACCTACTGTATAGCACAGGGAACTCTGCTCAATATTATGTAACAACCTAATTGGGAAAAGAACTTGAAAAAGAATAGGTACATGTGTATGTATAACTGAATCACTTTACAGTACACCTGAAACTAACACAACATTGTTAATCAACTATTCTCCAATGTAAAATAAAAAGTTAAAAAAATAAAATAAAATACAGAAAAGACCATTAAAAAATAGATGACACTTTTTTTCAGTAATAAAATTCTGTAAGAGTAGAAACATTTCCAAATATCTTTTTCAAAATGCTGTGTCCATTGCAGAATTTACTTTTGAAAAGTAATTACTCGTACACGTTGAAACACCCAACTTTAAATCCAACAGACAGATTACATGTGTTTATGTTTTTAAAAAATCTTGGGAGGACACTATGGGCAATCATTGTAATCACACTAAGTTTGGCAAATTTTACATATTTAAAAGAAATATATTCTATCTTTATGTTCAACAATTCTTTTAAGAACTTTGTCATGAACTAACCGGCAAAACTTTGAGAGCCAAAGACTTTCTTGATTTTTCCTACCTCATTTTAAAAAAAAAAGAGAGAGAGAGAGAGGCTTTGCTCTGGTAACTTTTGATGACCATGACTCCATAGACAAGACTGTCATTTGGAAATACCATACCGTGAATGGCCACAGCTGAAATGAGAAAAGCCCTAAGCAAGAGATGGCTAGTGCTTCATCCAGCCAGAGGTTGAAATGCTTCTGGAAACTTTGGTGGTGATCATGGAGGTGGTTTTGGTGGGAATGACAACTTTGGTCATGGAGGAAACTTTACAGAGGTGGCTTTGGTGACAGATGGATATGGTGGCAGTGGGGATGGCTATAATGGATTTAGTAATGACGGAAGCAGTTTTGGAGGTGGCAGAAGCTACAGTGACTTTGGCAATTGCACTAATCAATCTTCAAATTTTGGACCCATGAAAAGAAGAAACTTTGGAGGTGGAAGTTCTGGCCCCTATGGTGGTAGAGACCAATACCTTGCCAAACCATGAAACCAAGGTGGCTCTGGCAGTTTCAGCAGCAGCAGTAGCTATGGCAGTGGCAGAAGGTTTTAATTACTGCCAGGAAACAAAGCTTAGCAGGGAGAGGAGAGCCAGAGAAGTGGCAGCAGAGCCACAGGTTACAACAGATTTGTGAACTCAGCCAAGAACAGTGGTGGCCGGGCCTAGCTGCTACAAAGAAAACATGTTTTAGACAATACATGTGTATGGGTGAAAAAACTCGAGGATTGTATCTGTGACTAATTGTATACAGGTTATTTTAGTTTCTGTTCTGTGGAAAGTGTAAAGCATTCCAACAAAAGGTTTAATGTAGTTTTAAAATTTTTTTTATTTTGCACCCACACTGTTGATTGCTAAGTGTAATAGTCTGATCATGACACTGAATAAATGTCTTAAAAAATGATACAATTAGCTTTTTTTAAAAATTCCAGATGTTTGGTCATTAAACCCAAACTAGTGTTCCTTTGATTCCTGATCTCTCCAGGAGAATGGTGAAGAAGGGCACGTGTCTGCTGACCAGAGGGTAGAAAATTTGGATCATCAGGATGATCTGGACTGCTGTTCATATATGGTCATATCAGACACAGTACCACACACAGAAAGAGGTTTGTAAGCAGACTGTGTCAGCAATACTATTCTTGGATGCAAAGGATTATAAGCTTAGCACAAAGTAAATAGTTTTGCTTACATCTATGGAAGGCTGGACAAAGGCTGAAGACAGTATGGGCAAAGAGCTAAATTAACTCCTCAGTGCAAAACAAAAGGGTTCTATATGTTGAAGGATAAAAGGGGATTTTGGATCTCTATACTTGAATTCTTCCAGAAATCAAGAACCACATTATGTTTGTCCATACACTGCTAACGTATACATCCACACTTGCTAACATAAACAGCATCAGGTGACCTGTACACAGAAAATAAAATGTACCTTTGGGGTTTTTTTTCTGTTTTTTTTTTTTTTAATCTTTATTGGAGTATAATTGCTTTGCATTGTTGTGTTAGTTGCTGCTTATGATAAAGTGAATCAGCTATACATATACATATATCCCCATATCCCCTCCCTCTTGCGACTCCCTCCCACCCTCCCTATCCCACCCCGCTAGGTGGTCGCAAAGCTCCGAGCTGATCTCCCTGAAAATGTACCTTTGGTTTTAAAGTGGACTCTACAAATGTATAAAAACATGCAATTTTCAAGAACAGTGCATAAGAAAACTGACTTCTTCTCTTCTCTGATTTAGATTGTAAAACATTACTTTAATATTTAAATAGTGGCTATTTCAACTGTAATAATGAAATAGTACTCTTTTGTCTTCCTCTAATTTTCCAGACATATCAAATGGCAATTTTATTGCTTAATTTTGAACATCCTGAAGTTCTTAAGAACCAACTGGAAGAACCTTACTTGAGTCTGGGTGAGGAAGTCTCTCATTTTCAGAATTCAGTGACCCAAACAGGTTGTGGGAATATTGTTTTATTAGCTTAACACCTCAGAGATGTGTTTCTCTGAGAACATGATTTTGAAGAGTACTAAATTTAGCAAAACTTTCCAGTGAATTTCACCATATGAGAAATTACACATTAACACGTATGTGAAACGTAATACTTGAGAATAATAATCTTTCTGTAAATAGTACGTTAAATCTCTCACATCAGAATTGCTGTTATGAACTCTGAGGTGTATTAGCTCTTTTTGGCATCTGATGCACTGGAATAAATTACATAGTAATTTTACTATGTAAATTTACTATGTAAATTACTATGTAATTTCCTATGTAACTAAAAGAGTTAATAGTCTTCCTAGTAAGCTAATTATAAACACCTCAAATATGTTGATTCATCTATATACATTGATATTAAAGTGTGCTAGTTTTCTAAAAAATAGTTTCTTATAATGAAGACTTTTTTTAATTTGTAAGAAAATAAATTTCTTGAGTAGATCATTCATTGGACAAGCAAAAGCTGAAAGAAAACAAAAAATTAAACTTACATGGAAAAACAAATGAACTATAAATGGATTCCTGGAAATGCCTTAATAATCTGACTGAAGCAACATAAGAAATATGTTTTAGTTTCCCAACTGGGACTGGATTTTATGTTCCTAATCAAAGTAAACCTTCAAAGATTAAACAAAATAAATATTTTCAGTGTTACTATTTACTGAAAGGTTTTCGCTGTATAGAGTGACAACACTGGATATTAAAGTGGACAAGAGACTTTCTACCGCTGTTGTATTCCAGAATCTCACTCCTTTCTAGTCCTGTTACATAGACTGACCTGTTTTCCTACAGATACGGAGGTTAGTTTTGGAAGATAACTTGAGGGGGAAAGGACCGTGAGCTTCTGGAGTTTTGGGATCTTTTCTTATTTTATCTTCTTATCTAAAATGCTTAGCTATTCGTTATTACACTTTTCACTCCTTCAACAAATATTTGTTGTGTGTATATGAAGAGCCACAGGGGCTCTTTTAGGTACTGGGAACCAATCAATGAAGAGAGCAAACAAAAATCCCTACCTGCATCATGGATTTTATATTCTAATTTTAAGTATGACTGTATTCAATGTCTTTTGCATGAATGTTTGTTGAATGAATGACGAAGGAACAGCCATTTGGGAAAACTAGAAAAAGGCATTTTGAAATTTTGTAATTATGCTCATTTTCCCATTGTCATTGTAAGGAAATTATGGAGTGTCAATAGAGCATACAAGTTACTTTGCTTGAATAATATTTTGAAGAAATGTAGCCCCCTAACCATCTGCATTTAGGTTAAAAGCCATGTTTCAAAAGCTCTGTCTCACACATGAAAAATCATTTAATCATACTTTAATATTGTATCTTCTTTCTTTGGAAAATGTTTAAGTGAAATAAGAATATGTATCTGTTGCTCCTAGATTTGGAGCTAGATCTAGAGCTCCTAGATTTATATCTCTGTACTCTGCAAGTAAATTCATCTTTTTTGGAGGAGATAGCTTAGAATAGTGGGAGGACAGGTAAAGGAGCATATTGCTTGTCTGCTGGCACCGAGTGGTAGTCTCAAGATTAAAGGTCTTAAATCTTTCATTCATAGTGCTACAAACGGACTGTCATGGTCCATTCACGATATCTACTCTAAAGAGTAGCTAAGGAGTAAAGGAATGATGTCACTCTCAAAATTTCTCAAGATGAGCATTTTAAAAGACAGGCAAGGTAATCTGAGAAAATTAAGGATGCTTTGGATATAAAAATACGTTTTGCTCTGATTTTCTTTATCAGATGGGAGCACGTTACAAATAATGCCCAACACTTTCTTCCATCCTTCTGACCTAGAGGCAAATACACACTGAAGGAAGGATTAGCCTATGAATTTTAAAGAGATCCTCTTTAGAGTCATTCTGTAATGGGAAAATTTGGCTCAATGTTATAGCACATCAACTATGTCCTTTGAAATTAGCTCTTATAGCAAAAGTACTTTTTAGTTTTCTTTAGTATAAATACAATATTTTTCTTTCTAGGAAATAATATCTTAATCACCAGTCATTGTAAAATTTTGAATTATTATACATTGCTGGCCCTTTATTATGAGAAATAATATTTATGAGTTTATGGAGTTAAGATATATTACATCTACATATTATAACTTAAATCTGTCTATAATTACATCTCAATCAAAAATAAAAATACCATACATTTACTTTTCTTCCTAGAATAACTGAAACAAGGAATCGTAAATCATTTCAAATTTAGAGATGAAAGGGATAGGTCCCATTTAAAATTTTTGTTTTACTTGAAAAGTCTTAATTACCCTCATTGATAGTAATGACTAGGTCATAATGACTTTGAACCATTAAAAAAAAGACTATCATAAAAATAATGACTGTTGTATCCCTGATTTCATAATTTAAAATCTTAAGTCCTTAAACATTTGAAGAATATCTTCACATTTTACCAAAATGAAGTAAACTGTTTTCCAATTTCTCTATTATCAGAAATATAATGATAAATCTCAGAGCATTAAACAAATGTAAGACAGGCACTTTGGTTTTAGCTATTTGAAATATTTAACTTTAATATTTTAGAGGGAAGGTTGGGGCTTGAAAGCAGAACTGATTATGAGTCCCCTAAATATTGCCAACTACCTCTGAAATTCAGCCTATTCGTTTATGAAATAGGGTATACTTTACTTATCCCTTAGGGCTATAGGATATACTTTACTTATCTCTTGTGACAATTAAAAGGAAGATATATGGAAAAACAACATGTAAGTTATAAGTGCTATGAAATAATATTATGGTAGTTTTCAAGTCATCTGTAGGTTTGAGCGGCCTTTGGAGACTTTAGAAAACACAACATACCAGTACCCCAAGCATTAAATTTCTGACTCTAAATTTCCAGTGTGTCTGGAAATAAAGCCATCTATATTTTTTAAAACTCAACAGAGGATTCCAACATCCAACCCGAACTTCTGTATTTTTGTTATTGCTCTCATTATTATTTTTGTTATTATCATAAAGCTGAGGTATTTTACTATTCTATCTTCCCAAAGTCTTTTTTTTTTAAACTCCACCACAGGCAGAGAAAATGAGAGTTCCAGATCTCCTAAAACACTTGCTCTGCACACCATCCTTACCAAAATCAGGACAGAGATTTCTTGATGTTCTATCAACTTTTATGATGTGGTCTTTTCAAAATGAAGGTTCATTTCAGTATAATGACAATGAAGCAAAACTCAAATGTTCAAAATTTCAAGAGAATCTTAACATCAACATTGCTTCAAATGTTGTCAATTAAGGTTTTGGGGGGGGATGGGGTAGGACATTATAGTGGATAAATATTTTCAGTGCTAAATAAGAAAGGTAAATGAGATACAATCCCCATTATGAAGAAATGGAGTCTTTTGGGGGAGGTGGACAAATAAACAGATCATTATAAGTTGCTGTTATAAGTGCTATAAACTAGAAAAGCATAGCTCGTTATTGTTGGACATAAGAATGCCTGCTAATTTTTGGTGATATTGAGGTGATCAGAACAAACTCTTAGGGGGAGGTAGTTTTGAAACTTTATTCTCAAATGAATAAAGTTTAATTATTTGAAAGAGTTGTCCAGATGAAAGGAGTAGAGAGAGAACAAAAGCAGTCCAACAGGAGAGAGCTGTAATTGTAAAGTCATGGAGGAGGAAAAAGAAAAAGACCTTGGTGATTTGGGAGATGGAGAGAATTTTAATAAAACTTGAGTATAATGTGAAGAGGGAAGAATGTAGGGCAAGACTGAGAAGGGTCTTATATGGCATGCTAAGTAACTTGGGTTCATTCCCGGAAGCTGTAATAATCCATTGAATGATTTAAAGATATGTGTGTCTTATTTATGCTGAAAAGGAACACATCCATTAATCGAGTTTTTCATCATTAATCATGCTGAGAGAAGTTGCTGAATTTAATAAAGGTCATTTAATGGCAGGGAAAGAGTGATACTTCTTTGGGGAAAAAAAAGACCATGGCTCATACGAATTTCCTATATAACGTTGTCATTTTGCGGTTGGCAAATAATGGAGCACTCCTACTCCCAGATGCACATGTAACTGCAATTAATGCAAGTAGGTCATCAATGTAAGATAAGAAGAAATATCTTATTCTCTTTCCCTTAACTATCTATCCAAAATGCAAACAAATCTCTTAGTTGCTGAATTCAGAGTTGATCTTTCTCTATTTGAAACAATTGCAATACCGTATAAGGTTTATTATTCCCTACCTTAAAAACGACCAAAACCAACCAACCAACCAACCAAACAAAAAACCTTTGGGACTAACAAAATAAACTAGAAATCAACTGACATCTTTGGTTCTATTGCAAGAAAACTCAATATGTAGTTGAACTTTGAGTTTGAAAATTAATAAATGCCTTAATCAATGTACTGCAAAACAATACTGCACTAAAACAGTGGCTGGTAATTTCCATATTCAATTTCATATGTTTAAATGTTCCTAATATGTTTATTAATATCAACATTTAGTTTTGCATCCCCTAGAGTGTCAGAGCATACCTTCTTAGAATTCACATGATAGTCTCTTATACTTGCCTCATCTCCATTTTAATGTGACTAAAATGCATAAGTGATATGTCTATAGGGCAAAAATTGGACCATTAAGAATACATATGTAATATTTATTTATTAATATTTCAGAACAATACAGACTCATAAGGCACGCCTCTCATACTTTTCCTAAATAAATTATTTTGCATATTCCAGATATAAAAAACAACCAGGGTTAGAACTCAAGAAGACAGTACAAAACCAAAACATGTGGGTCAGTGTGTTAAAGAGCAGAAGTAGTGGAGGTAGTGGTGACGGTTTTTTCGTTCTTAATACTGATAGAAAAACACAGGTTCAAGATAAGGTATAAAGATAATCTTTAATAGAAAGGAAATGATATATGTAACTTCCAAATTGTTAGAGAAAAGGAAGAATTAAGAAATTGGATTCTATAGCTGACGACAGAAAATTGAGTAAAAGGAAACAGAAAAACCACATAAAATATACACAGCAGAACTAATATAAAAAATGGGCTAAATGTCAGTTATCATGATAAATATTAATGGATTAAACTCTAATATGAAATTGCCAACATAAGATTTTATTAAGAAGTATAAATAGCTATGGGTTGTTAAGAGAGACACACCAAAAATAAAGTAGCACAGAAAAGTTGAAAAATAAGGATAAGCAAGAAGATATAAAAGGCAAAGAAAATATTTAAAAAAAAATCATGGATGGCTATTGACAAAAGAATAACAGAAACATAAAAATTCAAAGCAAAAAGCAACGATCCATCTTTATTATTCCTTGTCCTGGCAAATTACACTCTCTATATCCAGTTGGCCATGCCTTAAACATTGGAGTTGTCCTTGATTCCTCTTCCTCACTATTCACATGAAACTGATCATAAAGTCCCAAGAATTCTACTTTCTGAATGTCTCTAGAATTAGTCTACTTCTGTCCACCTCTATTGTCCCCTTGTAATCTAGACCAATGCCACCTTTCATTCTGGACTATTAAATAGTTTGTAACTTATGTCATTATGTGTATTCTTGGTTACTTTCCATCCATTTTCTTTGCTGTAACCTGGGAACTCTTTCTAAAACTTAGATGTAATTATGTTACTTCCATTCTTAATGCTTGTCCATGATTTCCCATCGTCATTTAGATAGAGTCTGATATCAAGCTCCTTTTCGAAACTTACAAGACTCAGATCTGACTCCTGTGTACATTTTGTAGTAAGGATTGTAAGTCTATTTTGATACACTGAGAGCTCTGTGAGCTTAAATCCCTGGCATCTGAAATATTCCCAGAACATACTCAGTGTTAGAAGTCAATACTAGAAAACTGTAGTGGGATCTCATCCAGGAGAAGGAAACTTGAACATCTAAAAACTTCATAATGTTTAAAGATGTGTCAAAACTCCATTCCGCCTTACTCTGATACTGTCATTCATCCCCGCAGTTAGCAGAATGCTTGGTATGTACCGGACCATGAGTAAATATATAATGAATGAGTAAATGCATATGGTAAGTGCTGAAAGCTTCATGGAAGCCTGGAGCCTTTATGGAGCTCATTACACTGAGCTCAAGGACAGACACGCTCCACAAAATTCACAGAATCAAAGTCTACTAGATCAATCAATGCTAGAAAAATATTAAATTTCTTCTATCCATTTTCTTAATTGTATATAATGGAATATAGCAGTAGGTTAGCATATCTGTGAAATTGTGAAATCTAATAATCATATAGACTGTCGTATTAAAGAGTACTTCACTGAAGGAAATGCACAGGTAAATTTTTGTGATCCTATCCAGCAAAATTCTGCATCCTAACTTTGGGAAGTCTGCATTTTGAGTGGAAAACTTTACAAAAAGAATTAGTGTAAAGAGTATGTAGGGTATGGATATCCATATCTGAGAACAGGTTGTAGATAGTACTGATAGATTTCCCCTTATGATGATTTTTCAACTTGAAGTGGTTAATCAAATGTGATGTAATGACTGGGGTAATTGGTTCTCATATAACGTGACTTTTGGGAGTGTGTTGGATATTTTCTGTTTGTCGTTCCAGATCTATTCTCCTCTCTATTCTGTGCCCCAAAGGTTGAACTTTATAACCCTCATCAGTTTGGGTCCTTCTGGCCCAGGATGAGGGGAGTAAAGAGAGAAATGTCAGGGAAGTTATTCTTCTAGCTCCTTCCTTGCTTGTCCTCAATTTGTCAGTGATCTTATTCTCCTATAGGGCACAGTTTCTGTTAGGCGTCCCTTCCTACATTATAACTACAGCTATAGCTCTTGTCAGGTTATATTAACTGCTCCCCCCTACTTGTACTTACAGGGCTAAAGGTGGGTAAGCCTCCCTGATTGCTACCTCTGGGTGCTGCATTATTTCTTGTTGGTTTTCCTGTAGACCTCAGATCTTTGCAAATAGTTTCTTTATTAAAATCTCCATGATAACTTCCTTTGAGTTTGTATTAAATTGAGGACTATTAACTTGAGAGAAATACCTCAAAGTATCATGAAGTAATTTGTAACTCTCTACTTTTTCTCAGTGAATTCATGCTATAAGCAACCATAGCCCCAAAACATTTTTGCTTCTAAGGACTAAGCTTAATATTTTCCACTGAGATTTGCTAGAGTAAAATTTTGCTGTTCATGTAAGTTGCTTATAAAAGGATTTAACTTTAAGTCCTTTTGAATGTCTTTATAGATTCCTTGGAGTTCTGAAAAAGATCCTTGGAGGATTTTCTTGGCTTTCCATTTGTTTGTATCAAAATAAGAATCAGAGGAATAACCCCTAATTGCTCAGCCATGGGGCAGTCAGGGCACATTTCAACATGTCTGTGATCAGCTGCAGAATCAGAAAGAATATCTCTGACATGCCCTCTCTGCCTCAACTGCCATAAAAACTGTTTTTTCATTCTATTCATCCTAAAACTCAGGGGCAGCAAGACTGAGAGACAGTGCAAGAGCAATAATACCTTTAAACTTTTTCTAGGACAGTTAGAGATTTAGATTATGATTAGCACACAACAATGTATTGGCATTAGATGCTTAAAGGGAGTTAGAGGAAGAAAATACTTTCACCAGTTGAGTCGATCATAGAATTCTTCATAAAATAGGAAACATTTGTGTTAAGTCATTAAAGGTGTATATGTTATGACTATTAATATTATTAATTTTATTGTTATTTTATTTATAAGGTAAGAGGCATTATTGAAAGTGCAACTATAAACAAGGGCATTAGAGTGAGTAAATGTAAATAAATATGAGAAGCATTCAAGGGATAAAGTTGAGTAAACCAGTTGAAGTAGAGGCTCATTTTAAAAGATTAGTCAAAGATATTTGATAAGATAGACTGGAATCAAATTAATAGGTATAGTAATTGAATATTTTTGAGTCAGAGCATGACAAGAACATTGGTGGTACTGTGGGAGTTTACTCTGAAAGCATCGTGCAAAATGGATTAAGGCAGCAGACTAAGGCTGTTACAGTAGTCTGTGTATGAGGTAATGTAGGTCTGAAGTGGTCTGGGTGCAGTAAGAGGTTGAATGGGAAGAAAGCATCAAATAAGAAACAGCTTATAAAAGAATTAATAAAATTCAGGCAGATGCAGTTGGTTTTAATTTCAACCCCCTTAATACTTTAGTTAAGCCATGTAGACTTTTCAATACTATGTTAATTTATTTTCAGTATAGATGATTTTACTCTTTCCTAAACTATGTTTTGTGAATGTAATATTCTGGAGCCATTTCCAAATTCCACAAGCTATTAGAAAAAAAATCAACAAAAAATGATTACATAATTTGTTTTGCCTGAAACCTTTCACTTCTTTCAGGAAGAGTATAAGCTAATTACATTGGCCACACAAATATTGATTGTTCAATTGTGTGAATAAAAGCTGCAGTTACTATAGGGCTTGCAAAGAGACAAAAATTACATCACTAAACTCAAAGGAGTGATAATGACTTCACCCCCTTTTAACCCTATGATGTACATATACTTCTACATTAGGCCTTGCTGTTAAGAACAAGGCAATAAATAAATAAATACACAAACAAACAAATAAGCTTATATAATGGTTTTATATAAAGAGATCAAAATTCTTTCTCAAAGAAGAAGTAGAAGGGATGTGTATATTTTGAGGGCAAGAAGCCTATAATTTTGACTTTATTAGTTCCCCAATTACACTGCAATAGTTATTTGTAAATTGTTGTAAAATAATAATTCTTTTATAAACTAGATAAACTAATACCTAGTAAAACCACATTAGATTTGTTTATTTTAAATTTTAATCAAAGATACCTCTGCAAAGTCAGTGAAGACCTGGTTGAAACTAGACTAAAACACAGAAACAGACTTCTTATAATACCTAATATTCCAGCTGCAATGCTGAAAGTAAATAAGAAATTTAAAACAAATCAACATATGTGCTAGATTTCTTAGGGTCAGATCTTGTACCTGTGAATACTCTCATTTTCCTAAGAACTCTTCATTTTATACTTGACAGAAGAACAGTTAACACCCAGAGAAAAACAGTTCATCGACATTGGGCTAAGGTCATATCTCAAATTTCAAATTTCAAATTTCTCATCACCCATCAGTACTCAAACCTTCTTGGATAGTTCTGGCAAAGCTTGCTGAAGTAACATGACAAACGACCAGGACTGTAGTTTGTGCTTCCTGTATCCTGGCAAGTGCTTCCTCCTTATAAAAATGGATTTGGAAGACTTCCCAGATTGTGCTTTTCTGCACTCTAAAACATGAAGGCTGTATCAACCTGCTGGATGGGATGACAGAGTGTATTCATAGCAAGCTGAATCTGTATTCCCCCTGCCCTTCCCCACTCTCCTCTCGATGCTTATAAATCATTTTGCTAGATGATTACTATTGAGCATCTATTTTTAAGATAAATCTGGAATTTTACACAGTTGTTGATTTGCTAACGTAAGGCTTAATAGAGGACCAGTGAGATGCCATATTTATTTTAAAAATGAATAGTTTCTTTATCTTTTTTCTGGGAAACATTTGCAGATAGCATCCCTAAAGTGTAGTTTCTCTATGACAATGTATCTACTAAATGGAAAGAGCCTCTCATGGCATCATATGTCTGGATGACTGAGATATTTTCAAATGATATGTTACTGGATTACTTAAAGCAACTGTTTAAAAAATTGTTTTTACCTTTTAAAATATCTATTTCTAAGTTGTATAATTCTAAGTTATCTTGCACCTTCTTTTTTTGTCCTGACAGGAATAATAATTCACCATTTTCTTGTATCATTAAAAGAACATCACTATGAAAGAAACCTAAATGATTGCAGATACATTGTTAGGTGTATCCGTTTATTGTGCACTGAGAGAAGAGTGACTCTGCATCAGTTGCTATACATTCTAGGAGGGCTCAATGGTGTGTGTGTGGGGGGGCATGGTAGTGAGAGATATAACCTAGCACTATAATTTGGGAAAAAAGTTAGAGTTTACTCAGTAGAAGATCTGTCCATGTTATTGTAGGGCCCCTCACAAAATATCAATAATGGAATCCATCATGGGGGAGTTTGACAGGACCTAGCGATGTTCAAGAATCCCAAGACACAGTAAAAAGGGCAAGGCTTCAGTTCTGAAGAGGATGGAGAAATTCAAGTAGTGAACCAATGCAGAATATGGGGCTGAGTCACCCAAGCCCAAATACCATCCTAAGCCATGACTTAGAGGCCCCTTGGACATGCTCAACCCCAAGTCTGGTTGGCAGTACAGTGGATTTAGGAAAGTTGGGGAGCCTAGAACCTGGGGTTGGAATAACAGGACTAAAAGTCAAGCCCTAACCTGTAGTAGGTGTGAGTTTACTGATGCACCTTGTATACCTCAGATTTGGCTTAGCCATTGAGGTCTCTTAACAAGATGTAGCTATAAGAAGCTAAAGAAAACAAAGACAGCAGAAAAAAAAGCTGGAACAACAAACATTAATACCTACTGTGTGATTTAGGGGCTACTATACTAGGCTGGGATCAAAACAATAGTTAGAAGACATAATTTCCTTCATTTAGCAATATTGTTGGGAAATCCAACTTCTAAACAAATCAGCCAATCTGAAAGAGGTGAAACACTTCAAATGGTAATCCAATTTTACACGTTAAAGATACATATTTAAGAGACAAATTTTAAAAATTGTGTTTAGAATTTTAATGGGATTATTCTTGCCATTGCCACTTTCAACCTCAAAACCACATAGCTTTGTAAAAGTCTCATGGACTCTCATGCAGTGAACCTGGGAACACATCCTAGCTCTAACCTTCTACAAGTGTCTGGTTTGGTGAGAATTTTGAAAAATTTCTGGGAAAGAATTTTGAGGTAGATTTGAAAGAATATGAGGGATAGTAAATACATAGGATGGACGATCTAGTCAAAGGGAATATTATTTGTAAAGTTCAAGATATATTTGTGATCCTTTTGTGAGATAGAAGAATATGACATTGGTGATGCTGCATTAGGGGAGTCTTTAATTAACTGTATCAGACCATAATAATTGTCAGTGAGTTTTAAAATCAGTGATTATTTTCCAGATTCATTAGGAATATGGTCAAAAATACGAGTTGAACATATGGGATGTAGTTTGGTTGCATTCAGTAGTCACCAAGCTTAAATGCCATACTCTGTTCTTAGAAGAACATGTTGATAGAGCATTTTATAAGAGCCTCTTATTAAAATCATCAATTCATGTCATTTTAAATTCTGAAATGTATCTATACACAAAAATTAACTTGTTAGATTCAAATGACAATGCCAAAGAGCTAGACTGTACTGATAACAATTAATAAGATAATTAAAATTTTATCAAAATGACCAAAATTTGATTTTTAAAACTTGGCTTCAGAAAGTAATCTGTCACTGAATCTCAATGCCTTGAATTAACTACCCACATAATTTTACAATTAGAATGAAAAATATTCATCTGGCCCTTTTATGTTAAGTAAGAGAAGGAAAACCCAGAGATGTGAGCTTCTGTATGTAGAAAATAACAGAATTAAGACTAGAATGTAGATTCTTAGCCTCGAGCCCTTTCTTCTCCATCAACCACATCATTTCTCTTCTTTCTTCTTTTCTTCTTTCTTCTTTCAAAGAGCTCAATGTCCCAGAAAATGCTATAACTGTTTGCTTTAATCTACTGCTGACATGGGTCAAAGGTGTTTTTCTTGTTTGTGTTCTATCTCATTTCCCACCAGTGCTCATATATGGTCATTATTTCCTCTTATCTTTCCCAAACATAGGCTACTAATCAAAGTAAGTTACCCTCAGTGCCACTATCTGTAGAATGGGGGGCTTTTATAAATACCTTACAATCCCCTAGGTTATCAAAGTGAGATAATTAAGTTGTAATGATCCTTATATGAAAGGCAAAACAAGAAAAATCTTAATTACTTTTAAACATTTTTTATTTTAAAATACACATAACATAAAATTTGCCATTTTAACCATTTTAAGTGTACAATTCAGTACCATTAATTATATTCACAATGTTGTACAACTATCACTACTATTTCTAAAACCCTTTCATCACCCCAAACAGAAATTCTGTACTTATTAAGCCATAATTTCCCATTCTCCTCTTTCCCTAGCCCTTAGTAACCTCTAATTTGTCTATTCGATATATTTCATATAAGTGGAACCATTTAATATGTGTCCTTTTGTGTCTGGCTTATTTCACTTAGTATAATGTTTTCAAGATCCATCCATGCTGTAGCATGTATCAGAACTTCATTCCTTTTTATGGCTGAATAATATTTCATTTTATCTCTATACTACATTTTGTTTATATATTGATTTGTTCATGGACTCTTCATAATTTTTTAAACTAGAAATGTCATTTTCTAATATTACATTTGTCTAAAGCCCATAGAAAAGTTAAGGTCCATTTGGTGTAGCTTTATGTCTGAACTTTGGAAAAATACATGCTAAAAATGAAGTTATTACCACTGTCAATAATATGCAATTGGAAATAACTTCAAAGTTTCCATTAGCTGAGTCACAAAATTGGGCTACTACTAATTCATTAATATTATCTAAATAGATTTTATTTTGCATGTTAAAATGTATGCTATTTAAATGAATTTTTATGCTAGTTTAGAATTATAGCCATATAAAGACAATACCTATTCTCTTTAAACATATTAGGGTCACAAATACCTGTGAATACGTCATAAAAATCTTTAACACAAAGGCACGCACACACAATTTCTCAGATGATACTATGGTTCATGGAACTCCAAGCCCAGCCCTTCCAAGTATTGAATTCCAGAGTAAAAAATTCTAATCTTGATGGATATTTAACCCAAAGTTCTGTGAGGTACAGATAGGAGTTGCAAATCACCCCTCAACTCATTCTTCTTCTTAATGCATACTCTCACCTTTGTAGCGCCAACAGAACTCTCACAGCTTAAAATTCATGGCTCATTATGTTCTAATTGTCCTATTGTGGTTGTTTTGTTTTCCTTCTTAAACTGCAAACATTTATGGTAAACAGCCATGGCTTATATTCCACTAAATTTTTCATACTCTCTAGCACACATTCTTTTTTCAATAAAAGTTCTTATTTATTTTACATTTACTAGATAGTTTAAAATGGAGATGTAATACGTCTTTTGCGTTTTCAGTAAATGCCTTTGCTTTTTTTAACAATGATACTTTAGCACCATACTTTATGCATAAAAGATAGTTCATAATTAGTTGTTAGTTTGATTTTTGTTTTAGATTCTTTCTAAAAAATCTTTATTTTTCTTGGTGTTGTGAAAAGATGGCTTTCTATAATTTGAAAGGGAGTGAAGAAGTCATGTGCCATATTTCTTCCATAATTCTTGTTTCGGAAGAATTACACTTGAACCATTAAGTATTACTTAGCTGATATTTTTCAATATGGGCCCACTAAATATTTCTAATATTGTTAAACATTTTAAAGTTCTTCCAAAGTGTGCAAGAAAGTGGTTTCAATACTTTCAGAGAAAAGTTAATTCACAAAGGAAGCTTGTGTTTTATGAGGCTTTCCTGAATTACAGAAATTAAACATGGAAGGACCCATTAGGTCATTCAGTTCATTCCCTTAAGAGTGCAGAATTGCTCCCTGAAGAATATGCACTAGGGCTTTTCTGGAAAGGAAACATTAAAACTCAACTGCAATTGAGATAGTAAATTTGTAATTTATGCACAATAAAGGTTTTTCTCCACAGATATTCATACTACTGCATATTTTAAAATCTGGCTAAAGCATTAATAAAGTGATTAGCAAAAGTCAAGGAGGCCATTTGTTAGTGTACTTCCTGATGAAATAAAAAGCTCCTTAGGCAATTAGTTTGGAAGGAAATGAAACTGAACCCCTAATTCCTCCTCCTTATGCCACCCATCTAAGGCTTTTCCTCTTTGTTCCCCAAAATACAGTTTCAGTGTTCTGTAATTAAGGGGTAATGGTTCCTGCTTGGGAAGCATCATAGATAGAAATTTTCTATTCATTTTTCTTGTTCAAGCATAGTTTTCATGAAAGCCTGTTAGAAAGATAGTGTTCAAAATATTAATTTGACCAATCCATAAGGTCAATTTTTACAAGGATCAAAGTTGTTCATTCTCTTGGGATATCAAAAATAGTTCTTAGCATCAAAAATACTTTCTCATCAAACTACCATGGCACCTGAAAATGTAACCATAGCATTTATTTCTTAGGTTAACTTTTCCCAGCACATTTTTCATAGAACACTAGTCGAGATAATGGTTCTATGAAGAAATTTGGGAAATGCCGAATATTTTCTTTCCTCTCTTAAAGATGCATGATGTCTGACAGTGACTTAAAGACTGAAAAACCCACAATAAAGAGAGCTGCTTAACTTTGAGAAGCCAAATATTTAACCCCCAAATTTTTTTTAAAAGTTTGTGACCATCTATTAATAATCATGGAATATACTTTTGGAAATGTTGGCTTAGAATTATCTAGATTCTTCCTTCAAATTATAAATACCTTGGGTGAGGTAACACCAGTGTTTGTCTCTCAGAGGTTTAATCTGTAGTATAAATCAGTGTCTCTTTGAGGTTTTTTAGTAGGTGGTATTCTAGAAGAAAGAACTGAGGGAATAGCAGGGCAATAAAAGGACTAGTTTTGGGGCATAAGCATTGTCCATAAATTCCTTATTCACTTGTTCAACTTTCATCTATCCTTAACCATGTGGTTAGCAGGAGCCTTTACTTGGGGAGCTAGTGATCACCTTAGGCAATGCCACTGATAATTGTTCTGTTTTTTGCAAAACCACCTTGGCTCTATAACTTCCTGACTCCCTTAGGATAAAATGGTTTCATAAGATTTCTCTTTACATGGCAGATTTCTTGGTTTTGGTTAAGTCTTCAAACTATGACTAAACTGGAATCAGCACGATAGGTCTATTTCCCAAAGCTGAACTCTGGTGTTCTGCTTTCAGCTTGGGGCAGAACAGGACTCAGAAGAAGGAAACAACTAGTTCTCTTTCTTTGCCCAGATCCACAGTAGCCTTTTGTTTCCACACAATATGATAACCTTTCTGGTTCTCAGTTTCATTATGTGAAAATTAAGGAGTGGCGGGGGTGTGAAAAAAGATGACATTTTTAACTCCTTTCAAATTCATCTATGACTAAGACCTACACAGATAAATTATAGGAAACAAGTACAAGAAGATATAAATTCTTGGTACTAAAAGATGGTAAAAAATCATAAGAACAATACTATAACTAGTTGTGTGATATTATAAAAAATATCTTGTGCATTAATGTCCTCAGCTATACAATAAGGAATTAGCTAGTAATTAACAAGAATATTTCCTGTTCCTAGAATCAATAAATTACTCTGTCTGGTTCAGAAATTGAATTTTACCTGTTTCTGGCCAAGATGGAGAAACAGTGACTAGATTTACCTTCCAGACTGAAATAACAACAACAAAAAGACAAAACATGAAATAAAACAGTGATTTTTAAGACACTGGCCATTACACAACAAGACATAGTAATTTCTAACAGACAGGGAGTAAGGTGAACCTTATGGCTGTCCCAGCTTTCTGCCTTGAGAGTGTATCTCAGCTGTACCACAGGAAAGGGAAACCCATTTGCAGTCTGGAGATCTCCCCAAATTGAGGAGACATAGCAGAGGATCTGGGAAGACCAAGGTGGCAAGTACTGGAGAGGAAAACACCACATAGAAAGAGAAACTCAGAGATCTACAGAAAGCCACCTAAATATTCAGCAGGCATGCATGTGAAAAAACTACCTGAGGCTATGGGAAAGAACCACCTAAAATGAGTAAAGGGAACGGTACCTACTGCTCACATGGGGCCTGGGAGAGTGACTCTTTCTACCATCCATGCTGGAAATACTCATAATTCAAGGGGCATTGGGTAGAGTACTTAGTAAAATCTTGCTTGGAAGTAAAGAATAATTAGCCCTAGAATGGGCACTGAGCCAAGCTCACCTAAAAACATCATAAAACAAGACCCAAAATAATTGAACTATTTCAAGTAACAGCATCCCAAAACGAAGTTCAAGTATATTTACTGGAATGCAAAATATTCCTCACCTAACAATGCCTGGCATTCAATCAAAGATATTCAGAAATGCAAAAAGCAGGAAAATAGGGCCCATGATGAGGAGAATAATCAACCAATGGAAACTGACCCAGAGCTGACAGAGATGCTGTAGTTAGCAGAAAAGGACATTAAAACAGTTATTTTGGCTGTATTCTATATGTTCAAAAAGTTAAGTA
This sequence comes from Eubalaena glacialis, assembly GCF_028564815.1. NCBI lineage: Eukaryota > Metazoa > Chordata > Mammalia > Artiodactyla > Balaenidae > Eubalaena > Eubalaena glacialis. The sequence continues at coordinate 39,098,592 of NC_083719.1, read as the reverse complement.
GAGATTATGGAAGATATAAAAAGACCCAAGTCAAATTTCTGAGATAAAAACTACAATGCGTGAGATAAAAAAATAAACTGGATGGGATTAACAGCAGTTTAGGTATTACAGAAGAAAAGATGAATAAAGTTGAAAACATGGCTATAGAAATGATTCAAAATGAAACAAGGAGGAAAAGAGAATAAATTCTAAAAATGAACAGAGCCTCAGAGTCCTGGAGGATACTTCAAGTCACTTAATACACACATGCTTGGAATCCCTGAAGAAAAGGAGTGGGATGAAAAAAAAATTGAAATAATAGTGGACAAAACTGTTCTAAATCTAATGGAAACAATAAATCCATATATCTAAGAAGCTCAGTGAACTCCAAGCACAAGAAACATGAAGAAAACTATACCTTATAATCAAAGTACTCATAAACAGTGATATAGAGAACATCTTAAAAGCAGTCAGAGGGGGAAAAAATTACATACAGAGGAACAAACACAAGAATGAGAGCAGAGTCCTCATCAGAAACAACTCAAGTGAGAAAATAGTGGAACAACATCTTGGAAGTACTGGGAAAAAATCTGTCAACCTAGAGTTCTATACTCAGCAGCAAAAATATCTTTCAAATACTAAGGCAAAATAAAGACATATGAAAGCTGAAAGAATTGATCACCAGCACATCTGTACTACAAAGAATGTTCAAGGAAGTCCTTCAAGCAGGAGAAAAATCATACGAAATGAAATATAACTGAATGACACTAGATGAAACCCTTTGTGGCTCTATACAAAAAAATATTGGAAATTAGAACCAGATATGTATATTTTCTTATTATTAAAATGACTTTATTTTCTTATTATTTAAATGACTTTAAAGTATAAATTGACTGTTTAAACAAAGATAATATATTTTGAAGTTTAAAATACAGGTAAAAATACAGTGTATGACAGTAAGAGCATAAAGGCTGGGAGAGGAGAAATGAAAGTATACTATACATGAAGTGGGATAATACCACTTGATGGCAGAGACAGTGATAAGTTACTGTCTTATCATACAGCCTAACAAAATTAACTAGCAAAGCATTATAATTAAACGAACAAAGGAGATAAAATGGCATCATCAAGATACCCAGTCTAAAGGAAGCCAGAAAAAGAGAAAAAAGGAAATAAGGAAAAGATGGGCTATATTAAAAATTATATAAGCCTAACTATACTAATAATCACATTAACTGTAAATGGTCAAAACAATTGAATGGCAGATATTGTTGGATTAAATAAAAAAAATCAAGACCCAACTATATGTTGTCTATAAGAAATATACTTAAAATATAAAGAAACAAATAGATTAATAGAGGGAAATAATTATACCAATGCCCACACCAATCAAATGAAAGCTAGACTGGTTATATTAGTATAGGACAAAGTAGATTTTAGACCAAAGAATATTTCCAGTGTTAAGATAGTCATTTCATAATGAAAAGGGGATCAATTCATAACAATCACAAATAATTACTAAATAAGAGAGCTTCAGAACACAGGCAGTAAAAACTGATAGAACTGCAAGAAGAAATAAATCCATAATTATAGTAATAGATTTCAACTTGTCTCTCTGAATAATTGATAGAGCAAGTACACAGAAAGTCAAGTGTATGGTAAATTTGAAGAACACTACCAACCAACTTAATCTAATTAATATTTATAAAACAGTGCACCCAATAACAATAGAATACACATTTTTTTCAAGTGCACACAGAATATTTACCAAGAAATTGAAGTTTAAGAAATTCAGATTTAGATCCCATTTATTATTAAGGTATTTTATTCTTTACTTTTAAATCTTTGTAGCATTTCTTTAAAAAATTAATTTACAAGCATTTATTCTACTTTGCTTATTGTAGAAATGAACTCTTCTAAACCACGTTTTCTTTGGGAATTTTAAATGTAACATCCATAAAATATAGAAATATATCTAATTAAAGAGATATATTTGGTATTTCAAATATGTGTCTGGCCTAAAGAAAAATGTTTCATACCATACTAAAACCAAAGTCAAAACAGCAATTAATATAGAATACTATCACCCAGTAAAATCACTCAGTAGGTTGGAGCATGTTTATCTTTACCAAATATTAAAGATGTTACTAATTTAGGAATTAAGAACACCTTCAAAAAGACGCTATTTTACAAATGTCCTCAATTTATTCATTTTAATTAATGTTTTTTGCTTTAAAAAAAAACTGCTTAGAATATCTCTCAACATTCTTTTGTCAAATACTGACTGCTGTTTTCAAAAGGCCTACTCAGTAGTCCAAGATTTAATAGCATCTGCTTATCTACCACAAAGGTTAAACAGGGATAAAATTGGCAATAGCTTGAAAGAAACAAGTGGAGTAGGGGAGTGAACAAATTTAGGATGGGGGTTGGCTTTAATGTTACAAACCAACTTAAAAGCAAACTTTCAATATTGTTCAGAGGCAAGCTCCTTCAAGTAAATTCTGCCAGTTCAGCCAGGAGCAGGATGGGCTGGTTTTTTATCCTTCCCCCTCCCGCCCACATTCAAAATAGAGAATCACTTGTATGACGCAGTGTATGTGTACAGGAACAGTACATGGTTCAAGACACCACACACCGTCTACACACCTATGGGCATCAGTTTTATCTCAGTCCTCACCAAAGCATGATGATATAATTTTCCATCTCTATTTAAAGGCAAGAAGATTGAGGTGCATAGAAACTCTACAATTTATGTCAGTACAGAAATTAGCAAGAAGCAGAGCCATTTTTCAACCCAGATCTCTAGTGAACAAATCTAATGTTCTTTTCAGGCTTAGACTTTGTCCTCTTTGGGGGAGTGTTATTTTTGTGGCATGCTCCATTTAGTTCCATTCTCAACAGGCTTTGAGTCAACCAGTCCTAGGTTAAGTTCTGCACCAGTTACTCACTGGTTGCTTGATCTGAGCCTCATTTTCTTCATCTGAAAAGTAGGAATCATAAAAATGTATAAATAAATTAACATAGCTAAAGTACTTATTAGAATACATGGGTCACAGAAGACACTTTTATAAATAGTATTTCTCATATCAGTATCTAGACTTTTAATTCCTTGATTTTGGTACCTCTGTGTTAATAAATAAAACTCTACGAAGAGATGTTTCAGATCATTCAAGGCATCTAAATATGGTAATGGACCTAAATGCCTGTGGGGAAGGTATCAACATGTAAGAAAAACATAAAGGTAATTTGGAGCCATTCTTCATAGAATATTTCTCAGGTTAAATGTTATTTATTAGGGAATCAGTCTTAAGAATGATCTGTAATATGGAGATTTGGATTATGGTTGGAGTTTTATGACATTGATAAAGAACTATTGTCTTAATTTTTTTATCTTTGTGTAATTATGGGATTGTTGGAAGACTGATCATTTTTAATCAATCAAGCTTGATTTAGAGAATTCTTTTGATCATATATTGTCTAGAAACAATGTTTTCATTTCTCTCACCCACTTTCCAAAGACGCTTGTTAGCTGATGATCAACAAAAGTATATGACATACATCATGAATATTTGAAATTTTAGTACCTGAGCCTCTTTCTTATTTGTGTTGGCAATCCTGATTTTCTTCCTTTGATAACTGTGTCATCAATTTATTATGATAATTAATGAAGATGTCCCAGGAAAAAAACTGCTTCCCTTAAGTAGATGCTTTTTAAATACTAATAAATAACTTTGCTATTTAAAATTTTCATAACAAATTTATCACATGCAAAACTGCACCATAAATTATAGATACCCATCATTAGTAATGTATAGACTATCCAGTGTCAGACATATTAAATAGAAAGTACCTTAAAATAGCCCTAGTTGCTGTGGTTGTATTGTTCACTGTTTGTAGGCATATTAAACATCTCTGTTTCAGTTCAGTAATGTCCTACTTACTCTGAGTATTTTTTATTCAATTAGTAAGCAACTTGTAATCACTATCACTCTTAACTAGCATTACAAGGGTAAGAGGCTATTAGTTTTGGTTAAGTGAAGCTGGGTTGCAATGGGTTAACTGGGATCATTACCCCAGAGACTGTTCATATCCTCAGACTTCACAGCCCTAGCAGAGGCTAGCTCTGTAATAAGTCTCACATTACATGCGGATTAGATTTGTAGAAATCCTGTAACTCAATAGGTACCTGCCTATTCTCTCCTGGCGTCAGCCTGCCTGCACTGCTTTGCTCTGTAGACATACCTGGCATTCCACCCATGCCTCTCACTTACTAAGTGAACTGGAGTCTGCCTACCAAAACATTGGGGGTATTGTCAGGAAGGAGAACACCCCATGACAGACAAGCAAAGTGTGAAGTTGGGCTTGCAGGGATGCCTGGTTACCTTCCTCTGAAGTGTCCATGCTCCTCTTTCTAACTTCCTCATAACCCACAGCTCTGTTGCAGAGCTGCTGTTTCCAGGTATTTGTAAGCAGAACGCAGTCGCACTGCAACAGGAAGATGGCGTTCTGGCTGCCTTTTCCTCCTCTCTTCTCTCCCCCGCCCCCCTCTGGCCTCCTTGACCGCAAGGCTGACCCACCCCGATCCTCTCTGCTGTCCCTCCTAACAGTGTACCTTGACAAACATGTTTACACTCAAAGGTGGGAAAACAAAACCCAGCACAGAGCACAACAAAAAACAGGCTTGGCACCAAATCCTGGAACAGTCGGTGCACTGATTTCTGGGAGCTGTGCCAGATGCGATAAGCACGGCTATTTTAACACATAGCTCTAGTTCTCAGCACAAATCATTCATTAAATAATTAGCATATTACCTTGTTAAGAATCTTTCAAACTAAGGTAAGGTTTTCCTTCAGGAAGCACATCAGATTGTTTAGCATCTTTTTCTAATTAAGCATTAATCCCTCCCAGGAAGAATGAGTCACTCAAGCAAGTGAACTTTCAAAGATAAGGGATTTCTCCTTTGTAAACTGCAATTAACAGCTTTTAACAGGCAGCTTTGCTTCGGTTTTCCCAGCGGTTGAAGTGATTCCGATGATTTTTTTCTTCTTGCTCGTTATGCAGCTAAACAAACTCCGGAAATGGAGACATGTATGACAAATCGAGAGGTGAGTTGAGTAGTAAGAAACCCAAACCACACCAAACCAAACAAAACCTTGAATTGCGTTACAATCCCATATACCATCTTTCTTAAAGGAGATTTTTCCCTCCATGGGGATACAACGTGGCATTCTGTGTGACAGCTTGGATGCAGGCTACCTTTCATAGGTGCAAAACTTCCCCTGGCAGTCAAGCTGTGACATGTGCCCTAAGTGTAAGTACACTTTTTAAATACAAAAATTCATTTTACAGTTGTATTTAAAAGAAGCTTTGAAGTCTTCAAGTCCTACAATTTTGTACCATTCAAATACTTATTTCCAATTTTTAGTAACAAAAGCAAAGATTAAACCTTCATCCTTCCATGTAGATATATGAATGGGGGATTTATGCTCTCTCTGATGTACCTGGTAATTCTAGAGTAGTAGTCAGTCTGTTCCAAGTGGGTTCTTACACTATTATTTATTTATTTTTTCTTTTATTCTTATGAGGGAAAAGCATAAGATGTTTCTTTCCTGAAAGTTTTCAGGCTTCACCATTTTCAAAAAGGGATATGTGAAAAAAGGGGTGCAGGACTTGTGCTGTTCAAAAAGGGAAATCAATGCTGATTTTTTAATGCATGTTAAAAATAAACGTTTTGTTATTAGGTCTGCCTCAGTTGCCTGAAGGAGCAGTTTTACCTGTGAAATTCATACGGTTGTAGATCTGTAAGGGACCTCAAAAACAATCCAATCTAACTTCCTCACTTTATAGAAAATTAAACTGAAACTAGAGAGGCAAGGTGACTTACCTAGGGTTACACACTGCTTCATGGCAAAGCCAGGACTAGAAATAGGTATGTTAACACCCAATTCAGGAGGTTCTGCTGTTTGGCACACCATGATGTTTGGGAAGAAGTCTCACTCCAGCTGTAGGAAGGCATCGCTTCCTCAGTTAATGATGGGGAATAATTCTCAGTGGTAACAGGCTTTCCTCCAGCTGATATTTCCATTGAAGAACTGCAGGTGTAATTCAAGGAGAAAGGGGAACACTGACCTGCAGCAGGTCCTTTTTAAAATGACGGTCGCATAGATAGAGTGAAAATAAACAAACTGATAAATCAGCAAACTCTATCTTAAAAAGCAGAGCATGGCTGGATTTCAGGTTGCTTTTGTCACTGATGGAGGGAGCAGAAGTTCCTATTTAAGCTTCATGATTACAGAAGTTAGTCAAATACTTTCAACGTACTTTGAAGGGAGAAAAACTTTTGTGTATTTTGAAAAATTATCTATATATTGAAGACCAACTTTTGTTCTCAATAACTTTACACTTTATTACGGGGATAAGATAAGCATAAAAAAGCACAAAAACCCAACTTATACCAGAAGTGCAAAGGAATACAGTGATGTTGGAATTAATTTAATGATATTTAGCATTGTATATGTAAAGTTGATGGTTTATAAGTTGTTACACATGTTGTATTATATTAGTCAAGCTTCTGTATTTGTTTTCTGCAGTTAAATTGTTGATTAAAAAATGCACTGGGAAAATATAAATTTTAACACATACACACACACATACACACTCCTACATTTATATCGATATACCAAAATCCTTGGTATGGTCAGAAAACAACCATGTTAACTATTCTTATTTATTCAGCCAGTATTTATTGAGATAGCTGCTGTGTAGGAAACCCAAAATGTATGTAACATGGTCAACTTTCTTTAGAAGTTTATAATCTATCTTGACGAAATTAAAAATAGAGTGAAAGAGCTAGTAACATTATAAAGATAATGTTTAATAAAATGCCAAAATGAGAGCTTCAGACAATAAGTTACATTAGGCATTTAGAGGAATGAAAGACAATTAGAGCTGTTTTAGTTTGGAGAAGCCTTACTAAGAAATTGAGAATTAAGTTGGGCCTTGAAGATTGCGTCGGATTAGATATTATTTAGTTTCACTACGCAAGAGGGAGGAGGTCTGGGGATATATGTATATGTATACCTATTCACTTTGTTATAAAGCAGAAACTAACACACCATTGTAAAGCAATTATACTCCAATAAAGATGTTAAAAAAAAAAAAAAGAAGTTTGGGGATAGCATTTATGGAAGGAATTAAAGACAGATCTCTATAAATTCACACACAGTTTTATATACATGGTAGATAGATTGCAGTTATATTATGTGTTAACTCTTTTATCAGTAATCCATAAATTTCCTAGTCCTTCAAATCCTCCAAGTGCAATTTAAGTCCCAAGTTTTTTATAAAGTCATTCAAAACAACTTCATTTAATAATGTTCCTTTCCTTTTCTAAACACTCTTAGTACTCAGTGTGTAAACTAGTTTTTACACAGAGGTGTATCAGAAATATTCAGAAAAGAGAATTCTTCAGGATCTCGGGTAGGTATATTCCTAAGTGTCTCATAAAATTTTTGGAGACAAGATAGAGAAATGTGAAGAGGACAACAGTACAGAGAAATGGATCCATAGTGGAATGAATCATGGGATAAAATTGAGAGCAATATTACTGAATTGCATGTTTTGTTTAAATGTGAATCAATATTTAATTTATTCCATAAAAGATTTCACACAAGAACTAATCTCAATATATATTTCATCAAAGGGAACCTTAATATCTATGTGTTCAAAAGGAATTCACCATCACCTGCAGTTTCTACAACTTTTACATTGGCATTGACACCAACTATTTATCCACTCCACAAATCAAACATAAACTTCCTAACGAGTATGTTGCCATCAAAGTTTCCACCTTTGGAGACTGTACATCAGCTTTAACACCGTTGACATTATTCAAAGTATTTAACATCATCTTTTGGATCAGACTTCAGAGTAGATTCTTAGCCATTGATGTAGGATCTTTATTCTTCATAGGTAAGACTAGATTTTTGGAAATAGCCAAAAGTTTGAAAAAAGTTGGCTAAAATAGAGAATTGAGGCTATAAAGTAACAGGATTTAATTTGGAGTGTTTCTCCTAAGGTTCTATGAAAGCAACTCAAGTAAGAACAATATTTTGAGTGATGGCAACGTAATTTCACCAGCTTCCCCAGGTGACTGCTTTAGAGGGAGTGTGAACTGTAGTTAAGAGCATGGACATCGAAGCTGGAGATACCTGGGTTGCTTGACCTTGAAGAGCACAAGTTTCTTCATTTTTAAATGAGGATAATAATTCCTACCTTAAAGGGTTAGTTATTGTTAATTATATTATTGAAACATGACATAGGTTGGTGGAGTTTTAAAATATCTATTACTCTACAATCTTGTCTCATATTTTTTTCTCCATCCTATTTACTTTTGTGTGTGGTAATCATAAATTGCGTTACCATGTTCAACAAATTTACTTAAAATTCAGAGTATTTCACCAGGGTTTTATTTTTATGGCAAACCTGTTATTAGAGAATGATATTAGCCTAATAAGTCATAGTTAACAAAATGCCAGGTGATTCTGTGAAATACTAATCAAACTAAATTGCAGATGTTAATGAAGAGCCTTTTACGATTCCAAGGTAGGAGAGTCTGTGAGAAAAGATGAAATATTAAACATACATGATTGAGTAAAATTTCTTCATTGAGCAAATGATAATCTCATACAGGTACATTAATTGGTTCAGGCTGTAACCAAGGTTATAAGAAAACAGGTGTAGATGCATGTTTTAGAAAAAAAGGTAAATGAGTCACATGGTCAGTCAGTTAATCATTAATATTTACAGAGGGCCCACACCTTCATGCATGAATCGTTCGCACCCTTTAATATTCATCCCTGGTAGGACTGAAAGAGTATAATGATAGTATTTTTTAAAAAATCTGTGGACTGAAACACTAAAATACTTTTATAGTTCACCTAACACTTGAAATGGATTTCATTTCAGAAATTAAGGACTCTATTATAGGTTTAATTTCCAATAGCACTCTGCTTGTAAAAATAGTCACACTTTATGTTTCTAATATGTTGGTAATGTTGGGTTTTCTCCCCCAGTATTCTCTTATTCCATTTTTTTAAATTTTGCAAATTTACTGAATTTTTCATCATTAAAATAATATTATCACACTATAGAAAATTCAGAAAATATATGCATAACTCTATCACTCTTGGTATTTTACAGTTCTGGTTTCCATTTATGAAATTATGTTATTTAACTTAACTTTAATCACAGTGTAAATATACTTTTTTAAAAATTTTATTTTATTTATTTATTTTTGGCTGCATTGAGTCTTCATTGCTGCATGTGGGCTTTCTCTAGTTGGGGCGAGCAGGGGCTACTCTTCATTGCGGTGCGGGGGCTTCTCATTGCAGTGGCTTGTCTTGTTGTGGAGCATGGGCTGTAGGTGTGTGGGCTTCAGTAGTTGTAGCACGCGGGCTCAGTAGTTGTGGCTTGTGGGCTCTAGAGCGCAGGCTCGGTAGTTGTGGCGCATGGGCTTAGTTGCTCTGTGGCATATGGGATCTTCACGGACCAGGGCTTGAACCCGTGTCCCCTGCATTGGCAGGCGGATTCCTAACCACTGCACCACCAGGGAGGCCCTGTAAATATACTTTTGTATCCTCTTTTTTTTCTCATCTTGGTAAAAACTATATTGTATCCTCAAACACTGTAATGCCTTTGAGAGTTTCCATTAAATAAACACAGCATTTAAAATTATCCCCAAGAAACTTGTAGTGCTGGCATATCTTCACCGGGCCTGAGATGGGCTTCAGTATGTATTACGAGATTCATTTACAGAGAAAGAATTCTGGTGGACTTTGTGGCCTGAGATTGAATCCTGGCTTGGCCACTGGGTCAATTTGGGCAAGTTGTTTAAACTGTTTAGCCCTCAGTGTCCTCCTCTGTAAACGGGAAAGTATTTTCTCATAGAGTTCTTCTGGGAATTAAATTTAAAAATTCATATAAAAAGCTCTTAGTACAATGTAGTAAGCTCTCAACCAGTATGAACAGACCTGCAGTCAGGTCTCCCATTTTATTGCCCAATCCAGTGCTCCTCCTCCTATATCATGCTGAGAACCTGGGAGTCAACACAATGATGAACATATGCCTTAATCTCCGTAGCTCCTATACATCATTTCCTGGGCTGTGGATTATCACAATCAGTATTTCATGATTAAAACTCACATTCTCTCAGAATACTTCAGCAGCTTTCACTGTGCAGGGTTGCATTTTTTTTTTCCAATGCTAAACATGATTGACAAAGAAATATAAGAGGACCACTCAATGAAATCTCAACACAAAGTGTTCAAGTTTGAAATGCTAAGATCCCCAGAACACTGAGCTCCATCATTTACAGACATCCAAGTAGATTCAAAGTACATAATTTGCTTCTTATCCCTTAAGAAGACCAAGCTTCCAATCCCCCCATTCTGTATCACACATATATAGTCATAAATGCTGGTTTAAAAAAAAACACCATTGGCTTAACATTTCTAAGGTGAGATGGGCTTTTTAAGGCTCTTCATTATTTCAGTTTGTCTGTAGGTTGAAATAGAGGATTGAATTTGCAAAATGGAGTGAGATTATGATGCATTAATCTTATTCCAAATGTTAATTTATGGGCTTCATAAGATCTACTTTGCTGTAGAGCTTAGAAAATGTTTTTTCTCAGTAGCTCAATGGCTCAATTTCCATGGCAGGGCCACTCCAAGAAAATTGAGTAATTATCAGACTGAGAATTTTTGTTCCATGGTGTCTGAGTATCTGGTGATAAATTTCATCCTACTCCATTCAGAGAACTGTAATTTAAACACACACACACACACACACACACAGATAGAGTGCACTTGTGAAATAAACCAAAAATCTCTATATTAGCAACCCAAATCTATTTTTTATCTGTCTAGGACTTTGTATATACATTGTAATTGTAAATGTGAAAATAAATTCCATCACATTTATTAAATTAACATCTTTTAAGAAAAGGACTTAATAATCATAATAAGAACAAACTATAGTGAAAGGTACACTGGATTGGAAGTCTAGTGTTCAGAGCACAAGTTAGCCCCTATCACTATTCCGTGGTGAAATTAGACCTGGGTTGCAAGATTATTTGGACCACAAGGTTATCAACTCATCTTGGTTTGACTTCACTGTCCTAATTTTAAAACTGAAAGTGTTGCATCTGAGGAAGCCTTTCCGTCCCAGACAATCTGGAACAGTTGGCCACCCTATAAAGGGTGGGAACATTGAGAGAGCATTAGCTTGGGGAGGGAGAAAGGGAATGACTTAAACAGTGATGGACTGCAATACTGGGAACACTCAGGTCATTTTGGACTTCTGGAAGACTTGAGTTACCCTGAAGAGGAGGTATTGCCTAAGGAGTGTTGCTGGACTTATAGGCTGTGCAACATCTACAATTCTGGAACTGGACTTTCCGGACTCCTAATTCATTTAAAACCATAGCAGAAGATGTTAGCTTGTAAAAAGATACATATCTGTCAGCTCAGACCTTTCTGCTTTCAGGATTACAAGGTTACACACCCCTTTCTATGCCTCACCTGCTACCTTTGCCCCTTTTGTTTCAACTAAACCTGACCTTGACCCATTCCTGTCTTTGATCTTCTCCCTATTGCCTTTCAGGCAGCCAATGTAAACTTCCCCTACTTGCATTCCAGCCTACCTGACCACATTTTAACTTAGTTTTCCACACTTAGACATTCTGTTTCCATATCTGCTTTTGGGATTAAGCCTATATCTCAAGGCTTCCAATTGCTGTATCCAACATTTGCTTTTAGGATTTCCCATGTGGAAGATGGAGGCTCTGACCCCATTTATATTTTGAAACAGCAAACACATTTATTGAAAAGGAGGTCATGCAATCATTTTCCTTTTTGCATCATTTTTTTCTTCAGAGGCTAAATTACTTTAAATAACTTTGTCTTCATTAGGTTTTGTTAACTGAGTGCAGAAAAATCCTTCCCTATATCATACACAATGTCATGTATCAATCTAATTGACAATGTCTTGGTTAGTTTAGTTATTATTGTGGACTTGATGAACCTTTGAATTTATAAGGTAGGAAGGCTGCAACAGTCATCTCTTTATTTTAATTTATTTCTTAGACCACTTTTATTCCACAAACATTTCTTACTGCCTATTATGTGTTATACTCTTAAGGGTCAAAAGGACCTCTGAAAAGATTGGAAGAAACAAGGTGAGCCTTAGCCATTCCAAGGCCATAGTATAGAACCTATAACATACTAGGTACTAAAGTATATAACCAAGGACATATAAGATTGCTACTTCATAAAAATGTTGTTTTCATGATTTTTGTGGTATTTGTCAGCTTTTTATACTTTTTAACTTGTGACTTCTTTCATACTCTAATTACATATTAGTTCTTGTACCTAACTTTGTACTAGTAAATTATTTTTCTGTTTCTGAAACAGTGCCTTCCAAATTGTGGACCTCCAGGCACCACAATTCTTAGATCTATCTGTGCTCATTAAGAAAAAAAAAGTCAGCAAGTACTACCTACTTCTAAGCTCAAAACTTTCTGTCCTAAAAAAAAAAAAAAAACTGTATTGAGATATCCTTTGGTTTCTACCACAGACACTGCTAGTTACACAAAGAATCTGCTTTGTCAGAAATTAAAAATCTATTTAGACAGGAGCAATTATAAGGATTCATCATACTTTCATGGCATAAGAGATAGATATTTGTGTGAATTGAAAAGAAAATCCTTGTTAACTTCTCAAGTATTTCTGACTAACTGTTGGTATGGCTTTACTTGGGAGAGAGCTTTCTTGTGGTCATGAAAATTTTTTGTAGTTTCACCCATTCTTCTAGCAGTGGTTTAAAGAGATTGGTGAAACCAAATGGAAAAGAAGATAAAAGAGAGGGGTTTTAGCTTGTACCCAACACTACAAGTTTGTTAAGTTACAAACCACGTGCTCTATGCATACTTCCTATAATCTCTTACTTAATGTTTTGTGACAGATTTAATATAGCAAAATTAGACATGCTGCCACAGTTCTTCTGACAACTACCGGGTTTCCATGCACTAATACCACTGGCTTCTTGCCCAGTACAAATACACTTGAAAAAAAGGTCAAGGAACACACCGAAAAAAACCAGGGAGCGTAAAAATAAGAAGTAGATTGCAGCATGAAAACACTAAATGCTTCTGAAGAATCTTTAGACACTTCTCAGCAGTGACTGTCTTGGAAGGAAGGAAAATGACTGCGTACTTTTTACAGGTATTTAAACACTGTCGGATGTAAGGTAAATCATTGAAAATAATCTTAAATTTAAAATAATATTGCATAACTTTTTAAAGTTTCATATCCAGTTAGAGTCCTTGGAATAAATTCAGATGAAATGGTTTCATAATAAATCCATTGCTTTCTACATAAAGTTGGAAAGGTGCATAAAGAAGAAATATATGAAGTCATTTTCTTTTTACTTGCATCAAAATAGTTTAATCATTTTGTAGTTTACACTAGATAATCCATGGGGCATAATTACTCAAGAAGACAAACAGCAGATTTAAAACCATTGCTTTCTCTTTGGTTCACAATCTTAGCGATAAGCGTATCTATAAAATATTAGTAAATGCCAAGTACCAACAGAGCGTCACCACCTTAGGATCTAGTAGGGAAAAGTAAATATAGACTGAAGAATATTAGAAAAAAAGTCAAATTCTTGACAATTTATCCATTTGCACCACTGTTAAAAAATCCCAGTGCCATATTCTTATCAGACAAGGCAATGGAGGAAAGGGGAAAATGGGACAACAATCCTATAAAATCCAACATTCAGAGGGTTACAATTACTATTAGTACTTCTTCTCCTTTATGTCCACTTAGGTAAATCGTTACATTTTGGATTTACTGACTGCATCATATACTGAGCCATATTCTATATTCATACCATGTATCTGTTCCCTATTTGTATTTTCAGTGTTGGCTTTGAACACTGTTTTTCATCTGATTTTTTGTGTCCCTTTGCCTTTTAATAAACCATTTCTGAGCCAATGATTCATTTAGTGAATTAGGAAAATAATACATCTTAATAGTAAATTAAAAGGAACAATTTCAATAAAATTTAAACAACCACAAATGATATAAAAATATATTAGTTTAAATGATTGTTACTCATTTAATTACATGTTAGCCAAGATGAACTTATCTGCAGTTTTGAAACTGAAATTCAATCTTTAGGAACATAACAATTTTTTAAAATGTAACCTGATTTGGGGGGCAATCATAATAAAAATACATCACACATATCAGATTAGAAAATTTAAAAGTCTAGCAATAGCAATTGTTGCTGAGATTATGAAAAATGGGAAATATTATATGTTTGATGGAAACATAAATTGATACCATCCTTTTGGAAAATAATTTGTCAGTTTCTAGGAAACCTGTACTGTGCATGATCTATTTACCTAGCAATTCTACTGTACTTATACTCATTCTTAATTATTACACATGAGCACAAGAAGACACATATCAAGATGTTTATTGTGGTGTTGATTGTCATTGTGAAAAAATAGAAACAACCCATTTATTGAGATATGATGAAGGACCCAAAACCCAGCAAATCTCAACAAATATCAGTGAATTAAAAAGTAGACTGGCTTGTAATTCAGATATTTGAAGTTATCAGACATGGAGTTAAAATAGCTATGATTAGTATGCTTAAGAAAATAGATGCCAAAGAGGAAAACCTTACCAGAGCCCTGGAGTCTATACAAAAACCATATAAGAAAGAAATTCTAGAGATTTGAAAAAAATAATATCTAAAATTAAGAACTCAATGGATGGGTATAACAGTAAATTAGATAGACCAGAAGCAAGACTTAGTAAACGAAAAGGTTAAGTTAGCTGAAATTATACAGGATCAAGCTAGAGAGAAAGAAGGAAAAACGTACAAAAGAACACAAAAGATATGTGAAGTCAGGTGAAAAATTATAGTAATGTACTTATAACTGAAGTCTCAGGAAGAGAAAAAAAAAGAGAATGGAACAGAGCTTTTCACAACTGATGAAATTATGAAGTGACATATTCAAGACGTTCTGTAGTCACAAGGCAGGAAACACACACTCAGGCATATTTGGCAAACTGCTGAACACCAGAATCTAAGAGAAAATTTAAAGACAGACAGAGGAAAAAAGACACTTTAACTTCAGGTGATCACAAGATTAACAATTGGTTTCTCAACAGAAATGATGGAAGCCGGAATACAATGGAATGACATTTTTAAAGTGAAGGAAGGAAGGAAGAAAGGAAGGGAAGGAAGGAGGGAAGGGGAAAGAAAGAAAGAAAGAAAGAAAGAAAGAAAGAAAGAAAGAAAGAAAGAAAGAAAGAAAGAAAGAAAGAAAGAAAGAAAGAAAGAAAGAAAGAAAGAAAGAAAGGAAAGAAAGAAAGAAAGAAAGAAAGAAAGGAGGGAAGGAGGGAGGGAGGGAGGGAGGGAAGGAGGGAAGGAAGGAAGGCAGATAGGAAGGAAGAAAGAAAGCTGCCTATCTATGATTTTAAATCCAGTGAAAATATATCTCCAAAATTAAAGTGAAATAAAGATGTTTGAGAAAAAAACAAAAAAAAATGAAATAATATATTACCAATAGACCCACAATAGAAGAACTAGTAAAGGGAGTTCTTCAGAAAGAAGGAAAGTGTTCAGAGATGGGGGCACAGATATTCAGAAAATATAATAAAGAGCATTTTAAAGTAGTAAATACATATTCATCTTTTTAAATTATATAGAACAGTAACCAAAATTGATATCCTGGATGATAAATCAAATCTCAACAAATATCAAATGATTAAAAATCCTGCAAATACCTTCTCTGACCATAGAGGAGTTAAACTAGAATAAGAATTTGAACATAGCTCAAAATGCCCAAATATTAAGAAATTAAGCAACACGATTATGAGTTACCTGTAGGACAAAGAAGAAATTCAATTTTATAAAATATTTTGGGCTGGATGAGAAGGAAAATATCACATATAGAATTTTAGGGAATGCAGGTAAAATAGGGCTTAGAGATATATAGGGTTAAATGTTAAAAAAATAAGAAAAGCTGAACATCAATCATATAAGGATATATATGAAGAATTTATGGATATAAAATCACATTAATCTTAAATAAATTAGAAATCAGTATATAACTAAGATGAACAAAAAAATAATTAAACAGAAAACAAGCATAATACTGAAAATCAACAAAGACAAATATGTGTTCTTTGAAAAGACTAAAAATCCTGACAACCATTTTTTTTTAATTGAAGTAAAGCTGATTTACAATGTTGTGTTAGTTTCAGGTGTACAACACAGTGATTCAGTTATATATTCTTTTTCAGATTCTTCTCCCTTATAGGTTATTACAAAATATTTAGTATAGTTCCCTGGGCTATACAGTAGGTCTTTGTTGGTTATCAATTTTATATATAGCAGTGTTTATGTGTTAACCCCAACTTCCTAATTTATCCCTCCCTCCCTTTCCCCTTCAGTAACCATAAGGTTGTTTTCTATGTCTGTGAGTCTATTTCTGTTTTGTAAATAAGTTCATTTGTAATTTTTTTAGATTCCACATGTAAGCAATATCATATGATACTTGTCTTGTTCTGTCTTGCTTTACTTCACTTAGTATGATAATCTCTAGGTCCATCCATGTTGCTGCAAATGGCATTATTTCATTCTTTTTGATGGCTGAGTAGTATTCCACTGTGTGTGTATGTGTGTGTGTATCACATCTTCTTTATCCATTCGTCTGTCGATGGACACTTAGGTTGCTTCCATGTCTTGTCAATTGTAAATAGTGCTGCAATGAACAGTGGGGTGCATGTATCTTTTCGAATTATAGTGTTCTCTGATATTCTGATACACTTCTAATAGAACAGATCAAACCTCTACCACCTCCCTTACACCACACACAAATTACTAACATCAGGAATGAAACAGTGGCTGTCACTACATAACCTCCAGATAATAACAGGTCAAAGAACAGGTTTAGGCAAATAACTTTGAAAATTTAGATGAAATGAAAAAATTCCTGGAAAAAATAACACCTTAGAATAAGTAACACACACAACAATAGAAAATCCATATGGTGCAATATTATCACAAAAATTAAGAATTTGTCATAGAGAAAACTCCAGGCCTGGTTGAGTTCCCAGGTGAATTCTTGCAACTAGATACTGAAAATATAACACCAATCTAACCAACCATTTTTTCCCAGGGAACATACAAGGATGAAATAAAATATAAAAACTTTTCCAGATAATAGAAAAAGAGTAAACACTTCCCAACTAGTTTTATGAATCTGGTACAACCTTGATACCAATATGTGAAAAGACTATTGAAAAGGGAGGAAAATTTTAGGTCAACCTCTCTTTATGACCATAAATGCAAATTATAAAAATATTAGCGTATTATATTAAGCAATATATTAAAAAGAACATAAAGAAATAATAAAGTGGAATTTACTCCAAAGATCCAAGTATGGCTATATATTCACAATTTATCAATTTAATTCAACACATTAACATAAAATAAGAAAAATATATGAATAACTCAATAAATGCAGAAAAAACATTTGGTAAAAATCAACACCCATTTATGATAAAAAGTCTAAGCAATTTAGGAATAGAAGAAATGACCTTAACTTATCAATATTATATTATATAGTATGTAGCAGACTTCATATTTAATAAAAGAGTAAAAGGCTTCCCCCAGCATTTGGACACAAGGCAAGGGGGAGACTTTTATTCAGCTGTACCCTGGAAGTCCTAGCCAGTGCAAGAGGACAGGAAAAATGAGCGACATATATAGTGATGTAAAGGAAGATAGGAAACTATCATTATATGCAGTTAACATGACTGTGTACTTAAAAATGCAAGATAATCTACAGACATGGCCTACAGTCAATAATCTACAGACAAGATCTATAGATTAAATGAAATTTCACTCAAATTTTCAGCTGGTTGTCCTAGTGAAAACTGATAAGTCTAAAACTTACATGTAATTTGAGGACTACAAAAAGTAACACAATCTTGAAGGAAAACAAAGTAGCAGATACGAAGACATTCTAAACTCAGAAATTAAGACAGCATGAAATTGGTGCCCAGGAAAGCAATCAGATCTATGGAACAGAACGGAGTCCAGAAACCAACTGACATGTATTGTTAAATGATATATGGCAAATGCACTTCTCTAGTGCCAGAAGGGAAGGATGAACTTTTCAATGAATGTTGTTTTTGATATTAAATGAAAAAAAATCTTGATTCTTACTTCATACCACACACACACAAAACACACAGGCACACACAAATTCAAAGATGATTGTATATCTAAATTTGAAACCTAAAAGAATAAAGTCTCCAAAAGCTTAAATAGGAGAATAACTTCATCACTTTACAGACAGCAAATAGGACAGAAAACTTTAATTATAAAGGAGAGATCAATTATTAGACTTTCTTGAAAATCAAGAGCTTCTTTTTATCCAAAGCCACCACTAAAACAAGCTACAGAGTGAGAGAAAATATGTGTAATATGTATATTTAATAAAGGCCCTGAATCTAGAATATATAACGAATTCTTCAAATCAATAAATACCCTAAAGAACCACCTCACTCCCTACCCACTTTGGGCAAATTACTTGAATGAGCATTTAGTAAAAGTGGGTATTCAAATGGCGAATAAACATGGATACAATGGAATACTATACAGCAATAAAAATGTATGAACTATCATTACACAAAACAATATGGATTAATCTCACAAACATAATTTTAAGCAAAAGAAACTAGCAACAAAAGGTACATGCTACATAATTTCAATTATATAAAGTTCAAAACAAAACTAATCTGAAGTGATAGAAATCATTAGAGTCATTATCCCTGGGGAGATAATGTTGTTAGTGTTAGTTTCCTTTGTAGGTGGTTTCTCTGGTGACCATTTTTTAAAAATTCATCATACTGTTCACCTAGGAAGTATGTACTTTTCTCTATTATATGCATAAATATTTTACTTTAAAATGCTTAGAAAACGAGGCAAAAAGATGAGGTGTCTGGAAATAAAAGTACACCTTTAAGACAAAATTTCGAAAGAGGGGAATTATCTCCTAGTCAGAGAATTGAAAAAAACAAAGATGTAGCTGAAAGGAAGAATGTTGACGTCAAAGGGCAAGAAATGTGGCTGTCGATTCATTTTAAAGAACACATTTGTGGAAGAATCCCTGAAAAAAGAAAAATTAGAAGATTCAGTTCTGAGACAAACTGGTAAATACAGCATCCGCAAGTTCCTAGGTAGGATGATTATTTGTGCATGTATTCCAACAACCCAGTGGAGTGCCTTACATGTGGTGGCTGTTCAATTCTTGTTTAATTACCAGTAGAGCAGTTTTTGTTTGAAAGACAAGCATGGAGCCAAGTGGGGGAGGAAGGCAACTCCTAACCACATCGCCCACATTCCTGGACCTTGACCTCCAACTTTAACATTTAAGCTAGTTCTACTCTAGACAGAGGAGCAAGTTTTAAGAGGCTAAGGAAAATACAGGACTTGCATCACTTTAGTTTTTTCTCCTCTGAATAATCATTATTACATTGTGGATCATCTGTTTTAATTTTTCAATAATCTATTTTAAATATTTTTAATTGCATCAGATTTAGATAATATGATTTACAAAGAAGAATTATCAACATTAAATTCCTATATTATGAATGAGCAATGACCATATTCTGTATTTAGGTACAACAACTTAACCCTGTGAGTTTGAAGAAAATGGATAATGGACACGCAGTTAACATCATATATCCTCCTTTTCCCATAATTCTTTAAGCATTTAAACATGAACTCGTAAAGTATGTATGTATATTCAAACATTGAGAAAACATAAATTTAGTCAACCACTTGGTTATTGTGGTGGGAGTTTTATTAATTTGTTGTGTAGACCATACTCAACCATTTCTTCCACACCATCTATTGTTTGACTGTAAGTTGATTTCTCCATGTTTGCCAAGACACCACAGCCATTCTGCTTTCAAATGAGAGGAGTTAGTATCAGTGTTTTAGGCTGATTCAGTTTTCTGAATGTGGTTTTAGACCAATAAATGTTCACTCCCTTTTTTTATGCACACTTTCTAATTTATTTTTAATCACCAAAGTTTATATAGTCATTATAAAAATACAGAAGTAGGTAAAATAAGAAGTGCGGTTTCCCTTCTCTTTATTCCCTTAAATCCCTCAGAGGTAATAATTACTTCCAGCCTGGAATATATTTTTGTAAGGAACATTTCTGACAAAAGATAACCCTCAGTATGAAAATAAGTGCAAAGTTTAAAGTCCAACGTAAAACAATGTTAGGTCATCAGCTTTATTAGTATATATTTTAAGATGGGGAATCTGAAATTCAGACCTGAGGCTTTTCTGTGTAGATGAGTAACCAAGAATGAGAATTGGGAATATGGACAATTTGAAAAAGAATCAAAAATTGCAAAAATTGCAATTGCAATTTTGCAATTGCAAAAAAAAAAAAACAAAAGTAACATTAACATTCATAGATCTTTGCTGAAATGCTTCAGTGGCCCAGAGTCCTCGTATTTTCCTCAAACAATGCTTCTCTATCTTCTTAAACTTCAACAGAACATCGGTCTTGATTGATGACTTCCTCAGACAGCTCCTCTATAAATCTTAAACTTTGCATTTTCTTTTTCACTGCACTGTAAGCTCGTTTAGGCAAAGACTTTGAATTATTATTCATTGTTATCCCCAGTGCTTAGCATTATGTCTGGCACTTGGTAGGGGTTAGATTAATAAATCCAGTCCTTGTTAAAAAAAAAAATAGGAGAGATCTTGGGATTCAATTACAAATAATCTTGAGCTGTATGTAAGAGTAAGATAGTTAAATCACTGCTATGGGGCTGTTCATGCTCTCACTTTTTCCTTCAACTAACATCCTCAGAACTTACGTGTGTAGAAGACTTGCCAAGAAGCAAATCAGGGCCTAGAAAAGAGAGTTCATTTAAATAACTAGTATTAAATGTGATCAAACTATCTTGCACGTGCAATGTTCTTTGAACATGCCAGAATTCCTGTCTGTGAATTATGGGTGTAGTATTTTTAGATTAATTTTCGGTTTAAACTCAATTTTCAATTTGTGGTCTCTATGGACAAATCATGTTGGAGAATATCAGTGCAACTACTCAGATGTGACCTTCACACCAGACTTCTGGCCTTCTCAATCTCATTTTGGATATTAAAAATATGTATACTATTTTCTTGTTCATTTACTTTATTCATTTTAACATCCAAATTTAGAAAGAACGCATGTATTTGCAAGTGGCTTTAATACAATCATTGGTTTGCTCTGAAGATGTGTGTTGTTGTTTACCTCCAGTGTTCCAAATCTTAATGAAAATGTCCTACACACTTCCCATATTTTGTATTTATTAATAGCAGTAAATGGGCTCCAAAGCAATTCTACAAAAGTGTGAAGTGACACATTAGTAACCTGGCATGTCTTTCTGACCTAGGCTTAACTGGATGAAAAGTTAAATGTTCAGTCAAATCACCCCAAAAATAAACTCTGTACTATTTTTTGCACTAAACTGATTTTACCTGAACTCAGAGTCAATTGGTTGTAAGTTTTTAGGGAATAAAACAGATCATCTTATAAACTTAAAGAACAAATTATAGTTAGTTCATTAATTTTCATTCAATTCATCAAATAGTTATTGAGAAAATCCTTCGATAGAAGTTCAACAAGCCCAAATGGCACAGAGGGAGGAATATAAATAAAGGCAGGAGAACACTGAAAATATGTGGGGCAGCCTGTGGTCTAATATTGGATGCCAGAGAGGAGGTAGAAGGTATGTTGGGTTATGTCATACAGGGCTTTTAACTGGTAAGAGTTTGTCCTCATTTCTTAAGCAATTTAAAACCATGGAAAATTTTTGTATAGAGGAATGATGCCCTTAGAGACATTGTTTAAGAAAATTAATCTGCAAATAGTATTAAAATCACTGGTGTTGGAGAAACTGGGGTAAAGAAGATCCAGAAGAGATAATTATAACCAATTCAACACACAGTTTATTCAATTTCTATTGGATTTGTGCCTAATTGTATTTCTGATGAACCACAGGAATATGCTTCTAAAAACAGAATATTTCAGATTCATGTTAAACTCAAATCGACTCAGCTTCTATTATATCCACATACATTATCTCATTAAACCCCTAATAGGGATTTTGCTGATGAGGAGAATTAGGAAAGATAACTTTTTCAAGATCACACAGACAGTAAGCCGTGAATGTTTAGAGCAGAAGAGAGTGAAATTAAATCAGCATTTTCAAGGAAAATAATCCAAGGGAAATATACTGCATAGACCAGAGGTACAGAAAGACTGCAGATAAAGAGGCCACTGCAATCATATCTATTTGTTAATGACAGACATGAATTAACATATATTTGCTGGTCTTAGAGTACTTAAGCTAAACCTTCCAATTCTCTTGGTAGTAAAGAAATTTAACAATAAATTCCACACATTTCAGCCACTTTATTTTCTAGGTGTTTGTTGCTGTCATTGTATGTTTATTTGCTTGTTTAATTTGCGGCAAGGGGAGAAGGGTGCCTTTAAAGAATCTATTTTCTAGGTTGCTGACTGGCCTATTGTTTACTTCAAGTACCCTTTAGTGAGGAATAACATTGTGATGTTCTCTCTTCCCTTTTACAATATGCAGAAATACACGTGTGGTATTTCTTTCTAAAATATAAACGCTCTCTCTTAGAGTCATACTTTTGAAATGGTTTCCATAAATTTAAAAAATGAATCCAGGTGAAATATTAGGAAATCAGATATTCCAGCCATGCTGACAAGTTTTGTGTTACACCTCTGGAAGTCAGTATTTATCAAAAATTTTACATTTAAAAATAGAAGAATGGATTCTGACTTAATTACCCTTCTAAATCAAGCAGGTAAAGTTAAACACTTTGCCATTTATTGTATAGGTGAATTTTTTTCACCAATGCCTACTACAAGTTTTGATCAACTAAACTACACATTTTTCTTACCTTGGGTTAAATCATGCTTCTACTTTGATTTCAACAAGAATGCTTATTTATAAATCAGAACTAATTTATTTATAAATCAGAACTAATCCAGGGAAAATGGATGACATAAATAAATGTTGGTGGGAGGGAGCTAATTGGGTACCCTGAAAGTTATAGCACTTTGGAATATGAAAGATGGATTCAGTGCAATATTTATGCTTTAGTCCTCTCCCCGCCCTAAATCACATTTCTTGTTCAAGGGTGCCTATTGGCCAAAGGAAAGTTTAGTGAATCAGGCCTTAAATTACTGCACCCAGTAATTGTTGACATATGTGTACTTTACAGTGCTAATTTATTTCACCATGAACCCAGTGTTTACGAACACACAAAAGCAGATTTATAGTATGTGAGATTAAGAACGTTTTTATTCTTTACTTTTAGATTTTTAAGTTAGATTTAAAAATGTAAAATACATTTGAAAATGACGTGAGTCTGCCCACATGAAACAGTGAATTGTAAAACGTTATTTCTTGAGGAATTGAGAAAAAATAATTTCATTTAAAGGACATTATACCATATGTTTGAAATGTTCAGGTGATTTGAAGATCTTAGATCTAAGGTCATGTTAACAGATAAGATCTTGAGAGATCACAGGATTAAGTTATGTTTTGAGTAATGAGGCTATCTCACATTTCCTGAGCCCTCATGCTTTGCCTGGCACTGTGCTAAGCCTTTCACAGAGATTATCTCACTTAGTCATCATAACAACCATCTGAACTGGGCACTATTAATGTTCCCATAGAATAGATGAAACACTCCGAGTCAGAAAAGCTAACTGACTTCCCCAATGTCACACAGTTAATACATGGGTAATCCACGATTCAGCCCCAGCTAGTCTGTCTCCAGAGACCAACTGAAGTTCCCCACCCTCCATTGCTAGAATCAGGTCTGCTCTTTCCAGTGAGTATATGAGAGCTTCCCCCTCGATTGGTTTTTCCTAGAAAACAGTAACTTATTTCCACATCCATGAATACACACTGAGACAGGATAAAATGCAAGTTAATCAGATTAAATTATAAGAGATGCAACTCACGTGAGCAAAGATCAATGAAAATATTTATTAACTTGTCACAAGGCCTGTTCCTCCCTTGATTTTATCCTTTTCCTCCTTATCTTTCTTCACCTTGATTTTCTTATCACTCTAAATGAATAACTTAATAAAGTAATAAGAATTTAATGAACGATTACTGTATATGCTGGTCTGTATATTGGATACCAAGAGAATCATACAGTTTATGGATGACGTCTGATCCTTACCCCAAGAGCATATAGTCTACATAAAAAACAAGACATAAAACCACAAAAGACAGTGGGCAATGATTAAATGATAAATTATGTGACGGAGATAATAAATGAACAAAAGTTCAGTTTTTGTTCTTTTTTTTGGAAAAACGATCTTATGTAACTATCAGAGGGTATAAAATATTTGAATAGATGGAGAGGAAAGGTATTGGAGAGAAGAAACTGTTGGAGGTTAAAAGAACAATAGAAATAATGGTATGGCAGTAACTATAATCACTTGTGAGACACTAAGGAGATTCACATGACGAGAGTAAAAGGTCCATTTTGAGGAAGTTTTTGAGAACTAATTCAAACAGTAGGGTTAAATTGAAGAGGGATTTGGAAAGTTTTTTAAAAAGTGATTTAATTTCATGTAAAATACAGCTGTGATTGCAGAACAGGCTAATCTCTTATATTACGCTCTCCTAATTTTTTGGCCAATCTTTTCATTCTTTTGAGCTAATCTTTCCTTTGAGGATTCAGCAGATATATATGGGGATAAACCAGGGTTCCTCAGTCTCAGCACTACTGGTATTTTGGGCTGGGTGACGGTTGCAGGATGTTTAGCACATGCCTGGCCTCTATCCACAAAATGCCAGTAGAATCCCCTTCCCTAGTGGTGACAAGCAAAAGTGTCTCCAGACTTCATTGTCATCAAATGTCCCCTGGAGGATCAACGTCACCCATGTGGAGAACCACTAGGATCAACCTTACCTCTTTGGACTCAAATGCCTAATACATTCTTACTTCTGTCAGGGATTTTCAAGGTATGTAAATGGCATTGTCTATTTTGGCAATGTGGAATCACTTCAAAATGTTCTTATTTGGATTTCAAAATACAGATTAAAAATTGATGCTATACAGTTTGGTACCATAAATTATGAACTTAAGAAAAAACTAGCCATTATACGGTTTCTACTGTTGTTGGAAATCCATTATTAATCACAAACAAGTCAGCTAATACTACTAGCCCCACTATTTCCCGGTCATTTAAAATAAATTTTATTTTATTCTATATTAATTTTTCCTTTTTCTGCTTCTCCATAACAAGCTTTTGTTTGAGTCCTTTTTATGCGCGCTCTCTCTCTCTCCTCAACCAAACTGTAAACCACTTGAAAGCATTTTCACTTTGACACACATTTCCAAAACGCATGCTTCAAAAAGGGTCAATAAATGCTATTTGATTAAAATGAAATTATACTGTTTTATGTGATGGCATTTCTATTCATATCTATATGTAACATATACACACTTAAAATATGAAATAATTAGTTACTTAAAAGTATTTTTAAATGTATGGAAAAGTATTGTTTTATATTATGGTACTTTTAGTAATTAATAGATGATGACAATCCATTTACTGAGAATTATTAGTAGTTAAGAAACAGTTTCTTTCTGAATTTCTAAATATTTTAAAATTTTTAGTTCAAACTCTTTTTAATGAATATAGAAAATATAAGTGCAAAATGAGATTTTTGTTTCTTTGTTCTTGGAAATTTTCTTTGCACTCTCTTAGATATTCAAGCTAAAACATGTCATTCAAAAACCTAGATAGCCTATACAAACAATATGGAAAATTATAGCTGCTAAAAATTTAATAAAAATAGAATCATCGTAGTTAAGTGAATACATCAGATTTAAGTGATATATATGGTGTTGAGAATTAATTTTGTACACATAAGAAGATAGACTTTGTTCTCTATAATTTATGGGAGTAAATACAACACATAAACTTCATCTTTTTCATTTGCCAGCTGGTGCTACCATCTGCGTACCCAGGTACGTGGAGAATGTGGGTGAAGGTCCAGTAGCGTCCTCTCAGAAACCCACCTGCCTGTTTGGCCATCTGCTACAGAAATTACAGTCAGTACTCAGTTGGTCTGCAACAGTCCCCAGGCCTGGCCCATCACAGCCATCCTCTGGGACACTCTCAGGACAAGTGCTGGTGTTAGTACTCTTCCAGGATGCTTCCTCCTTCTGTCCCACATTCCTATTTAGATTCCTTTTTGTTTTCTCTTCCCCCATCTATGAGACCTTCCCATCTATGCCATGGGGTGTCAAATAGCCAGACTTACATCTAAGACCAAGTTTTTTCCTATTATTTCTGTTGCTTTCTTTAATTTAAAAAAAAAATAGAGTCCTTGAATTCTGGTCTAACTTCATGAATGAAGTTGGAGTTCTTCTTACCCTTTCTTGGATTCTTTTTGTAGGTAAGAAAATGTAATGGCTCTCAAATGGATAGAAAATCCTAACAAAAGTATCCTTCAAATGGAAATTATTTGTCGAATCTTTTACGGGGAATATAGTGTCTAGGACCGAGGAAGGCTGTTTCGTCGTCAAAGCACTTTATAATTGAGCATTTAGAGCACTTGGGGTTTTTTTCATCCTGTTCCGGGAGGTCAAACTGCAAAAGCCATTTAATCCAGTTATTTGACTTTCTTTCTCATCAATACTGGAAGCAAATTGTTGGCATAAATGACTTCTCTTAACAGACACATTACTGACCTTTTTGCCAAGAATATGTCCATCTAGAAAAGTTCATTTTATAGACACTTTAATGGGTTTTGCTGTAATTCACCAAGTTGTGGGAGAACCTGTCCCTATATCTACACACCTTTGGAACACTGAAACCTGATCCGTTTATCGTCGTTATTGGTATTATTGCCATACCAAGGTACTGCTATGCAGTCATTATATCATTTACGCTTCTGGAATGATCGATCTTAGGCAAGCGGTGCAGAAAGCACTCCTACTCCCTTAAATATAAAAGAGCTACAACATCTTCAGCTGCCAGCAATTTTAAGCTTGCCATTTCACTGAATCTGAGGGGAAGTGCTTTAAAGAAATTAAATGACTCATTATCATTCCCTGAGTCATGACTGTATTTATCAGCAATGTGTAAGGCAAAGGAAGACATGGTTCTTTCCCCAAATTCCCAATTATGTTATTTGTGCACTTATAGAACAGTTCTCTAAATATATCATTGTACTGAAGCAACTGTTGTATGGCAAGTTACATGAACCAGGAAGGAAGAAAAAAATTCCACCCAAGTACATTGGCACAAGGGCTTCTATAGCCTCTGTTTCCTGAAAGCAGGAAACAACTCTAACACATAGAGAAATCTAAATGGCCATTAATGGGGAAATGGGGAAGTAAATTGTGATATATTCATATAATACTATTAGATAGTCATTTAAAATTAAGTGTAGTACAAAGATAATGGCATAGGGCAATACTTATGGTATAAAATTATTTTAGAAATTCAGGATATAGTCTATTTGCCCTGATTGATCTTAACTGTTTAAAAGTACATGCACAGAAAATAAATGGAAAGTAAATTCAACAAAATGTTATCAAGGGCCATCTCTGGATATTGGGATTCTGTGTGTGATATTACTTCTATTTGTGTCTTTCAAAATTTCTACTAATGATTATTTATTAATTCAATTATTGGAAAGGAAAAGAAAACCTTTATTAGAAGATATTTTGGTAAAGAAACACTGTGAATAGTAAAAAGTCCTGCAATTTTAAATACAGAACATATTACAAATTAATTTAAGGTGTTTTGGGGGAGTAGAGGAGAGTATCATTTAAGGGAAGAAAGTCTTCTTAAGACTGAAAAAAGGTCAGTTATGTAATAGCAGATGTGTAACCACTGAGTAGCCCTAGGAATTTTTGACATCTGTCTTGAGCTGACTCCTGTAAGGAAAAAGATCTAGGTGAAACACAAAATGAATTCCCTACAGGGAATTCAGAAGGCATTGAGAACTTATGGAGATCTGAGCACATGTGTTTATCAATCTTTTAAAACAAAACACCAAATCCCCTTTTGATCAAAGTGAAAATTTTCTGCATCTGTATATTTAACTTAAATGCATTTAATCTGATCCAATTCAGTTTGTTTTAGTTCAGTCTAATAAATATCTATTGAAACACATATCTGCTTGACTCTGTACTAGGTAGTAGAAACACCAGGAGAGTAAAAGAGGAAAAGAGGTCTTCACAGAGCTTACATACTAGCCATGCATGCAATCTCATTCTGTATGGTTCTGTCAGGAAAGAGGAAATTCCAGAGGGAGTACAGGATTCTCAGAGGAACCCAGAGACCTGACACCTGACCTGGAAGCAGCTGGTCCTGGAATAACTACAAGAAGTGAAGTAGGACGTAGATAACGGCTGCATATGTGTACGTGTATATGCACTTATACATGTGTTGGGGACCAGGAGGCTTGGGAATTGGGTTGAGGTACATGACTATATGCAAAGTGAAGAGAGAGATGGCATGGAGCTTTAGAAAAAGGTAAACAAGTTTGGTTTGGTTCAAGCTAAGAGTCTGAATTAGCAACTAAAAAGAGAAGAGATTAAAGAAGTAGAAAGAATGCCTATACAGTTTAAGAATTAGAGTTCATCTTCCAGGAGATGGGAAGATATTTAAGGGTTTCGATGGGAAAATAATTGGCTCAGATCTGGTTGAAGAAGCCTAACCTGACTGCAAATGTTTTGCTTTCTGTATATTATTTTAGGAAAATAAAGGGGTTTCCTTCTAAATATGTAATTATGTTAAATTTTTTATGCTTTTCAAGTTAATCCTGCCTCATATTCTAATATCTTCCCTAAGAGCTGGGTTGACTCTCTTAAAGTAGAGCTTAGAATTACTGATCTTTTTTTTTTTTGGCCAGTAATTTGAAATACCATTTATTATATGTTAAATTCACATGCAGTGTAGTCTAGTTTTAATACATGTAAAAAAAATTCAACTTATCCATTTGTTTTCCTCTTACTCTCCCAAACCTTAACTTTATGTTGTAGAATCTGATAGTTCTAATAATCTCATTTTTTAAATTATGAATAAAATCATTTTATGTTTATTGTGCTGACACCAATTCTCAGACACCAACTACCCAGAGTTAGTGCAGACCCCACATGTCCTTCACAAGAATGCCCCCATTTCAGATGTCAGCAGCAAATTTTGGGTTTCCTCAAGCCTCTGACCTGACTGACCATTTACAAATTGAGGGCTTCCAATACTTTTTTTTTTCTTTTAACATCTTTATTGGAGTATAATTGCTTTACAATGTTGTGTCAGTTTCTGCTGTAAAACAGAGTGAATCAGCTATATGTATACATATATCCCCATATCCCCTCCCTCTTGCATCTCCTTCCCACCCTCCCTATCCCACCCCACTAGGTGGCCACAAAGCACCAAGCTGATCTCCCTATGCTATGCAGCTGCTTCCCACTAGCTATCTATTTTACATTTGGTAGCGTATAGATGTCAATGCTACTCTATCACTTCATCCCAGCTTACCCTTCCCCCTCCCTGTGTCCTCAAGTCCATTCTCTACATCTGCGTCTTTATTCCTGTCCTGCCCCTAGGTTCATCAGAACCATCCCTTTCTTTTAGATTCCATATATATGCGTTAGCATATGGTATTTGTTTTTCTCTTTCTGACTTACTTCACTCTGTATGACAGACTCTAGGTCCATCCACCTCACTACAAATAACTCAATTTTGTCTCCTTTCATGGCTGAGTAATATTCCATTGTATATATGTGCCACATCTTCTTTATCCATTCATCTGTCGATGGACACTTAGGTTGTTTCCATGTCCTGGCTATTGTAAATAGTGCTGCAATGAACATTGTGGTACATGTCTCTTTTTGAATTATGGTTTTCTCAGGGTATATGCCCAGTAGTGGGATTACTGGGTCATATGATAGTTCTATTTTTAAGAATTACTTATCTCAAATGAGAAAAACTAGAGAAACCTCAAATATTATGCCTAGGCATAGGGATAAGGGTCTGCATTTCTGAATTGAAATTGATGCATTTCAGCATCTCTGAGCCAGTTGAAAACACTTTCATTTTAAAGAAGAGTTAGAGAAATCTTTTATTCTTGAATAACACAAGAGTGATATAAAGGACTGTTCTCCACACATACCCCCTTCCTTTTCCATCTCCCTCCCTTTCTTCCTCTCTTCCTTTTTTCTTTCTTTTTTCCTTTTTCCTTTCTTTTTTCCCTCCATCCCTTCTTTCCTCCTTTACTTCTTTGAATATTTACTAAGTTTATCATTAGAAGAGATTTTTATGATATGGAATTTATAATCTGAGTATTTAAGTGGGAAGATAAAAAAATAAATGGAAAAGATTTAATTAAGAAAAAAAGTGAGGCAATACAGCATTAAGTACCAAAATGAGTGATACAAATTTTAAGTTCTCTAATTTTCTAAGAGGAAAAGATGTTTGTGAGTGACTTGGAATTGCTGGGAAAGGTTAGATTTGACTTGATTTGATTTGACTAGATTTGACTAGGTTGGGACTATATTTGAACCTAGAAATTTTTTAATAGATTTGTAATATGAAAAAGCCTTCCCAAGTGAGAAGCAACCATTTGCAAAGGCTGTTATTATTGTTAATAATTAGATTTTAATCTTGAAATTAAAAAGCTTGGAGACAGGAGCCACATAAACTTCTCAAATTTGTTACTAGCAATGATTAGAAGGAGAAGCTATTCTCTCTGGAGTCTATTTTTTGCTAAATGGAAACTTTGAATGATATTAGATGAGCAGTTTGGTTTGAAAATATTTTCATTAATTGGAAAATAAAATTGAAATTTTTTGTCTCATGAACAATTTTAACTTCAGTAATGTATTCAGTGGAGATATTTATTTCATTAACTTGTGATGTTTTATAATATTTTGCATGAGAAGGTTTACTAATGTTTTTCTTTAAACACTATTCATAATCTTAGCATCATTAAATAAGAAAAAACTTTTCTTCTGGTACTTAATAATGTTTTTAGATACTCTATGGTCTTAGAAGTCCAAAATATTCAAATTCAAAAGTTGTGCAAATTCAAAAACTTTTCTTCTGGTACTTAATAATGTTTTTAGATACTCTATGGTCTTAGAAGTCCAAAATATTCAAATTCAAAAGTTGTGCATCTGGAATATTATGAATGAAATTATTGACTAGTCTGTGTTCTATTTTCAGGGCCTCTTAATATCTTGATGCTGTTTTAATGATGACACCCTTTGAGAGTGTTAACAGCTTTATGCTCACTTTTCCAGTTTTCAGAGTACTTTTTTATCCTTAAGTGGATACTACCACTTTTTGCAATAACTGATCATCAAGCCTTGACATTTATTCATAGATACAATTCTCAACATTAATAAGTTCATTTGAAAACTTCAGATAAAATTATTTAAATATATTCTACCTAGGGCAGGATTTCTCAACCCCAGCATTACTGACTTTGGGGGCTGGATAATTCTCTATTGTGTGGAGCTATCTTGTGCACTGTAGAATATTTATCAGCTGAGCTCTATCCACTAGTAGTCAGTAGCATGCTCCTATTTTGAACAATCAACAGTGTCTCTGGACATTGGAAAATGTCCCCTTGGGGAGCAAAATCGCCCCCAGTTGAGAACCACTGATTTAGCGTTACCCTTGCAGAACCGTTGGAAACTCCAACTTGGCAATTTATGACAGCAGCTTTGACCTAACCTATTGGTTTCATGAGGCATGGTACCTATGGACATTAAAGCCTGATATTAAGTTTCTATTTTTTGATGGCTTGAGCAATAAAAATTCATGAACTTAGATTTAGTCAGTTTTGCATTTCCTTTCTTTTGTACCATGATTGAACTTAAGAAAATCCACGACAATCTAATCCTTCTAAATATGAACCTTGAGTGACCAGAGAGGTAAGAATACAGATTTTTGCAAGCTTCCTTATATTATCCTTTCTATGCTGTTATAATAACTTAGTTTTTACAAATATTTTAATTAATTAACTCTTTATTCATTTAGTCTCAGTGCAAGGTAGAGCTGCTTGATTAGGAGTTTGTTACTCGGTTCTATTTTTTGCTTCCAATTGAAAGACATTTTTATCCAGAGACTTTTAAAGCAAGTCTACCTAAAGGTTGCGTTTTCATATGTTTAACATAACATATTTAGAAAATATAACTGGGACGGTTCAAATACCACAAAAATAATTAAGGCTGAATGTATTGATATATCTCATAACTGTTCTAGATATTTTAGGGAAGGTTCAATTTCACTGTTACAAAGCTTTAAATACTGTGCAGAAATAGCACTATGAAGCTTTTTAATTTTGAGATTCAGATAATATATGGTTCTTTATTTATATACACCAAAAGCAATTTATGTGCTAATATGCTCACTTCTGATCAGACATACTTCGGAATATGTTTAATTGTTTATATATCAGTGATGTCTTTTTCTCCCCTAAGCAGAGTTTCTCTTTATTCCAGAACTCACTACCACCAGGCAACCCACACATTGATATTTCTTAATGCAATGGGAATATTTTTTGTTTGAAAAAGAATTTTTATGTTCTCTTTGTTCTGTAAGAAATTTCTGTGTCTCTAAGCATATAGTTAAGAGGAAAAAGATATGCTTGCATAGTTTCCTTTCCATAATGGATACACAGTTTATTCTAATTCTGTTCTTCTTAAATGTTTATGTGCAATTTCTTTCTAATGCAAGGAATTTCAGTATATCCAAATATTCAACACAATATATACATCTATATTTATATGTCAAACATAAACCAAGCTATCAAAAGATAATTAGGTGAGACATGCATGTTTTGTCATAATTAATATTCTGCCAATAGGCTAGATAAGAAAACTCCAAGGGTTAATGTTTTGCTGGGCTGCCAGATACTGTTGCCAGTGAATTTTTCTAGCTCACTCCATTAATCCAGTCAGCACAATGGATCAGGCTAGAGATGTGTCTCCATAAATCACTCTGAAGTGCTGGGGGTAGGAGTATCTAATTAATCAGCACTGTCATTATGTTTGACTTGTAGCTGCCTTACTGTGTTTGGGATGGAGATTCAGTGTGTTTAACCCACATGCTCTTAAACAGATCTCCAGTGGTGTGTAAATTTTAACCCATTTTCAGAAAAAGTCAACCAGTGTGATTAAACCATATTTTTCAACAGCAATATATCTTTTAAAGATATGACCCCTCATTACTTTCAGTTAATTCTTCCTGTACTATAGTAGATCTGCATTTGCAGTGTTAAAAACAAGACATATTTGAATATTATTTTGTATGTTAATATCATGGTCAGGACAAAAATATATCTTAAAATATTTTCTTAATCAATAGGATAGCACACTTAAAAATGGAAAGGACTTTTGTATTTTAGTTCGTTGTCACCACCGGTGAAAATTTATTCTGTATCTTTGATTTTTGCTCTTGAATTTCAGTATTTTGGGATCATATACTTTCATATAGTACTTTTCCTTTATATGTACTTTTTATTCACCAATGAAGCAATTACTTTATGGTTTAAAAAAATTATATAACTAGATATTACCCATTTTACAAATGTGTAAGCTACCTCAAAGACTTGTCCTAGGGCATATAGCTAATACAAGGCTGACTCAGTCTAGATCGTGTTTCAGATCCCTTAGGTTACCAAGAACAC
The DNA here is from genome assembly GCF_028564815.1 of Eubalaena glacialis. Taxonomy (NCBI): domain Eukaryota; kingdom Metazoa; phylum Chordata; class Mammalia; order Artiodactyla; family Balaenidae; genus Eubalaena; species Eubalaena glacialis. Next base: position 39,064,735 of record NC_083719.1, on the reverse strand, counting down.
ATGAGAGATAGATTGTAAAATAGATTTTTACATATAGATTGAGGAATCCACCATTATTTTATAATAACACCATTATCTTTTACGACAACTAAGTACAAGATAATGCTACAAAATTACAACCTTTCCCCACAAAAACACAAAATGTAGGTAGTACTATTAATCTTATGAAAAGTAAATTAGTTTTGGGTTTCTTCAGTGAATCTATCTATCTCTCTCTCTTTCTTCAGTGAATCTGTCTATCTGTCTATACACACACGTGCACACACACACACACACACACATATATATATGGCAGATGTTTTCCAGTAAATATGTTCATCTTGACAAGAATGTGGGAGCATTGATCTTGGAGGAGAAACAATTATCTCAATAATGATGCAATGAGTTGTCAAATATCTCTGGAATTCCTCTTTTGATCACTCTCAGTAATGGTGAAACTTGATTCTCCAAGAATGAATTTTATTGTCAATAAGAGCCAAATGTCCTTCAGTAGTAAATATGGTGACTAGGAATATGAACTAATTAGATAATGCTTAATAGAATAAAATTGACAAGAAGAACGGCAGAACAATAAATCAACTTATCTTGTAAAATTTTACTCAGGAAGGAAATTATTTAGTACATGTGCCAGAAAAAGTAAGGTTTAGGTCTGGTAACGAAAGTGTATTAGTCTGAATCCTAAATAAAAAAAAATAACTCATACTTGGATTACCTGTGTTGTCATTTTAGCTTGATACTGGAGAATTATTATATAGATAGATATGGAGATGGAGATATATATATATATATATATATATATATGTATACACATCTATATCATATATTCACATTTATATAGCATATATCTGTACAAAACATGAATACATAGGTTATATGTTTTACATCATATTATACATAGAACAATAATATTTATGTATAGTATTGAACTTAATAATAACTATTAGATATTTTCATTTAAAGCATATTTAATAAAGTTCATAATATACATATGGGATTTCTTTACTAATTTTACTACTTTTCATATATTTTTTCACTCTGTTCCTTATAATTAAAGTTGGTGCTGCTACTCCTCATCATGAAAGGATTGATTTACTTTTTTGTTTTCAGTGGTCAGAAAAGACCTACTAATAATTCTCCATCCTATTGTGATTAGAAGCACAGGTTTGCACGTTAAATGGGATGACAAGTTTATTTGTGATTCTATGACAGAGGAAGTCTGTCTGATGAATTGGGGGATACTAATCAAGTCCTACACTAACTGACTGCTCTAACTCTCTGGCCTTGCAGAAAGATGTTAGAAACTGAGAAGTAACTTAAAAAATATTCATCTAATAGTGTCACAGTGGCCAGAATAACAAATTCCATAAAATAATTTGCTCAAGTCATGGAAGGAAAGGCTCTATCCCCCGGTGTTCCTGTTTCCGCAAATGTAAATTTTCTGGTGGCTTTCTACTAAATGATTTGTACTTCTCAGCCCAAATCTGCAAAATGAGCAAGCTTACTTTGGACTTTTAAGAATCATCCAAAATGTCATGGAAAACAACCCTAAATATATACACTTTATTAGGGCTACTAATCTTTGGGTAAAAAGAACTTTTGGAGATAAAAATTCTTGCAGAGTGTCACACACAGAAGCAGATGTGATAGTTAAATTTTAAACTGTATTATAACATTATGTTAGTCGTGGCTTTTAAAATACTATTTTGTGGGAGGAAGCTGAATAACTCATCCATTGTGCACTTGGACAAGTTTCTGACTATAGTTTGCGGATCTCAGTCATTAATATTTCACTTTGTTTCCAGATACATGTTATTTTGAACGTACAATATATGCAGGGCACTCTGTTAGTCCCTGAGTAGATAAATGAATAAGACTCACCCGGGTTGCATTTTGTAATAATTTTCATATATATATATATATGAACATGTAATTTTTAAAATTTCTTTGTTTTCAAATAACATGATTACTTATGAGAGACATGTGGGTGTTTCTCAAAGAAAAGGATAAGTTTTGATTAGGATTTAACTTCAGTTTTGCTCATTTTTACTGAGATTTCACATCTTGGCATCAAAGGAAGTGTATTTTATATAAAACATCTGCTTGATATGATCATTTTGATATGATATGATCTAATAGGCTAGGAAATGTTTGGTTCTATCAAGTCAAGTATTTATACAGTTAAAATAGTTTAACCTTTGTGCAGAGTTTCTTATTCTCTCAGTAAGTAGTTTGGAGACATTACCTGTGTGATGCACACAGTTGGGAAAGAGGAAACAGGCTCTGTTAGAGCCATGGGATTAGCTGGTAGGTAAAACATATGTAACCATAAACATGATAATCATACAATATAATATAGCCCAAGGGCTAAGTGGTTACTAAAAAGCAGGACATCAGGGATGCGGAAATTAGAAAGGCTGACTGAGGCAGGTTCCTAGGTGGTTTGAAGTGAGAAGGTCATTTTGAGTATGAGAAATAGTGATAGTGTTTGCAGAAATAATGAAGTAGGAATATTCAGAGCATTACAAGTAGAACAGTCCAGCATGAGTGATGAGTGGGAGACAATGACAGAAAGTGAGGTTGAAGGGAAATTATCAAGAGCCCTGAATTCTGGCAAAGCAGTTCAGAATTACCTTATTAGCCATGGGTAGCCATGGGATACTTCTGATGACATTAGTAATAAAATGAACAATTTTTTTTTTAAGGGTATCTGAGTGTGGGTGGTATGAACACAAGGAGATCATTTAGGAGGCTGCTGAAAGAGAATTTTAGAGGGCAAGTGATAAGGACCTGGAATAGAGTAGTGACAGTTGGAACTGGCAAGCATGGAAGGGCTTAAAAGCAGTCGTGTAGGACTTACGTATAGCTCTTCTAACTAATGGACCGTTACCAAGTCCTGTAGCAGGTACAAAGGAGGGAGGGTCCAAAATTAACGATAAGCATTTAGGTGATTGAAAACCTGACAGTGACAATATTGAATAAAATAAGGAATTCATAAGAAGAAATTAAAAAAAAAAACACAGGTTTTATTTTAGGCATGGTGATTTAAAAGTGATATTGGGGAATACATGAATTTTTCTTTACCATAGGCATATGAATACATACACACACACTGAATGAAGTGAATTTGGGAAAATTACCTCATTATTTTGATCAATGTGGAAATCTAATACGGATTTCAATTTTTAATTAAATTTTTGGAATTAAATGACTTAATTTGCTGTCTATAGCAGAAACCATATTTCTCAGTTATTTATCCACTATGCTTTCCCGTACAGAATCAATCTGTGTGTATATGTAATTTTTGCACTGAAAATAAAAGTTTAATAGTCATAAGCATATTTTTTTCACTTTTTAAATATGTATTACAATTGAAAATAAACATAGTATACAGTAAATATCATAAAACACTGCTTCTGATATATTACATTGTTTTTAACTTTACAGAACATTTATTGGCTCAAGGATTAAACAATTTTAAATTCATGTTTACAAGAAAGGATTATTATATAAGATGTATTATTAGAATATCAAATTTAGATTTATGACCCTAGAAAAATCCTTTCTTCCATGCAGAATAAGACAAACTGGCATTAACCAGTTGTATTGCTTTTTGCAGGAAGATGGCCATGATGGACCTTAATTGCACAAATAAGGGTATTCTAAAGACTTTTAAACACACACACACAGAGAGATATCATTAGGATCAAACATTGCTGATTATCTGTCAAAAGCATTATACTGAACTGACTTGTTCAGAAAGCTTTTGAAATAATTTTCAAATGATTTACTTCATAACCATCTGAACTGCAGGACAGATGTCCCTTATATTTTATAGGTACTATATGCTTTAGGCAAACAATCCTCTAAAGTCACAGGCTGTTACCATTTGTGGCAGGGAAAGCTCTTGGGTGGTCCTCAGGGGAAACCTTAGGCAAACAGTATTTCTGTAATCCAATCTGTATAGCAAATCATCATAGAACCAAGAAAAGAGAGAAATGGTGGAAATCTTCACCTAGGCCAAGATGTGGGAAAGAAATCAAATGCATTACTAGTAATACTCTGTTTAAAATAGAGGAACTGCTGTATAACTCTATTTCACTGTATCCACCTTATGAAAAATGCCCTGTTTTCTTCCATATTTTGAAAGGATAAATACATTACAAAAGCCCAATTCTTAAAAGATATTCCAACTGAAGTGGCATTCCCTAGTACAATGAAAGAGTAAATTATCAGAATCCCTCCTGAAGATTAAGTTATCCCAGGAATTTTCCTTCTTTGTTCTCCAGTTCTCCAGTTCGAACAGCTTACCTCAAGTGAGTTTCCTCCAGGCTTGGATCTACTTAAAAGTTCAGAGGAGGTGGGAATATGCTATTCCAGGTAAAGGCAGCACAGTGAGCCCCTCAACAGCATTTAGAATTAACCGCATTCATGTTAGGCTGCCTGTTCAATGTGCATTTGAAGTACTAAAAATTTCCTAGTAATTCCAGTAATTTTATGTATTCATTCATCCACTCCTTTATTAATCTGCTCATATAATAATTCATTCAACCAATCTTCACAATGACTCAGATTTCTTTTTTATTAGTCACTGTGGATAAAATGATAAGTAAAAAGGGGGACATAATCTCTTCTCTCATGGAGTTTACAGTCGCATAGAAGAAGACATTAATTGATAAAATAATCTCAATAAGAACGCACAATTGTTAGCTGAAATTATGGAAGTTCAGACAGAGAAAATGTAGATATATCATGACCTGTTTCACAAACACAGTTGTCCTAATTGCTAATATATTTGGCGACACTATATTTATGCCCCATGAGAAGTGAATGCTATTATCTATATTTAATTATTTGTTTACTAAGAGAGATATGTAACAATTACGGAGACAATATAATTTTCCTCAAGTTATGTTTGTGTATATATGTTTATGGATGAACTTTAATCCAAACTTGACCCTTAGGAAGAAATATTAAATATGAATTTATGGGAAAAGAAATGTTTTTTTTTCATTGAGAGAACATTATTAATAAAAATTGTTATTAAAAAATAGCCACTTGAGAGTAGTTTCTTTCCAAATCCTTATAGATAACTTGTAAATATGAATATTTTTCCATAAATTTTATAAATTGCAAGAACAATGTAGAATATTTAAATATGAAGGAAATCAGTGAGATGAGAGACGCAATTTCATCTATTTTCTCAAGCATCACAATAATACAGACATATAAATATGCTTAGTGAAAATTCTGGGTTAGGTTCAATAAAGTACAAAGCTATCAAGAATAAGAAAGATACTATTTCTTTTACACATCAGGTTTTCTCACGTACTGTTGAGTTCATTCCCACCAACCTGAAGCTCTTTCATGAAAATGGCAGCAGAAATGTCATCTCTTCCCTGACATCTGGACACACACACACATCAGTGGCAGGCGCACCAACCATAAGGGCATAAAACTAGCCTAGAGGTCTGGGCGCATCATCTGGTACCTGTTATAAGTCAACATAGATCCTTTGCTAAGTGGCTCCACAGATTGCACCAAGCAAGGAGCAAGCCCCAGGAGAAAAGCCAAAGGCAATATTGCTCTGAAGGGCTGTAGAATTGTGGCAGTGGTCTCAGTTAGTGACATTGATGATACTGATGACAATTAGGAGAGAGGGTTTAGAATGTGAATGGGGAGCAATTCAGCTGCTACAATATCCATCAGCAGACTTGTTGCCTAAGGCAAAAGGACTCTGTTGTCCTTTGTTTTTCTGTTCTTACTGGAAGACTGAGGGGAGGTGAATTATGAAATTCATAATAAAAATTTTATGCAAAAAATTCTTGTCAAAGAGTTTAAAATGAACACTTTTAAAAAATGGAATTGGTTGCTGCTTCTAGTTTTAATACATGTGAGCTATCCCGCTCATATCACTGGGATAGTTCTCAATTTTAAAAGAATATTGGAAGAAAAAAGGTTTATAGCTGTTCAGAGGAAGTCATCAGATTAATACCGCTAAATGTTCAACTATTTCCTCCTTGCCCTAACTTGCCTTCATAATAATCCCCAACAATGCGATGGTACCTAGCCATTGTTTAGACCATTGTTACAATTTTGGTGGTCACTTGTACCACATTGAACAAACTGCGTTTTAGCTTTGACATACAGCTTATTGTAGTTTAATGTAAATTAATGAGAATTTCAGAGCTCACCAATTTTTTGAAATTAAATGTTTATTTTGTATATGCTAAGGAAGCTGGTGTCTTATTTTCATGGAGAATAATTGTTTTATGGAAGGAGCCCTATGATTAGATTTGTTACGTAAACAGAGATACATACCCTGAGATGTATGAAAAAGCTGAAAAATTTCAAACTCTAGGATATATAAAATTCAGAAAGTAGCAAAAGGCAAGATTTCACTTACGTGTTATCTCTGAAAAGGAAAATACAGAATTCGAGTAGCAGGTTGCCTTTCGTCCTAGAAAAAAGAAATATGTTTTGTCTTTATGTCCTAGAAAGAAGAAATACTATTCAAGTCTAATAGTGATTTTTCATCATATATCACATATTTCTTGTAATTGTATTCTATAGAAGTGCCATAAGAAATATAATTTCTCATGTGAATTGAGTAATTCTGCTTTGGGTCTCAGAACAAAAGCAAGAATTCCAAAATACATGGAGAATATTGATCAGTGCTAAGTGTTTAAAAGTTAGAATCGTTTTCCTCAGGTTTCAACAGATATATGATTTTCAAAAACAAAAATTATTTGACATATTCTCTTTAACATACCATATAGATGTTTTGTTAGACTATTTGTAAAACAAAGCTTAAGCAATTTATTTTAAAATGTTATCCTAGCTTTCATGCCAGATGGCAAGATCTGAATTAGAGAATGACAAGTTTTTCGATTTTGCAGAGAATACATTTTATTTCACACTATTGACTTTATTATATTTTAGTTCTTTATTGTCTGAGCTGATAACCTCATACATGAAGAGCTTAAATATAATGCAATAGAAATAAGATAGCTGACCCAATTAAAAATTCTGTTAGATTTGTAATGATTTTTATTATTGTTACTCCATACTTACGGCTAATTATGTTTACAAGGGAAATAACAAAAACAACCTATCACCAAGAATTCTAAAATCATACAAACTTGCACCTGAGAAGAATTTTCAGTGGGGAAACAAAATCAGGCCAACCTCAATCATGGCTTATTAAATTACAGCTGGTCCAAAACTGTTTGATATTCAAGCAGCTAATTAGCAATGGAGATGGCTAATTCAAACTCCGGGCTTTCATCTCTGGGTTCACCCAATATTTATTAGGTTTATTTAAAAAAGAATGGAGAGGAAAATCATCCTGAAAGCTGGAGGAGACAGTCTGAACAGTAGTTTACTTATAATTTACAGACTTGTGGTACTTAATATATAATGCAATAATCTTCCCTGTGCCATTTGTCATTTGGACGCGGCCACAGATTATAGCTTAGGGCACTGCATCTGTGCACAGATCTGGCAGGAAATGGTCTAAAATCTTGAACAGCTGAGCATGATGTTTCCATATAGTTGGAAAATTCAACCTCTGCTCCAGAGGTCACTGCATGCTTCTGTCCTGACAGCCCAAATTGTTAAGCATGTGACTAATATGCATACAGAACACAGGCTGCCTGACGTCTGCTACAAGCTTGATGGCTGGTTAGCGGCTAGTCTTAATTTTATGTGACAATCCTATGTAGGAAGTGCTGTGTGGGTGACTAAATGGAGCATATTGATGTCCCACTGGGTGTAGCCCCTGTTGTTTTGACAAATTCTCCGTAGCATTTATCAATCAGGCCTTCAATGGGGAGTGTGCTGAATATCTAATTCAGACATGCTAGTCAGGGCTAATAGAGCAAGATAGCATGTTATTCAATTTGTACTTGTTAGCGATGTCCCACTGTCACTGGGCAATTTACCTTCACACTTCACAAATGAAAAGAGAAATTTGCTGGGCTTCAAACACTTACATGAGTTACAAGCAAAATTTTAATTAGCATGTCATTACAGCAATAATTTATTGCTTCTTTGTAGTTTTCCTAGCATACAGATTGTGCTTTTCCTATTTTAGAAGGGATGTCCTCAAGGCTAATGAAGCAGGTAATAATAAGGACAGCTAACAAGCTTTACTCAAAGATGCATATTGATATTTTCTGTTTGTGAAGTTTTACGTAATTATTTATGCATGGAGATCAAATGGATCTTTACAATTTTTCTTTCTGTGATTCTCTCAATGTTTTTACCAGTTCTGTTTTAATGTTGTGTTTGTTTATGTGAATAGGTTCTACCATCCTTCAGTTTATTCCGAAATATCACACATGTGGGCAAACTAAAGAAGGCACACTTACCATTGTTAAAAGCACTTGATGTAAGAGGGGAACTTCTGGAGTTCTTCCAGTAGGAGCACTTGTGAATACACAAGGTAAACAAAGCAGCATCCATTGTTTTCTACCAACTGTTTATGGAGAGTTGTCTAGAAGCACAGTCTTTAATCAGCTGGCAAATAAAACATGTTACAAAAGGAAGGCAAAGAGGAGAAGCTGGGACTATTCTTCATGTGTGGCCTCAGTCTGGCATCCTTAGAATACAAAAGTGAAAGAGTGACCTATATTATCCAAGGCAGAGAGAAACAAAGGAGATAAGCTGAATATACAAAAATGGCATTTATAAATGGATTAAAGTATAAGCGGAATCAAGACTTTGATCACAGTGTTGGTATATTTTGAAGGGTTATCATGGTCGAAACCTCCTTGCTTGAAAGGTGCAATCAGACCTCTTAGACAATTAATAGTTCCTCAGAGTAGGAAGGTAAGTCAAGGAAAATAAACATAGCCGAGTGTTATTTTGCATATATTATCCAATCTAAAAGAGCATGGCTTGATAAGTAAATTTCCCGATTTATTTCCAAATTTATAGAAATATAACTTTATGACTACTGAATTCTGTGTTGCCAGTTTTACAGAATATGGCTTTAGGACCGTCTTGCACCAAACTTACTGTCAAACAGAGTGGGGTCTTGGGCTGCATTTCTTCTCTACTTAAAATGGCAGGGTTGTGTCTTACCTTGATAGGCCATTGACTAATTAGCATGGGGCAGAGCATCTAGCAATAGCGTCAAACATCACTGTTGAAAGAATGAACAAATCAATGATCAAACAAATGAGCCAAAGGAAAGAATATACGAATAAATTCATAGCTCCAACTTTTTCCTTTATCCAGAAGAATAGTTAAAAGTGTATTCGTATCTGCAGGAAATCAGAACACTCTACGTAAATCTAATATTTTGAGAGGTGGAAAAAGTATTTACAACAAAGACGTTTGCTGGCATTGTGAGCAGTGTCTGCATATTCATCTTACATTAATCTTTCCTAGTATGTATTTCAGACATAATCAGCTTTTTTTAAAAAAGCCATTTTCTGGGGCCAAATATACATACAATCTGTAAAAGACTTTGTCCTAATATTGATAGTTAGACTAATCACATGATCACTGTATTTAATATTTTAAAAATATACATTGTATGTTTGGGGGGAGGTTCTGGAATATTGTTATCATTGCCCTTCTGATTTCAGATTGTTGCATGAGTGTGTGTGTGTGTGTGTGTGTTGTGTATGTGTGTCTTCCACTGGAAGAATCTTGCCCTGCTTAAAAAGAATACTTTTGAATAATAACAGCAACATAGTCTTTATTAATACAATTCTTCACAGAGAGAATCTTGAAGGGTTAGAATGAAAACATGACACCTAACATGGATAATTAAATATCAGTAGTTAAGTAACTCAGTATGTATTCCAGTTTTAGAGAGGGAGGCTAAATAAGCATATCATTTTTATATACTAAGTAAATTTCATGCAAGATGATATGGTAAGAATAATATACATTTTTAAATCAATTGATGACAGTGCATTTCTATATTTTTTTAGATTAATAGGTAGATAGGCTCATACATACATAACACATTCAAAATCACATGTGCTCATACTGGAGCAGTATTCAGGACTATTTCATCTTCTCTCGACACTCTTTTCTACTCCAAATACCTTTGAATCACAAAATTAACATTTAAAAAAAATTTGTTTGAGGGTTCTTTTTCACTTCACTTTCCCTACTGTGTCTTAAAGAAGGCAAAATTGTAGTAGTGTGTTTTTAGAATTTGGGACGAGCACTAGGGACTTCAATGGTTCTAGGTTTTAACTGGAATTCAATATATATTTTTAGAATATTACTGTAATCATAATACTGCCAGGTGCTACGGTGGTCAGAGACAAATATGACCACGGGATCAGACTTGTAAATATATTACGATGCCAAATAAAAGTGTCTTAATGATGAACTAAGCATGCATTAAGAGTCAGAGGAGAGGAATCCCACATCTAGTTGAGAACATCAGACACAATTTCATGGAGAAAATGGTTTTTGAGATGGGCCTTTATGAAAAGGTAGAACTTCAAGAGATAGAGATGTGGGTATCAGAGAAGAATATATCAAGCAAAGGGATCAACAATAAAAGCCCACAAACAAAAAAGCAACCAGTAAACCTAAATGCAGACAATGTAGTGCAAAGTTGTAGCGTAGTAGTCTAGTTTAACTGAGTGTAGAGTATGTAAAGAGGGTAACTACAATGTGTAAGGCAGCGAAGATTCTGGGTCCAGATCGTGAAGGACCTAATTCCTGCTTCTCATGAATGCTCCTAATTTAATATGCAGTAGAGAAACTTTAAAGAATTTTGAGCAGGAGAGTGCAATGACTGAAGATGAACTACAGGAAGTTGGAACCGGGCAGCAATGTGTAGGACGGATTTGGAAAGGAATTGCTGGAGACCTCAGTGCAGTTAGGACTCTATTGAAATATGCAGATGAGAATTTTGTTAAGAATCCAGTGTCAGGAAAGAGATAAGATAAAACTATTTTTGAATAATGAATTCCAGCTACTTAATTGTACTTCAAATCAAATTCAATTTATAATCAACAGTACAAATACAGTGGTTGCATCAGAAATAAGCATGCAGTATATTTGAAAGAAATGATCAGTATTTCTTGGTTGGCAACTCCTTTCTGCAGTCTATTTAAATAAATACATAAACAATAAAAAATCTGGAAAGTACAGATCTCTGAATATATATACTCAGGGATAAAGATAGAAAGATAAAGGGGGAGGAGAGACAGAGAGACAAAGAGACAGAGAGAGAGAACACTGTACGATTGGGATCAAATTTGATGAAAATACTGAATTCTTTTTTGCCAGAGCAAAACACTCAATTTCCTTTTTGGGAAACTGACTTCATCAGCATGCTCTCTTTGTTGTTTCTGGCCAAAAATTCAGGAATCAGATTTTTAAATTATACTTTCTTTTCTTTATTTAAATCTATTGTAGTTCAGGGGAAGTTTCTCTCAAATCGGAAGACGTTATCTGTGTCTCCAAAGTTTGTATGAAAATTGAGATGACATCCTCCAAGCTCTTGGCTACTGATCTATTACTTTTAGGTTCTTTTGAGTAATAACCAGATAGTATATAAACACAAAGCAAAATGCTGACCTTTTTTATTCTACAGATATTAAAATCAAACTCTACTAGTGGTTTTTACAATTAAACAGTATTTTTATCTTTTATTCTTGAAATGCAAACTGGCTCTCCAGTTTTCAATGCTTCAGTATATTTTTGTCTACACATTGTCTGGATTTAGCATATGTAAATATTATTTTGTTTAAAAAGACTGAACTATCTAACATCTGAATAATTCCATGAATAATTATTTTGTTTCTGTTTTTTTTTAATAAATGTATTTATTTTATTTATTTATTATTTTTGGCTGCATTGGGTCTTTGTTGCTGCACGTGGGCTTTCTCTAGTTGCAGAGAGCAGGGGCTACTCTTCGTTACGGTGCACGGGCTTCTCATTGCGGTAGCTTCTCTTGCTGTGGAGCACAGGCTCTAGGCGCGCAGGCTTCAGTAGTAGTGGCACGTGGGCTCAGAAGTTGTGGCTTGCAGGCTCTAGAGCGCAGGCTCAGTAGTTGTGGCACACGGGCTTAATTGCTCCGTGGCATGTGGGATCTTCCCGGACCAGGGATCAAACCCATGTCCCCTGCATTGGCAGGCGGATTCTTAACCACTGCGCCACCAGGGAAGTCCCTGTTTCTGTTTTAAATATTTACTATTTTCTATATAATATTTCATTCTCTTTCTAAGGAACTCAATGTCAATATTGTAATTAGTGCATTCTAATGGAAATTCAGGCATACAACAATGAAATTGTTTTCTGAAAGTCTTAAAATATTAAAAACTGAAATAAAAATGAGTCCAATCTTTATACAAGCCTTTGCTTCAAACTAATTATGTTTTCAATTTGCCTTTTCAATTTGTGATAGACAGATCCTGCTTAAACCAAATTTCAATCAAACTGGCAAGTTTTCCTTCCTTAAAAATTGCTAAATGGGGAATTGTAGCCATGGTTCTAAAGCAGCTATTGTTGTTTTTAAAATGACCCATTTATTTTTGTAAATCAGTTTGATTGAGATCTTCTTCTAAGGAGTTTGAAGCAGCTTCCTTCACATTCTTAGAAAATACCACTTCTTTTCCTAATAGGTTATGGATTTATTACTCTATCTTCACTTATAGGGAAACCGAGGTAGGTATTCACTAACATGCTGTAAACATAATTTTAATGGGAAGATTAGCAAAAATAAATGAGAAAAACAAGACAGTCATATTTCCAAGCAAAAAAAAGCATAACAATACCAAATTTATTTCACACAGAATCATTACAACATGGTAAATAATTTCTTTATGGTGAAATAAATGTTTATCTTATTTCTGAACAACTAGTTTGATCATGTTGTTGCATTAATATTCTTCACTCATATTTAGATATATGTAATGCTTTGAACTTATATATTTTTCAAATAAGCAAGAAGAAAATAGATATAAAAAATCATATGATAAAGAAACCAAATGGAGATGTAGATCAATTGCCTACATCTTCCTAACCTTCATATCTAATCCATTAGGTCCTGTGGATTTTACCTTTTAACTATTTCTTAGTATATCCAAAATGCTCCGCGGCCATCTCTACCACCCAAACCCAAGGTGTTAAACCCCTCTCCTGGGTCACCATGGAAGATACTCTTTCAAATTTTAAATATGTTTTCTACAATGTAGCCAGAGTAATCTTTACAAAGTGCATATCTGGTTATGTCACAACTCAGTTGAGAACTGTTCAATTTCTTATTGCTTTTAGGATACTGACAAGACAAACTCCTTAATATGATCCCATCTTATTGTTCTGACCCATCCCCACCTCTGTCTTCTGGGCCCCATGGTTCTTTTTCAGTTTTTAGCATTCACTGTGTTTTTCAGTTTTTAGCATTCATTTTAGTCCTTACCCCAGGACTTTTGCACATGAAATTTTATCCATTTGGAATGCCTTTTTCTCTCCTATGTTTTAGCCAATTTTTACTTATCCTTCTACAATTCTTATGTATCCTTCCTGAGCTCTCAGCATGGTCCAGTACTCCTTGACACACTCAGAGCACCTCATGTGTAATTTCATGTTTATTTTTGTGGTTATTTGATAAATTAGTCTCTACCTTCTTGACCAAGTTATAATTTCTACAACGACAGAACTCTTTATATACATATATATATATATATATTTTTTTTTTTTTTTTTTTGGCTGCATTGGGTCTTCCTTGCTATGTGCTGGCTTTCTCTAGTTGCAGCCAGCAGGGGCTACTCTTTGTTGCAGAGCACAGGCTTCTCATTGTGGTGGCTTCTCGTTGCAGAGCACGGGCTCTAGGCGCGCAGGCTTCAGTAGGTGTGGCTCGAGGGCTCTAGAGCACAGGCTCAGTAGTTGTGGTGCACAGGCTTAGTTGCTCCACGGCATATGGGATCTTCCCGGACCAGGGACTGAACCCGTGTCCCCTGCATTGGCAGGCAGATTCTTAACCACTGTGCCAACAGGGAAGTCCCAAGGCTCTTGTCTGTTTTGTTTGTTTCTGTATACCTGGCATATTGTAAGCAGTAAATAAACATTTTCTGAATAAATAAATGAGAGTAAACATACTGTGAATCCAGCACAGAGCCATCTATAAAAGTAGTATGAAGTCCTTTAGACCTCTCCTCTATGTGCCTCTCTGGTCTTGGTCATTCCTACCCTCACCCTGTACACTTTATCCCCTAGGAGATACTTACAGTTCTCCGAAGGGTCTGCCCTTTCCTACTTGTAGGCTTTTGTACGGGTTGTTCACTTTTTCTTGAACATTTCCTTGTACTCAGTATCCATATACCTGCCTCCACCCCCATTTTTAATTTAAATCTCTGCTGAGGAAACACTTCCTTCCCTGCCTCCAATGAGTGGATTTGGTGCCACATTATATTGTCCCAGCCTGCCCCTATATAAGACCACATACATCACAGAATGTACCTGTCTGTCTAGAGTATAGCATGAGGGGTGAGGAGTAAGGGCTTTTAAAAGTCCATAATCTCTATCAACTCCTCCCCCAAATTATGCTAAATAATTTAAATAAAAGCTAGATTCTAGTTATGACATAATTTCAAGACAGATTCACGAAAGTCTGTTCTTCCTTAGACTTCCTTTTCCAGCTCCATCTTCACCAATGGAGAAATGAAGAACTAGGAGAAATGCTCAGGAAAATTAAATGTGTATATACTGTCATTACCAGGATCTTAAAGTTGGATGTGGCCGTAATCATCAAAGGGGCGCTTATAGTTCTCCAAGATGTTCCATCACACAGATATAAATATAATTTGGTTATGAAGTGTATCTACTGAGTATCTCTTGAATACCAACAAGGTATGAGCCACAACATTTATTACCAATATTTAAATATTGTTAAATTTTGAAAATGAGATATATTTAAGTCAAAATGCAAGCATACTTATAAAAACTATTCAAAACAGAAGCAAGATGATTTTAAAAACTGTAAATAGCTCAAATATGTATTCAACATTAAGATCTGTACCTAGAAAAAATGACTGTTAGAAAACTATAGAAACAGAAAACGCTTATGGTGTGTTAAATTTTAAAAGTAGGATAGAATATATTCGACATTATAAAATGTGAAGAAAAATCTACATAAAGGAAACAGAATAGTGATATTATAAGTAACATTTTTTATTTTTGAATTTTCCAAATGGTTTTTCATTTGGTTATATTATTTCTATCATTTAAAAATAATATAAATGATTTTAAAGAACAAGCAAGCAAACAGAAGATAAATAGTTTAACACAAAATGTCCCCATTATTAAAATGTTTTCATAAAACTACTCAGAAACAGTTGGGTTCTCAGCGAACAATGGTCATTCTATAGTAATTTTTAGACAAGTTGCTTATTAGATGAGTGTGATACGAAATATAGAACAGCATGAAAATAGAATCTGCCAGTTACTGAATCAGTAATATGGTAAAAATGAAGGTACTTTTAATTCTGCATTCATGGTAAAATGGCATCATTTTAAAGCCCCCAAACCAATGGTCTTATGCTTTTCCTATTCCTTTTGTCTGTTGTTTTCTCTTTAATTGGCAGGAGTTGTTTACTTTTTAGTTATAGGTCAAGTTACCTACTCCTGTAAATGGCTTATTTTCATTAAAAGTTTAATTTCCTTTTTCTCCTGTTGATGAACTAGCACTCTGAAAGAGCTCTTTCAAAAAATAAGACAAGTAGCTATATATCGAGTATCCATCATGGGTCATATGGTCTGTTCTGTTGGTTTCTAAGTCACTGTGGGATACACTTTATTATCTGAATTTTTCATATGAGGAAACTGAGACTCAGAGAGCCTTGGCTATTCATCTAACATGCCCCAGGTAAGAATCGGTGAGGTGGGAACTGGAACACAGCCCCCTGTGACTGACTCTAGCTTTCTTTTCCTTGCACCAGCTGCCTCTCTGAGAAGTTAAATATTTTGTGGTGGCCACTTTTAGAGTCCTGAAGGTGATCGTGATGCTCTTAGATCTGATTTTTATTGCTAAGAAAAACAGTGATAAAGCCCTAAAGAAAGAGGTCAATGGTATTATTCATGTATTTGGTCTTCCAGTCACCAAAATGAATATTTTTACATACAAAGCACTACTCTTGGTGTTCTAGATGATGCAGAGGTTAATAATACATGGTCATTGCCCTCTAGAGTCTAATAAACACTTTGGGGAGAAAAGACCTACAGTATGTGAAAGAAGCAACCATTAGAGTTTTCTGCCAGCAAGCAACACAAACTGACTCAGGCCAACTTAAGCTAAAAAATTCTTTTTGGAAGGAAATTGGAGTAACCTAGAAACCTGAAGGACAAATCCTACAGCCAGGCCTCATAATGGACAGAAACAGAGCAACTTCAAAATTCTAACAGCCATGCTATAATATCAATAGATAACACTGATTTAGCCCATTCTCTGTGCCTGGCCTTGTCTAAGTGTTCTACACATATGAACACCTTTAATCCACACCGCAGTGCAGTAAGGTAGGTACTATTAGTAGTAGTATTATTGGGTTGGCCAAAAAGTTCATACGGGTTTTTCCGTAATCCCAAATGAACTTTTGGGCCAGCCCATTACTATTATTATTATTATTTTAGTAGATGAAGAAATTGAGGCACAGAGAAGTTAAGCAGCTTACTCAGTCTCACCGCTATCTTCAGCGTGCCACTGAAATAATGGCACTGAGTTCTGAAAGGTTTTCATTTTTGTGACACTTTCCTCAAGATTCAGATACAGAGGACCTAATTGGGGTCATGTCCTGGATTTTAGACAAGGGATGGATAGTTTCCTTCTTTTTTTTTTTTTTAATAAAGTTTTTTTTTTTTTTTAATTTATTTATTTTTGGCCGTGTTGGGTCTTCGTTGCTGCACACGGGCTTCCTCTAGTTGTGGTGAGTGGGGGCTACTCTTCATTGCGGTGCGCGGGCTTCTCGTTGTGGTGGCTTCTCTTGTTGCAGAGCACAGGCTCTAGGCACCTGGGTTCAGTAGTTGTGGCTCACGGGCTCTAGAGCAGAGGCTCAGTGGTTGTGGCTCGCGGGCTTAGTTGCTCCACGGCATGTGCGATCTTCCTGGAACAGGGCTTGAACCCATGGCTCCTGCATTGGTAGGCGGATTCTTAACCACTGCGCCACCAGGGAAGTCCCGGGCTGGATAGTTTCTTAAGGAGGTAATGTTACTAGAAGAAATTACACAGGCAAAAATAACAGATGTCCACTGAATTGTAGAGATAATAAAACTAGGCTACAGTGAGGGTGGACATTTTTACATACCCGTTGAGTTATAAGCTTTGAAGTTTAAAGATACTGCCTCCTGTTGCAACAAAAGGAGAGGCTAGAACTGAAATCCTGGGATGAGAAATTCAGTCTGGGAATGCTGACGGGTACTTAAAGATTTCTGGGAAGTACCTTGTTTGTTAGGGTCTTGGCAGGCCTTCTTAAATATCAGGGTTAAAATGGTCCTAAATGGAGCACACATGGATCTATATCTACCAATGTGGTAGAATTCCTTAATCCAATAGGATTCTTGATCCGATCGTATCTCATCTCCACCCTATCACCATGGTTCTCCCACTCACACCCTTCAATCCTGGCCTCCCTCCTGGAAGAAGAGAGCAGTCAACTTCAACAAGCCATTTCTTCTTTTGTTCATTCAGCAAATATCTGTTAAATCCATTTTACGTGAACATGACACACCAAGCAGACAGTCCAGTGGGAGGATACAGAATTGTAAAAAGGCCATTATGAAACAGTGTGTCACCTGCTCTCATGGGGGACATAGTGGGTGCTATGGGAGCACATAAGAGGGGCATCTAAGAGAACCCTGGGGGAATTAGAGAGGACTTACTGAAGGAAGTGATTTTTAAAAGGAGAGCCTGAAGAAGAAAAAAAGGAGCTGGAGGGAAGAAGTGTACCAAGCAGAGGGAATATTTGGGGTTAAAGTCAAAGGATTTGTGACCTGTAGTGAGAGAAAGGGAGACGAGAAAGACACTACCTGATGCTTGGGACAGAAAATAAAACAGGTCCAGAAGTAATCAGAATATCAGCTGGATTAAGATAAGCGCCAGAGAGAATTCAAGGAGGGTGAGACTCAATCTCAGCAGTGAGAATCTCAGACTTTGGGAGAGGGAGGATTTTAGATGAGTCTTGGAGAATGAATCGTTTCAATCAGCAGAAGCAGAGGGAAGGGCACATGTGCAGGAGGAAAGCCTGAGGTAGGCCAGGGTGAACACTCTTTGCCCTGTTTGCTTTGTGCAGTATTTTTCCTGCCTAGACACTGTCTCCCAGCCTCACATTCCCTTGTTTCTCTCTTATTCATTCTTCGAAATTCATATAGTTACATTCTCCGTGAAGATATCCAGACCAGCAGAGATAGAAACAGGTGTTTTTCCTCCGTGCTGTTGCAGCTATTGTTCCATTCATTTTTGTACCCTCCAGGACGTAGCATAGTTCCGAGAACATTTAGTGGTTTTGATGAGTCACTTAGTTTATTAATGACCAAACCTAGGGGGAGAGTCTGGTACAGTGGTTATGAGTGTGGTTCTGGTGTCAGACTATTTGGATTCAAATTCCAGTTGGGTTACTTTCCACATGTGTACTTGGATCCATGATTTCCACCTCAGCTGCTTTATTTGTAAGAGGAAGATAATAATAAAATCTCCTCTAGCTTTCTTGGGAGAAAACAATGTGAGGTATTTAGCAGAGCGCCTGCACCCCGTGACCAAGCAACACGTGTTACATGTTGATAGTGTTGATATTATAATATCATCTCTCTCACTCTGTGTACATGAATGGCAAAAATATGGGGAAAATACACAAACATTGGAAATTGTATGAAAAAGCCTTCAGACAAAGGGCAGAATGTTTCTTAACTTAGTCAAGAAGGGATGACAATGAAGGTAGAGTAGTAGAGTCAGGCCTGTATGGCAGTCTGCTGTGTTTATTGACAGCTTGCTTAGACAAGTCTGCTCTTAGTACCAGAAGCTAATGTGCTTCCTGGATGTAGAGGACCACAGTTTTGTTATATATATATATATAGTATTTGGCAAAGGTTTTATATATATATATATATATATCTTGCAAAGGATATATATATAGTATTTTGCAAAGGTTTTATATATATATATATATAGTATCTTGCAAAGGTTATGTATATATATAGTATTTTCCAAAGGTTTTATATATATATATATATAGTATCTTGCAAAGGTTATGTATATATATAGTATTTTCCAAAGGTTTATATATATATATATATATATATATATATATATATATATATATATATATTATTCGGCAAAGGTTACACATATATATAGCCTTCCAGAAGGTTAGTAACAGAGGATGTCTGCAGGCACGTTCCGGCCCAGTCCCGAGTGCCCCCCGCGCTTCCTGGGGGTTGTTGCCGCCGCTGCAGATGAAAAGCAGATGGAGAAGAGAGGCTCCGGCGGCTCCTGGGGCCGCTGGTTGGTCCTGCTCTGCCCTCAGCCGGACCTGGAGAAGGAAGCGCCCCGGCGATGCCACACGCACCACGCCTCTCTTTAAAAAGCTCCAAGGACAAGGTCGTCAGCATTTTCTAATACGGTCGTGGGAAGAGTCAGGGAAACACACGCAAAGGTTATATATATATGTAGTATTTTGCAAAGGTTATATATATATGTAGTATTTTGCAAAGGTTATATATATATATGTAGTATTTTGCAAAGGTTATATATATATAGTATTTTGAAAAGGCTTTATATATATATATATATATATATATATATAGTATTTTGCAAAGGTTCTCTAGCCTTGACTGAGCCAGAGAACCTTTGTGAAATAAAATATATACATATATATAAAATCATTGGCATTCCCCTGTTTTCTTCTAAACTGTGATCTTCTGCGGCCTTCTGGCCCCCTCATTGTGTGTTCACGTGTTCCTTCAGGCCACCCTGAATTCTCTACTCTGGCGTTCCACTTGGACCACCTTTCCCCAGGTTTCTTACATCTACTCCCTTCTCTGCTCCATTCTCCAAAACACCTAATGAAACTCCATTCCCGTAGGTGGGCTCATTCACCCCTAAGTAGTAAAGAACAATATAATTAAATGAAATATCTTGTTCATCCATTCAAATATTTATGGAGACTTTATATTTGTTCCAGGCAAGGGAAATTGAGAGCCTTACTCTAACAGACATTTTTATTTCAAAAGATGTAGCCGATTAATCAACTTATATTAGGTAGCATTTCAGAGAGTGTGGGAGAGATGTTGGGAAGCCTCTGTAACAATGGAATCATCTACTCTTGCATCCAGGTGTGACCCCAGTGATAATTTCCAGATTTCATGACTACTTCTAATGATGGTCAGAATAACAGGAAGGGAAAGAGAACTTGCAAATATATTAGTACTGTAGACATATCATACAGCTACTACCTATCATATGTTTAATTCTTGGCATATAGTGGTTACCAGCACAGGCTCAGGACTCAGACATCTTTGGGTTCAAACCCCAGCTTTCATTCGTATTAGCAATGTGACCTTGGTAAATTACACCATTCTCTAGGTTCTGTTCCCTTATTTGTACAATGAAGCTGCAGGATTGTTAAAGATTAAATGACTTTGTTTAAATAGTTCTCAATATGCAGTGTTTGTTTTGGTAAAATAAGTAAATATGTCATTGAAATCTAGAATTACCCTATTGGTGCTAATTTCTCCTGTATCATGTGGATGCATGTGTGTTTCTGACATACATGCCTACACTTAACATCCACAAACACTCCCCAGAGTGCCAAAACCAAGAAATGCACCATCTCACAAAACCCTATTCCCCACTCGCATATTCATCTGTACTTACAGACATCTACATTTTATTCTTTTCCCTCTTTCTTAATGCAAAGAAACAACAGCCCATTTGATACTGACTGCCTTCTGGTGTAATCTCAGAATCAAGTGTCACTTGAGAAATTGTTACAAAGCTGAAAGTTGAAGTAATAGACATCTATAATCCATTTTAGGGGTGAATAGGAGGATACCCAGGAGCTTTTTTTCCCTGAAGATGAACATTTGTTATTGACCTACCGTATTTCTTTCAGATAGCTAGGGTCACCTGGGTGTCTGGAGTGGTGGAGACATAAGAATAAAAGATAATTATGAGATTATTTCATCAGTCTTCTAGCTTTCATTCTAGTATTTTCATCTCCCTTTGGATTAGTGAGAATTTGCTTGTCTTCATTCTTCAGTTTAGCCTGAAGCCATATTTTATCTCCTGTTTCTAGCTACCATACCAAACTAAGAAGTGTTGGCCATAGCAACAAAATGTTCATATAACTTTGCCAAACAATGTTTAAATGATGAATTCAAGGAAAAAATCACACCACCCATGATTTGGCATTCTGCACACAGAAAAAAACCAGTTGACTTGATTTTTCACTTTTCCCCTAGACACATGACATCATGTGAAATTTCTTGATATTAGAATTGACTATGGCAAAATGATATGCACAAAAATCTTCTCATGAATTTTCTAGACAAATTTTGGAAACTCAAGATTGACGAATAGTTTCATGCATGTTTAAGAACCAGAAAATCTGGTAAAGAAGTAGTTTATTTGAACTCAAACTACATAATTGGCTTAGAGACATTCACATATGTCCCATTCTGTGTTCATTAAATGTGTTTCAAAATCCCATTGAAAGGGAAGGGAGGTCTGCAGGAGCAGGTCCTGGTTGTGAAGTGATAGTTTTCTCCAAAGCACATTTGAATCTCAGGAGGCACCATTGTGTTGGACAGAATCTGTATGCTGCAAAGCTAAAATTGTGTTCCACTGTAATGTGAAGGTCATCAGTTTCCTTTTATCTGAGCTTTTTCCTTACAACTCTCCTTATATGAGAGTTTGTAAACAATGAATAATGTTCCTAAAGTATTATAAATTTGATATTATGATCTGTTTTCAAATTTCAGCTTTGAATATTTTTTGAAAATATTAGCTGCTGAATAACAAATATTCAAAACTATTCATTAGTCATTTGATTTAGTGAGCTATATTAAGTTTGAATTCTCAAGTATTATACATATAATATTCATATAAATTTTATAAACTATATGTATATTTATATATTTTGTATGTAGATATTATATATACACATACATATATAGGATAACAGTTATGGCTATTAGTTATTGTTTTGGGTTTTCTACATATTTTTATTTTTTTGTTCAACATTTCCTTAAATAAGTTATTTTCAGGAGTTATGTGTATGATTTTTATTGGAAACCGAGAATACAAAATGAATATTATAAAATTCTATCCTGTTGTATAAAGTGGGCTACCAAAAAAAGTATAACGGACAGTTAAATTTTAAGAGCTATTCCTTTGGTATATGATAATGAATTTATTAATGGGGTTATTACAGATTCCATTATTTCAAAGGCAATATGATATGTTTGAAATTTGGAAAAAAAATTTAGATAGTAAAATGCTGATAAAAAGATAGTTTCTATAATGAAACTAACCTTCTATATTTCTTTTCTTTTAAAATGCCTTTAAAGCATACATAGTTGGGTTCTCACATTTCATATCAAGGATGCCTTTAGATATTCTAGAATTTCACGATGCCAATGTCCTTAAAAAATGAAGTCTCAAATATCTTTAATATTAAAATGTAGAAGTACATATGCAAGCAGGTTAAGTGATTCACACAGAAGATTGTGAAACTGGACAAATTTCATTACCATTTTTTTTCTTCAGAATCCTATGAAAGGATTTAAAAGTGGGTAAAGACATATTCTTATACCTATGTAGAACTTTCTTTTTTTAATGTAACAAAGTTGGGCCATTTTTCTCATTGTTTGGGTGTAATTCTAGACTTTTTGCTGTTGTTGTTGAAGTATAGTTGGTTGACAATATTTTGTTAGTTTCAGGTGTACAGCAAAGTGATTCAGTAATATATATATATATATATTCTTTTTCAGATTCTTTTCCATTATATGTTATTGCAAGATATTGTAAGATAGTTCCTTGTGCTATATAGTAGATCCTTGTTGTTTATCTATTTTATATATAGTAGCGTGTATCTGCTAATCCCAAGCCTAATGTATCCCTCCTCCTTCCTCTTTCACCTTTTGTAATCATAAGCTTGTTTTGTATATCTGTGAGTCTGTTTCTGTTTTGTAATTAAGTTCATTTGTATCACTTTATTAGATTCCACATATGTGACATCATATTTGTCTTTCTCTGTCTGACTGACTTCACTTTGTATGATAATCTCTAGGTCCCTCCACGTTGCTGCAAATGGCAGTATTTCATTCTTTTTTATGACTGAGTAATATTCCATTATATATATGTGTGTGTGTGCATATGTATATATATATATATACACCACATTTTCTTTATCCAGTCATCTGTCGATGGACACTTAGCTTCCACGTCTTGGCTATTGTAAATAGTGCTGCTATGAACATTGGTGTATATGTATTTTTTCAAATTAGAGTTTTCATCTTTTCTGGAGATATGCCCAAGAGTGGGATTGCAGGATCATATTTTTAGTCACTCTATTTTTAGTTTTTTAAGGAACCTCCATACTGTTCTCCATAATGACTGCACCAATTTACATTCCCACCAACAATGTAGGAGGGGTCCTTTTTCTCCACACCCTCTCAAGCATTTATTATTTGTAGACTTTTTGATGATAACCATTCTGATTGATGTGAGGTAATGCCTCATTGTAGTTTGATTTGCATTTCTCTAATAATTATCAATGTTGAGCATCTTTTCATGTGCCTGTTGGCCATCTATATGTCTTCTTTGGAGAAATGTCTATTTAGGTCTTCTGCCCATTTTTTGATTGGGTTGTTTGTTTTTTTGATATTGAGCTGTATGAGCTGTCTGTATATTTTGGAAATTAATCTCTTGTTGGTCACATCATTTGCAAATATTTTCTCCTGTTCCATAGGTTGTCTTTTTGTTTTGTTTATGGTTTCCTTTGCTGTGCAAAAGCTTATAAGTTCGATTAGGTCCCATTTGTTTATTTTTGCTTTTGTCTAGACTTTTATAAGTTCAGTTGTTTTTCACACTTCACAGAATATTGATAAGGTGCTCTAATACATATATGTATAGGGAATTGTGCAGATGGGTCAAAATTGTGAAGTTTATGAAATAATTATATAAAGGTTTTATGATGTAGTAGGAAGAGCCCTCAATAAGAAATCAGAAGAATTTTGACCTCTTAAGTGAGCTACTTAGTCTCTCTATTAACCCTTAGTTTTTCTTATTTAGAAAATGGGAACCTAAAGGAAATGGAAATGGGCAAAGAATTGTTGAGAGAAACATATCCATTAAATTTATATGTATACAGAAACCATTTTTTGAAATCCTATTTATTTTGAAGATTATATGCAAATATCTTTATTTTTTTCTTGCCAACTAGAATGTCTTGGTCCACTTTGCATGCTTCATATTTGTGGTTTTGATTCAGTAATTTAAAGAGATAGGACTTCCATACAAAAGACGTGTAAAAGTTGCTACAGTGAGAATTGATACACACACCTTGAGTAACACTGGTAACTTAGCACTATTGTTCTTTCCTTGACTTGGGTGAGAAATTGATATGAAATAGCAAAGAAGATTCTTCTCTCTCTCCTTTGAAGTCCCTTCAATCTCCCATGACAAGTCACTTAATGATTTGGGGGAATGTTGATTTGAAATTACCCATACCCTTCATATGCACACTGAACTCAGGGAGTAAGATTTAGACAGTTATAAGAATGTTAGGTTGAACATGCTTTAAAGAGACAAACTTTCCTTTTAAGAAAAATTTGGTATGAAAGTAAACATGAGTCCCTGACTTTGAGAAATATTATTTATGTTTTCATTGCCCACAAATTATTATAAAAATGCCAAGCATTTGACAATGATATGCACTGCTTCGATGCCAAGGAAATTTGGAAGCCCCAGAATACAAGCGATATGAACAAATTTAATATATTTAATAATCTCATCTGAAACAAAGTTTTCAATAACAGAGCTTCACTAAGCCTCATTCATATAAACTGATATATATTGGGTGTCAGAAACTTAAGGGAAACCAAAAATCCTAAATTTGACATTTGTTCATTCTAAGAAATGCATTTCTTTTAAAAAATGGTAGTACAAGGCTAATTGTCATTTTCATCTATCATTTATGTTTTTCCTTTTGAATTTTCAATTCTCAAGTTCAGAGACTGTTGGTTTGGTGGAGAGTTGGAACAAACACCTAATTAAAAAAAAATAAAAGTCAGCAACACCAGAAAAGCATTGTCACCAAACAATAAATAATGCTCCATCTAAAATATCACTTAAAGATGAATCCATTTCAGGAGTGACAGCGCACCTGCGGCACAAACCTTAAATGAAAAGTAAAGACAAGTGGGTTGTAGGGTGCCTTTCCCTCTTCAAAATAAAATTCTTTACAACATACGAGACAAATGGCACAAAAGTGAAAGGGCAGTGATGCAGACTGGATAGGCTTACAGCGTAATTGAATTAAGGCTTGTGTGCCACATATGACCACAAAGCAGGCCTAAAGGCTCGGGCCTGCTGAATGGAGGTGGCTGGGCTGACAATAAAGACCCTTTAAACTGGTTAAATGCATCATAAGCGTGTGTGCAGAGAGCTTTCTAGCTAACAGGTGGCTGAGTAAACCTCAGCTGGTGCCACACAGGGCTGTCGCATTGACCTTCTTTAGGATAATTTCAGCCCCCTTTAAAAAAAAATTTGTTACTGTACTTGCTGTGGTGGAAACAATTTAGAGATGAATAATTTCTTTTGGTCTCCAGAGGCGCCGGTGGCTCTCTCTCTCTCTCCCCCCTCCCTTTTTTTCTTGAACTCTCTCTCTCTCTCTCCCCCTCTTTTTCTCGGTCTTGAAACTGAATTAACATAAAGGAACAGTGGCAACAGCAAGCTGAAAAGCATAGCTGGTGGGAGGATTAAGTATATCATTGAAAGGAATTATGTTGTAAATGACTGGGAGGGGTCGGGGCTTCTGTTCCTTGGTCCCATCTGGTCCTCAAAGAATACCTTGTTGTAATTACCCCCAGATGGTTTGTGCTCACTGGGGTCTGGACAGCCAGGTGCCACTGTGCCCTGCTGGGTGTGATATTCATTGCTACATGCAGTGACAAAAATGGACTTTATTGAAACCTAATTTCTTCCAGAGTATTACACAAATAAGAAATGAACCTAGCTCATTGAGAGGGAGCTTTGTTTATTTCCAAGCCGAAACAGTCTCACCTAAGATAAGGCTGCCTGGTTATTTTACAACTCTCCTAAAAAGAAGAAGCAAGAACAATTCCCAGTGTGTGCTGGATTTAATTCAGTCTTTTAAAATAATGGAAGTGGTCAGCATCAATGGCAGGTTTTTATTTCTTGGTGCTAGGTAGTTTTAAAAATAATAGCTAGGATATTCAAGACCATGTTTTGATCATTTTATTATCGAAACTAACAGTAAATAAAGTGAATTATAGTATATCCAAGTCTAAGCACATTTTGGTATTAGTGAGCAAATATTTATATAACTCAAAACTTAATCACATATTATTCACTATAAAATATATCTCACCACTTAATTTAAGAAACACGTTTGAATATTTTTGTGTTGTACTATAGCACCAATATTATCATAGAAAAACAACAAGGAAACTAAATATTTTTAAAAGTTAGCTGTCTTGATTTATACAAAGATGGAATTTTTAAAAATTATGCTTACTTTAACTTCCTATCAGGAAATTTCACTTTTAATTTTTAAATATATCTTTAAAGCAGAAATAACTTGAAAATGAAAGTTAAAGTCATAATTGTATAATTGTTATATTTATTTTATTCTAATTATATTGCAATGTCTAATAATCTTATTTGATAAATTATATAACAGAATATCTTTTAGGTCTGGCTAATTTTAAAAACAAAATATTTATCTATTCCATGTCTTACTATAATTTTGCATGTATTAACATTGTAGCAAAGTAACTCAAATTCATTACTTTAAATCATGAATTTTTCAGTGTAGAATTTGGAAATTTTTAATATGAAAATCAAATGGGAATTACAGTGAAGAGCAGAAAATGAATACATTTGATATTCCTTTTTTCTTTACAATTGTAAATTTTACACAGTATTAAGAAAATATAAACAGTTAATATAATATTACAAATGTTAATCGAGAATATTTTCCTTTAATGTATATGAGCCACATGTGTTTACTACAAAAGTGTTAGCAAAAAAGAAAACAAAATAAAATGCTTCTTGCTGCATATTTAAGAGGGAGTTAAATCCCAGACAATCAAATAGAGGGAAATGATTTTAAAAATTGGCAACTTATGTGCTAGGAGCAATTGCTCTGCAACACTGAACTTAGACAACTGAGAAGAATAGGCTTTCTGTACTTTGTAAATAAAATTTTAAGGTAAAAATACAGTTCCAGTATTCTGTTCAAACTTTATTGGGGGGCAGCATAATTTTGTTAGTACCTACAATATACATACAATACCTAGGAAGACCTTGACGTGAGGTGAAAGGACTCTGGAACAGGGTTCAGGAGACCTGAACTCTAGTTCCATCCTGATGCTCATAGCTTTGTGATCCTATAAGCTGTAGTTTCCTCCCTTGCAAAATGATTGTAAAACAGCTTGATTACAAGATCAGACTTGTGTTTTTAAAGATATGTGCATTTGATGATATGATCAGAGATACAAGAAAGAGCATGGGGACCACAGTGGTCCAAATGCTCGTGATTAAGGCTTGAATGCTGACAGGTTAGATGGAATGGAGAAGAGAGAACAGGAAGACGTTTAAAATTGGGGAGAAAGAGGAGTGGGAATTGAGAGTTTTAATTATGAAATAAATGGAGTTTTTAAGTATTTCATCAATTTTTTTCACTTTTGATACATTTGGTACATTTCTTTAGATGTTGGGCTTTTTCTAAAATAGAAGATTTCTCTTGCTCTTTTTTCTATTTTTCTCTATTTCATTCTCTTCATTGAGTGAATTATTTTTGTGGAAAGTTGCTTTCTTGATACTTTAGTCATTTGGAAACTGGAGTTTGAGAAGATTAGCATAGAAGCAAAAGAAATGCCTATGCTTCTATTCCTGACATAACACTCAGGTTTCAGGATAAACTTGCTTAAATTTTGAACAATTACCTGTGCAAAATAATGGTTTGGGGCCTCTTTGTTAAAATATTAAAGGAGAAAGTTACTCTTCAGCAAGTTGGTATAGTTCATTAATTGAGTGATATCAATGTACTGGGAGTATCACCAGAAATTCTGTTAGAGTTTCAAAATCATCAGTTTCTAATAAGAGATAATCTGATATTATCCTTCTGTGGAATTCATAAATCTTGGAATTATTTAGGGCCTTTCAGTTCTTCAACTCAAACTTTTTATCTCTTACAATGATTTCTTACATACATTATACTTGATAAGTGGTTACCTAGATTTTTTTATACACTTTCAATGATAGAAAGCTCTTCATATTTCCAAAGCAACCAATTTCAATGTAGAGAAGCTCTAATAAGTTGTCCTTATTTTGAGTTGAAATATGCCTTCTTATAGTTCAGTTTCTTGCTATCTTAAGAACAATTCCGTGTTACAATAGGAAGAAACACCATTGGTAACCAAGCCAAAATTAGACATCCTAGAATGCAAGTTTTTATTCCAGCCCTTTCCAGATTTCTTAGCACTTCTGTCTGACAGTCTTGATATGCCCTCTATTAATCTTTTTCCCAGAATATCTTCTTCCTCTAAAACATGGGAAGAGGAAAAGGAGAGAGAGATCAGTGAGGAGAAACATGCTTTCCTTGATTAAAATGTGAGTTTAGACTTTGACTTTGGCTTGTCTGGATTCTTTGTTAAAATACAAAATTTTCTAAAATGTCAAAAGTTTTCCTCTAAGCATGGAGAGAAAGATTGGACACTAGATCCAGAGTGCAGACATCTCTTTCCTCATGAGCTACAATTCTGAATACCCACTCTAACACTCTAGTGATTTGCAAAAATAAAAAATTTGAAAAAAGGAAAACTTTACCTACATAGTTGTCACTGCCTTCTAACTGGTCTTTCTGTTTCAAATTTTATCCTCTTCCAGGCCTCTCTTTTTTCCTGGAATTTTTTTTTTTTTTTTTTTTGGCTGTGTTGGGTCTTCGTTTCTGTGCAAGGGCTTCCTCTAGTTGCGGCAAGCGGAGGCCACTCTTCATCGCAGTGCGCGGGCCTCTCACTATCGCGGCCTCTCTTGTTGCAGAGCACAGGCTCCAGACGCGCAGGCTCAGTAGTTGTGGCTCACGGGCCCAGTTGCTCCGCGGCATGTGGGATCTTCCCAGACCAGGGCTCGAACCTATGTCCCCTGCAGTGGCAGGCAGACTCTCAACCACTGCGCCACCAGGGAAGCCCCTAGAATTAATTTTTTTTAAATATGAATTTTACTTCCCTGTTCTGGTCTCACTGTGTGTAAATGCAAGCTCTTAAAAGGGGCTTACAAAGCCCTTTGGCATCTGGCTCCTTCCCGTCTCTTTAACCTCATCTCTTTCAGCCTCCCTCTCACCTCAGTCTTCAGCAGCACAGAGAAGAATTTTAGACCACTCTGCCTTCATACGGGAGTTGCTACCCCCATTTTAAGTCTGATAAGTTCCTATTCTCCCCTCAAAAACCAGCTAAAGTTCTCACTTCAGCAGCACATAGACTAAAATCAGAACCACGCAGAGAAGATTAGCATGGCCCCCGGGGAAAGATGGCATGCAAATTTGTGAAGCGTTCCATGTTTTCAAACTGTATGATTCCACTTTTAGGAGGAACATGGAGTAGTCAGATTCATAGGGACAGAAAGTAGAATGGTGGTTAGGCTGGAGGGGGGATGGGTAGTTATTGTTTAATAGGTAGAATATCAGTTTTGCAAGATGAAGCATCCTGTGGAGGGATGGTGGTGATGGTAGCATCACAATGTGAATATACTTAATGCCACTAAACTGTACACTTTATATTGGTTAAGAAGGTAAATTTTATCTTATGTGTATTTTGCCACAATTTTTAAAAAACAGCTAAAATTCCAGGCTCCTTTTCTCTGCACCCATCCCATTCCCAGGGGGAGTTAGGCATTCATCATTTAACCAGTGGACTGAAATAGCTGCACCTAAGTGATGGTCAAGAACACTAACCTTGAACTCACTGCTGCTTAATACTCATCAAATACATGGTTGAACAACATAAATTTGCAAAGGATTGCCTTTGGGAAATACAGTTCACGTGTTTCTACAGACACAAAAAAATTCATCCTTGGAGTAAACCACACAAGCAGGTCTCCACAGATCTGGACCATATGGTCTATTCTCTTGTAAAACTGCTTTTATGAAACATAATTTGGCATTATGTCATCATTGGCCTATGCTTAGAGCCACTGTAGGAAACAGCCCATGAAATCCATTTAGTATACAGGTGTGTTTAGGGTGGTATACTGTTCTTTTTCTTTTCTTTTTCTTTTCTTTTCTTTTTTTTTTTTTTTTTTTTTTACTATCTATGAGGAAAAACTCTTTAGTTTTGGCACCAGAAATAGGTTTTCTTTGTAGGTAATATGAATAGAGTGATTGATTTTCTCATTTTTGTCTCCTTTCCAGAAAGCCAAGAGGCCAACCAGTGGCTTGTTCTAGCATTTTCTAGACCTTAACTATGCTATTCTGTAGAGCGATTCGCTGTTGACTTCAAATTATCCATTAAAATTTATTTTTTTCTCCGAATCCACTTCATTATTCGTGTTGCCTTTTATCCCATGTTGTTTTGAACTTTAAATCCATTCTTAAATAAATGAGGAATAAATGAACAATTAACTAATAAATTCACCCTCTCCTCTAATTCCTACTGGATATTGCATATATTTTTATTATTGCTTGCATATATTCTATTATTTATTTGTATTTCATGTCTGCCATTTACAGTGGACAATACACTCTTCCTTTTTTTAAAAAAAAGGAATTCCTTTATTTTTATTATTTATTTATTTATTCATTTATTTTTGGCTGTGTTGGGTCTTTGTTTCTGTGCAAGGGCTTTCTCTAGTTGCGGCAAGAGGGGGCCACTCCTCATCGCGGTGCGCGGGCCTCTCACTATCGCGGCCTCTCTTGTTGCAGAGCACAGGCTCCAGACGCGCAGGCTCAGTAGTTGACAACACACTCTTTTAATGCATGATACATATCTTAATATTATTATTTCGGCACAATTAGAATGTCTAGCTAATAATATGTGTATAAATAAGTCTACCGGATTGATCTGAAAAGAAATGAGAAATTCAATAACTTTGGAAAGCAGAATGTAATTTATTAATCTTTTTAACACACAACATGTCCTTTTTTCGTAAGCAAATTATAGTTTGGGAGAGTGCTAATAGTAAAAGCTAAAAACTCAGATAAATGGCTGAAAGAATTCCCAGTCTTAAATGAATTCTTGTTTATTTCTTATGACTATTAACATTCAGCCAAGTATTCAACTCAGTTCTTTCTCTTTTGTCTGTGTGTGTGTGTGTGTGTGTGTGTGTGTGTGTGTGTGTGTGGTGTAGCAGACTACAGGTATAGTAAGGCTTATAGTTGGGTAAACATCTCTCTATATATATAGAGAGAGAGAGACATAACTAATAGCAATATATATTCATTATATGTGTATATACATATATATGTATTGCATACATGTAATACACAAATAAATACATATACAATTTTGTTCTGTATAAATATATAGGCATATATACTAGTTTTATATATGCACATAATATAAAACCGTAGGATATATACAAAACATATGTCTCTATATATACAAACATGCATAGGTGAATACAAAAACATATGATGGATATGTGTATATATGAGATATATATATATACATAATCACAGTTATTTATGTAGATTCACAGGTATATTTAACCCCAAAACAGGTCTTACTAGTTCTATTTACTGAAGACAAATTCTCTACTCTTTTTCCACAACACAACGTTTTCGTTTTCTGACTTTTCATAGTCCTATTTGTTCCTAATAGTGCTCCTTTCTTGACCTCTATAGTCCATGTGTTCCTGTGATCACTTTTCTGCTTACTCCGAAATCTACCTCTGATCAGTTGTTTCCCTGTTGATGGTTTTATCTACAAAATTCCAGCATCAGGCACATATCCAACTCACCCTTGGACACGTCCACACAGGCAGCATGATTTCTCCAACTGAACTCATGATTTTCCACCCTTGGCACTCCATGGGATTGCTCCTCTTCTTATGGTTGGCATCTCCGGTTTCCTGTCACCCAAGCCTGACCACTGGAAGTGATTACTGTCTCATTCTCCTCTCTGACTGTTCTTCTCCACAACCAGCCTATCGCCAGCTCCTTTTCATTTCACCTCCTAAATATATCTCACATCCTCTCTTCCAAGTCATTCCACCAACCTCATCTCCTGCAGAATTTTAGGTGAGAAACAGGATTATTTCAATAACCTCCTAAAATTCATCCTTTTTATTTTATTTTTTTTTTAAAGGTTAACTTTCTTTTTTTTTTTTAATTTTTTTTTAATTAATTAATTATTTTATTTATTTTTGGCTGTGTTGGGTCTTCGTTTCTGTGCGAGGGCTTTCTCTAGTTGCGGCAAGCGGGGGCCACTCTTCATCGTGGTGCGCGGGCCTCTCATGATCGCGGCCTCTCCTGTTGCGGAGCACAGGCTCCAGACGCACAGGCTCAGTAGTTGTGGCTCACGGGCCTCGCTGCTCCGCGGCATGTGGGATCTTCCCAGACCAGGGCTCGAACCCGTGTCCCCTGCATTGGCAGGCAGACTCTCAACCACTGCACCACCAGGGAAGCCCAATCCTTTTTATTTTGACTGCTGAGATTTAAAAGGCAAATATTACCCTGCATCCTATCTGCTTAAATTCTTTCTTGGCTCTGTACTGCTCACAGATTCATGGTTTCCTATAGTTGCTGCCTGAGGGGTAAACCTCCAACACTGCGTTAGCCACTTGCATTTCTTTGCACACACTACAATGCTTCAAGTCTTCAAAACTTTGCTAGTACCATTCTCTTTACCTGAGGGATCACTTCTTTCCTTCTTCAACCTTCCAGGTAATAGAAAGAATATAGGTTTTAAGATCAAACAAATCTAGGTTTAGGTTTCAGCTCCACAACTGACGTTCCTGAAACTTAAATGACAGAGAACAAGTCAAAACACTACTGATACTTCTTTGTATGAGAATCACTCCCAAGCCAACCTGTGTAATTAATTTGTAAAAAAAATGTTTTTACTTTAGCAGGAACTTTAAACTCCACTAAGTACCTGCTTGTGGCTTTGAACCTTCATTGACTAATCTTTTACAGACAGTAACAGATTTATATTCTGAATGAATTGAAGGACTTGCAAAGTTTGTTAACATCAGCTATTACAGAAAATTCCACGTAAACTGTAAAGGATTAGACTTTTCTTGCATATTTTTAATAAACGTGATCAAAATAAACATTCTATCTCAGGTATTAAGTAAGCAAATATTTTTACCCTTTGTCACACAGGCTACAGTGCTGGCTCTCTGTGTGTGAGTGTGTGTGTATTTAGTTGAGTCCAATGGCAGATTTACAGATTTATATCTTGCTTGTAAATGTTTTCATTAGGGAATAGAAAAAACAGTTTTATTCTTATTGGCAGGTGTATTCCACATATATGTTTATTCTAGAATTTGCAAATTGTGATGCTGTCCTTTCAATCTGAAAATTGCAACCATATGTTTTAAAGGAATTCTGGCACTAGAGTGATCACTTCTAGCGAAATTTAGTAGGTAGAAAAACAGTGTAGCTATCACTATGGCAATAAAGGAATTGTTAGCACAGACAATGCTACACAGATGTGGAGGACCAGAAGAAGCAGTATAGGACAGTCCAAGAGATGCTCATTCCCCACCTGTTGCAGGAGCCCAGACTCTGAGAATTCTCCACCCATTTCAGTTGGAAAACTTGAACCTCATGAAGAGGAACAGTTCTCTTGAAATCTCCTTTTGAGATTCTTGTCTCCTCTCAGAACCAAGAAGATAATGAGGTAGACCCAGAAGGAGTTCTCATAGGTCAAAAGCAACCTTTGATAACACAAAGGTCATAGTCAACTAAAGTTTGGTGTTAACTCAAAGGGTTTGAACTGCACGGGTTCACTTATATGCTAATTTTTTTCACTAAGTATGTACTGCAGTACTACATAATCTGTAGTTGGTTGAATCCAGGGTTGTGGAACCACATACGAGGAGGGCCGACTGTAAAACCTAACTCGGATTTCCGACTGTGCAGAGGGTGGGCACCCCTAACCCCCTTGTTCAGAGGTCAACAATATAGCAAAAGTCTCTACACAAAGTAAAAATATTTTCTGTCACTTTTCTCTATATATCGCTAGTGATTTTTACTTTTAATTATTTATTTATTTGTTTTGGTAGGTAGATTTGATTTGTTTGTTTGTTTATCATTGAAGTATAACTGACCTACAACACTATGTTAGTTCCAGATGCACAACAAAGTGATTCAATAGTTCTATACATTAAAAATGATCACTACAATAAGTGTAGTTGCCATCTGTCACCATACAAAGTCATTACAATGTTATTGACTGTATTCCCCACACTGTGCATTTCATCCCCATGACCCTTTATTTGTAATTGGAAGTTTGAACCTCTTAATCTCCCTCACCTATTTCACTCATTCCCCCACCTACCTCCCCTCTGTATCTATGAGTCTCTTCCTGTTTTGTTATGTTTGTTCATTTTTTTGTTTTTTAGATTCCACATATAAGTGGAATCACACAGTTTTTATCTTTTTCTGTCTGACTTATTTCACTTCACATAATACCCTCTAGGTCCGTCCATGTTGTCAGAATGGCAAGATTGCATTCTTTTTTATGGCTGAGTGATATTTTATTGTATGTATGTGTGTGTGTGTGTGTGTGTGTGTGTGTATATATATGTATATATATATATATATATATATATATATATATATATATGTATATATATACCCCATCTTCCTTGTCCATTCATCTATCAGCAGACACTTAGGCTGCTTCCATGTCTTGGTTGTTGTAAATAATGCTGTAATGAACATAGAGGTTTATATATCTTTCCAATCAGAGTTTTCATTTTCTTCAGATATATACCTGGGTGTGGAAGAGCTGCATCATATGATAGTTCTATTTTTAATTTTTGGGGGAACCTCCATACTGTTTTCCCTAGTGACTGCACCAATTTATGTTCCCACCAATGGTGCAGGAGGGTTTTCTTTTTTTCCACATCCTCCCCAACATTTATTTGTTCTGGTCTTTTTGATCATACCCATTCTGACAGGTGTGAGGTGATATCTCATTGTGGGTTTGATTTGCATTTCCCTGATTAGTGATGTCAAGGCTAGTGATTTTTAAAGGAACTTTTCAACACCTTAGGGATGTATTCAGAAAAAAATGTGTATGCCATTTCACATGTCAAAAAGGGAACGTTATACTTAGTATATAATATTATATCTAAAGTTGGAGCAATTACTCCACTTTTACTTGTAAACAATTTTTCTCAAATTCCACAGAAACATTTTACATAGATATCAAATAGTATCTTCTAAGCCACAAAACTAAGTTTACTTTGACTTCAAGTTACAAAGATTTGAGGTACTCAGTAATTTTTGTTTGGGGGAAAGAAAGGGTAGTAAGAGCAAGTGGGGTGTTTTGGAAAAAGTACAAAATCAAAATATGAAATATAAATTCCTTATGTGACCTTCTCTCACATCTTAACTTCCATGTTCTTTTGGTTTCTTTAAAGAAAAAGGAGGGAGTGAATGAAGAGAGAGAGAGAGAAAGAGGGGGGCAGGAAGAAGAAGAGGAGGATGAGGGTGGGGAGGGAAAGAAAGAGAAAAAGAAGAGAGGAGGAGAGAGAGAGAGGAGAGAGACTGGACTAAAGAAAGAATTGTAGTGGCCTAGGGGCACCTCCAAATAGAAAAAGTTCTTCTGTATTCAGCCTTTCAGGGTTTCGTAAGTTTTTGTTTTGCTTTGCTGACCTCCCCTGGCCACGTGAAAATACACTTTCGAATTCCACCTTCTCCAGCCTCATTTCCCCCAGAACTTCTTGGCTGCAGCTCTGCCTCTGTGTCCTCAAGCGCTTCCTCCAAGAAAACACTCGAGACTCTTGGAGCCAGGCTTTGACTAGCAGCACAGCTGGAACCTGACACCGCGATTTGACTTCCCCTTAAGAGGGCAGGTAAATTACCATTTTTGATGCATAGTGTTTTGCAGGTTGCTTCTTAGGATTCTAATACCTCTGGTAGTCCTTTGGCCCCAAATTATCATAATTCAGCATTGGAGTCGCAGTTGGGTTTTTCTTTTTTTAACATTTCAAAGTAGAAAAATGTAAAATTTGATGTAAAAACACTGTCACTCAATATTGCAAATGTTAACTTTTGTCATTTTAAACTCTGATTATAGAGACAGACACACACACACAGATGCATACACATGCACATATATATACACTGAATGTTCTATTTTATATAAAACAATACAGTATAAATGAAGGTCCCCTTTGCTGCTTTCCTTAAATCCATTACCCACTCTTTCCCTCCCCTAACCAATGCCAAGATATTGATTAGATTTCTTGAGTCAATCTATGTTCTAATGTTTTTACAAACATATGTATCTCCACCAACAATATATTGTATTGTTTGGTGTGTTTTTAAGCTTTTTTTTTACATGAAAACCTTTGTATAATTCAGCAAATTGCCTGATGGTATATACTTTTGTAACTCCCTTGATATATACAGATTAAGTCACCACTGCTGGTCATGATATGAATATATCACAATTTATTTAACCCATTTTCCTATTGACAGTCATTTATGTTGTCATTGTTTCTCCATTGCAAACAATTTTGCAAAGAATGTTCTGGTACACAGGATTAAGAGTATGTTTACTGGCTGGGCCATAGGATATGCACATACTCAGCTTCAATATATAGTGTCAAGATATTTTCTAAAGTGGCTGTACCAATGCATAACCCGTAGGCAGAGTATGCCTATTTCCATTGTTCCATACCCTTATCAGTGCTTGACTTTGTCAGGCTTAACTTTTCTTTTCGCCAATGTGATTGCTATGGAATGATACAGCAGTATAGTTTTATTTTTTTTATTTATTTATTTTTGGCTGCATTGGGTGTTCATTGCTGTGCGCGGGCTTTCTCTAGTTGCGGAGAGGGGGGCTACTCTTCATTGCGGTGCGTGTGCTTCTCATTGCGGTGGCTTCTCTTGTTGTGGAGCACGGGCTCTAGGTTCAGTAGTTGTGGCACGAGGGCTCAGTAGATGTGGCTCACAGGCTCTAGATCACAGGCTCAGTAGTTGTGGCATATGGGCTTAGTTGCTCTCCGGCATGTGGGATCTTCCCGGACCAGGGCTTGAACCTGCGTCTCCTGCATTGGCAAGCAGATTCTTAACCACTACGCCACCAGAGAAGTCGCATAGTTTAATTTTTTTTAATTATATTGAAGTATAGTTGATTTTCAATGTTGTGGTAATTTCTTCTGTACAGCAAAGTGACTCAGTCATATATATATACGTATTATTTTTCATATTCAGTTTAGTTTTAATTTGCAGTTCCCTGATTGTCATTAGTTAGATCCAGTGTCCTTCATTTCTTTTTTGCTCATTCAAATTTTTCTCCCTTAAATTAGAGGGTACTGTTCATGACCCTTGCTCATTTTTTTCTTGGGATGCTTTCTTTTTTTCATCCTTCCTCTCTCCCTACCCTCCCTCCCTTCTTCCTTTCTTTCTCCTTTTCCTTCCTTTCCTCCCTCTCTCCACCCCTCTACCCCTTTTTCCCGCACCCTCCTCTCTTTCTTTCTTTTTAATCATCAGGGATTTGTCATAATAGCCCTTATAAATTCTTCTCTCAGTATGAGACCTGTTTTCAATTTTATTTATAGTTTTATTTGTCATATAGAAGTTCAGATTTTGATATGAGCAAATATAATAACCTACTTATTTAGGAGTCATCCTCCTGTGTATTTCTTAAGAAATCCTTTCTTATCCCAAGTTTCAGAACATGTTCTTCCAAATATTTATCTAATATATTTTTAAGATTCTTTTCACATTTTGAAATTTAGTCCATCTGGAATTTATTTTATTTTACAATTTTATGTAAGGATCATATTTACTTCTTCTCATGTAGAAAGCCAGTTTTTCCAGCATTATTTATTGAGTCCATCTTTTCCCCCACAGAGTTGTGTTTCTATTGTACTTCTATGGTATAAAAGTTTGTATATATGTTTGAGTCTGTCTCTCAACTCTTTATTTTTTATATAGGTCTTCTTATCTATCCCAGCATAAAACTCACATTGTTTTAATTAAGTATTTATTTATAACAGGTCTTAATAACTATATGACAGATCCCCTGTCTTTATTCCTCTTTTTTAGACTTTTCTTGGTTATCTTAGCTGTTTACCCTTTAATAGGAATATTAGACTTTGTTCAGTTTCAGTAAAAACCACATTGAAGTTTTGATTAAAATTGTATTGAACATTTGTAATAATGTTGGGAACTTCATCTATGAAAATAGTTTGTCTTTGTCTATTTATTCAGATCTATTTTATTTCCTTCAGTAACATTTTGCCATTTTTTCAGTACAAGTCTTAGGCCTCTTTTGTTGTATTTATTCCAAGGAACCATACAGGTTTTGTTGCTATTCTGAATAGAAAGCCCTTTTTATTGCATTTTTCTATTGGTTATTGCTTTATATAAGAACATTTTGGGTTCCTTTGATCTATGGTGATCTTGTTTTATTAGCTTATAGATTATTTTAGGTATTCTATGGTAGGAAATTATAGTGTCAGCAAGTAATAACAGCTTTGCTTCTTCCTATTCAAATCTTAAATATGTTATTTGTTTATCTTCTCTTCATCTTTGGTTAGAACCCTGTTTTAACGGTGAAGAGCAGCCATTTTGTAGCCATTCCCTTCTTGTTTCTGACTTTAATGGAGATATTTCCAATATTTTGCCAAACTTGGGAGTCAGATGAAGAATTTTTGTTAAATACCTTTTATCTAGTTAAAGAAATACTTCTGTTACTAATTTGATAGTAGATTAGTAATATTCTACAAAATCAATGTTGGGTTTTATTAATTGCTTTGTTGGTGTCTAGCAAGAAGGTTTTATGATTTTTCTCCAATTTCTTATGAAAATTTTCAAAGATACAGAAAAGGTGAAAGAATCTGTAGCATCTTCTATCAGTGCTTGCCTGTTTCCCTTTACCAGGCTGGAGCAACTGTACTCAACTTTTGAAATTCTCATAGATCAAGCCCTCACCCAGAAACCTGGGAAAATTTCTCTACTGCTCAGGAGATTAATATTAACTCCCCAATATGAATGAGTACTGAGTAAAATGGTAGTGGGTTTTTATTTTTCTTGTAAAATGGATCTAATACCTATTCACGAGTGTTTTGAGAGGATTAAATAAGACAATGCATATAAAGTTGGTACCATGCCTCTAGCATGAAGTAAAAGTTCAACAAGTAGCAGCCATTTTTTGCTGTTACTGTATTAATGTCTTTCAGAAGCTGCTGCCCACCCTCAAGGTCACCTCACGACTAGATACTGGTTTGGAAAGCAAGTGTGAAACTTAAAATTTTAAATGTAAAGAGCAAGATTTTGTATTTACACACAAGAAAATTATAAGAAGTAGTCAACAAATACAGTTCAACTAGGAATGTTCCCCAATGATAAAAGACAAACATTATTAACGACCCTTTATATACTACCATCAGGCAGATGGAATGTTTACTGTAAATGAATTTTCCAAATACCAAAA
Organism: Eubalaena glacialis; assembly: GCF_028564815.1. Lineage (NCBI taxonomy): Eukaryota > Metazoa > Chordata > Mammalia > Artiodactyla > Balaenidae > Eubalaena > Eubalaena glacialis. Next base: position 39,024,904 of record NC_083719.1, on the reverse strand, counting down.
TCCTACTGCTTAAGTAATTTTTGATGGATATATTTCTAAAATATATTTCAGTTTCCCTCCTTCCTAATCAGTATACCATATCTAAATCCTTTTTACTTGAATGATACCAAATTATCGGTAATTAGATTAGCCATTGTCTTCTATTTGTAGGTTTGCCCATAGGACTATGTAGGGTTTGGGAACTATATCCATTCACAAGATGACTTCTTGTTTTTTAAGACAATCTGTTAAAGCTGTATTGGGAAGTGGGGTGACAATAGAAATGAAATGTGTTGGAAAAATGTCCACTAGAGAGAGCATAATCACATTGCTTAAGATTGAGTACAATTAAATCTGACAAGTGTTCCATCTTGAAAACTGGACGACTCCTGGAATTTCCCAGTATTTCTTTCTTCTGGGTGCAATAACTAGGTCCCATTCCCAGAGATTTAGTATCAGTAGCTGCATCTATAACAAGAAACCTAGGTGACTGATGTAGATGGTGTGACACTCTAAGCAGCACTCTCCCTGCTTTCTGGGAGAGTCACTGAAATGATCCAAGGCTGGCATCCTTCCTGTGATGCCATATTTAGGGAAGGCCTTGTATCTATGGAGTGTGGCAGAACCAAGGGAGAAAGTGAGGCTCTGTGGGAAGAACAATAGATAGGGAAACATGTTCTAATCCTGGTTCAGCTGGTAATTGATTGGATGACCTTAGGTATATTATTTCACAGATGGGACTTAACGTCTTCATCTGTAAAATAAAGGAATTAAAGAAACTGCTAGAGAGTCCTTAAAACCCCTTTCATCAAAATTCTAAACAGGCTACCAATGAATTGAGCTTTTACGCATCTTGTAACCAGTAGTAATTAGTAATATGATCAAATTACATTATTTATTCTTCACACAGTATCCAGAAGTTTTTTGTAACATAGAAATCAGATCCTATTTCTGATTAACCCACAATGACTAACAATCAGTCTAAACTCCTCACCGTGGTCTGCAAGCCACCTGCCTAAGTTCCAGACTCACCTTGTTCCATTCTCCCTGGCCTTCACTTGCTATCCTGATCTTCAACTACAACGGACCTTCCTTTCATGTTCTACTTTTCCACTTTAAGAAGGTGGAATTTGCTGAACTCTTAGAATACCACACTCTCAGACTTCCCCATGGCTCTGTTTCGTGCCAGTCAAGTCTCATCTCAAATATCAGGTTGTCAAGAGGGCCTTCCTGACCCAGCTGACTACAGTAATGCAACCTGCCGCCTGGCACTCTACCACATTTGTCAGCATTACTTTCCTTAGGGCACTTATCACTTATCACTTATCACAATATGGCACTGTGCAGTTACTTATTTACTTCTGTCCCATCAGACTCCCTTGTTCAGAAGTAAACTCCGTGACAAATCACTTTGCCGTACACCTGAAACTAACACAATATTGTAAATCAACTGTACTCCAATATTAAAAAAAAAAAAATTAAAATTAAAAAAGAAGTAAACTCCATGAGAGCAGTAGCTTTGTCCCCTTGGCCCAAAAGACAAGCTGAGTGAAAGGAGCCAAAAAGGCACCAAAACAGTGTTTTGTTTGAAGTGTGACACTTTCTAGGTCTCCTTTACCTCAAATCTTTATTTATTTTTAAATAAATAAAATTATTTAGCCCTTGATTTCTCAAACTTCCTTCAAGCAAAAACAATAACAATGATTTTGAGGTGGATATGAAATATGGCTACCAAGTATTTCTGTGCTTAAATCTGACCAACGATCAAAAATGCAAAGATGATGTAGCAGCTAACTGCTAGCAACTGGAAACATCAGCATCTATTCCTTCAAATGTCTTTCAGTAATCAACATTGCCTCATGGTATATTTTAATAGAATTATCTCTTTTCCTGAGGAAAAATGCAGGTCTCAAAAATATCGGTTGTACTCATTTTAATCTGAACTTCCTGAAGTCTAAAGGAAAGTTATCCTTCTAGTGATGAAGTTTGGGTACTAAGTCTAACACTCGCTCTGGCATCTGGACCTTTCCAACCTCCCACTTGAGGTATGTTTCTCTTTCATTCTCACACTCTTCCTTGCCACCAATTTCTTTGCTGTCACTTAACTTGAAAAACTTTCACTTGACTCTGCTGCCCCCTCTAGATATTATGTATTTCTCTCTTATCTTTCTTTGTCAAAGTGAGTGGTCCGCTTTTGTAGCCTACAGTTACTTTTTAAGTCCTTGCAATCTGGCTTTGACCTCCACACCCTTATAGAACCAGGCTCTAGAAGGGCTGCTGTGACTGATCCTCTCCTGGCCACTCATTATTTTTTCTCAATCCTGATTCTCCCCCAAACTCTCTAGCATTCAACATTATCAAACTATAAAACTATATGTTATACAGTTGTCATTTCCTATAATCCTCACAATAACCTTTTAAAGTTTGTGATATTAATCCCATGTATTCACTTCTGAAAAGTGTAGTTCAGAGGAATTAAATGACAGCCCAGAAGAAGCAGAGCCACATTTGAATTCAGCTTTTTCTACTAGGTCACATGAATTTTCAAAAGCAAAGAAGCATAGCTTCTCTACAAAAGCAAAGAGTAAGGGAGATTTAGTGTGTATATTACATTCTGATTATTTTATTTTTATAAAGGTAGAAGTCAACCTAAACACACACTGGATATAAGTACTGATGATAATCTTTGTTAACATGTATTAGACATATTAAATTACCTATGCCTAGAAAAAGATTGAAAAATATATACTAATATATTTTTGAGTGGATAGATTTGGAGAAGGTAGGTCTATGGGTAGCCTTCTTTCAGACTTTCTACGTTTTCTAATTTTTGTATCATATTATTTTTAATAAGCACTTTACACTAATAAGGAAATGAGAAAATAAGACTCATTCTTTCATTCAAATATATTATCGAAATTTCACTTAAAAACTAGGTTCTAGACTCTGGGGATACAATGATGAATAAGACACACCTAATCACAGTCTTCATGGAGTTAGTGAAGGATCCAAAGTACCGTGGTACAGCAAGAAGAGAACCAAATCCAGCCTTCATTTATGCAGGAAGGCTTCCTGGAAGAAGTGCTATCTAAATTTAGACTTGACATCTTGGGGGAAGTTAACCAGGCAAAAGGAATAACCTAGGCATAGGTAACAAAAATAAGGCCAGGTCATATGGTGTTAAAAGTTTTGTTAAGAACTTGACTATTATTTTGAAGATTGATTTAATTGGGCATAGGGTTAGGGATGATTAAGGGTCATGATCACATTTGATTTTAGAAAGATCACTCAGGTGCACAGAATTGATACTAACCTCAGTTGTACAAAGACTTGTGGAAGTCTTATATACATCAGTATTGGGAGCTAAACTGATTCAACTCTTGAAACAAGGTCTGTGCATTTTGTGTGTGTATATACATACACATATATATGTAAATACTGGATTATTTTAGTATGCAGCCAGAATGGAGAAACACTTGATTAGAAAGAGTTCTGTGCTGGAATCAACTCATAAACTCAAGAGAGTCAAGGATTAGTGTCACTTCTCAACTCAATATTCACTGGTATCACATTGGTAGCTTAAAATTAGTCGTGCTGTGACTATTTACCACATGGAAATTGGCAGATACTGCAAATCAGGGATTTTATTCTTTCTTCAGAGAAGTGATTGCAAAACATTTACCTGCACACCACTGGTAGAAAATGGAGGAAAGATGAATGTAAAAAACCAGTTGGATCTGATGGTAAAAATTCAGACAAGAGATAGAGAGATTTGTGAAATATTTAGGTTGCAGAAACACAGAATTTGGCGATTGATGGGATATTGGATTAAGGGAATGGAAGAAGTTAAAAATTACTCTCACACTTCTGACTTGGATAACTGGATCCATGGTGTTATCATCACCACGATGGCAAACACATGAACGAAGTTTGTTTAGCTGGAAATAGAGGGACTAGAAAGAGAAATTTTAGCATATTGTGTCCAAGGTGCCTGTGAGGTATCTACTTGGAAATGTTCACTAGCCAGTTCAGGAAAGAGAGATTGGGGCTAGAGGTAGTGATCTGAGCCTCACCTTCTTACAAATTATGCTTGAAGCAATGGCAGTATAAGAAATTACCTAGGAAGAATGCACAGAGTAAGAGAAGAAGGTGGCCCAGAAAGCCTTGGAGAACCAATGTTAAGGGCCAATCATAGGAAGAGGAGGCAACAGAGACGATTAAGAGGGGTGGTTAGAAAGAGAGGATGGAAGGCAGAATGGAGCAGTGTCACAGAAACCAGGGAAAGAGTAATCCAAGAAGGAAGTGGGAGCTCTATAAATGCTGCTGAGATGCAAAGTAAGGTAAGGACTAGATGCCAGATTGCAGTGGGTTAGGAGTTGAAGGAATGATCAATTCTTTCAAGTCTAACTAAATGGAAATAGTACTGTACTGTAATAGGTTTATAATACTTTTCACACAAATAGCACTTAAAAAAGAAACACAAAAAATAAAGAAAACATTTTTAATCTTACAGTACAGTACCTTGAAACATACAGTGCAACAGCTGGCATACAGGGGCTGGCATCGAGTGAACAGGCAAGAAGAGTTACTGACTGGAGGAGGGAGAGGAGATGGGAGATGGTAGAGCTGAAGGATCGTCAGCAATAGGAGACAGAGAGCAAGCTGCAGTTTCACTCACGCCTGATGTTGATGGTACAGGTTCTGGTTCCTTGCTGTATCACAATTCTGTAAAATTAGCCTCACCTCTTACCTATATTTTAACCTTCCATTTTGATTCAGGGTGCCAACCCCTCAGTTTGAGTGCATTCTGGTGAGAGAAGAAAACCATGTTAGAAGAGTAACAAACTCGTCCTTGGGAGCAGATGAGACTAAACAGTGGCACAAGACTTAATTAAGGCAAGGGGACATGAGGTAGTATAATTGTGGGTAGGGGTGAATGAAGGTATCATGAAAGTGCTGTCAGGGGAAAGACAATGCCAAAACTGGGAGAAAAAGATGAAATAGGTTTTAAGTTAACTTAATAGTAGATTAGGAATAAATGTATCAACTAACAGCATAATTGTATTCAAATTCTATGATCTAATCTTGTCTGATTTTTAAAATATAGTAATGTTTATTTTTTTCATCTTTGGATACCTGTTCCTTTCTTCTGTTACTGAAATATCTTAGAGGTTATACACTGTGGCTCTGATATTACATTTGCAGTTTACTTTATCACTCTAGATGTAAGGGTTTCAGTTTTCTTTTCAGAAAGAATTTAAGTGGGATGATTGCAATATATCTGAGAACTAACAATAATTTTAAATGACTGGACATCCTCTTACAGCCTCATTACGTAGCTTAGACTTGACTCCATTTGTTCCAAAATATCTGTTCTATATTCATGTCGATACATCATGGACAGGATTGGCTGTAGCACCCTACCTACTTTGTGATTTGAATAAATGTTCCCCTGAGTGCCATCAACAAACAATGTCTATAAAATATAATAAATATAAAATACTTTGTAATTTGGTGAATTATATTGTGCCATGAAGAAAGAGATGCAGGCAAAGTAATGATTCCAGGGACGAGGAATCCAGAAACGCAAGTGCTGGGGAGCACAAACGATACATGTGAAAAATGATCTCAGATCTTAGGTTGAGTCATTTAAATAGCAAAATCCCCATAGTAAAGAAGGACAGCAGATCACTGTGGCTTTATAAAAATTGACATTGAGATGACCCAACTTTCTTTGCCCTAATTCCAAATTCACAAGCATGGCCAGAAACTATGATGTAGATTGTGGCATACACTCCAGCACAAGCAGGGATGCTCATTTTCTGAAGATAAGATAACTTTGGCCCCACTTGTAAATTAATACGTTCGCACTGTGGTTTTATACGTTAACCTTCTATTATATTGGCTAATATACACTGTTGGTAAGAGCTGGAGTTAAAAAAAGAAGCAGTTGGTTCTAATGAAAAGACTTAAATGGAGAAAAGTGAGCAGGGATTTTGAGCAGAGATTAGGGAAGACAAGAAACAGTGAGGTGCCCCAACTAGCAACCATGTGAAGCCCTCACCAGATCTAGGGCTGAAGGGACCGGGAGAGGAGAGAGCATTGCGGGCCGTAGGGCCGCTGGCAGGAGCTGTGCTCATGATGGCACAAGTTATTGCCAGGCCAGGGCACTGAAGCAGGGAGGAATGGAGAAGAAATGCCCCAACCTCAGTTTCCCCTACCCCTCCACTGCCTTGCCAATGTGAAGCCAGCTGGGAAAGGAGGCTGCAGAGATGGGTTACATTAAAAAAAAATCATTTGGACAGTGACTGAAAGGTGCCTCAGCACTCAAGCAGATTTTTCTGTGGACATAAGTTTTCAACGTATTTGAGTAAATACCAACAAGTGCAATGGCTGAATTGTATGGCAAATCTATAGTGAGAAGCCAGACTATGACCAAAACACTGCTAAGGAAGCTTGGAATCTAATAAGAGAAGATAGATAATCTGAGGAAGTGTCCTTGGACCATAAGCCGTGTGGCTGACAAGGTCTTGGTGCTCGGGCTGGGTGTGAGGCATGAGCCTCTGAGGTGGGAGAGCCGAGTTCAGGACACTGGACCACCAGAGACCTCCTGGCCCCATGTAATATCAATCGGTGAGAGCTTTCCCAGAGATCTCTGTCTCAATACTAAGACCCAGCTCCACTCAATGACCAGCAAGCTCCAGTGCTGGACATCCCATGCCAAACAACTAGCAAGACAGTAACATGACCCCACCTATTAGCAGAGAGGCTGCCTAAAATCGTACTAAGTTCACAGACACCCCAAAACACACCAATGGACGTGGTCCTGCCCACCAGAAAGACAAGATCCAGCCTCATCCACCAAAACACAGGCACCAGTCCCCTCCACCAGGAAGCCTACACAACGCACTTAACCAACCTTACCCACTGGGGGCAGACACCAAAAACAACCGGAACTACGAACCTGCAGCCTGCGAAAAGGAGACCCCAAACACAGTAAGTTAAGCAAAATGAGAAGACAGAGAAACACACAGCAGATGAAGGAGCAAGGCAAAAACCCACCAGACCAAACAAATGAAGGGGAAATACACAGTCTACCTGAAAAAGAATTGAGTAATGATAGTAAAGATGATCCAAAATCTTGGAAACAGAATGGAAACGTTTAACAAGGACCTAGAAGAACTAAACAGCAAACAAACAATGATGAACAACACAATAAATGAAATTTAAAATTCTCTACAAGGAATCAGTACAAGAACAACTGAGGCAGAAGAACAGATAAGTGACTGGGAAGATAAAATAGTGGAAATAACTACTGCAGAGCAGAATAAAGAGAAAAGAATGAAAAGAATTGAGAACAGGCTCAGAGACTTCTGGGACAACATTAAAGGCACCAACATTCAAATTATAGGGGTCCCAGAAGAAGAAGAGAAAAAGAAAGGGACTGTGAAAATATTTGAAGAGATTATAGTTGAAAACTTCCTTAATATGGGAAAGGAAATAGTCAATCAAGTCCAGGAGGTGCAGAGAGTCCCATACAGGATAAATCCAAGGAGAAACATGCCAAGACACATATTAATCAAACTATCAAAACTTAAATACAAAGAAAAAATATTAAAAGCAACAAGGGAAAAACAACAAATAACATACAAGGGAATCCCCATAAGGTTAACAGCTGACCTTTCAGCAGAAACTCTGCAAGCCAGAAGGGAGAAGCAGGACATGTTTAAAGTGATGAAAGAGAAAAATCTACAACAAAGATTACTCTACCCAGCAAGGATCTCATTCAGATTTGACAGAGAAATTAAAACCTTTACAGTCAACCAAAAGCTAAGAGAATTCAGCACCACTAAACCAGCTTTACAACAAATGCTAAAGGAACTTCTCTAGGCAGGAAACACAAGAGAAGGAATAGACCTACAATAACAAACCCAAAACAATTAAGAAAATGGTAATAGCAACATACACATCGATAATTACCTTAAATATAAATGGATTGAATGCTCCAACCAAAAGACATAGACTGGCCAAACAGATACAAAAACAAGACCCATATATATGCTGTCTACAAGAGACCCACTTCAGACATAGGGACATATACAGATTGAAAGTGAGGGGATGGAAAAAGATATTCCATGCAAATGGAAATCAAAAGAAAGCTGGAGTAGCAATTCTCATATCAGACAATATAGACTTTAAAATAAAGACTATTACAAGAGACAAAGAAGGGCACTACATAATGATCAAGGGCCCAACCCAAGAAGAATACATAACAATTGTAAATATTTATGAACCCAAAAGAGGAGCACCTCAATACATAAGGCAAATGCTAACAGCCATAAAAGGGGAAATCAACACAATAACACTAGAGGACTTTAACACTCCACTTTCACCAATGAACAGATCAACCAAAATGAAAATAAACAAGGAAACACAAACTTTAAATGATACATTAAACAAGATGGACTTAATTGACATTTATAGGACATCCCATCCCAAAACAACAGAATACACTTTCTTCGCAAGTGATCATGGAACATTCCCCAGGATAGATCATATCTTGGGTCACAAATCAAGCCTTGGTAAATGTAAGAAAATTGAAACCATATCAAGTAGCTTTTCTGACCACAATGCTATGAGACTAGATATCAATTACAGGAAAAAAACTGTAAAAAAGAAAAACACATGGAGCCTAAACAATATGCTACTAAATAAGCAAGAGATCACTGAAGAAATCAAAGAGGAAATCAAAAAATATCCAGAAACAAGGGACAATGAAAACACAATCACCCAAAACCTGTGGGATGCAGCAAAAGCAGTTCTAAGAGGGAAGTTTATAGCAATATCATCCTACCTCAAGAAACAAGAAACATCCCAAATAAACAACCTAACCTTACACCTAAAGCAATTAGAGAAAGAACAAAAAACCCCCAAAGTTAGCAGAAGGAAAGAAAGCATGAAGATCAGATCAGAAATAAATGAAAAAGAAACAAAGGAAACGATAGCAAAGATCAATAAAACTAAAAGCTGGCTCTTTGAGAAAGTAAACATAATTGATAAACCATTAGCCAGACTCATCAAGAAAAAAAGGGAGAAGACTCAGATCAATAGAACTAGAAATGAAAAAGAAGTAACAACTGACACTGCAGAAATACAAAGGATCATGAGAGATTACTACAAGCAACTATATGCCAATAAAATGGACAACTGGCAAGAAATGGACAAATTCTTAGAAAAGCACAACCTTCCGAGACTGAACCTTAAAGAAATGTAAACAGACCAATCACAAGCACTGAAATTGAAACTGTGATTTAAAATCTTCCAACAAACAAAAGCCCAGGACCAGATGGCTTCACAGGCGAATTCTATCAAACATTTAGAGAAGAGCTAACAGCTATCCTTCTCAAACTCTTCCAAAATATAGCAGAGGGAGGAACACTCCCAAAATCATTCTACGAGGTCACCATCACCCTGATAAGAAAACCAGACAAAGATGTTACAAAAAAATAAAACTACAGACCAATATCTCTGATAAACACAGATGCAAAAATCCTCAACAAAATACTAGCAAACAGAATCCAACAGCACATTAAAAGGATCATACACCATAATCAAATGGGGTTTATCCCAGGAATGCAAGGATTCTTCAATATATGCAAATCAATCAGTGTGATACACCATATTAATAAACTGAAGGATAAAATCCATATGATAATCTCCATAGATGCAGGAAAAGCTTTCAACAAAATTCAACACCCAATTATGATAAAAACCCTCCAGAAAGTAGGCATAGAGGGAACTTACCTCAACATAATAAAGGCCATATATGACAAACCCACAGCCAACATCATTCTCAATGGTGAAAAACTGAAACCATTTCCACTAAGATCAGGAACAACACAAGGTTGCCCACTCTCACCACTATTATTCAACATAGTTTTGGAAGTGTTAGCCACAGCAATCAGAGAAGAAAAAGAAATAAAAGGAATCCAAATCAGAAAAGAAGTAAAACTGTCACTGTTTGCAGATGACATGATGTTATACATAGAGAATCCTAAAGATGCTACCAGAAAACTACTAGAGCTAATCAATGAATTTGGTAAAGTAGCAGGATACAAAATTAAGGCATAGAAATCTCTTGCATTCCTATACACTAATGATGAAAAATCTGAAAGAGAAATTAAGGAAACACTCCCATTTACCATTGCAACAAAAAGAATAAAATACCTAGGAATAAACCTACCTAAGGAGACAAAAGACCTGTATGCAGAAAACTATAAGACACTGATGAAAGAAATTATAGATGATACAAACATTTGGAGAGATATACCATGTTCTTAGATTGGAAGAATCAACATTGTGAAAATGACTATAATATCCAAAGCAATCTACAGATTCAATGCAATCCCTATCAAACTACCAATGGCATTTTTCACAGAACTAGAACAAAAAATTTCACAATTTGTATGGAAACACAAAGACCCCAAATAGCCAAAGCAATCTTGAGAAAGAAAAACAGAGCTGGAGGAATCAGGCTCCCTGACTTCAGACTATACTACAAAGCTACAGTACTCAAGACAGTATGGTACTGGCACTAAAACAGAAATATAGATCAATGAAACAGGATAGAAAGCCCAGAGATAAACCCATGCACATATGGTCACTTTACCTTTGATAAAGGATGAAAGAATATACAATGGAGAAAAGACAGCCTCTTCAAAGAGTGGTGCTGGGAAAACTGGACAGCTACATGTAAAAGAATGAAATTAGAACCCTCCCTAACACCTTACACAAAAATAAACTCAAAATGGATTAAAGGGCTTCCCTGGTGGTGCAGTGGTTGAGAATCTGCCTGCCAATGCAGGGGACACGGCTTCGAGCCCTGGTCTGGGAAGATCCCACATGCCGCGGAGCAACAGGGCCCATGAGCCAAACTACTGAGCCTGTGCGTCTGGAGCTTGTGCTCCGCAACAAGAGAGGCCGCGATAATGAGAGGCCCGTGCACTGCGATGAAGAGTGGCTCCCGCTTGCCACAACTAGAGAAAGCCCTCGCACAGAAACAAAGACCCAACACAGCCAAAAATAAATAAATTAATTAATTAATTTTTTTAAAAAAAGGATTAAAAACTTAAATGTAAGGTCAGACACTATAAAACTCTTAGAGGAAAACATAGGCAGAACACTCTATGACATAAATCACAGTAAGATTTTTTGACCCACCTCCTAGAGAAATGGAAATAAAAACAACAAAAAAAGGGACCTAATGAAACTTAAAAGCTTTTGCACAGCAAAGGAAACCATAAGCAAGATGAAAAGACAACCTTCAGAATGGGAAAAAATATTTGCAAATGAAGCAACTGACAAAGGATTACTCTCTAAAATATACAAGCAGCTCATGCAGCTCAACATCAAAAAAAAAAACAACCCAATCCAAAAATGGGCAGAAGACCTAAATAGACATTTCTTCAAAGAAGATATACAGATGGCCAACAAACACATGAAAGGATGCTCACCATCACTAATTGTTAGAGAAATGCAAATCAAAGCTACAATGAGGTATCACCTCACACTGGTCAGAATGGCATCATCAAAAAAATCTACAAACCAGAAATGCTGGAGAGGGTGTGGAGAAAACGGAATCCTCTTGCACTGGTGGTGGGAATGTAAATTGTTACAGCCACTATGGAGAACAGTATGGACGTTCCTTAAAAATCTAAAAATAGAACTACCATTCGACCTAGCAATCCCACTCCTGGGCATATACCCTGAGACCACCAAAATTCAAAAAGGGTTATGTACCACAATGTTCATTGCAGTACTATTTACAATAGCCAGGACATGGAAGCAACCTAAGTGTCCATCAACAGATGAATGGATAAAGAAGATGTGGTACACAAATACAATGTAATATTACTCAGCCATAAAAAGAAACGAAATTGAGTTATTTGTAGTGAGATGGGTGGACCTAGAGTCTGTCATACAGAGTGAAGTAAGTCAGAAAGAGAAAAACAAATACCGTATGCTAACACATATATATGGAATCTAACAACAACAAAAAAAGGTTCTGAAGAACCTAGGGGCAGGACAGGAATAGAGACGCAGACATAGAGAATGGACTTGAGGACACGGGGAGGGGGAAGGGTAAGCTGAGATGTAGTGAGAGAGTGGCATTGACGTATATACACTACCAAATGTAAAATAGATAGCTAGGGGGAAGCAGCCACATAGCACAGGGAGATCAGCTCGGTGCTTTGTGACCACCTAGAGAGGTTGGATAGGGAGTGTGGGAGGGAGACGCAAGAGGGAGGGGATATGGGGATATATGGATACATATAGCTGATTCACTTTGTTATACAGCAGCAACTAACACAACAATGTAAAGCAATTATACTCCAATAAAGATGTTAAAAGAAAAATGCAAAAAAAAAAAGAAGCAAAATCCAGTCTTCTTTCCCCTATACCAGACTTCTTCTTTTAACATTTTTCTGGATGAAAGAACATTTTGATTATATAATTTACTCTAAAATTTTATTTTTAGAAAAGTTTAAGTTTATGGATTTAGCACATTAATTTATCAATCAACATACAATACAAAGCATTAGTGATAAAGTATTCTATTAAAAATGCTCTTACTTTAGAACAGCTAAAAATTAATGTTCCAAACGAGTAATACCCATATTTATGAAAACTATTCCTTTAATAAATAATATTGTACCTTGTAACTTAAGACATAATTTCAAACATAAAAAATAAAAACTTTCACTAATACTGCACAGTATTTTAAAATACTCTGCAATCTATTATGCACAGGGTCAAAAAAATGAAAAACATTAATATTTAATCTGGGAAAAGAGAAGATTGAATCTGTTACTGAAAATAAAGCAATATATCATTCTTTGCTAAATATAGTTAGAATGTTTTCTTGTGTTTCTATTCTCCTTTGTATAGTAGAATTCATTTTTTAGGAGACCAGAAAAAGAGAAATAATATTTTCTAAAATTATGATATACTTAATGTCTTTTTCAATTTTAGTTATCTTTTAATATAAAGATATTTAATGGGAAAATGGCTTTGAAAAAAAGATTCTAAATAAATAGGAATACTTTTGCCCTTTCATGAATGTGACTAAACCAACACCAAAGAAATGATGATAGCTGCATTAGTCATGTCTTTTCTTTAGACGTGGATTGTCAAAAATCTGTTTTGGACTTTAGCTATGAAATATGCTACTGAATTGTCAATTAAATATATTCCTAGTCAATATTGAAATTTAAATGAATGCTATTCCAAGTGAAAATTAGCTACTTTGACGGTATCAAATTCATCTCCAATTTTTTATCCCCTCTTTTTATTTTAACCCCACCCTCCCCTATATTGGTGGAAAGTTTTCTCAAATATAAATCTTTTCTCTATCTGAGCACCAAATCATATTTCTACACTTTTATTAATAAATGGGACATGGTAGAGCATGACTCACCTCCAACTTCTTACCAGTGTGACTGCATCATTGTCATTCTTGATGAAGTGCCAACCAGTGCTCCAAACCTGTGGGCATGGCAGTTGCCAGCCACACTTATCCTAATACCCAGCCCTTTCTCACAAATGTAACTGTGGTCTTGCCTTGTGTCAGTCTTAGGAACTATGCCAGAAATGTCTGCTCTGTTTTGAGAAATTTGTTTTGAATTCCAAAATGGTCTTAATTTTCATTTGGATTCTTTAATCCTAAAGCTAACACTGTTTTTTTTAAAAGCCTCAAAAGTCGTGATTGTATTCATTTTGCAGTTATCATTGCCTGTAGTATTTTCAGGAAACATTGCTACAGCCTTATTCACTTCAATATTTGGCTTTTCTAGGGACTTCCCTGATGGTCCAGTGGCTCATACTCTGCGCTCCCAAGGCAGGGGGCCAGGGTTCGATCCCTGATCAGGGAACCAGATCCTGCATGACGCAACTGAAAGATCCCGCATGCTGCAACAAAGATCCCTACACGCGGCAACAAAGATCCCGCATGCCATAACTAAGACTTGGTGCGGCCAGACAAATAAATAAATAAATAAATACTTTAAAATATATATTTGGTTGTTCTACTAATCAAATTTCTTGAGTCTATGAATTTTCTTCTCCTCTAATGTATCTCAACTAAATGTCAGTTTATCTATTCTAGGTTGGTGATAGCTCACAGTTGAGAATCAGAGTTTCCAAGGTCTCTTTTTTTTCTCTTTGTTTGCTAAGAAACTTTCACCATCTAATTATATCAGTTTAGTGTCCTGATATGTATTATTCTGAACTAAGAATGCTGCACTGAAAGCAAGAAAAAATATGATGAATGTAGGCAAGTCCTGAATTCTTAATCTTGCTCCAGTTTTTCCCCTCCATTTCTGTGAGAAGGTTCCTCATGAATATCTTCATGATAGTGTACCTGTTTAATTCACACTTCAGCTGTCTAAACCCACAAATAATTTCTTCTTTCTTATTTGAGCATTCTTATCAATAGCCCCCAAACTCCCAGTCCTTTGGGCTCACTATGTAGAATGAGATTTGACTGCAGTCTTTTTTTTTGCCCTCAGAGTCATCAGATGTTTCTAAATCTTCTGAGTCCAAAATTCTCTGAGATTCAGCTGATTCACCATTTCTTCAACTACCACTCTAATCCAAGAGTGTGTCCTTGTGCATCTGCAACAAGAGCTGCTAAGCCACTCTTCTTCTTATTTTGCCTCAGTTATAAATACAACTTGAAACAGATTTGACTTTGTTAGTCTCAGCACTAGCTATGAAACCTTCTCTCGTAAAACTGCAGGAGTTCAGCCAGTTTCTTATATTTTCCAACACAGCATGCTCATTCTCATCCAATAGTCATGTAATTCTTCTATGGTTTCTTTCTATTGTCTCTTTTCTCTATGCTGTTAGTCATCAATTTCAATCCCAACTCATCTTTTCCTAAGTGTTACCATGACATGATGATCTTGATTTATCTTTAATTTCCTCATTATTCTATAGAATTGGGGCTATATCATTATATACTCATTTTCTTCTCAACCTATCTATCAGGGACTAAAATTTAATTTATTTCCTTTATTAGAGTCTTCCTTAGAGGAGAAATCTGGGCTGAGGATGAATTATAGGAGTCATTAGGATGAAGATACATTTAAATTCATGAAAATGGGTAAAATCTCCAAGAAAAATATGTAGAAAAAATAATAAGAAAGCTCAATAGTGAGCACTAAGGAATTCAAGCATTTAGAAGAAAAAAGAAAAAGAAGAGAAAGAAAGAGGGAAAAAGGGAGTAGCTTCTGAGTTGAGGAAAACCAGGAAAGCATTGTCATGAAAGTTCAAAGAGGGCAGTATTTCAAGAAGGAGGGAGTGGTTGACTCTGGTGAAGACTGCTGAAAGTTTAAGTAATATAAATCAGAAAGTGGTTTATTAAAATACGTTATTGGATGTCATTGTGATCTTGATAAGGACAGTTTCAGTGGAATTATAGGGTGAAAAATCACTCTGTAGTGGGTTGAGGTATGGGAGGTGAAGACATGTAAACAACTAATGTATACAACTTTTATAAAAGTTTAACTTTGAAGGGGTACAGAGAAATGGGATGATAGGTGAGGAAAAGGGATGCATTTTTATTTATGATGGGAGATTCTAGACTATGTTTATATGCTGATGGGAATGATCTAGTAGAAGGGATGAAAAGAGATAACTAAAAAAGCAAGAGTCATGAGTACTGTGAGAAGAGGGACTGGGGTCCAGAGGAGGAGTGTGGGAGTTTGCATTTGATGCTGGGGGGAGGGGAGGGAGATCTCCCTCCACTGAAATAAGAGGGAAACGAAGATAGATTTCAGTATAGTTGGGATTTTAGATCTGGTGGAGAAAACATGAGACATTACCTATCACATGCCTTCTGTTTTCTCAATAAAATATGAAATGAAGTCATCAGCTTATCATGAGTAGAATAAGGATGAGGAATGTTTGAAGAGAGGGGAGAATGTATAAAGTAGTCTTTCAGGATGTAGGTAAAGTATGCCTTCTGTAGAAACATGATAAGATGACTGGACACTATTAAGTGTCAATTTGTTCTTTGCGTTTTAATGTGAAACCAGCCAGCTTCAATGGGGTGGTTTCCTCCAGCAATATATAGCTGCTCCCATAAGGCACAGAGAAGGGTGATGGTAGTTGTTTTTCAAAATTGAGGTTTTGTGAGACAAGCACAATCATGGGAGAGAAATCAAGGAAGTAGAGGTATTTGCAAGGTTGTGTTAGAATGATAAATCTTAGACTTTGTGCTAAATAAAGGTGAACCTGGAGCTGGGAGAAGCAGAGGCTAATAAGAAGGTGGTGAGAAAGCACTGGAAACCTCATGAGGTAGAAGAATGGTAGTGGTGACAGTGCTTGAGCAAATGACCTAGAAATTGAGTGTTTGAAACATAGATTTGGGGAGTTAAGTATCTGTTGATGACAAAGTACAGGATACAAATCTGGGAAAAGAATTACTTAGGCAGAATGAAGCAACCGGTAAATAGAGTAGAAGAAGCTAAGGAGTGTTGGTGTATTCATCTTTGTGGATTTTCAAGTCATCAAGAACAATAGCAGGCTTTTGGGAATAGTATTAGACAGTGAGGTGAGAGAGAAAATATTTGATGGTTAATGAAGTGTGTGCAAGATTATAGTAGGGAAGAAGGTGCTATAGACATATATAGGGTAGTTGTCTCAAGTACCCAAGCAGAAATAGTAATGGTAGTAACAGTCTGGAAGTCATTAGAAAAACAAAGAGACCAACAACTCTAATTTTTTGGTCTTGACCTACATGTGGAATGAGAGAAAAAAATTGGTTCTCCCTTAAGAAAACAGCAAGGAAAGCCGTGCCTCTTCAGGAAAGCCAAATTTCAGCTAAGGTTGTTGTCCAACATTCAGATTATTTGTCCTTCCTAAAGTGAGAAAGGAAAAGACTCATAATGTAATTGTAATGGAAGTCTTTGAAGATGTGTGTTCAAAGTCTGCACTTATTCTGATGAAATGGAGGCTGTCAACTGAGTTAAGGAAGATTGTATTAGTCGTCTGCTGCTGCGTAACAAATTATCACAACTTCAATGCCTTAAAATAATATCCATGTATTGGCTCACAATTTTATAGATCAGGATGTGGCATGGGATAACTGGGTTTTCCACAGGGGTTGAGTTTTCATGTAGAGGTTCTGATAAAGAACCTACTTACAAGCCAATCCTCGTTATTGGCCAAATTCAGTTCTTTATTGTTGTGGGACTAAAGTTTCTGTTTCTTTGCTGTCTGTCAGCCAGAGATTACTTTCAAATGGTAGAAGCCAACTGCACTCTTTGGCACACGGCCCTATCCATTTTCAAACCAGAAACGGGGTGTCAAATCCTTCTTATGCTTAATCTCTCTGACTTCCTCTTCTGCTCCCAACCAGAGAAAACTTTACTTTTAAAGTGTTCATGTGGATTTCCCTGGTGGCGCAGTGGTTAAGAATCTGCCTGCAAATGCAGGAGACACGGGTTTGAGCCCTGGTCTGGGAAGATCTCACATGCCGCAGAGCAACTAAGCCCGGGAGCCACAACTACTGAAGCCCGCACACATAGAACCCATGCTCCACAACAAGAGAAGCCACCACAATAAGAAGCCTGCACACCTCAACGAAGAGTAGCCCCCGCTTGCCACAACTACAGAAAGCCCTTGTGCAGCAACGAAGACCCAACACAGCCAAAATAATAAATTAATTAAATAAATAAATTTTTTTAAAAAAAGAAGGAAAAAGAAAGGCTTTTAAAAATAAATAAATAAATAAAGTGTTCATGTAATCAGGTTAGGCCCATCTGAATAATCTCTCTGTCTTAATGTTAACTGTGCCATGTAACATAACTTAATCATGGGAGAAACAATTCCCAAGGAATAGGGCAGGAAATCTTGTGGATCTTAGAATTCTTCGTAAGCAGTAAGAAAGTGCAATATGAAGGGCATCTATCCCAGAATACTTCCACTTCCTGAATTATGTCATGTGCTCAGAACAGTTAGCAAAAGAACACATTTTAAAAGGCACCATTGAATTCCTTAGGACCAAATTCTTAGTGATTTTTATTCAGACATGCAAATATATTCTGAAAGGACTCACCTCTTTTTTTTTTTTCAATTAAATGATTAAGTTTTGGTTGGGCTTTGTGGAGTGGCTTGAAAGGGCTGATGGCTTTAAACGTTATGGTCTTACATGACTTGGTACTTCCAGCACGGAGCTTGCTAGTAAAATGGAAGCTCTGGTATCTTAGAGAGGAAGTATGATGAAATAAAGTAGTTACTCTAGGTTATGGAGCCCTATAAAATGACTCTGAATCCCAGCTTTACACCAAGTGTATGATCATGGACAAGACAGGAAACTCTGCTTCAGTTTCCTCATCTGCAAGTAGTGGTAAACGACCACCCCACTGATGGTTGTGGAATTGAGGATAATGTCTTATAAGTGTCTGGAACATTGTAGGTTCTCAATAATGTAAATAATAAATGTGTGAATGGGAAAATAATGCTGTTAATCTAGTATTTCCAGTGTATATCCTCAGCTTCTGTTTGTGTAAAATGAAGAGATTGAGCTGAAGAGCTGAAGGATCTATAGTGCTTCTTTAATCTTTATTATTTAAATGCTATATCAGACTTCCCTGGTGGCACAGTGGTTAAGAATCCGCCTGCCAATGTAGGGGACACGGGTTCGAGCCCTGGTCCGGGAAGATCCCACATGCCGTGGAGCAACTAAGCCCGTGCGCCACAACTACTGAGCCTGCGCTCTAGAGCCTGTGAACCACAACTACTGAAGCCCGCGTGCCTAGAGCCCGTGCTCTGCAACAAGAGAAGCCATTGCAATGAGAAGCCCGTGCACCACAACGAAGAGTAGCCCCCGCTCGCCACAACTAGAGAAAGCCCGCGCACAGCAACAAAGACCCAATGCAGCCAAAAACTTTAAAAAATTAAATTAAAAAAAATGCTATAGCGTTTAGCACTTGCTAGTCACTATAGAATGCTTAAAACTTTGGAGGCCACAATACCTGCCTACAGAACCCTAAAATGTAGAGTATAAGACTCAATCTCATAAAAATGAATTACAAGATATTATGCACATCAGAAAATGCATAGTATTAATAGAATAAGAATAATAAGAATAAATATATAAGAATCTTAGTGTCATTACATAAGTGCTAGAACAAAGAAGTGTAGAGTTCTATAAACACACACAAAGAGTAAGAGTTTGTAAAGACGCCAACAAATAAACTTACTTCTGGAAGCCGGGATAATGAGAGAAATAATACACATATCAAGAAGGATGAAATAATAACACTTTGGTATAGAAAACAATTTGAGCAAAGTGAACCCTTACCTTAGCTTGGTGGTAGAAATAAGAAAAGTGCACATAAAAGACAGTGGCATCTTCATTTCTTCCAAATATGTAAGGAGATTCTTCAAAGTGTAACCAGAGGAGAATGTCAGGAAGTTGATTTTTTCCAGAGTCAAACTCAAAAATTTGGCAAGATGATAAATTTGTGTTAGACCATAAATAGAATGTGTCACTTAGAGAGATACCAAGATCGACTTGGTGAGATTGAATGGCATCTGCAGGGAAATGGAACATAAAACTAGGAAATGATTTAGATCACAAAGAGGTAGAAGCTGTGACTATTCATTATTCAATATGGAGTAGTAGTTCAGGAAGAAAAGAGCCAATTATTTTGAAGTTAGAAAAGTGTATTGGCTTTTTTCATTCATTTTATTGAATGTTTTAATATATTATGAACAAATATTTGGAGAGGCTGCATAGTGGCTGAATGAGTGGGCTCTGGAGACTTTAACCTCTTGGAACCTCAGTTTCCATATCTGTAAAATTAAAGTAGAAGTAATACATATTTCATAGGGTTGTGAGAAAATTCAAGGAGACGAAACAGGAAACACTTAGAAGAATACGTGGTATTCAAGAGCATTGCTACCTTTCTCTTTGTATTATTAGCCATGCGATCATGACGTAGCTTGCAAGCAGAATGGAATTTTAGGGGCATCCTGAGAGTTTTCACATTTATTTCAGAATCCCTTCTTTACCCGAAGCTCTTAGGAATGAGCGAAATGAGTTTTAGAGAAACCGAGTCCCATATCTACCATCACAGAGCAGTTCAGAGGGAGTCAGGGCTCCTGTGAGTACAGTTGGTGTCTGATAGTGAGACCTAAAGAGTTAAAGATGAGCAGGGAATCACAGGGCAGAAACCTAACAGATTAATAAGTGAAAAAAATTTAGCTAATCAGATCAAGGACTAAACAGAAAGAAGAGAATGTCAATCAGCATTATTCCTCAAAAAAGTGTTGCTGCATCTGAAAACAGTAATGAAATACTCATTGAAAGAAAAAGCAGAAGTACATAAACAAAAACTCAGAATTTGCTTCCTTCTTCAACTTTTATTTTCATCTTTGAATTTGACCTCAACAAATTCATTATGTAGGTTTGCAAGTAGGTTTGCAAATATGACTCTTCTCTCAAAAGATTTATCTAGTGCAAAATTTCAGCAATCTTTCATGCCAGGTTCCTCCTGCAAACACAGGTTACCAAGAAAATAGTAAAGAAAATAAGAAACAAAGCACCACACAGAATTTAGACTTGCTACTGTTTTAACTTAGACCACATTCCAAGTTTTTACAAACTAGCTGAAGTTCTGGGTATGCGGAAAATATACATTTCTCATTTGCATACATCCCAAGTCTTACTAATTTACTCATCTTACAACATAGTTCTATTGAAGTTCAATCAGATTGGCTGTTATTTTTCTTGGAAATAATAATAGTCCATGGAAGACATATGAGTTATCACTACAATCACTAATCAAATGTTTCCCTGGACCTAATTAATAACAAGCCAGGCAAGGAGCATCCATATATAATTGTCTTGGTGTCGGCATAACTTAGTGAAGGATCACATGAAGAGCTGACTCTTCTAAATAACCGTTGAAATAACATATTGATTCTTTTTTGAAGTAACTTGGCAAAGAAAAGGCAATTGTGCGTGATTATTCAGTCTCTAGTTGAAAATCACATAAAATAGCCTTCAATAGGTCAAAACAAATTTTAATTTACACTATTTGATAAATAGCCTTGTAATAATTTTGAATGATACAATTGACTTTGCAGACCTAAGAAGCCAATTCCTTTGAAGAGCAATTCAAATTATCGAAGACATTTTTATCCTCTCTCTACTTGGATATTGATTCATTTCTATATAACAGGGAGAAAAGAAAATTGTAATTATAGCAGCACTGTTTGTTCTATTATAAGTAGAGGACTACCAACATTTCTATTATTAACCCCTATTGTCACTGGTTTATGATCTCAGCAGTAAACTTGGCATGGATGATACCTCCTTAGGAGTACATTTTTTTGCCGTGTTTCATAAGCCGTTTGTCTATATGAATTATACAATTGCCAGAAATGATGTGCACTCAAATAGGCTTTTGATTTCCAATCATTCTGAATAAAGGTTTATGTTTTAAAATGAAGGCACTGGCTTCAAAATATTCTAGATTCCTTTTGGCATTTTTGGTTTGCCCTTTTTATTTTAATTCCCCAATCTGTTTAAGGCTAAATTTTAATATAAATTAATAAAACCTGGTCTCAAGCAATTGGCTCACTTCACCCATGTTAACAATTGGCACAGATTGCTAGGTGGAAAAGTCAGCTGCAGTGATTGGTATCAATTGCCAGGCTGACTGAAATAACGCTGTTAGCTTTGTGACAGTTCACTTAGCCCATCAGGTGCGGGCAGAGACCTGCAGTATTAATACGCATTTTGAAACTTCTGATTCACATGCGGACCAACTAATACAGGACTGTTTCTTAGATAAAAAGTGTTACATCATTAAGAAAAATTATGAACCCTATCACACATGTATAAAGATATGTATATTATGCACTGTTATATAGATTATATATTATATATACATTATATACAATACGTGTATATAGTGCGTAGTTAAAGAAAGATAAAATAAATGCCATCTTTCCACCTCAAGTTAAAGGTAGAGTGTAACCAAAATCTTTACATTCACTAGAAACCTCTCCATTATGGAATCTCCCTCCTTCCTCCAAGAGGTAACCAGTAGCTAATTTTAAAAAATAATTTCCATACTTTTCCTCATAGATTCATCTGTAAATAGCACTTACTATATTCTTATTTCAGATGTTGAAATAACTGGAATGATGCTGAGTTTATTCTTTAATCATTTCTTAAAATTTCATTCAGTTAAATATTTGGGGGGTTCATCCAGTATTTTTACAAGTAATACTAGCGCATTTCCATTGCTTACGGCATCCCTTTTCTTAGCCCACCACAAGTTATTTAACCATTCTACTGGTGGTGGACTTTGAGTTGTCTCCAGTATTTTCTACACATGTTTATTTCACTAGTATATTCCCAGAGCCTAATTAAGAGCTAAACGTTATTTAAGATAATTGTATGAATATGAATTTACACCATTTCAGCGTTAGATACTTGGACATAATCTTTGTCTGAATTACCTTAGCCAAACTAGTTTCTGAATTACGAAGCCTAACAGACTTGCAATACAAACTGAGGCATTAATATTCTTATTATAAAAGTATTATTTTTTTTAAAAATCAGGACAAATATCTCTAGCACACGTTATGTGTGCACATAGCTTTTCTCTCATTTGTGTGCTGTCAATGAGACCATGGTGGCATTGCCCAATAGATTTCCTTGAGAAACTCAATTATTCCCTCCATGCTGCCGATTGTTCCTAGGGACAGTACTGCAATAGAAATGCTTATTTGAAGCCAGGTTCCATTAAGGGTTCCATTTTGGTTTTTAATCTTTCTCTTCTACTGTTGCTGCTTGCTCCTTCCTTAAAGCTCTTACTAGTGTGGCCCCTCTTGTCTGAGCAATCCCTCTATCTCAACCTCTCTATGGTCTGGTCATCATTGAATCTGATTTAATCCCCATCTCCCGTTCCTGTCCTGGTCTGGATTTCTCTCCTACATAAATACCTTTCGCGTTTTGTCATAAGTATTGCCTTATATACAATGCTATCCTCTAAATGTTTCTACCTTTCAAGTAATTACCTGGATATTTGTTATCTTATTTGTAAATTGCTTTCCTTATGTATGTTTTTATTCATCAATAAAATGAGGGCTATCAATGGCTTGGTACCATCACTGTTATTTACTGCATGGCTTTAGTGGGTACTATTATTATTTCTGGCTTCTCAGGATTCCTGAATATTTTCCTTCTCCTTCGCCTGCCCCCTGCTCTATATTTCAGAACTTCCTTGATGCCTAGATTTTGGATCTTTAAAATGTCACTAACTCATTCATTCATTCATTCATTTAACAAACATGCGTTGCATACCTAATATGGACCAAGCACTGTTCTAGACAGTGAGTAGACAGAACAAAGGCAAACATGGCCCTTGCTCTCAAGCAGTTCCCAGTAGGAGTAAAAGAGTCACAAAAAGATTATTACAATCTAATACGGCAAATTAGAGTGGCAGAGATAAGCGTTAGGCATTATAGGAGCTTATGAAGTTGATATGCATTTAATAGGTCAGGGGAAATGGAGAGATCACAGAAGTCTTCCTGGATAAAAGTATTACAGAATGAAGAGCTATCAGGCAGGTGAAGGGGTAGGGGTGACCTCCTTGGCAGTGGGCACAGCAATACGTGGTAAACAGTGGAACGGGTTAGCTACTATTATGAATGCAGCAAGAACAAAGACATGGACACAAAACATCTCTGACCATCTATGGTAGGAACTGCAAGAAACTGCTAGAAAGTTACACTTGGGACAGAGAGGCAGAGGCTGAAACAAAGAGGCTAGAAATGAAGGCAGTGGCAAGATCTCGGAAAGCCAGTATGTTATGGAAAGGGGCTAAGGCTTTTTCTTAAAGGTGACAGAACACTGAAAAATTTAAGCAGGAAATTGAAAAGGTCTGACTACTGTTTTAGACAGACTATTTAAACATCAACCAGGGCAGATATGATGAAGTAAGAAGACTGTTGCTGCCCTGCTCTGAGAGAGGATGAGGAACTCTGAACCAAGGGAGGATGAGAATGGGATGAAGTCCTTATAGCTTTCTATCTCTTTTTGTATTTTTTTTCTTCAGAGTATCTCTCTCCACTGAACACCTGGCATACCTATTTGTTTATTTTATCTTCTCCTACTAGAATACCAGCTCTGTGAGAATAGAGGCAATGTCTGTTTGGGTCACTGCTCCAAACCAGTCACCTGGAGCCGTGCCTAGCACAAGCAGCACTCAGTAAATATTTGTGGGTCCAATGAATGAATCATGTGAGAAGTGAGAACTGGATGTGACAGGGATGATTTCCAGGTTTCTACCTTGAAAGGCTCCTATGTGGACAGGGGTGACTCCAGCTGAGAGACTATAAAAGATAAAACACATTTAGGAAGAAATATGGTAAGTCAAGTCATAAAATCAATATTTTGTGAGCTGGGTTGGGTGAATAATTTTCTAATCTCATGAGGTAGTTGAATTGAAATGTTACTGTCATAAGATGGTATTTGAGTGAAACCAAAATGCCAAAGAAGCTAGTGATTATTTTCCTGTTTTTAATTTTAAACACCCAGGAAACACCACAAAGAAACAATATTTGGAGACCCATCTAATCATTCCTAATGACACTGTAGCTCCTCCTCCACAAATATGTTATTCATTTATTTGATTCATTCATTTATCTTTTTTTTTTTGTGCTTGCTATGAATGTGGCTCTCATATAGTATAAAAAGAAGAGCATTCTGACTCACCTTCACTGGGGAATTACATGACCCTGTATGCCAAGGTCAACTGCCAAGGTCAACCTGCTTAAGGCATCCTTCTGACCTTAAAGGTTCTAAGAATGTCTGATTGATGGAAATCAACTTGCTGACCCCATGCAGAAAGAAAATTACCTAAAGGAAAATTATTAATAAAATACACAACAAATAAACATTAAAAAGCATTTCAATTATCATTTGAAATCTTTCGCTCCAATATGGCATCTTGCAATCTAACTTGATTATTGTGATGCATTATGAATGCTTTAATCCACTTTCATATGATTCTCACAAGACAAGGCCAAAAGATTGCATGAGTTTCTGTTTTTCAGGATTTGAGTAAAATTGATGTGTTTAAGAGTAGTACTGGGGAAGAAAGTTGTTTTAGTTTGTTACCAACAGGTATACCAAACTTTACCTAAAGATAGTCAATTTGATTCAATAGAGCCTAAAGATGTTACACACTACAGAGTCTTTAATAATTTGATTAAATGTAAAAATGTATCCAAAATTTCAGCAGGTGATTTATTTCTGTAATAACAAAAAAAATTTTGACTGTGTAGTTTAAACCACAGATGGGGGCAAAAATGTTATAGTAACTTTGGATTCTATTTGGCACACTTTTTGACAGCTTTGCCTCAGCTGAGATTCCTGATTTATTTATGAGTCTCTTGCCTTTTATTTAGTATTTTAAAGTACACCTGTGAATTTGCATAAATATTTGCAAAAATGGCAAGGTCCAGAAGAATAAACATTTATGTCACATATAGAAATTTACTTAGAAGGGCATTGCCTCCACTCCCAAATAACACAGACTTGAGAAAAAAATAGTCTTAGTATACATTCCCTTAAAGTGTTGGTATATGTTATTCATTAACAGCAATTCTATCTAAGTTCATCTGTCAGAGTTTCAACCACTTAATTCAGGGCTCTAAAATGAACTTCCACTACTGTAACACTCTTGCTCCCTTATCCAAAATCTTAGTAGAAACCCCAATGGTTTAAACCAAAATTAAGCATTTTTTCCATTGATTTTCAAGTTTAACCTATTGTCATCTTAAACTTATTTTAGTTCAGAATAAAAATAAAAATGAGCTCAGGGTTTAGCCTCCTGCCTTTTCCAACACTTCATCAAAATGCTAGCAAGAAATTCAAAGAGAAATATATCCAGGAAAATAGACAAATGGGGTAGGAGACATTGTTAGAGTGGAGAAGTACTGGCAAGTTTCCTCCAGAAGAATCCAATGAATGAAAATGGCTTACTGAATAAAACAAGTTGGCGGAATCTGAAGACCAGAATATGCAAAAGATAAATCTTGCTCCATCATATGGAAATACATATTTCCAGCAGGACCCCTGAGAAGATCCACAGTTTTCCTTAGCAAATATGTATATCATGAATGGGTAGTGGGGCAGAAAGCAATGATTCATTGAAAGACTATTTTCAGAGCATCTGCTCTGGTCAGCTCCCTATCTTTCTTCCCCCTCCTTTGACCCAAACCAAATGGCTGTCCTGTGTGTACCCCCAGGCAGGAACTGGACAACTGTTTTCTAAAGAAATTCAACCATCTGTCTGGGAAAATCTGGTACTTGTGGTGAGGGTGTTAGAACCCCAGAGAGGAAACTCATTCTAGCATTAAAAGGGCTTTATCTGTATCAGCACTCCGTAAACATAAGTTTCTGAAGTGACATTGTCTATTCACAAACAGAGTCCAAGGCAGCCACTCCCCTTCAGAGAAAGGCCTAGTGAAAACACAGAACTACTTATGTAATAGGAAAGAGAGCTCATACCATTTACCTTTATGAATTAGCCTATGTCTTCACTCTATATATGACAGATAACTAATAGTCGCTGAACAAAAATCCTTAACAAAAAAAGAGAACTAAGATGAACAAAATTCAATACCATGAAAAAGTAAGTTCAAAATGAATAAATAGCGTAACTAATTCCAAAGATAACAGATAATTTAGAAAAGATATTTTCAAGTTTGAATTAGTATCTGCAGAGAGATTCAAGATATATTATAGCCGTAAAACAAGAAGATAATGTTATTAAAAGAATAAAATGTCAGAAACAATATAAGATCTTAGGAAATAAAAACATGATTGACCATATGAGAAGTTCAGTAAAGAGTCTGAAAGACAAACTTAAAGGAATTTCCCAGAACTTAGAACTAAATAGGTGAGAAAAAAAATAAGAGAAAATGTAACAAATTGAATCAATGCATAAAATAAGATATTAAGATAAATGGGATGGGATTTTAGGAAAAAAATAAAGAAAATGATGGGCAAAAATTGTAAAAAATAGTAATGGAAGAGTTTGCATCAAGAAAATTTCATAGTCTCTCTGAATCTTAGATTCCTCCTCTGTAAAATGGAAATAATAATACTTTCCACACAGTTCTATGGTTGAGTTTTAAATAAAACATGGATAACAGTATCTACTACAATGCCTGCTTAGTAAATGCTAGTTATGAGCATAATCTAAGTCTCATTTTGAAAATGGAGACAGTAATACCTCATAGTGTTGCTGCTAGAATTAAGTTATATCTCTATTATCTATCTATCTATCCATCTATCTATTATCTATCTAAAACACACTTGACATAAAACAGACTCCTAGGAAACAGTATTCCTCTTCCCTTTATACCTACTCCATCTTCAAGGTTTTAGTTTTTCTACTGCCTCTCCATAGTAAAACATTTGAATCTCAATGCACAGTGTAAAAGCAAACATAGCCTTTTAAGGGTAGAATGAGTCTCAGTTGTTTCATTAAACAGCTATATAACCTAGAGGAAGTGACTCCCTCTGAATCTCAAGTATCTTTGTTATTAAATAGGGATAACAATACCTGCTCTATTTAGATGACAGAGTTCTGCGTATCAAGTCAGCTTCCTCTATAAGTAAATGATACCTACTGGTAGGAGAGCAGCTTAACCCTTGGACATGGAGAGAGAGAGAGTTGCTGCTGACAGTACAGAATTTAAAGCAGGATGATCTTGAGGTGGATGAGGAGGAAGAGAGTGGGAAAATAGTGCATCAAGAAATGGCAAAGGCTCATTCAGGGTATCCATCAGCCAGTCAAAGGATGAGGAAACAAATCATTTAGCAGCAGGCATCAATGCTCAAGAAAGGAAATGAGCAGTGTGAAGCAGGTAAATTTGGGAATTATTCCTCCATCTGATGACCTCAGAGATGTCTGCTACCAGTGTATTGAGCACACCTTTTATCTTCTATAGGTACCTCTCTGATCCCACAAGACTTCTCCATTGAAGGGGATTGCTGTCTGGGAGCTCTGTGTGGTTGTCTAACCCTCCCAGTAATTGATTTGGAAAGACTTATGGTACTCATAACTCTCTAACTTGTTTTAGTGCTATGAATGGGTGATTTTTCTCAAATATTTGTACTTAAGGATGGTTATCAGATCATAAGCTCTTAAGGACAAAATCTGTACCTGATTTATCTTTGCTTTCCTTTCAGTCCTTAACACAACATCTTTAAGTAGTATGTGGTTGAAGGTAATTGATTAAAATTATGAATGAAAAGACAAGCACAATGAAACATGAAATGTTAATAAAGATATATTTGTTAAAGGAGAGAAGAAGGATGAATAAAACTTAAGATTGTTAATATAAAACTCTAATTAAAAACATTCTGAATGGGTCTTATTGAAAGATTTAAAAGAACATCAACAGCTGTAGTAAACCAGAATGCTAAATTGCAGTAAAAGGAGTATAAAACAGGCACTGTTTGATAGACTGAAAAGAAATCTTGAGATATGGACACATCTCACCAGAGGTGAGGGGGTGTCTATTACATGTTTCTAAAGAAAAGCCTTTTGATTGGCCAACTGCAATTATTTCCCTCTGAGATAGCTGAAATACATAAGGACCATATATGAATATGCCCAGTATCCTTACCCTCAATGAGTGGTCGAGAAGACAAATCTATATGCCAAGAAAAGCAAGGCATATTGGCTATTTATGTAGTTCTTTATTTAGGTGTGGTCAAAAGACATGCCAATCTTAAAATAACTCACTTCCTATCTTAGAGAAAAAGGAGATTCTTATCAAAGAATGGTGATTTGTATGCTTAGTTCAGGCACAGTTTCTACAGATGGCATTATACTTGATAAGAAAAACTATGAATTTGGAAGATATGACAGGTATAGTGGAAGACCCAGAGCAAAATTGAAAAAAAATATAAAAACATACGAATGGGTGGTAAGGAGAGAAAATATAATATTGATGATAGAGAAGAGATGGATGATCCAGTAAGAAATGGTATATATTTAGAGAAGAAGACAATGTAGCCATAATCAGGAATGACAATAGAGTAGAATCAAAAGCAAACCTATGGGAAATTTATGTCACCATTAGAAGACAAAGCAAGGTTGATGAAACAGGTTTTGTGCTAGATTTTTTTCTTTTATTAATGATATATGGCTTTCATATATTTTGAAGACCTTTGACAAAGGTATTCTCTCCTTGAAAAAATTTTTGAAAAGTGAAAGGCAATCAATGAGAGGAAATAGTGAAGAAGATGATAAAATATAGGGTAAAACTTGGCAGCCAATGGAAAGAAAACAGTAAAAGAAATAGTGACAGGTTGTAGAAAATAGAATTAGGACACCATCGTCTTATTTGACAAACTTCTGGTTAAAACCAAATACAATATTAAGACAGAAGAGCCTGCGCTGTAGAAGCAAGGATGTGGGTACAAATGGACAGGTTAACAGAGGGTCTGAATGTGCCAGAACAACAAAAACAAAGTGAGATTCCCTTTAGGAGAAAGGAAAGGGGTGAAAAAAATTATGTTCTTGGGAAAGGGATACTTAAGTTAGAAAAATTGGGGAAGCTATTAAATATATGAGTGTCAGAGAAAGAATTGGCTCTATGGAAAAGAGGAAAAAAATTTTTTTTTCAAAAAAAAAAAAAGAATGAAACTAGAATTAAAAACAAGGAAATTTTGAGACTATGGAGTTTTGAAGTATTCTTACTGATTTTGCTTAATAAATATAACTGGTTGGATAGAATTGAAACCAGAAAGGCCAAAGTTTAGCACGAGAACTTCTAAGAGAGCACAAACACGTGCAAGGACCTGAAACTTTTTGTTACATTTAGTATATTCTAATGGGGAGGGGGATGAAACTAAAAGATATCTGAATACATTAATCCTTTAATTTTAAAAGTAAGAATAATACTTAAAGGACAAATTATGGCATGGAAAAAGCCAGTCATTTCACGCATACCTATCTGTATATGCATATGTGTGTACATTTGCATATATATATGCATATACATGATATATATACATTTACGTTTATACAGATATAGTTGTATCAGTATAGAGTTATAGATATTATTCTTTAATTTTTGAGTATGGGGCAACTGATATATGTGATAGTTAATCTATAGACACCAGCATGGAAACAGAAATTCTGTAGACAAAGTGCAGCATAAATCGTGCCTTTTCCTTTGTGACTGTCAGAAACACCAGTAGATCTTGTTGTGACTTGCAGTTTCAGTTTGTTAAAATCTTTGCCCACAGTAATCCCTAACAGCCATGTTGATAGTGCGGGTTTCTTCCCAGATCAAGAAAAATGGGCATGGACTTCAATAAACAGTTTTGGAGTCAAAACTATTTATTTGCACAGCTCTTAACAAATATTTTGTTGCCCAATTATATTTCCATTTTTCCCTTTGAACCTGGGATATAATAAAGTAAGCAAAGTATTCAGGAAGACCAAGGATTTATTTCTATCCCAGCAAAATAGCTAGTCACTAAATCAGTGACAAAAGACAATCGTGTCTGAGACTCCAAATCAACTCCATAACCTTCTGACTTGAACCCTTCAGGCAATCCAACAGCCCCATGGTACATTAAGCACCACAAGTAAGTACAAAGCTGGCTCTGAATCCATTCACAGGACAAGCCACGGATCCTGATGTGTTTGCTAGAAGTGCAGCCTATATTTCAGTCTCTGACAACCTTATGGAACAGCTGCCAAGTGTGATGGCAGATATGAGAGAAAGTGCTCAAAGACACAGAAACAGAACAGGATCAGAGGGAACCGTGCCAGTGAGACACAGGAAGAGAATTAAGCACTCAAGGCGACTGTGCACGGGAGCATCTTTAGTAGCTATGCAATGGGTGGGGAGGAGAAGAGGTGTATCCACATGAGAAACAGAAAGGCAGATTTCCATTTGCCATTAGTGAAAAGTTCCCATTGTAAATAACATAAAAGCATTAACAGTGATATAAAAAACATGGAAGATATTTATCTCTATCAGTTAAGAATCTAGATGTAATATTCTCAGGATGATGTACTGCGCCCTGGTGTGATGGGCTCTGCATCTTCATCTCGTTGCTCTCTTGCGTGTCTTTCCACACTCGCAATTACTTCATGGTCCAACATGGGTTCCGACACTACATTGCCATTCTACCTCGCATGAAGAAGAAAGCTGAAGGAGGATACTCCCCTCTTAGAGATATTCACCTCTTCTTACAGACCATTGCTTGCAAGTTGGTCATGTGGCCATGCATAGCTGCATCAGTGGCCACGAAATGTAATTTTTAATCTTAACTGCCATGTGCCTACCGGGATGAGAGAGAAGAGAATAATTACATTGCTGGGGATAATTATCAGTCTCTACTAGGCCAGCTAACAACTTCAGTTATGTCACTTTGTCTCTGTATCCCCTATACACAAGAAAGTGCCTGGACAGAGCAGACGTGCTGAGAAATTTTTTGGATGAATAATTGAATGTGACAGTGAGCTTCTCTGTGCCCCAATGCTCTTCTCTCTAAAGCAGCTGCCTTAAATTTCCACAGGACAGTTATGGAAAAAAGACATTAAAATAGAAAACATTATACATAAGCAGAATATTGGAATTGTTATGGCTAGAAGGAACTTTATGAGGAAGACCAACCCTATGATTGAACAGTTAAGAATCTGAGGCTGGGAGAAGTATTAGAATCCAAGGTCACAGGGCCATAGTAGAAGGAGAAACAGAGTGGGACCCATGTCTTCAGACTTGTACTCTATACTTGTTTCCTAGGGCTACCATAATAAATTACTACAGGGTTGGTGGCTTAAAATAACAGAAATTTATTCTGACACAGCTCTGGAGCCCAGAAGTCCAAAATATAGATGTCAGCAGGTCTGAGCTCTCTCCAAAAGATCTAGGGGAAGTTCCTTTCCTTGACTGTTCCAGCTTGTACTGGTTTCAGGAATCCTTTGGCTTGTGGCTGCGTGGCTCCAACCCCTATCTCTGCTTCACGTGGCCTTCTCTTTGTCTGATGTCTCTCCCCTGCTTGTCTCTTATGAAGACACCAGTCACTGGATTTAGAAGTCACCTAAAATGATCTAGACTCGATTACATCTGCGAAGAGCCTTTCCTTAAATAAGGTCACATTCACAGGTCCCAGGCGTTAGGATACAGACGTATCTTCTGCGGCAGGGCCACAGTTAGACTCACTACACATTCCAGGTACTTTTCTCTGGCACATTGTACTGTTCCCTAGCTTTTGTTACTATTACTATTATTATTATGTCAGCATTATCTTCTTTTAATCTGTTAGGTAATCTATCACATTTTTCTCAGAGGTAACCAAAATATATCTGTAACATAATAGATCTTTCCGTATGAATGAAAAAATCTAAATACTAAAAGTACGAAGTATAGTGGTATTAATTTAACAGCTAATGAAAAATCCTCTGTTTCTGACATTCCCTTCATTAGCTAACAAGGTACCTTATGGTCCCATGTAATTCGTCTTCTTCATTAAGACTTTGAAGGCTCCGCAGGGATAGGTAGCATATTAAAAAATTATCAATCCTTAACAACTTACTGTAAATAAGCTTGGAAAACAGTTTCCCAAGGTCTGATGGAATGTAGATTGTATTAGTTGTGGAGGAGAAGGAATAGGAGGCTGAGAAGATTATCAAAGGAGAAGGGCAATCACAAAAGAAGGGTGATGAAAATAGATTCTCCCAAATCATAACTGCTTAGACCAGGCTCCTTTTACTGTCACATTTAAGTTTTTGTGTACTATACATCTGAGGAGTGGAAGGGACCTACTGGTAATCATCTCTATTCTTACTTTTTCTGCAAAAATGAGATATTTTGCCCTTTCCTTTCTCCCTCTACTCTCTCCCCACTTTATGTCCCATTTGGGCCCTTTACATAGGGAATAATTTGAAGAGTAAGATATTTGTAGGCTGTGACCATGTTAAATGTTTTTTCTGTATCTCAAGTGGCAGGGGTTGGCTGAATGTTAAGGACCCTGCAGAGGCTTAAGAAAATACTTGGCTGACACATTGATTGACTGATAAGCTCATTTCAGTACTTTAAGTCTGATAGAGTAACTTTCTCAGGGTCAAAAGACCACAGTCTACTTCTGGCTTTTCACTAACTAGTTTGGGTGACTTGAATCTAATCACTTAACAGAGAAAATACACTACCTCACAGACTTGTTTTAAGGATCAAGTAAGATAATTTAGGTAAAAGAATGCTTTAAAAAAGAATAATCATAATGTAAATGTTAGGCTGAAACATAATGAATGTAGCACATGAAGAATCATCAGTGTAAACACTGTAGTGAAGTACGACATGTGTCCTTTCGAAAAGTTACTTCTAAATCTCTTGCCTTATACACAAATCCGGTGGTGTCAAGAGACTCAGAGTAGTCTTGCTAAAGGGAAAGATCACCCTTGTCATCTAACTTTGAAAGGTTAAGAATAAGGAAGATGACATATTTTCCTCTCTGACATCTAATGAGAGAGTGCTGATGGTAGATGACTTGGCAATTATTTGACCATTTTGTCCCCATTTTTTAAGATAGAGAGGAATCACAGACATGAGATAAGCTAGGTTAAAAATAAATTTATGGATACACCGATTCCAACAATACTCCCTTTTATTCCAAACAACCCATGGAGTTTTCCATCAGTGACAGGTAACTGGCATAATGCTAGTCCTCATGCTTATAAAAGTTATCCTACATAGGGTAATATTTAACAACTTCCTTCTTTACTAACACCAGAACAACGAAACAATAGCTTAAGTAAATGTACCCACCAAGGTTCTTTGTAAAAAGTAACAGAAAAAAATCTCTGGCTGATTTAAGCAGTTAAGGAATTTCTTGAAAAAGTACTGGGAAGTTTTCCATCAATGGGAAGGCTGAAGAACTGGAGGCCAGAGGGATGAGGACGGGAGGAACAGCCAATGGTAGAGCCAAACAATACCACAAAACTGGTACCATAAGGACACATGTGCCGCAGCTGCTGCCCTGGAACACACAGTGTGCTCCGCCAGCACTACTGGCTACCACCCTAACAGCCTCCACTGCTGCTCCTAGGAAAGGGATGTCACTGCTGCCACTGCTACCACCCCTCACCCCCAGAACAGATTCTCTACTACTCCTGCTTCTTCGTGTCACTAATTCTTGACTCAAAATTTGGGGCAGGGGCATCTTATTGGTTGCATTTGTGTCACATACCTGAGCCCTCACTGCAGAGGAAGCCGGGAAAATGAGGATGGACACTGACAGCTTATGTAATGGGAGGTGAGCAAGTAACTCTGATACAAAATAGAAAGGATAAAAGTCGTTAGATAAGTGCAAAGGAGGAGGGGACTCTGGAGGCAAAAGAGTTCATGTCAAAGTGAGGATTGGGGCCAGACTTATTAGAAGACCCAATATTTGAGCTGCATGGGATGCATTTCAACAGATGGAAGTGGGGAGAGAGCATCCCAGCATGACAGAGACTGGAGCATAGGCATGGGACCATAGGGCAGAGGGCTTGTATTTGATTTTGTGCTTCCATCCTATGCAACTAGCTTCTGTTATTTATCTCTGTCACTTTTGAGAAATATGGGAAATACATCCTTAGAAAACGAATCCTGAGATGTCCAGGGTCTTCTGGTGCCAATCTATTTCAAACATTATTTATCAAATTTCTTAGACATTGCTTATTCTGACATTGAAGAAGGGAGTCACTTTAGTTAATGTGTCTGGATGCCTCCTCTTGGGCACATTCATTCAAAGATGAAGTATGGGCACCTACCTCACGTGGACATCCTACTGTAAATCATTTTGTAAGATAATGCATTTAGCTGTATAACACATCACTTGGTATTGTTATTAACTCTTTCCTGTTTAAATACTCTATCTCCCTGATTAGACTGAGAATTTTTAAGGGCAAGTCTACATGTGTACAGATTTTTAAATTTGTCAGTCTCACATTGTCCTCCCTATCCCGGTCAATCCAATTCCTAAGAAATTGCACAGCAATAAACTCTCCCTTAGGGTATGGAACTGAGGTTATTTACCAACTTTTGTCTACCTTGCATTCCTGTAGAGTCAGGAAAGTGGCTATAAGACCCTGGGAAAATTATTTAGTTTCACTGTGCCTCAGTTTCATCATCTGTAATATGGGTAAAATAATACTATTTGTCAGAGAGAGCAACTGTGAAAGTCAAGTGACACAGTACCAAATTAGTTCAGTGCTTGGAGTACAGTAAATACTCAATAAATATTTGTGATTGTTATTATTAATATTATTATTATTGATCTCATAGTATGTGACCCTCCGAATTTTTCCCATCCATGCCTATGATTATTGGGTAGCCTTAAAGAAGAGGGTTTTCAGTGAATAAAAACAATACTTGGGCACAGGCTAGTGAGACAAAATCCAGAAAACTCTAAGGGGTTTTTTTACTAGCAAGGCCCAGACTTCAGCAGGTATGAGGGACCCAGTCCAGCCTTTGGCCACTACTGAGGGTTACAGGCATGGCGTGTGTCAAAGCAGGCCAGAGAGGTAACCTCTCTAAAAAGAGACTACAGTGCAGTGTTTCTCCAGGGATTAGCAGCTTCATGACACAAGTCATGTGAAACTGGCTCAAGTCACATTGAAACTGGGTTAAAAATCACTGGACTGGAGGTTTGTCCATAGTGGTAGCATCCAGGACGGCCAGCAGCAGAGTGACTTAATGAAGAGCACCTGAAGCTTGGTGAGCACCCCTGGTTACCACTGTGTAGGCAGTATTGTGCCTCTCCTGAACCTAGCACCATATGGGAGAAAGGGTGACGGGGCGTTGTTATCTACACCATCTCTAGGATCTTCCCCATATTGATTGCAGGGCCCTTACCTTCTCTGCACCCCTGCACTGTAAACTCAGTGTTTGCAGAAATATGTCTGACAAATCACTCTCCCACCAGGGCTATAATGATATCTTATGCCCTCAGCAAAGATTTGTTGAATAAGTGTGTTACCAAAAAAAAAAAAAAAAAGACAGTGTTTGTTCATCGGGATATAAAATGCTCATTTATGATCTTACGTGAAGAAGCATGTAAGCATATGGTAGCTGTCAAGTTTGCCTGCAGGTAAAACAGAAGCAGGTAATGCTGGTCTTGCAATTCTGCCCTTCTCTCCATTTGCTCTTTTATATCTCAGAGGTGAAAGGCTTTGCTCTCTAGCTTTCCCTGTTAAAATGTTAGTTCTTAATAGTGCCAGTTTATCAGATATTGGGGGTAAGGGTAGCAGGCTGGATTTTCATACTAAAGAAGAGGGATTTAAACCTTAAAGTTTTCAGGAGATTTTTCTCTCTTCGTAGACACTGGGCATTGAGATAGGCACTGGAATTAAGAGAAACGAGTGAGATTACCATGGATTTTAGGGCTTGAATTTTGTGCACCTTTGCATCAGTTAGGATATTTTCAACTGCAAGGCATAAACTGACTAAAATAGTTCGAACAACAAGAAAATGTATTATCTCATGTGAACAGTAAATCCAGAGGTTGGGCTGATGGCGGAGCCAGCAGCTTGAGGATGTCATCCAGGAGTAGGTCTTTTTCATCTCTGCTCTCTGCCATCTTTGGTTTTGTTTTTATCGTTAGGCACATATCAAGAGCAATGATACAGGGATATCATACATTTGTGAAAATGTCCCGAGGAAGAATAAAGACGTCCTCTGGCTTTCTTTTTCCTGAAGTGAAGAATCTTCTCACACACTCCTTTGCAGAGTCTCCCTCTATCACACCAAAATGTGCTCACATTCTCATTTCTCAGCCAGCGTTAGCAGAATAGATAACATTAAAATGCATTAGACCTGCCTCTGCCCTGGGGGATGGAGACACAGGGCTTTGGAGGAAAGGAGTAAGAACGTGAAAAAAATCAGAATTCTTTTTAGAAGGAAGAAGCATGGAAGGTAGTCTGGAGACAACTGAGGGAGTTTTCTATATACTTTATATGATCTTCTTATTCAGAAAAACCAACAATGATATTTTAAAATAAAATAAATACCAGGAGAAAAAAAATTCTTGGAGAGAGACTTTATTTCCAAAAATGAGAGACAAAGCTTTTAAAATAGCACAGGGGGAGAAATGGTTGGGAGGTAGAATGAATATTTATCTAGACTAGGAAATTGGCCCAAGGAAAAGAAGAAAAAAGAGAAAGCACATATTCATGTGGCCAGTTCATCCTGCTGAGTCAGGCTTAGTGTGTCGCCATGGTGGTCATTCCATCTGAACCTGCTGTCTGTTGTGCAATGTACTGGGAAAGGCTGTGGGGTTTGATTTAGCTAAGATTCATGGTAGTAGACAAAGTAGCACATTGCCGTAAGCTTTGGGTAGTATAAAGTTTCATTGACTGGAGAGTAAGGTGTTGCAGTTCTGCAATCGGGTGGTTCATTATGCTTAGTTTCTGGAAACAGTTTTTCATTGAGAAATTCTAACCCTCTTTAAAAAAAGAAAAAAACTACACCAGACATAAACTAAGTGAATTTTTTTTCCTGCAGCAGGTCATATGTTTTTCACCTAGACAAAATAAACACTACAGGCACGTGTCTGAAAGAAGAGAGAAATCCAAATGAATTACATTGTTAAACAGCCTTAATCCTATTTGGTCAGGAACAAGGTTCCCTAAAAACTCAAATGCTGGCTTCCGGTGCCTGTCATCAAATTACTGCAGAACATTCTACCATGCCTTGACTTCTCCTATAAGTAGAATCCAAGAAAGATTAAGTCTTTGTGGAGATGGTATCTAGGAACTTAAAAACAACAACAACAACAACAAAAAGCAGTTGCCAAGTTGCTGAGAGAGTGAATCATAAAAGTTCTTCCTCATCACAAGAAAAAAAAATTTCAAGTATGTATGGTGATGGATGTTAACTAGATTTACTGTGGTGATCATTTTTCAATGCATATAAATACTGAATTATTACATTTATACCTAAAATGAATATAATGTTATATTTCAATTATACTTCAATTAAAAAAATAACAAAACAAAAAACAAAAAAAACCTAGTATGTAGGTGTATTTTCCTTCAGCAAATGTTTTCTTAGAAACCAAAGAAAAGCAAGAAGCCAGAGAAGACTGGTAGGAAGGAATCAACAGATCCTAGGGAAATATAGCCTACACTTTTAGGTGAAATTTAGTGTGATTGACAAGAAAAGAAAAAGGAGGATATAACAACTGATTATATCATGAGTACGCCCCTCCTACCATCTCGTTGTGGTTTCTTCTTTATGTCTTTGGGTGTAGAATATCCTTTTTGATAGGTTCCAGTCTTTTTTTATCAATGGTTTTTCAGCAGTTAGCTGTGATTTTGCTGTGCTCGTGAGAGGAGGTGAGCTCAAGACCCTTCTACTCGACCATCTTGGCCAAATTCCAGACATAACAACTGAAAGAGTACAATTGGACTCAACAGGATGAGGTGGAGATGCCGTGTTATAGAGATGACTTAGGGAGAGAAAGAATTATGACAAATAGAGGATTCAGCTTGTTTTCTCAGATATGTTTCGCTCACATTTTTCTTCTTTCTGAGACTTCGTGCTTGCAAAAGAACAATACAATTAAGCAGATATTTTTGATGACTACACTATGTAATGCAAAATAAGGAATGACTTAGGGAGAGAGATACATTTATTATTAGTTACAACACAAGGCAGAATGTTCTATAAGAAAGGAAAAGAATAATTCTATCATCTCTGATATTTTTAAAGTCTCACAAAGGAGTTAATAGATGAACTGAACTTTGAAAACGTGTAGGCCATTGACAGTTGGTTATGTGGATATAGAGCATTGCAAGCAGGACAGTGGGGTGTTTCAGATATAGGAAGCATCCTTTTGGGGCTATGCCTTAAGTATTAGAGCTAAAGGTGGACATTCACATAAGGAGTATGGATAATAAAGTAGGATGGGATTAAATAACAAAGAGCTATGGAAACTTCATTCTTTGTCACATGATTAGTCATTAAAGGTTTTTTAAGTAGGAAAATAATAAGATTAAATAAGATTAGTAAAATAGTCCTGTTGTCAGTGTGGAAGACTGTTCTTCCACAGTAGAAGATTGTTGAAATACTCATAGTTGCTGGTTAGGAGAACATGAACATAAATAGAGTTGGTAGGATAGAGAAGCAGAAAAAGAAATAAAGAATATGGAAAAGGTAGTAGGAGTAGGATTTGCTCACTGAATAGATAGGAAAGGAAGGAAGAGAGAAGAGTTGATGATGACTCAGATATTTGGAGTCTGAGCAAAGGAAATGGATTGTTTCAGGTTTTGGATGATGAGTTCAGTTAGAGATGTATTGAACTGTGCTCATGTGCTTAGAAACTTGATTCTGAATTTTTAGAAACATGGATATACAAGGCACTTGCATTGAAGTTATCTTTAGAATTGAAAGAGTATGGAATCCAAAGAAGAACAGGAACAAGAGAGAAGAAAAAAGGACGGGAACTAAATCAATAAGGAGAAAGGGAAGCAAATAGAGACAGGTGATGTTGAAGCCACATCTTTACATATGTAATTTTTAATAGGGTTTTCCACGTTTACCTTTCTCAGCAAAGCTTCAACCTTGAAATTGTGAAATGTCAGTAAACCAAATTTTGTACTTTCAAGTTCTTCCGGGGCACTGTAAAGATTAGTTGACCTCACAGATGTTCATCAATTAATCTCAATGAATGTTTTTTTACACTGCAATAGTGCTCTATAATTTGACATTGTGTTCAAGAAAACTGCAAACTATAGGTAGAATTGTGACTTTAAAGAATGTAGTTGCAATGGATAAGGCTGTTGATCTACGGAGAAAAAAATTTTTTCTAAGTGATGAATTCCAGATTCTAAAATAGAAATCAGTCCTAATCACATATTTATGTGATGTGCTGCTTAAAGATGGGAAATATTTGTTGAAAGAAAATGTACTCAGTACTTCTTGATGCAGTCATATACATACATTTTCATGGTAATTAACAGGGAGGTGGAACATGAATAAACCCACCAAAATAATTCAAACAATTTTTCAATAATTTAACAAGTTTTCAGTCAATACTTTCTACCTCTTTTTCCCCTTTCCCCCCGCCCTCTCTCAAATGCGACATAGCAAGGTGAAGGAATGGGCCCTGCAGGTACCTGAGTCTCTGCGAGTCAAGAGATAAGGACTGCCCTCTAGGCTAGACTAGGAGACCCAGGACAATGCACTCTACACTTGCATCTGTCTGTGTGGAGTGAAGAGACTGATCACAACATGCTTCTGGTTTTGCCCCTCCTCTTCACAGTAAAAACACATTAATCAGAATTGCCTGCCATCTTCCTAACGAGAAATTTCAGTAGAGTTTATTATGCTTTGCTTTATCCAGAAATATTTTCTAGCATCTTCATAGACTCTAAAGGACTCCCTCCCAGAAGTACGAGGAGCCAGCAGGAGAATGTACTCAATTTCTCTTAGGACATCTCCCCAGTAGAATCCTGTCCTGCCCTTTGTTTCCAAGGCTTTGTCTCTTCTTTATGCCTCCACTGTGTATGGCAAGACACAGTGCTGTCATACTTAAGCATCATGCCATCCTCCCAGCTAAGACCACCAAGCACTATCACCTATCTCCCTGCTCCACAGCCCACAACCAGGCCTGTTCATATCCCCGGTTAGGCTAACCCACCACGTGCCTCCACCACTGTTCGTGATGGTGACAGAGACTTACATCCCTCCACTAGCTTCTACTCACCTGGCTCATGGAAACAGTTACCTACTGTTCTTGATTTCTTGGGGTGAGGGTGTTTATCATTGGGGTTTTACTCCAGTGAGTGTTACTCCAGCCAAACCAGACTTGCCTAAATTAGAGAGTAGAATAGCTCCAGAAGCGTTTTCATGGTTTTGCTTTTCTTGTTTCTGAAAGACTCACTGAAGCTGTAGTCAGGGTAATAATGAATTTGGGGATAGCACTAAACATTGAATTTACTCTTCTGCTACTTTATTCCAATTCTCAAAACGATGAAGATAGCAGTTATTCTAGTGCAATTTTTCCCATTTGTAATCACTTTGCTAGTTAAAGATATTTTGAAGGGAAAAGATCCAAAATACTGGGTCAAGTAGAATAAATATAAAACCATCATGCAGAAATCATTAGCAAATACCTTATAAGCCTTGTAAGCATGCGTTTTGTGTCACCTTTTCTTCTATTGCTCTTTTGTTTGGCTTTCTTTCCCCACCAATGGTAATTTGTTCTTCTGGAATATTTTTCATTCCTGGAAATTATGTTATTTCATAGTAATTACTTGAACATGAGCTTGAAAATCTCTGACAAGTCTTATTTGTGTCATATTAGTCTCATTCAGTCTTTTTGTAAATGATGTAGTCATCCACCTTAATATTTCAATGTTTTAATTGTATTGAAAACTATGGAATAAAAGAAGATCATTTTTAAAGAGCTACACAGATGACTGCTTTGAGTGATATTTTTCTCTACCTTTACTTGTTTAGCACTGGTGAGAACCTTGGAGGAAATGAAGTCGTCAAGAGGCAGATGATATTTCAAAAACTAAAAGAAGGTTTTATCTGGAAAAAAAAAATTGGATAAAATGTTACTAAGTAATCAGGATTTAGTTGTGTAAGGACTTTGGTATTCACATTAATGTTGTGAATAAAGAAATATTTCCCATATTTAATACATTTATTCTTTCAAACCTCATGTCAGATTTTAATGATTTATTTTTAAGAAAATAATGTTCATATAATACTCAAGTTTTATACAGGTATTTTCTTCAGTATGGAGTATATCTGACTCAGTTTGAACTTTGAACTTTTATTTAAATAAGGGGAAATACCTCAAAAACCATGTGCAAGTAATGGTTTGTACAGATGGAAAAGTGACATAACAGTAACTTAAAAATCTATTTTAGAAAACAGAGAGATGATCTTCTCTGATCTAAAGTTATCAAGCCACCTCATGGAAATCATCTGGTTTCATTGTATCATGAGGAGTTTAGTCCAACAAGTTTGTATAGGCAAACTAGGACATCCAGACACACAATATCCTCCTGCCCAGGTAAATGACTCCTTTCCTGTGAGCTCAACTTCTATCTAAACTCAGTTACCTGAAGTCCTCATGGGTGAAGTGTGAATTTGCAAGATGAAAACTGCAGGAACTAAAAAGAGACAGATTTGCAAAGGATTATTTTCTAAAAAGAAAACTGTTTACATGCAAGGTTTAAGTTAGGCAGGACTGCAGGTTTTCCAATCAGCTAAGGCCTAAGACTGAAATAAATAGTATAAGGGCATGACAGTGCATAAGAAAAAAATCTAATCCAAGAACAAGTAATAATTAGCACTGGAGAGGACCATTAAAAAACAAAACAAAAAAGCCTCAAGTGCAAAGTAGGGGGGCGTGGGGAGACTGGGAGGAGGATGAACAAACCAGTAACAAAACTGTAGAGATCTTTGTTCTTTATGATTGAGATGTTCTCTCTGGATCACAAACATATTTTAAAAATTTCTTTATACCCCTCTGTGTTGTCTAACTGTCCTCCTTCAGGTAATTGGACTCCAACATCTGAAGTTAAAGTTTTGCTCCATGTGAAAGGGAATCTCATCCCCTTGACTAATGGTAGAGCAGTTACAGTCACTGTGTGTGTGTGTGTGTGTGTGTGTGTGTGTGTGTACATTGGATTGAGGAAGTCAAATTCTAGAAAGACTACAAGATTTGTGTGATTTATTTGGACAGGCAGCCACAGACATCCCAAAAAAAACCCCGTTTCTCCTAATTAATTTATTTGTAAGAACTGTGTATATTCCTGAAACAAAAAATGCAGGAAATTTAAAATGCTTGTGTCTTGCAGACACAGCTTTCTAAGAAAACCATTTTTCTTATCTTCATCTATTTGTCTCTTAACTAATTATCTAAACTGAAATAACACTAAAGATATCATTTATATCTATATTTTTATCCTCCCCAGAGTCTGTACAGCTTAGAAGACATAAAATAAATTATATTAACAATAGTCTTTTTTTTAATGCAAATACCATGTATTCCAGAATTGTATTGCCCTACTATTGTAGAATTCACAAAGGGATTTATACAAGTAATGTCATTACAGCTGTGATTTATCCATATCCTCCAACTCCGTGCCCTATCCATATATAGAGGCCCATGAATCAGTATGCCCTCATATCAGCACTGATAAATCAAAAGAACAAAAACTGTTCCCAAGCTGGAATGATTTTGGAGACTACTTGAGTTCCTAATAATGTTTCATTGAAAAAAAGTGAGGATTTGGAATTATACTGGATAATTTTGCCAACATGTTTATAGAAAGGATTAACTGAAGTAGTATAATGTCTGAATTGAGTCTACAGAGTTGTTTCATTTGAGAGAACACGGTTTCTGTACTGGAAGGTGATGAAGTGCCACATAGGTGGCATACATACTCCCTGGAAAGCACTAGAAATCAACTGTGTGTCTGTTTTAGGAGAGAGATTTTTTTTTTTTTTTTTGGTAGTAAAGGTGAAGTG
This sequence comes from Eubalaena glacialis, assembly GCF_028564815.1. Lineage (NCBI taxonomy): Eukaryota > Metazoa > Chordata > Mammalia > Artiodactyla > Balaenidae > Eubalaena > Eubalaena glacialis. The sequence goes on along the minus strand of NC_083719.1, from coordinate 38,981,326 downwards.
TTTTCTCAGCCTGGGAACCTCTATTTTTGGACCTAACTTTTCTTTAGTCTAATCTTTACATACTAAGCTCTGCGAAACATTTTCAAGTCTTTTCTTGTGTTCTGTGGTTGCAAAAAAAGGAGACAACAGATACAGTTGCAGCACAGTTAATTTTAGAGCATGCGTTTCTTATTTGCTGAATAAAGTGTGAATAATAAAGACACATCATTTAGTTGAATTAGTATTTATAATATACATAATTATGTTTTCAAAATAAAATAAAATGAAGTTCTAACAGCTGCATAAACCAGATATGCTTAGATTAAACTTAATAGACCATCAACATTTAAACTAAATGTGTATGTGTTTTTGTTTAAAAACCAAACATTTAGAGAGGTCATATTATGCATGTGGCAAGTGAGATATAATATTGGGATTCCTTATACTACGAATAAGTGTGGAAAATTAGAATACCTGTGCCAAAAATGCATGATATTAAAAAGGTAAGATTTCGTTATGATAAAGATTTGTAAAGGGAAGATTTATATGTTTATTAGTAATTTTATTTTGCTCTCTGTAACTATTTGAAGTTTACTTCCTAATAGTATTAACCTCAGAAATTTAACAGAATGTTCAATATCCTTTACTCAACAGCCTTGGTTAAAATAACTGATGAGCAATCTGAAATATACAGCACCCATGGAATTATATGTTTTATTCTAACAAGTTGCAGAATTTGAAAACTGGCAATATCCAGGTATAACCTGACATGAAAACTGGTCTGGCTTAATTAAACTATATTCAGTAATATATATAGCTGTTTGAGTTGGCTGATTATTTTCCAACTTTTCCCTTTTTATTAGTAGAAAGAAGGATCATTTTATGAGAGGCATTTGAATTTCCTCACCAGCTACATTTCTGTTTTATATCTTTATTAGGCATTTTGGCATGCTATCGATGGTCTTTTTGTGTGCAAGTGTGTGTGTGCACATGTGCACATTCGCCCATGCACATGTGTGTGCAAGGATGACTTTTCCAACATTATGTTTTTAAATCTGACAAGGTCAGATAAGCTGGTAAAAAAAAAAAGCAAAGGGTCATCAAAAGGGGAAAAAAATAACAGAACTACAGTGAAATGGCTCTCTGTCGGCCTTGGTATTGATTCAGAGTGTGTCAAAAGGGTCTTTTGTCATGCCCCTACCACAGCATACTAATTTGCTAGATCAAGTCTGTCAGAATATCGACTGGAAGTAAAGAACTACAGTGGCAGCTTTTGTGTTTCATACAGCAGGGAGCCTGTGTGTGAAACAGGATTATCAGGGGGTCATGAAGAGAGTCAAAGGATGTCCATCACTTCCCTTCTGGTAATGTAATGGGGCGGGCGCCTGGGTGTGATTAAGATGTAGAAGATGGGAGGCATAGCGGTGAACAAATCAGAAACACACACATGCAAATCAGGTTGGCTGCTGTTAACCACATATTTTTAATGAAAAATTCAGTAGCAGACCCAACACATATCTAAACAGCTGCATTCAGCTAACCTATCAAATGGCCTATTCAACATCTTTTCTTGAAAAGCAAATCTACAAAACATGGAAATGCTTATCGGGTCTGCATTTTTCTTTAAATATCACTTTGCAATCTACAAGTGTTTCTTCTGCATTCTGTGTGCTCCTGGCACAACTATCAGACTATTAAATATCAATTTGGATTTTTTTTGTAAAACAAGATATAGTATTTACCATGTCACAGCTCAGCCTTACCATCACTGTTGGTATTATAGAGTTTTGGCTTGGTTCTTTCCACTGGCTTTGTTGCATTAGCAAAGTAGCTTCCTTGAGTGGAAAAAAAATGTGTGATGGAAAATTCATAGCTCTGTACAAATATTGATGCCTAGGAAGAGGCCTTGGAATTATAATAGTACAGTAAACATATCAATACTTTGTATAGGACATAGATAAAAGACGATGTAAGAATTTTCATAATAGAAGCTAAGATTTTTTTTCTATCGTCTTTATTTCTACTTCTTTAGTGCTCTGTACTGGGTATTTATTTACTTACTCATTCAAGAAATGCTGATTTAAGTTCCCACTCTCTGCCAGGTGCTGGCTACATGCTGGGGCTACAGAAATGAATAAGGCAAGTACTCTGCCTTGAAAGCTAAGCGATAGTGTGGAGGCATAAAGTATTTATATTTGTAATTTTGCTGATTTCTATATCACAATGTAGACTAAATATCAGGAAAAGGGCTGGTATGCCTCTGGATACTTTTTGGAAGTTTGTTGATTGGCCCTGCCTTAAATAAACCATCAGCTTGTGCAGACTGAGTGTGAACTTGAAAGGTTCTTCTAGGCTGCATTTCCAGCTAGTTCAGCTCACTTTATGGTAGAGAAATAAGGCCTATTGGTAACAAAGATTTATCTCCTATCCAAAACACCTGAACGCAGGGGCCATATATCTGAAGATCTCTGGCTCCTATCTTAACCTTACCATTGTGGGCTGCACATAAAACGGAGTCATTCATGATCTGAAACAACCTCTTTGCCTTGCTAATGCCTGCTGAGAAAAGCTGCCTGTCCCAGCTCATGTTAATGAACTTTGTGGGTATGATTATGGAGAAGAGATGTTTATCTAGTCAATATTGGGTAATGCAGGAAGAGAGACACGACTTGATGTGCCCTTCAGAAAGTAGCTATTTCTTTTGTTAGTTTTGGGTTTTTTCCCCCCTCTTAATCCACCTCATCTTGGTTTTCCCCCAATCATTCATTCTCAGCTTCCCTGCTAGGGCTTTTCCTCTTTATCCCAATCTTGCAAAGTTGGAGGTCCTGGATTTCTTTTCTTGTCTCTGTCTGAACCGTATCTCCATATGGCCTTCTCCATTGCCATGCTTTAAAGCGCTTTATAAGCTCAGGACATCCAGTTGTACATCTCTGGTCCAGGGCCCTGGCCTCACACCTCACGGGGACCTTTACCTCTTGGATCCAAAATTCATTTCTCTCCCATCCTTCCTTATCTCAATAAATATATCACCAAGTATTCTGTTGTTAAAACAAACAAACAAAAATTTAAAGAGGAAAGAGAGACTCCCGCTTAATTCTTCAAATTTCCTCACCCTCACCAGGCAAAGGCAATCCATTAGCAAATGCTGAAAGACCTACCTCTAATGTAAATCTTCAATATGTCTATTTTCCTCTAACTCCATTGCCCCTGCTCTAGTTGAAATACCAACTCTCATCTGTGTTATTACAACAGCCTCCTAACTGGTTTCCCAGTGTTCACTCTTGCCCCTCTACAATCCATTCTCCAATTATCTTTTCAAAATATAAATCTAAAAAGCATTTGGATAGATAGTTAGTGAGAAGCAGCCGCATAGCTCAGGGTGATCAGCTCAGTGCTTTGTGACCACCTAGAGGGGTGGGATAGGGAGGGTGGGAGGGAGACGCAAGAGGGAGGGGATATGGGGATATATGTATATGTATAGCTGATTCACTTTGTTATACAGCAGCAACTAACACAACAATGTAAAGCAATTATACTCCAATAAAGACGTTAAAAAAAAAAAAGCATTTGGATCTAATATCTTTTTGCTACCACCAATCTATTAGGCTGCCTCAGTGAGTTTTCACCTCTAGGTTTTCCACCCTCGTAAAGCCTGGTTTGACCTACACAATTTGGTACTTCGCTGCAATCAACTATTGTCTGTGGTGTTCTCTGATTATTTTACAGACCCAAGTCACAATTGTAGATCCTTCAAATAATCATAATCATAATCATAAGGCATTGAACCCCTACTATGTCCTAGGGATAGTTCTAAGTGCTTTCAATGTATGAACTCACTTTATCAAATAGTAGTATTATTTTTTCCACTTTAAATGAGGAAATTTGGGCATAGAGAAGTTAAATAATAAGCTTAAAGGTTAGAAAACTGGTAAATGATTTGTGATGAACATGTATGATATTTCAGTACCACACAAAATAGATTATTAATTAATACAGAATAAAATTGCAATAGAAGAAAGGATAATTCAAAGATTTATACCTTCTTGTTCGTAGTCATTCTTCAGGTGTTCACCGAAGAAAACCTATTAAAAAGAAAGAAAATCAATCAGATGAAATTGCACCAACATCTTTCTATTCAGTTCACAAAATATTTTTACTTTTTCATTTAAGAATTCTTAAAAATACCTCAAGATTATTAAGCAATTTAATTTTGAAGCCTTCCACCAGTCTCTGAATTTGCTTTTATTTTTTTTCTTTTATTTTACGCCTTTATCATACTTAATCCCATCATAAAGGAAACCTATAGAAATAATGAAAACGAACTAAAAGTTGAAGTGATCATTTGAAACCAAGATAGATATGTATGAAAGTAAGCCAAACAGCTTTAAAGTTCCCCTGGCAAATGGAAATTGGGGGCCACTGAGGCAAACAACCTAGAGGTTCAGCTGGGATATAAAGGAGAAATGGCTAAATATTATAAGATCAAGAGAAGAGAGTATTTTTCATGATTCTTTGATGCTATAGAAGAAGAAATGCAACTCAGTCTTGTGGCGTGAGTCTGGCTTTTCCAGCTCAGACACCTGTGGCTCTTGCCTTCCGTGGTATAGCCCTCCCCAACAAACTGGAAGATACACACATATGCTTATGTAAGAAAAAGTTAAAATTGTTGGAAAAATAAGATAATAAATTATGCTCTATTAAATAAAGCTCACTCAGTGTCTGTAAACTATTATCAATTTAGACTGAATAACATTAGTCAGAATCATGCTGGTTTCATGTCATTTATAACCAGTATTTCAATGTGAGCTAAAGTCCAAAGAGGTGTTTTCTTTAAGAGGTTCCATTTTTTCCCCCTTCTTTTTTTTCAATCACAGTGAATAAGACTAGAAAGATTTTTCCTATACACGTCTATGCTTCATCACTTCCTATGATCATGAATCCTAACTATGTTGGAATGTTCACAAAAATCTGATCCATAATTTCTCAAATGAGAACAGTTTCTAAAAGCTAACTACCAATTTAAAAGGTCCCCGAGCAGGTTTGTGATGATCATTAACATTTTTACTTATTAATTTTTAAATATGAAGTTCCTTTGGTCATGCCACATTTCCAAACTGGCTTTCCAAATGTTCATCCATGTTCCCATGAGTTAATGGAAAATATTAGTGGAGAGAAGGAAAATCCAGGCACACACCACACTGAACTTCCATTTGCGAGAGCAAGTTAGTTCCCGAGAATCCAATCCCTTTTAAAAGGAGATCAAAGCCACACAACTCAACACATGTTTGCGATATCTAATTTATATCAGGACAGGATGAATCCAGATGCTCATTGGGTCCAACATCTTGAACTATTTGCCAAATGTTTGAGACTTAATAAAATCTAAACTCCACCTGGCATCTTTAGGTTAATTTTAAAGCAATCATTATTCCCCAGGAAACTGAAAACATGTGCTTCTGATTTGTTCACACTTAAGTCATCAAAATATTATTTCACAAAATATTATTTGATATCCAAGAGATTTTTGGATGCTCTTTTTCCTGAAAGTGAGAAGTTTGGTTTTGCCTAAGGAATTTGGCTAATTCCTCTGTTCGGGTAGCATTTGGGGGTCATGATGAGGCAGAAAGATGCCTTAAATGATACCTAGCAGTAGCCTGGCTAGTGGCAGGCTGTGTAGCCTTCTGCATCAAACTCTCACCATCACCACCACCAGCACACACACACACCCCAGACTCCTCTCTCAAACCGAGAAACCCAAGGGCTCCATCTTCCTCAGTATTCAGAGTCATCCATAAGGGAAGATTTCCAAGTGCTAGTGGAAAGAGATGAGCTTAGCTGTGGTCGGCATTCATCCATTTAGTAGCTCTGAGACTTTTGAGAAGACTCTTAACCTCTTGGGCCTTGTCTGCCTCATCTGCAAAATTCTGGTGAGAAATATTATCACTTATTGCAGGAATTAGGCTAAAGACTTTCCCAGAAAATTTTTCCTAGAAAAATTTATTAAAAAACTCAAAGTGCTCTAAAGCACAATTCCAGATGTAGTAGGATGCAGCAGAAGGGACAGTGGACATACCTGTTTTTAATTAAAATAAAACTATCAGAACAGAGGAAAACTTATTTTTAAAAACCCACAGTAAATCAATCAGAAAACTGACAGTGCATTTAAAATACAGATTCCAAGGGATTCTGAGTCCTAAAATATTATTGGGTAATAGTCTCCCTAACCCTGCATCCATCCTTGCCCTGATCCCTCTGTAGTCTATTTTCCAGACAGCAACCTATAAAAAAAGGAATCACATTATATTACTCTCATAGGTAAACATACCAGTGGCTTCTCATTATACCCAGAAAAAGTTGATGTCTTTAACACTGCCTAGGATAAGATCCTATCAGATCTGGGTCCTGGCCACCTGCCCACCCTCATCCCCTGCCACTGTGCCCTGCACACTTGATACATGAACTTCCTGGTCCCAAACACACTCAGGGTCTTCATTCTTGCTCCCTTTGCCTGCAATACCCTCCTTCCAGATGGCCCCATGGCTCACTCCTTCCCTTCATTCAATTCTATGTTCAAATGGTACCTATCCCAATGGGGCACTCCCTAACTTCCATAAGTCAGAGAGCATCCCAAGGTACTATCTATTCCCTTATTCTGTTTTACTTTTCTTCAAACATTTCTTACTCCTTCCATGACATTATATCTATTTGATAGTTTATAGTTATTTTGTTCTTTATCCTCAGTACCCACAAACAATGCCTGATGATCAAGAAATATTTGCTGAATAAATGAATAAAAAGGTACCATTTAAAAATCCATGTTAACAAATTATTTCAAGTAAATTCTATCTATCTGTACATCCTGCAGTGGCATATACAATAATCATTTTTACTGCACCCTCAGCAGTACTAGGTTATTAATATGTATAATCTGATAAGAGGTATTTATATATAATTGTTGATAGAAAGCAAATGTTCATGTTTGTCTAAATGAATACCTTTTGGATATTCTTTATGAATATCTTTGGATATTCATTAGTCATTCTTCTTTTATTAGACCTGTTCTCATGTCATTTGCCCACTTTTAAGTTGGGGTGTATATCTTTAAAAAATTAATTTGTAATAACTTTTTTACAAAAGAAATTGTAACAACATATTTGACTATTTGAATGTCATATATGTTGCATTGTTTTCCAGTTTGTTTTTGTAGGTACGCTGATATGCTATTTTAAAATTTATTTGCAGAAATTTAGCAATTTTATTCTGATGACTCTTCCTTTTTTAGTAAATGAGTGTTCTTCTGGTTCTTTATAGCTCCATTCAAAGGCAAATATTTTAAAGCAACAGATGGCTTTTTCTTCTAGTTTAACTTTGCAACTGAGTTATAACTGATACTTCTGTATACCAGAAATAACTATGGTGGATGGTTATGAAGTAATTTAAGAGTAAATTATTTCTAATCTAATGGGTTTATCTCAAGGGTATTTTAACAAAGAAAAGTGTATTTCTCAAGCCTTGCAATATATTCTACTTTAGAGATTCTGAAAATGTTTCTACCTTTCCAGCTCAATCATCTTTAGATTACAGGAGGGTACTTTGACCTTCTTAAACTCATATATAAAGTTTAGATTCATTCACCTTCTTTTACAGGGGATTAACAACTCATTTTAGTATCTATTTAGTTTATACTTTCTGCAGATATTACTACTTCAGATAATAAGTTTATGATCATATTAATTCCTTTTATCTTTCCTAAATTTAGTTTGGTCATTTTCAATATCTTTCACATTCTAAGATTTCCTTCACTTATGTGTTTATTCACTCACTTATGCAGTGAACATTTATGGAAAATCTACCATATGCAAAGTACTGTGCTAGGCACTCTAGAGGATTCAAAAAGGAACTGGAGGAGGATCTTCAAGATGGAGGAGGAGGAAGACGTGGAGATCACCTTCTTCGCCACAAATACAACAAAAATACATCTACATGTGGAACAACTCCTACAGAACACCTATTGAATGTTAGTAGTAGACCTCAGACTTCGCAAAAGGCAAGAAACACCCTACATACCTAGTCGTGTGGCTGACAGGGTCTTCGTGCTCCAGTCTGGTGTCAGGTCTGAGCCTCTGAGGTGGGAGAGCCGAGTTCAGGACATTGGACCACCAGAGACCTCCCGGCCCCATGTAATATCAATCGGCAAGAGCTCTCCAAGAGATCTCCATCTCAACGCTAAGACCCAGCTTCACTCAAAGACCAGCAAGCTCCAGAGCTGGACACCCCATGCCAAACAACTAGCAAGGCAGGAGCGCAACTCCACCCCTTAACAGAGAGGATGACTAAAACCATAAGAAGTTCACAGACACCCCAAAACACACCAATGGATGCGGTCCTGTCACCAGAAAGACAATATCCAGACTCATCCACAAGAACACAGGCACCAGTTCCCTATACCAGGAAGCCTACACAACTCACTGAACCAACCTTACCCACTGGGGGCAGACACTGAAAACAATGGGAACTATGAACCTGCAGCCTGCAAAAAAGAGACTGCAAACACAGTAAGTTAAGCAAAATGACAAGACAGAGAAATACACAGCAGATGAAGGAGTAAGGTAAAAACCCACCAGACCAAACAAATGAAGAGGAAATAGGCAGTCTACCTGAAAAAGAATTCAGAGTAATGATAGTAAAGATGATCCAAAATCTTGGAAATAGAATGGAGAAAATACAAGAAGCGTTTAACAAGGACCTAGAAGAACTAAAGAGCAAACAAACAATGATGAACAACACAGTAAATGAAATTAAAAATTCTCTAGAAGGAATCAGTAGCAGAATAACTGAGGCAGAAGAACGGAAAAGTGAACTGGAAGATAAAATAGTGGAAATAACTACTACAGAGCAGAATAAAGAAAAAAGAATGAAAAGAACTGAGGACAGTCTCAGACACCTCTGGGACAACATTAAAGGCAACAACATTCGAATTAAAGGGGTCCCAGAAGAAGAAGAGAAAAAGAAAGGGACTGAGAAAATATTTGAAGAGATTATAGTTGAAAACTTCCCTAATATGGGAAAGGAAATAGTCAAAGAGAATCCAAGGAGAAACACGCCAAGACACATACTAATCAAACTAACAAAAATTAAATACAAAGAAAAAATATTAAAAGCAGCAAGGGAAAAGCAACAAATAACATGCAAGGGAATCCCCATAAGGTTAACAGCTGAGCTTTCAGCAGAAACTCTGCAAGCCAGAAGGGAGTGGCAGGACATATTTAAAGTGATGAAAGAAAAAAACTACAACCAATATTACTTTGCCAATCATGGATCTCAATTCAGATTTGACCGAGAAATCAAAACCTTCACACAAGCAAAAGCTAAGAGAATTCAGCACCACTAAACCAGCTCTACAACAAATGTTAAAGAAACTTCTCTAGGCAGGAAACACAAGAGAAGGAATAGACCTACAATAACAAACCCAAAACAATTAAGAAAATGGTAATAGGAGCATACACATTGATAATTACCTTAAATATAAATGGATTAAATGCTCCAACCAAAGACATAGACTGGATGAATGGATACAAAAACAAGACCCATATATATACTGTCTACAAGAGGCCCACTTTAGACATAGGGACACATACAGACTGAAAGTGAGGGGATGTACAAAGATATTCCATGCAAATGGAAATCAAAAGAAAGCTGGAGTAGCAATTCTCATATCAGACAAAATAGACTTTAAAACAAAGACTATTACAAGAGACAAAGAAGGGCGCTACATAATGATCAAGGGATCAAACCAAGAAGAAGACATAACAATTGTAAATATTTATGCACCCAAAAGAGGAGCACCTCAATACATAAAGCAAATGCTAACAGCCATAAAAGGGGAAATCAACAGTAACACAATAATACTAGAGGACTTTAACACCCCACTTTCACCAATGAACAGATCAACCAAAATGAAAATAAACAAGGAAACACAAGCTTTAAATGATACATTAAACAAGATGGACTTAATTGACATTTATAGGATATCCCATCCCAAAACAACAGAGTACACTTTCTTCACAAGTGCTCATGGAACATTCCCCAGGATAGATCACATCTTGGGTCACAAATCAAGCCTTGGTAAATTTAAGAAAATTGAAATCGTATCAAGTACCTTTTCTGACCACAACACTATGAGACTAGATATCAATTACAGGAAAAAAAACTGTAAAAAATACAAACACATGGAGGTTAAACAGTACACTACTAAATAAACAAGAGATCACTGAAGAAATCAAAGAGGAAATCAAAAAATACCCAGAAACAAGTGACAATGAAAACACAATGACCCAAAACCTATGGGATGCAGCAAAAGCAGTTCTAAGAGGGAAGTTGATAGCAATACAATCATAACTCAAGAAAGAAGAAACGTCTCAAATAAACAACCTAGCCTTACACCTAAAGTAATTAGAGAAAGAAGAATAAAAAAAAGCCAAACTTAGTGGAAGGAAAAAAATCATAAAGCTCAGATCAGAAATAAATGAAAAAGAAATGAAGGAAATGATAGCAAAGATCAATAAAACTAAAAGATGGTTTTTTGAGAAGATAAACAAAATTGATAAACCATTACCCAGACTCATCAAGAAAATAAGGGAAAAGACTCAAATCAATAGAATTAGAAATGAAAAAGGAGAAATAACAACTGACACTGCAGAAATACAAAGGATCATGAGAGATTACTACAAGCAACTATATGCCAATAAAATGGACAACCGGGAAGAAATGGACAAATTCTTAGAAAAGCACAACCTTCCGAGACTGAACCAGGAAGAAATAGAAAATATAAACAGACAATTCACAAGCGCCGAAATTGAAACTGTGATTAAAAATCTTCCAACAAACAAAAGCCCAGGATCAGATGGTTTCACAGGAGAATTCTATCAAACATTTAGAGAAAAGCTAACACCTAAGCTTCACAAACTCTTCCAAAATATAGCAGAGGGAGGAACACTCCCAAACTCATTCTACCAGGCCACCATCACCCTGATACCAAAACCAGACAACGATGTCACAAAAAAAAAACTACAGGTCAATATCACTGATGAACATAGATGCCAATATCCTCAACAAAATACTAGCAAACAGAATCCAGTGGCACATTAAAAGGATCATACACCATGATCAAATGGGGTGTATCCCAGGAATACAAGGATTCTTCAACATACACAAATCAATCAGTGTGATAACACCATATTAACAAATTGAAGGATAAAAACCATATGATAACCTCAATAGATGCAGAAAAGCTTTTGACAAAATTCAATACCATTTATGATAAAAACTCTCCAGAAAGTAGGCATACAGGGAACTTTCCTCAACATAGTAAAGGCCATGTATGACAAACCCACAGCCAACATCGTTCTCAGTGGTGAAAAACTGAAACCATTTCCACTAAGGTCAGGAACAAGACAAGGTTGTCCACTCTCACCACTATTATTCAACATAGTTTTGGAAGTTTTAGCCACAGCAATCAGAGAAGAAAAGGAAATAAAAGGAATCCAAATCAGAAAAGAAGTAAAACTCTCACTGTTTGCAGATGACATGATGCTATACATAGAGAATCCTAAAGATGTTACCAGAAAACTACTAGAGCTAATCAATGAATTTGGTAAAGTAGCAGGATACAAAATTAAGGCACAGAAATCTCTTGCATTCCTATACACTAATGATGAAAAATCTGAAAGAGAAATTAAGGAAACACTCCCATTTACCATTGCAACAAAAAGAATAAAATACCTAGGAATAAACCTACCTAAGGAGACAAAAGACCTGTATGCAGAAAACTATAAAACACTAATGAAAGAGATTAAAGATGATACAAACATTTGGAGAGATATACCATGTTCTTGGATTGGATGAATCAACATTGTGAAAATGACTACACTACCCAAAGCAATCTACAGATTCACTGCAATCCTTATCAAACTACCAATGGCAGTTTTCACAGAACTAGAACAAAAAATTTCACAGTTTGTATGGAAACACAAAAGACCCCGAATAGCCAAAGCAATCTTGAGAAAGAAAAACAGAGCTGGGGGAATCAGGCTCCCTGACTTCAGACTATACTACAAACCTACAGTAATCAAGTCAGTATGGTACTGGCACAAAAACAGAAATATAGATCAATGGAACAAGATAGAAAGCCCAGAGATAAACCCATGCACATATAGTCACCTTATCTTTGTTAAAGGAAGCAAGAATACACAATGGAGAAAAGACAGCCTCTTCAATAAGTGGTGCTGGGAAATCTGGACAGCTACATGTAAAAGAATGAAATTAGAACACTCCCTAACACCATACAGAAAATAAACTCAAAATGGATTAAAGACCTAAATGTAAGGCCAGACATTATAAAATTCTTAGAGGAAAAAATAAGCAGAACACTCTATGACATAAATCAGAACAAGATCCTTTTTGACCCACCTCCAAGAGAAATGGAAATAAAAACAAAAATAAACAAATGAGACCTAATGAAACTTAAAAGCTTTTGCACAGCAAAGGAAACCATAAACAAGATGAAAAGACAACCCTCAGAGTGGGAGAAAATATTTGCAAATGACGCAACTGACAAAGGATTAATCTCCAAAATATATAAGCAGCTCATGCAGCTCAATATCAAAAAAACAAACAACCCAATCCAAAAATGGGCAGAAGACCTAAATAGACATTTCTCCAAAGAAGATATACAGATTGCCAGCAAACACATGAAAGGATGCTCAATATCACTAATCGTTAGGGCAGTACAAATCAAAACTACAATGAGGTATCACCTCACACCGGTCAGAATGGCTATCATCAAAAAATCTACAAACAATAAATGCTGGAGAGGGTGTGGAGAAAAGGGAACCCTCTTGCACTGTTGATGGCAATGTAAATTGATATAGCCACTATGGAGAACAGTATGGAGGTTCCTTAAAAAACTAAAAATAGAACTATCATATGACCCAGAAATCCCACTACTGGGCATATACCCTGAGAAAACCATAATTCAAAAAGAGTCATGTACCACAATGTTCATTGCAGCACTATTTACAATAGCCAGGTCATGGAAGCAACCTAAGTGTCCATCGACAGATGAATGGATAAAGAAGACGTGGCACATATATACAATGGAATATTACTCAGCCATAAAAAGGAACGAAATTGGGTCATTTGTAGAGACATGGATGAATCTAGAGACTGTCATACAGAGTAAAGTAAGTCAGAAAGAGTGAAACAAACATCATATATTAATGCATATATGTGGAACCTAGAAAAATGGTACAGGTGAACCGGTTTGCAAGGCAGAAATTGAGACACAAATGTAGAGAACAAATGTATGGACACCAAGGGGGGAAAGCAGTGGGGGGGGTGGTGGTGGGATGAACTGGGGGATTGGGATTGACATGTATACACTAATATGTATAAAATGGATAACTAATAAGAACCTGCTCTATAAAAAAATTAATTAAATAAAATTCAAAAAAAAAAAAAAGAGTCATGTACCACAATGTTCATTGCAGCACTATTTACAATAGTCAGGACATGGAAGCAACCTAAGTGTCCATCGACAGATGAATGGATAAAGAAGATGTGGCACATATATACAATGGAATATTACTCAGCCATAAAAAGAAACAAAATTGAGTTCTTTATAGTGAGGAGGTTGGACCTAGAGGCTGTCATACAGAGTGAAGTAAGTCAGAAAGAGAAAAACAAGTACCATATGCTAACACATATATATGGAATCTAAAAAAAAAAAATAGTTCTGAAGAACTTAAGGGCAGGACAGGAATAGAGACGCAGACGTAGAGAATGGACTTGAGGACACGGGGAGGGGGAAGGGTAAATTGGGACGAAGTGAGAGAGTGGCATGGACATATATACACTACCAAATGTAAAATAGATAGCTAGTGGGAAGCAACCGCATAGCACAGGGAGATCAGCTCGGTGCTTTGTGACCACCTAGAGGGGTGGGATAGGGAGGGTGGGAGGGAGATGCACGAGGGAGGGGATAAGGGGATATATATGGATACATATAACTGATTCACTTTGTTATACAGCAGAAACTAACACAACAATGTAAAGCAATTATACTCCAATATCGATGTTAAAAAAAAAAAGGGCCATACCATAAAAAAAATAAATAAAAGAAACTGGATGTTGTTTTTGTCCACACAAAATTTACAATAGGTATTATCTTTTATCATCCTGACAACACTATGAGATAGGTACCATTATCATCTCCATTTTACAGATGAGAAAACAAAAGCACAGAAAGATTAAGTAATTTTCTCAAGTTCGCTCAGCTAGTAAGTGGTAGAGCTAGAATTCACATTCAGGGAAACTGATTTCAAAGACCATGTCCTTAATAATTATACTAAAACTACCTCAGTGGAGATGGATAAGAAGTGAAGAAAGCATCAAAAATAGTTTAATAATATTGACCAAAACTGGGAGATAAGAAATTCATTCAAAAGTACTATTTAGGAAGGTTTACAAGGGGGAAGAGATTAAAGCATAGAAGCCAGTTCAAAACCTTTTCATGCAGGAGGGTGAAAAAGTCATAAAGACCTCAACTTAGATCATGGCCAAAGAACCAAGAGCAGCTTGGAACCAGTTTAGAGATTGAAATTGAGCTGGGACGAAGTGAGAGAGTGGCATGGACATATATACACTACCAAATGTAAAATAGATAGCTAGTGGGAAGCAGCTGCATAGCACAGGGAGATCAGCTCGGTGCTTTGTTTCCACGTAGAGGGGTGGGATAGGGAGGGTGGGAGGGAGGCGCAAGAGGGAGGAGATATGGGGTTATATGTATACATATAGCTGATTCACTTTGTTATACAGCAGCAACTAACGCAACATTGTAAAGCAATTATACTCCAATAAAGATGTTAAAAAAAAAAGAGTGAAATTGATGGTTGTTAGCAACCTGTTGGATATGGAGATAAGGGAAAGAATAGAATTAATAATGACTATAAATTTAATCCTAAGTGACAGAGAAAGATGGCTTTTCTTTGCAAAAAATAGAGAACCCAGATGGAGGTGGAGGAAGAAGAATGAAGCTTGGTGGAAGTTTGACATCCATCTCTACTGGAAATGCAACATAGTCATTTGGAAATGTAGGATGGGGACTATGGAAATCACATGATGGGATAAAAAGATTTGGGAGCAATCCTCAAAGCCTTGAAAGCTCAAGCCTTGGACTGAATGTTCTTGCCAATGGATAAAATGTAAAAGAAAAAACAAAATGGTCAAAGAAGCACATGGACTGCCATATTTAGAGGAAAGCGGAAGACAGTCAGAGAGGTTTGTTTGAAGGGTACCAAGAAAACTGTCAAGAAAACCAAGGGAAGAGGTGAAAGATCAACAGGAATGCTTGAAATGCCATAAAAAGGTTGCACAGGGCTTCCATGGTGGCACAGTGGTTAGGAATCTGCCTGCTAATGCAGGGGACACGGGTTCGAACCCTGGTCTGGGAAGATCCCACATGCCACGGAGCAACTAGGCCCGTGAGCCACAACTACTGAGCCTGCGCGTCTGGAGCCTGTGCTCCGCAACGAGAGAGGCCGCGACAGTGAGAGGCCCGCGCACCGCGATGAGGAGTGGCCCCCACTTGCCGCAACTAGAGAAAGCCCTCGCACAGAAACGAAGACCCAACACAGCCAAAAATAAATAAATAAATAAAAATTTAAAAAAAAGGTTGCACAGCGCTAAGGAATTGTCATTTTATTTAGTGACTACATTGAGCCTTTAGCAAGTGTTTATGGGACAGTTTTAGCAGAATAATGCAAACAAAAGCTAGATGGCGAAGCATAAAGGGCAGAGTGGTTGTTAAAGGAAGCAGCCATTTAGAAGGCAACCTAGACTCAAAGTGTGGTAGCTGAGGGAAAATGACAGGATAATAGATGGCGGGTGTGGCAAGGTCAAAGGGATAAGCACTTTAATGATGGAGAGCCTGGAGAACTGTAGGATGTGGAGAGGAAAAATAGAAAAGAATGGCCTGAATATGGGGATAATAACCACCTCTAATGAGCACTTACTATGTCCTAGATGTCATTATGATATGCATGGATTTTCCCTTTTCCACAACAACATTAATAGGTTCCATTAAACATAAGAGAAAACAGAGGCACCATGAAATTAGGTAAGTTGACCAGAGTCACATTGTCAGGGCTGCAATGACTCCAGAACCAGTGCCCCTACCCACAATGCATCCGCCTCCTTAGGGACAGTGGGAAGCCCAGGCAAGAGCAAGGAGAGATCGACAGAGAGCTGGAAGAAAGGGTACCAAAATATTAACGATGACTGCTTCTAGGTAATGACATCTAGACACACTGGGGAGAAAGAAGGCATCATTTCAATTTTGATGTTATTTTTATTTTACACAATGAACAGAGTAATAAAAAATATCAAGGCTAAAAGTGACAGCCTGAATTTAAATGATGGGATTTTTGTTTTTGTTCAAACTCCATCCATCAGCTATATAAATAAATTTCTTTTAATTATGAAAGTAACATAGGAAAAATTTAAACCAAAATACTAAGAGGTAGCCTATGAAAAATAAAATATTTTGGCACCTCCAGTTTAACTTCTAAAAAGTAATCTCTGGTAATAATTTTTATGTATTCTTTAGAATTCTATGCATGTGTAAGTGATATGTGTGTGTATTTGTACATATTTACATACCTTGATTTTAAAAAAATAAACAAAACCACAAATATTTTGGACAGTATTCCACATACCACTTACTTTTCTGAGCAGCTTCATACTAGTCTCTTATATGTATGACAATAAGATATTTAGTTAATCCCTTGCAACTGGACATTTACTTTTTGAAACTTTTTAAAAATTACTTTTGCAAACCATGACAATGAACTCTTCACAAACTTTTTTTATTACAAACCATGACAATGAACCTAATAGTATGTATTTTTGTATTTTTGTGGGAAAATCCTAGACTTATAGTTGCATTTTAAATTTGTATAGATATTACCAAATTTTTATCCACAGAGATTGTACTGATTTCCAGTCTCACTGAGACAGCCTGTTGACCCATCCCTTATCAAATTTATGTGTTGCCAAACTTTTTAAGTTTTGATGATCTGATAGGCATGAACTTGTATCATTTTACTTTGTACTTATAATTATATGGAATCTAAGAAAAAAATGATACAAATGAACCTATATACAAAACAGAAACAGACACACAGAGATAGAAAACAAATTTGTGGTTACCAAAGGGGAAAGTGGGGGAGGGATAAATTGGGAGTTTGGAATTGACATGTACACACTACTATATATAAAATAGATAACCAACAAGGACCTACTGTATAGCACAGGGAATTCTACTTAGTATTTTGTAATAACCTATAAGGGAAAAGAGTCTAAATAGATCTATATGTTTGTATAACTGAATCACTTTGCTGTACACCTGAAACTAACACAACATTGTAAATCAACTATACTGCAATAAAAATAAATAAATAAAATTTTTAAAATAATAAAAATAAAATAAAATTATGAGGACAGTTGAACATTTTTCATGAACTTCCAGGGGCTACTGGATTTTATTTTTAATTATAGTAACAAAAATCTAAATGTACTAGACAAAAAAGAGAAGGGGGGAAGTAATTTTTATGAGTTAAAAAAAAGCCTGATATAAAAAGAGTGGCAAAAGGAATGACAGAGGAGGTCAATGAACGCTAACCTATTGAGGTAGAAATAGAGGGACTAGCTTCAGCAAAGAAATGCATTCCTTTTTCTGAGATGAGAGAAAGCTGGATAAAATGGAAAGGTGGTTGTGTGGTGGAGAAGCACAAAAGTTAAGGTTAGAAAAGCGATTTTTTTTTCATGGCTCTTAACTTCCGTGGCAAAAGTTCTCATACAACTTAAAAACTATTTTATAGAGTCAAATTCTTCTGTCCATTTCCTTGTCATTCCCTCAAAGACTGGGCCATATGTCTGAGTTGAATCTTTGTGTTTCTGAAAAATAAAAATAGCTTTTCTCTATTAATGAATTTTCAGATGCCAAAGGGTATGGATGCCCATGTGGACATGTAGTTGTAATGTAATGGAAGCTTCTGCTTAAACATTAGCCCTTTAAATTAATTTTGCTCCCAAATATTGCAAAAACCTGTGGGAAAGGTAGTCAATGGACTGTTCTAAGAATGATTGCACTGTCATGTCTATTTTGTAATTTGATAATTTTAATTCCCATATAAGGAATAATAATGTATCCATTGACATATCATATCCTTAACTCAAGAAACATGGGTACAATATAATTTACCTCTATTTACTGTACTGCAGACTTCAGATTTATCATGTTCCATCCACTCTGCAGGTCACTGGGAACTCAGCAGTGAATGAGTCACAGTGCCATTGTGGACAGAAGCAAATAAATGCTTACTTAACACAAAGTGTGAATTGTAAAATCAGATATTTATAAGGACACAGAGAATGTGTGACTCTCCCAGTATCAGGAAAAGAGAAAGATTCCTATAGAATTTGTAGTTGAACTACAGCTAAAGGACAATAAACCATTTATTTTTTAAGCACTAAAAACCTAATTCTCTTCTAATATAAATCACAGTGTGTGGTAGCTACAACAAACCTACTCCTGTACCAGGTACAAGATCTGAAGTTCATTACTGGACACAAGCTCTTTAAATTTTCGTTGAGGTTCTTTGAAGTACTGAAACTGAAAGAGGGGGTGGGGAATACATAGAAAAATCTGTCCGATATAAATATTATATTCTTCCTGTCTACATTATGCTTCATCAGTAATTTGTATTAGTTTCATCAGGCTTGATTTCTAAAATTCTAAATTCAGGTGCCATGTAATGTTACTGATGAATGCAGAATGTATTACCGTTGTTGTTATTATTATGTAAACTCATTTATCTCGTCAGGTAGTAACATTAGAAGATATAACCTATATTCGTGTTCCCTCCTCAAACCTGGCATTTTTAGGATTTACTTTGAATCGCAGACATCTCCCTGATAAAGGAATACATATTAACACTCCATGTTTGTAATAACTTGTAGAGTGTGCATTTGATCAAAGCCATTTTTTAAATACCAGGCCTCAAAGTCAAGTTATAAAGGGAAAATTTTAGTGATAATATAACCATTAAAAAAAAACTCAGAGAAAACAGTAAATCTGCTTAATGAGGATGCAATTGAAGGTAATGACCTTTATTTTTAGTGGTATTGGAAATGGCTGAAGGATACTTCCTTGTGGAAAATACCAGAACAAGGGAGGGGTAGAGAGTTCCAACATTCCATTAAAAAAAAAAAAAATCACTAAAATCACTGGTTCAAACCCTAAAAGGAATGTTTCAGCTTTAAGTCACAAGCCACAGACAAAGAGAATATACCCAAGCCATTCAGAGGAGTCAATTTTAAAAAGTCTGCATCCTGACTGATGCAAGTGGCTGCGATCAGCTGTGGCATTGTTAGAAACAAATGCAGTTTATAATTAATGATCTTGGCTTGAATAGACTTTATTTCACTGATATTAATGAAGTGTGTATTTATTCATATGGGATGTTTGGCTATTAATCCCTTCAAGTCATGAGTGCTCTATTATCCTTGAGATTTGTGCTGTGGGTTTTTTGTTTTGTTTTGTTTGTTTGTTTGTTTTTTGTTTTTAGTAAGGCCAGTTTATAACAAACATGTTCATTTTCTTAATCTGGCTTTCAAGATCCTCTGAGGGTCTCATAATGGTCCATAATGACCTACCAGTTTTCCCCCCCACAATTCCCTGCCCCAAGCCAAACTGGACTATTCACACCTTTTCAAATAAACCATAACTTTTTTCTCCCTAGAAACTTCTTTCTCTTGTCTGTATCTGAAATTCTTTTTTTCTTCCCTCCCTTGTATTTATTTAAAATTTTTTTAATTTTTAACACAATTTTAAATGTTACTTTCCATATAGGTATTTAAAAAATACTGTATCCCAGTGTTGTACAGTACATCCTTGAGCTTATCCAACATCCAATAGTTTGTACCTCCCACTCCTGCACCCCTATGTTGTCCCTTCCCCCCTCTCCCCATCGTAACCCACCAGTTTGTTCTCCATATCTGTGAGTCTGCCTCTTTTTTGTTATATTCACTAGTTTGTTGTATTTTTTAGCCTCCACATATAAGTGATATCATACAGTACTTGTCTTTCTCTGTCTGACGTATTTTACTTAGCATAATGTCCTCCAAGTCCATCCAAGTTGTTGCAAATGGCAAAATTTTGTTCTTTTTTATAGCTGAGTATTATTCCATTGTGTGTATTCCATCTTCTTTTATCCATTCATCTGCTGATGGATACTTAGTTTGCTTCCATATCTTGGCAATTGTGAATAATGTTGCTAGGAATATTAGGGTACATGTATCTTTTTGAATTAGTGTTTTGAGGTTTGTTTTTTTTCTTTTTTTTGGATATATACTCAAGAGTGGAATTGCTGGGTCGTATGGTAGTTCTATTTTTAGTTTTTTGAGAAACCTCCATACTGTTTTCCACAGTGGCTGCACCAATTTACATTCCTACCAACAGTGTAGGAGGGTTCCCTTTTCTCCACATCCTCGCCAACATTTGTTATTTGTGTTCTTTTTGATGATAGCCAGTCTGACAAGTGTGAGATGATATCTCATTGTGATTTTGATTTGCATTTCCCTGATGGTTAGCAATGTTGGGCATCTTTTCATGTGCCTATTGGCCATCTGCATCTCCTCTTTGGAAAAAATGTCTATACAGTTCTTCTGCCCATTTTTTAATTGGGTTGTTTGAATTTTTGATGTTGAGTTGTATGAGCTGTTTATATATGTTGGATATTAATCCCCTATTGTGATATCACTTGAAAATATTTTCTCCCATTCAGTAGGTTGTCTTTTCATTTTGTCGATGGTTTCCTTTGTTGTGCAAAAGCTTTTAAGTTTAATTAGGTCCCATTTATTTATTTTTGCTTTTATTTCCTTTAATTTAGGAGACAGACCAAAAAAAAATATTGCTTCAATTTCTGTCAAAGAGTGTTCTGCCTGTGTTTTCCTCTAGGAGTTTTATAGTATCTCACTTGATTATGGTGTATGATCTTTTTAATGTATTGTTGGATTCGGTTCGCTAGTATTTTGTTGAGGATTTTTGCATCTATGTTCATCAGTGATATTGGCCTGTAATTTTCTTTTTTCTGTGATATCTTTGTCTGGTTTTAGTATCAGGGTGATGCTGGCCTAATAGAACGAGTTTGGAAGTGTTTCTTCCTCTGCAATTTTTTGGAATATTTGAGAGGGATAGGTGTTAGCTCTTCTCTAAATGTTTGGTAGAATTCACCTGTGAAGCCATCTGGTCCTAGACTTCTGTTTGTTGGGTGTTTTACTTACTGATTCAATTGAAATTCTTTATGCCTTTTCTTAAGTGTTGGTTTTCCTGGGAACAGAACTTGAAACAAGAATTCATGGTCAGGGGTTTATTGAGGAAGCACTCTGCTCCCAAGGGAAACCACTAAGCAACTGGAGGAAGGGGATGAAGTCAGGCAACATGCAATCTTAGAAAAAGTCTCAGCCTCAGTCTGATCCCACAGGGGAGCTCTGGAATGCAAATTACACCTCAGAGTTTGTCCTCAATTGAGAACTTTTTTTCTCCTCCACCAGTCATTGGCAAAGTACTGGGCAAGGGGAGGGGCAAACATAAATCCTATGAACTTGCACAGGTTAAGGAAGCCAAAAAAGACAGAAACTGGGAGAGAAGGACAAAGACATGGTCACAAGTATTCAGGAATCCGGACAGAGCACCAATAGTGTCATCTACAGGTACCATACAAATGCCACATTTTATTTTATTTTATTTTATTTTTATTTTTGAAGTATTGTTGGTTTACAGTGTTGTGTTTGTTTCAGATGTACAGCAAAATGATTCAGTTATACATACATATATATCTATTTTTTTCAGATTCTTTTCCCTTATAGGTTATTCCAAGATATCAAATATAGTTCCCTGTACTGTACAGTAGGACCTACCTTGCTGTTTATCTATTTTATATATCGTAGTTTGTGTTTGGTGATCCCAACCTCTTAATTTATCACTCCTCCTCCCCCTTTCCCCTTTGGTAACCGTAAGTTTGTTTTCTATGTCTGTGAGTCTGTTTCTGTTTTGTAAATAAATTCATTTGCATCATATTTTAGATTCCACATATAAGTGATATCATATGATACTTGTCTTTCTCTGTCTGACTGACCTCACTTAGTATGATAATCTCTAGGTCCATCCATGTTGCTGCAAATGGCATTATTTCATTCATTTTTATGGCTGGGTAGTATTCCATTTTGTGTGTGTGTACACACACACCACACCTTCTTTATCCATCTGTCGATGGACATTTAGGTTGCTTCCATGTCTTGGCTATTGTAAATAGTGCTGCTATGAACTTTGATGTTCAATTTTTTTTTTTTTTTTTTTTTGGCAGCATTGGATCTTCATTGCTGTGTGCAGGCTTTCTCTAGTTGTGGCGAACGTGGGCTACTCTTCGTTGTGGTGGATGGGCTTCTTATTGCGGTGGCTTCTCTTGTTGAGGAGCGCGGGCTCTAGGCATGCAGGCTTCAGTAGATGTGGCACGCGGGCTCAGTAGTTGTGTCTCATGGGCTCTAGAGCGCAGGCTCAGTAGTTGTGGCACACGGGCTTAGTTGCTCTGCAGCATGTGGGATCTTCCCAGACCAGGGCTCGAACCCAAGTCCCCTGCATTGGCAGGCGGATTCTTAACCACTGCGCCACCAGGGAAGCCCTCACTTATCTTTTTGAATTAGAGTTTTCTCTAGATATATGCCCAGGAGTGAGATTGCTGGATCATATGGTAACTCTATTTTTAGTTTTTTTAAGGAAACTTCATACTGTTTTCCACGGAGGCTGCACCAATTTACATTCCCACCAATAGTGTAGGGAGGTTCCCTTTTCTCCACACCCTCTCCAGCATTTATTGTTCATGGTCTTTTTAATGATGGCCATTCTGAGGGGTGTGAGGTGATATCTCATTGTAGTTTTGATTTGCATTTCTCTAATGATTAGCAATGTTAAGCATCTTTTCATGTACCTAGTGGCCATCTGTATGTCTTCTTTGGAGAAATGTTTATTTAGGTCTTCGGCCCATTTTTTGATTTGGTTGTTCGTTTTTTCTTTGTTACTGAGGTGTATGAGCTGTTTGTATATTTTGGAGATTAATCCTTTGTCAGTCTCATTGTTTGCAAATATTTTCTCCCATTCTGTAGGTTGTCTTTTCATTTTGTTTTTGGTTTCTTTTGCTGTGCAGAAGCTTATAAGTTTGATTTGTTTAATTTTGCTTTTATTTCTATTGCCTTGGGAGACTGCCCGAAGAAAACATTGCTATTATTTATGTCAGACAGAATTATCAGGATCCATGTCGGGTGTTAAATTACTCTTAAGGCACAACTCTTTTTCTGCCATGTGCTCTGTTTATTTGGGCACTTGCCTTTTAATCACCTTGAGGGCAGTGTTTATGTCTCATGCATGACTGCAGTCTTTGCCTATCCTAGTGGCTTGCATGAGGTAGATATGGAATAAAAAAATCACTGATTTGAAATGAGGTGACAAAAATGTTTAAATGGGGTCCACAGTGGCCCCATCTTGTTACCAAATTCTTCAATGTAACCAATATTCTTATGATAAAGTTCTATTATTATTTCTAGATGAAGGAATCACCAGAAACTAAAAATAAAGAGAAGAATCATTTAATAATTCAATAACTGAAATAAAAAACTCAGAGTGAAACCCTCAGAAAAAAATTGAGTTCTAGATTTTTCCAAACTCAGTAGAAGAAAGTGCTGACTTCCCAATAACTCTCTATCTTGGTAAATCCTTGCTCTTCGAAGACTTCATAAAGTTTGCAGAGGGGGATTGGGCAGAAGAGGTTTTGCCACTGAACCACAACTTTCAAGGATTTATTCACCATTAGCAGGGGATCTGCTGGTGCAGCTTTTCTCTAGTGCCCAAATCTCCAATGACTTGGCTCCTGTTTATGTAATTCTTTTTCCCTTGAGTCACTATGCTTTGTTCAATTGCCATAAGTAAGATTTGTAAGCTGATACTTCTGATCTATGGAGGAAAAAAAAAAAGATTCCAAGTGAGATAACCAAACATGTTACACAGCTAACACTGATCAAAGAGTGGGTTGAGTGCCCATTTTAATGCCAACTTTGGCTCCAAGCAGAATGTGCTGATAATGGTTTGGAAGAAGCTGTTCTCTGTTTTCAGATTAGAGAATCTCTAAACTCACAGAAAAGGTTTTCCACCTATTTTACACAGGCCACGTACCCTGGCATTCCCTTAATTTCTAAACCCTGGTTACTAGAGGGGCTGAAATAGCAAATACAGATATTAAACCTCACTTTCTACTGCATCCATAACCTACTGCATTAAATGGGAACAGTGAGGTTAACCTATGCTTCCTAGAACCAATGGATTCACATACTATTAGAATTCATAGAGCTACAGGATGATCTGTTTACCTAGTCCAGTCTCACAATCTTCCATTTAAAGAACATGGGCCAATAGTATAAAAAGATGTCCAAGATCATACGAATAATGTATCGTGACTCCCAGTACAGTACTCTTTCTAGTATAATATACTATCTCCTTATTTCAAGAATTCAGAAGTAGTTTGATTAAATTAATCCTCAAAATATAATTCCATAAAGTAAAAGTTCTCAGCAAAATAGTCCCCGATACTAGGGGCAAAAGGTAATGAATAATACATGATTTTTACTTAATGAACTTAACTTTTTTTTTAAAGTATTTGTTTATTTATTTATTTATGGCTGTGTTGGGTCTTCGTTTCTGTGCGAGGGCTTTCTCTAGTTGTGGCAAGCGGGGGCCACTCTTCATCGCGGTGCGCGGGCCTCTCACTATCGCGGCCTCTCTTGTTGCGGAGCACAGGCTCCAGATGCGCAGGCTCAGTAATTGTGGCTCACGGGCCCAGCTGCTCCGTGGCACGTGGGATCTTCCCAGACCAGGGCTCAAACCCGTGTCCCCTGCATTGGCAGGCAGATTCTCAACCACTGCGCCACCAGGGAAGCCCCAATGAACTTAATTTTAATATAAGATTATATCTCAGATTATACCTGTTTCTGATATACTAATACCATATTTCATTGAAACTGTGATGCTATAAATGGAAAGATATACTGTTATTTTACTCATCACTAAGGAAAATCTGCCTATTAAACTATTCTTTACAATTTCAGAGAGGTTTCAATGTTTAAAAAAGGTTTATCTTAAAATCAATGAAATATATTGTATTTTATATGTATTATATATGTATATATATATAAATTCATTAAACTATTCTACCTTTGAAATAGAACCATTGGCAATTGGGTAGTCAATAAAAATTTTAAAAAGAGATGGTTTAGAGTTCTGAGAATATTTATAATAGTACATATTAATTTTATTGCTTTACTATTCAGGACTGTAAAGAGTTTAACTCTTGGGGGTCTTAAAATTAGTTTTAAAATTCTGCTTTTTAAAAAATGTGATTAACTAGTCACTAATGCCAGAAAATGCACAAAGAACATTTAAAAGAAAGAGATTTGGAACCATCTGGTAATAGAAAAAAAACAAAATAAAAGCCATCTTGGTCAACATTTTGGTCAAAGTATTTACACAATAATAAGAGAAAAAAAAAAAACAAAAAAAAACACAACAGGTTAGAACCTATGGGCTATAGTCAACATTGTCCTTAGAGGAAATTCATGGTCTTAAAATTGCATGAGAATAAAATGAAAATAACAATTAATTATTCAATAAATAGCAAGAAAAGATAAAATGTGTTGAAAGAATTAACAGAGATAAAACCAAAATCAATAAATATGCAAAGAAAGCAATCCAACAGCCAGTTGTTTGCATGAAAATCGAATATAATAATAGGTAAGCTAATAGCCACCTTATTCAAGAAACATATGAGGAAACCATAAATATACGAAGCTAAAAGTATTGACTAGGGAGATAGCAAGTTAAAAATTAGATACAACTATAAATTCAAGTATAAAAGATAATTAAAAAAATTAAAATTTAAAGTAAGAAAATTAATTGACATAAGTAAAATAAAAATATAATGAAAATATAAATTTTACTCTATGCAATATGGATAATTTTCTATGAAAATATAAATAAAAAAATAACAACAAATTAAACAAATCAATTAATACAGAAGAAACTGAGAAAATCACAATCACTCTCACGTCACAAAAAACATGTGCCTCAGACAGTTTCACAAATCAGTTCATCAATTCTTTCAAACCTACAAACAACATGTAGGTTATTTGAACAATTTTATATCATACATAGAAAAGCAAAATTTTAGGTCTTCCAAAGTCAGTGCCAAAATCTGAGTACAACAAAGAAAAACTATGGAATATTGGTAAATAGTATTCATGGATATTGTTGCTAAAATCCTAAATATAATATCAGATATGTACAAATAGTGAAATATGACCAAGTTGAGTCCATCCCAGGAACATAAAGGCAGTTTGACTGTAGAAATTCTGTAAGTAAGTTAAAGGAGAAAAAGAAAATGATCATCCTAATAATAGATGATATTTGCTTGCTACTCTTCATATCTAGTTGGGCTTGGGGCTTGGGGAACCCCAGGAAGAGAATAGAGAGAGGAAGGAGAGTGAAAATAAGGGTATTCATACCTTCAACTCCCTCAAACATCACAACTTCTCCCAAAGCAGGCCTCTCTATGTCATAGTTCCTTTCGGTTTCATTTAACACTGCCTTCTCTTTGCAACTCAACTATAAGGGGTAACAGCCCGAGGAACTTCACTATTCCTGGTGGCTTCCGTATTCCCTAACCAACACTTTTGAAGTTAACCTTTTATTAAACCCTCCTGAATAATCTTGAGTTGTAAAACTCAATATTGTTAAGCTGTCAGTTCTCACCAAATTGATCTACAGATTCAATGCAATCCCAATCAAAATCTCAGTGGCTTTTGGTAGAAATTGACAAGCTACTTTTAAATTTCAGATGGTAATACAAAGGAGCAAGAAAATATAAAGAGCTTTAAAAAAGATGAAAAAGTTAAAGAACTAACATTACTTCATCACAAGTCTTATTATAAGATAGTATGGAGGTTCATTAAAAAACTAAAAATAGAGCTACCATATGATTCTGCAATCCCATTCCTGGGCATATATCCAGAGAACACCATAATCTGAAAAGGTACATGCACCCCCAAAGTTAATTGCAGCACTGTTTACAATAGCCAAGACATGGAAGTAACCTAAACGTCCATCGACAGAGGAATGGAGGTTGAGATGAATGGTACTGAAGTTGAAATAGGCAAAATGCAGTGGAACAGAATAGAGACTCTAGAAATAAACTCATGCAAAAATGGCAACTGATTTCTGATAAAGGAGCAAAGATAGTTCAGTGGAGAAAAAAATAGTCTTTTCAAAAATGGTGCTGGAATAGCCATTTACCAAAAATCGGATATCTATATATAAAAAGCACAAACCTAGATCCATATATAAAAATTAACTCAAAATGAATTACAAACCTAAATTTAAAAACGAAAACTTATACAATAAAACAGGAAAAAAATCTTTGTGACCTTGGGTTAGACAAATATTTCTTACCTAGAATTGATCCATAAACAAATGGACACATTGGACCTCATTAAAATTAAGAAAAACAGACTGAGAAAATATTTGCAAAGCATATATCTGCTAAAGATTTACATCCAGAATACAAAGAGAACTCACAAAACTCAATAATAAGAAAACATCCTACTAAAAAATATGCAAAAGGTTTGGACTGACATTTTACCAAAGTTAAGCAGATGGCAAATAAACACATGAAAACTTGCTTGGTGTCATTGGTCATTAGGGAAATGCAAATTACAACTACAATAAGATACTTCTACACACCCATTCTAATGGCAAACATTTTTTTAAACAAAAAGTACCAAGTAAGGATGAGGATGTGGACAATTGGAACTGTTACTTGTTGCTGGTATGACAGCTGGCACGACCTCACTGGAAAATAGTCTGACAGTTTCCCCCCCCAAATTAAACATATACCTATCAGATGAGCTACTTGCTTCATTCCTAGGAGTTTAACCAAGAGAAATGAAAGCATATGTCCATATAAATCTTGTACACAAATGTTCATAAAAACTTTATTTGTTATAGCTGGTAACTTGAAAAAACTCAAACGACCATCAATAGGTAAATGGATAAACAAATTGTTGTATATCCACAACAATGGAATACTGCTCAACGGTTAAAAAGGAATAAATTATTGATGCATGCAACCACATGAATGAGTCACAATATAATTGTGTTGAGTGAAAGAAGTCAGCCAAAAAGTATATACTGATGATTATGTTTCTATAAAATTCTAGAAAATACAAACCAATCTGAAGTGATAGAAATTAGATTAGTGATTGCCTGAGGGTACTGTGGGTGGGGACAGGGCAGGAGGGAGAAATCTAAAGGGACAACAGGAAACTTTTCAGAGTGATGAATAGGTCCACCATATTGATTATGGTGATGATTTGACAAGTATATACATATCTCAACTTATCAAATTGCACACTATAAATATGTACAGTTTGTCATGTGTCAATCATTCATCCATAAACCTGTCAAAATGATTTCATATGGATCAAATATTTAAACAACAAAATAATAATATTATAAAAGCACTACATGCAATTATGGGGAAATTTCTTAATATTTCTGGAGTGTGAAAGCAAACCCAGAATTCATAAAGCAAAAAAATTTATAAATTTAATCACACCAATAATTAAAATTTCCTTTATAGTAAAACATCAAACCAAGTAAAAATGTAAGTTGTAAATCAGCAAAACATATTCCCAATACATATGGCAAAGGCAAAATCTATTAATACCTTCTGACTCATTTCACATCAAGAAGAAAAAGAAAAAGAATCCAGAGAATGAGGCCAGTCACAGAGAAACAGCAGGATTTATTGACATTACGTTTATATGCATCACTTACTCCTCAGAGCAGCTCTGGGAATTAGCACTATTGTCCCCATTTACAGATGGGTTACAGGCTCAGAGAAGTATCTGCTCAAGGCTACACTGTACATAGGGAACAGAGTGGGATTTGAACTCAGATCTGTCAGATCCAAAATGCTTGACCTCCAAAGCCTCCTGCCTCCAAAGCTTTCTGCTTTGTGGAGCCATTTTACATCCTCCCTCATCTTTCATCCCTCAGTGCTTCTGGCCATAAAATAAACCTTTATTTGGCAAATGGCAGGACAGACACTGGGTCAGGAGGACCCAATGCCCCAAATAAGGGAGAGAACTGTAAGGGTGGCCCAGCCACTCGAAGTGAGCAGTTCTGCAAGGGCCGTAGAGAATGCCACACCAGCGCTCTGTGTCTTTGCAAAGTGGTGGAAAGAGGGTGGCCGTGTGTCCTGCTTCACCTGGACAGCTCCAGTCCACACTTGTGGTCCTGGGGTAATTATTAACAGTTGACCTTTTCACGCTCTAAGTGACTCTGTTTGGACGATAAATTATATGGTCATTTTGAGAATGGGAGTGGTGCAAAAGGGTGTGAGAGATGGGCAGAGTCCACAATTGGAAGTGTTGGGGGAGAGAAGAGTTTTCTGCTTATTAGTTTTGTGTATGCAGATTTCGAGAAACCGGAATGGGATTCTCAGGCAGGACCGGAAGCAGGAAGGGAGGGACGGCTGTCACCAGTCCTCGTGGGTCCCCTCAGAGCTGTCAGATTTCACCACTTCTCTAAAGGGGGCAACCAGAATGGAGGCCAAGGGCACAGACTGGAACCGACAGCCTGGGTTCCAAACCATAGCCTCTGCAAACCTGGGCTACTTCCTAACTGCCCAGTGCCTCAGTTTACCCCTCTGGGAGTGTGGCTAACGATGGTACCTTCTTCTTTGGGTTGCTATGAGGACCAGGTGAGTAAACATTTGTAAAGGGCTTAGAACAGTGCCTGGCACAGGGTCAGTGCTCTCTGAGTATTTGTTAAATAAAATAAAATGTAGTCACTGCTCTTGTTGGTGGCTGGGAGGAAACCACAGATGCAGTGTTAAGTCATCCCGGCATCCGCATGGCCGGATGGAATGGGGGGTCTGCTTCCTCCTATGGGGTCCCTTTACCACACTCATGATTTAGAGAGAGGGAGGCAAGGAAAAGGCAGTCAAATCTGTGGGAAGAGAATACACTACTGTATATAAAATAGATAACTAGTGAGAATCTACTGTATATATACAGTATCTACTGTGGCTATATGTATATGAATAACTGATTCACTTTGCTGTACAGCAGAAACTAACACAACATTGTAAAGCAACTATACTCCAAAAAAAATTAAGTTTAAAAATGTGGAAAAATGTACATTCTTTCTTATATTTAAAGGAACACACACTGTATAACATATGAGTTATCACTTATCCATTTGACTAAATAGCAAAGTTTTATAATATTCGGTGTTGGCAAGAGGGTACTGTAGTGATGAGGGAATGTGAATATGTACACATAACACGTATTTGGCACCATCAGTCTACAGTACATGGTTTTGACCAGAATTTCTAATTCAGGAACTTATTCAGAAGTAAAACTGGGTCAAGAGAAAGATATGCATATATGGATATTGCAGCATTGCTGGTGATAATATTAAACAATTTTAAACTATATATTCATTCATATTATTGCAAAAACTATGCCACAAATGTGTGATGGAAAACTAAGTAGTTGAAAGGAAGTTACATAAATTTTGGTGCCAACATGAAAAAGTTTCAAATATATATTGTTGAACAAAACAAAAGCCAAGTTGCAGAAAATATGAATAGTGGAATCCTAGTATTTTTAAAGTATTTTAAATAAAGAAAGAAAATATTAATAATTATTACCTCTAAGATATAGGACTTAGGACTTAGATTCTGGCAAGAATCATATGTATGTATGTATTTTATGTTAAATATTTTTAACCATATACATGTGTTGTTTTTATTAAAATTGATTATTTTTTATTAAAAATAAAAACATTAGTAAAATAGGTCTGTGAAGGCATTCTATTTATATGGACCTTCTATGCACTTGTTGTATGAACAACAGCTCTCAGTTTTTGGCTTTAATTTGTGCTTTTATACTACATACCTAACATTATCCTGGACTTTCACCTAGAGGTACTCACTAATTGTTTGTATATTGCATGAGTGATTGAAAAATAAAGGAATGAAGCCAAAAGGCCTGTTAAAATACTCCTAGCCTTTTCTTTAGAGTTCTAATTCCTGAACTGATTAGAGGACCAAGGAAATGCAGTGTTTTTTTCCCTCTCTCTTTCCAATGACTCATTTTTAAAACGAAGTGAAACATTATCCCTAATTATAACTGCAATCTGCTCCTCCGAGGTTTTCAACCCCCATTTAAACACCAAATTGGATTCCTCCAATAACTGTATTCCTTTATCCATCCCTCTGATTTCTATTTCAAGGCCATCAAATCACTAGGTAATTGAGTCCATTTTTAAATCCATCATCTCTCGTCACTCTTTTTCAGTGTTCGTCTCTGAGACTTATATCATCTATGGAAGTTTTTCCATTACTCCATATATTCGGTTTTGAACTATTTGTCCACTGAAACAAACCTCACCCAAAGCATCCAAATCTTCCTTTTACATATTGAATCTCAGCCTTAACTTCTGCCTTGCCCTTTAACAATTGAAAATATAGATATATAAGTGATATAAGTATAGGTATTGGTGTAGGTATAGGTACAGTTACATGTGGATTTCAGTCTAAAGAGTGACTTGCCTTATGACTCCCTATATACTGCTGTCTTCAATGCCTCGCAAAGTAGTAAATGACTGTGAACAATTATCACCAAATATGCATTTCTCTTTGGCAGTGGGGACCCCATATGCAGTGTGTCGTTGTTGCTGGCTGGAGAAACCATGATGCTCAGAGATAAGCATCCTTGGGTCCCTCCATTGTCACAAAAGCCCCAGGATAGACTATCCAGGCAGCGGGAATGTGTTTCAGTTTCCAGGCTTATTCATTTTGCTTCACATTTGTCCTGCTGCAATATTTTTCCTTTTGCTTCTCCTGTAATCAACTTGAGTTCTTATGAAAAGGTTGTTCTTCATTCCTTGAGAGTTTGGATCACTGTTCTCTGTTTAGAGGTAGAGTTTCATAGGTGTGCACCCCAGAGGCTGGGCACTTTTACATTATCTCATTGATATACACAGACAAGATTTAGCAATTGCCAGTAATAAGTTTTTCCTCCTAATAATCTAAACATTCTACATTTATATAGTATTATTTAGCGCTCAAAGTCATGTATACTCATTATGGTCATTACCTAATTTCATTTGTACTCACTTGATCACCATAACTATCCTGTGATGCAGGTAAGTCAGGTGTAATTGTTTCCTTTTTTGCTCATAAGAAGTCATCAACTAGCCAAGTGACTAGCCAAAGGTCATATGGCTCTTAAAGGGCACAACACATATTAAAATTCAGATGATCTAACTTTACATGATATATGAATTCATTCATATTAATTAATAATCCAAATGATTTAAAAATTTCCTACAAATGTAAGACTTACTCTTATAGAATGTTGGCTTTTAGAGCATTTACACAGAGATATCATTTGCTCTAAACATGTTTTTGTAACATCAGTTAACTCATATGTGATCATAAAAAGAAAATGATGTCAGTGTGCTGTGGACATTGAGTTGGTTCACACAGAGTATTGCATTTATCTCTGTAAATCAGGCACTTAAGCTTTATTTACATTTTCATGTAAGCTACATTCCCATTTTTAAGATAAAATAAATCTTATATTTAATCTTTTTTAATAGGAAATTGAGTGTGTCTGCTTAACTGTGCTAGTATTTTTATTAGAATTGTTACTGGTGTGTTAAGCTACAAGCTTAGTAGTATCTAAGTGATTGATGATGGTTTAGCCAAAGGTGATGCAAAGAGAGGAGAGAATGAATGAATGCAAGATGTATTGTCGACACAGCACAATGGAGCTTAATGATGGATTAAATGGGCAGGGGGAAGATTGAATTGTGGAAGTCATCAAAGGTGATGCTCAGTTTTCAAAGAGGCTGTCCAAAATGCAGATTTAAGTTGTGTGGAAGTTTTGATGGTGGTGTATAATTTAGGGCATGAACAAGGGAGTAGGCAGCTAAGAGGAGGTAGAGGACAAGGACATTGGAGAGGAGGAATTCAAGCAAGAGGAGGTCCTGATGCCAAGGAGAATGAAGATAGGGGTGGAGACAGACAAGAAAACTGTGAGTCAGGAGCTTAAAAAGTCTTTAGTTGTCTCATCTGTTGGAAGTGGAGCCAAAATCACCTAAGTTGGTTGAAGGTCTCTAGTAGTCAGCAAGCTGGGACTATTTAGGGGACACAAAGATTTGTTTTTCCATTTTCTTGGCAGGGAATCATATTACCAAAGATTTGAATCTGTAAATGTACTATCAATGTGTGAATGCTCGGAACTGTTGGTATGATCGAAAAGGTTTGTTCCAGGCACTCTCTAATTTGGGAGTCAGTCGAGCACCAACTTGGGATCTAACCTGGCAAGGGATTTCCTTAGGGAGGTTTCATATTTATTTTTCCATTGGTCCATAGGCCAGGTATGACATGATTTTTCCTGTTAGCTACTGATACTATACAGTATATCCTTAGTTCCATAATGGAAATAGGCTTCTAATCTCTGCATTCTTGCAATATCTATTCCATCACTTGAGTATACACAGCCTTGTGTTGTTCTTCAGATGTTTCGTATAGAAGGAACTAGTCTGATCTAGGCAGAGTGAAGTGTTCTGTCCCTGATTCTCCCACAGCACTTGTTCATGCTTTGTTATATCACTTGTCACATTGTATCATATCCATCTCATCATCTTTCTACATGTAAATCTCTCTCTGGGCCGTTAGCTTGTCAGTAGTTCTTGTTTGCTTGTTTCCCTAGTTTAGCAGAATGCCTATCATATAATAGCTTCTCAATAAATGTTTGAGGAAGGGAGACAGGTAGAGTAGGGACCATGTCTTGCATTTCAGTGTATCTCTCAAAGCAACGAACACAGTGCTATTCATTTATTCAAAGCTAGACGCTGGGAGAGAATGGTAAACAAAGACCCAGCCTCTGCTCCCACAAAGCTTACTGTCTTGTGTCAGTTTTATTATAAGTGCTTAATAAACAGATTT
The DNA here is from genome assembly GCF_028564815.1 of Eubalaena glacialis. NCBI lineage: Eukaryota > Metazoa > Chordata > Mammalia > Artiodactyla > Balaenidae > Eubalaena > Eubalaena glacialis. The sequence continues at coordinate 38,947,103 of NC_083719.1, read as the reverse complement.
AATTCACTTAAATGCTTAGTAAATACAAATTAATTCATTTAGATACAATCACCTAAAGCTGTTTGAAGAAGTTGCCATCCTTTATCACTAAATTTCATTTGACCTTGTTTGCATATGGGGATCTTCAGAACCTCCACTCCATTTGTTTTAGGTAAAGCCACTAAGCCTCCACCTCTGCCCACAAGTGTGCTCCTGTGGACCCTAGTTCAGTACGACTTCTTGATAATGACAGAGATAATAATCAACATGCATATAATTCATTGCCGTTTACGTGGTGCTCACCGAAATACCATTTCATTTCATAATCATAGCAAGTGTGTAAAGTAGGTAGGGCAGGGACTACTGTTTCTCCATTATCACAGATGAGAAAGCTGACGCAGAGAGAATGATTAAATGATGTGCTGTTTTAAAAGATGTTTTTTTGTTCTATGAAACACTAGATATCTGTAAAGCATTGCTTAGATATCTTAGAGCCTGAACTTGTACCCAAGACTTCTGGTTCTGAATAATAGGTACTTTTCATCCCAGTATGCTGCTTCTCTATTATATCCAATAATAATCAGTGCTTATTTTTAGCTCCTATTTAGTGAGCACATAAGTGCCAGACACTGCGGTAGTCACTTAATATATATCATCAATCACTTATATCTTATAAGAAAAAGATCTTCCCTATAGGGAAAAAAAACCCTCTTTAGCAAATGAAAATTGGGCAATGAGGAATTAATTGACTGTGGTCTCACAACTGCAATGATGCACTTGCCTCTAGACCTTACACCTTCAATTGCAGATGTGCTGCAAATATGAGCTATAATGTTATAATTCTCTTTACTCATAATGTCCATTGTTCTTCAATGCATGTATCACACCACAGTGGTTCTGCAGAGTACACCCTGTGCCAGAAATCATCATCATTCGTGAATGCATATGGCTGTGTGTTGAACTTGAGTCATCAGCCCTCTTGCAGAGAGCACCTTTTAACCCTTGGAGCCCTTTGCTGCCAACAGAGTTTAGCCAGGGCCACCCTGGGTACCCGAACACATTGTCCTAACTTTGAATCTTAGGATGGTCAGTGTCTTGTTGCAGTCCCTTCTTTCCCATAAACCTCAACTAACCCCACTCCCACGCTGCAATTCTGAAAACTAAAGTGATAGGCAGTATTGCTAAACTACAGGAAACTACAAAAATAAAATATGTCTTCATACCCTTTCCAAGGGACGAGTGAAACTTACATTAAACCTACGCTTACATACTGATGGAGGTGAATTAAGTGGCTCTTAATAGAACAGAAACTAGCCCTAGTTAACTTTCTGGATCTTCGTGGACGCTTCAAATCATGTTACAATTTTAAAACATATTATACTATATACCCATCACCCCATTGTATATTAAAATTGCCCAAGACCCTGCCACTTACTCTAGTTATCCAGGAGTTGCTATCTGTTCACACCCTTCACATCTTCCATGGTAATTGTATGGGCCTCAGCCAAAACTGATATGGGAATATTGAGTTTGGTCAGACTAATATAGCTGAAGTACCATGCCGATGCTGGCAGGAAGTCTAATTATTTTTCATAACTATTTCTCCATTTTTGCTAAAGCAAGCCATATATGTGTCCTTGATTTGCACACACCCTTTGACATTTTGCAATATGTGTGTGTATATATAATTTTTTAAAGAATCCATCAAAAGGGTTTTCGTTTTTGAAAGTCTAAGTGAACAGCTGCCTTCAGCTGAGACACATTTAACTTTCTGACAGGTACAAGGATTCTGATCCCTAGGGACTAGCACTTTTCTTTTCAAAGCCATCTCCTATCTTTGTGATTCTCTGGGAGAAACAGGCAATATCCATGCATTCGTTATGGATAAAGTAACCCAGAAGTGTCTACTCATTTGCTTCTTAATAGAGCAGAGATGGGCTGGTAACGAGTGAAATCTGCTTTTCTTTCTTTAGAAGTAAAGAATCTTGGTAAGGGATCTGAGAAGTATTCTAGGCTATCCCTTATAAACTAGAGACAAAGGATTTGATAAGCAATTGTAAGAAAAAAATACATTTTTCACTTTCTTTATTTGCCATATAAGGGCTATTTTCTTTTAAAACTGTTAAAAGTAATATATACGTGTGTGCTTATTTCTAATCCCTAAAAGAAAATAAAGTAATAGAAAACAATGGAATAAGTATTACATTAATTGTAAGTATATTAAAAACTATCACTATACAGTTTATAGTAGATGCTACAGCATAGCTTCATGAGCTCAATCCATATCATTTCGATATTATTTAAAATAGTATCACACAGTACAGTATTTGAGTTAGTATGTCTTTTGTTAATTATGGTGCTTTTGCATATGGAAGAACTGTGCCTAAAATCAAACTTCTTAGAATTGGGCTTCTTCTGTGATCGTAACATCTCTAATAATAAAGAAAAATTACTTGGTTGCTTCTATGAGATTGGGGGGAGAAAAATAAATTTTTACTTTTAGTAAATACACTATATGGTGATATTTAATTTCTTTTTTTAATTCAAAATTCTACTGGAGAGTTGGTAGTCTTGTAATTACCTGGATAAACTGATTTTGATATTATGCTTCCTAATACCTGAAGGGAATATTTAAATAAAATGTTTTGAGGCTTAGATAATGTTCCTGACCCTCTATCCTTAGGGCATGAGTCTTGAGGTTTCCTCTTGGTCCTGATGGGGAGTTTCGCAGGTTCCACTCATACCAACTTGCTCCTGCTCTCAAGGCCTAAATCAATTAGAGCAATTCAACTAGACACAATAAATTCATCAAAAATTTTAATATCAGTATACCTCACAAAGAAATCATGTATTAAATATTCTTGCTTAAAAGTAACTGTTTAGTTGAATATTGATTTTTAATTTGTGGGACACCTTTACATTATTTCTCAGTTTATAAACTAAAGTAGAATATTTTAAAGATGGGTAAACTTTAAGTTAATTAGAATATAAGCTAAATCATTTCACAAAAAAAGAATTAAGTATTACTGATATAATTTCTTTTAGGAATTTTTCTTTAAAATAAATACCATGATATGTCATACCATAACTAGATACACATAAAACCACCTTGCTCGCCATATAAATATAGATCATTTCTAGTTGCTTCTAGATCATTTGTAATTGCTTTTATTTTTTCACCTAATTTTTATTCTATCTATTCTAGTATTTTGGTAACTAGGGTAAAATTTAAATGATAATAATTTTTAAGATAACAATATGTCATTCTATACTCTTTTTGTTAAGGTATACAAAATTAATTTTAAAAGTTGAACCTAGAAGCAAAATTAATCAATTTTATGGAGTATAAGCTTAATAAAAAAGGAATTTTAAAAATGATGAACCCTTACATCTCTTCCTTCCTCGATATCCATATGCTAATATTTCCATCTCTCCATTTCTTGGTTGATGCATAATATTAGACTATTTAATTTACTAGGCTAGTAGTTTTAATAGATTTAATATTGTTTAATAATCAGTCACAATATGATGTCTGCTACACAAGCAAAGATATAGTAACTGCTTTTGAAAATATGAAGTATGCAGACTAAAAATACAGAAATGTATGAATTATCAACCACACAGCTATTTTTAATAATGATCATAATCTATGAGCATATAAAAAGGCAGCAGAATTCTTAAATTTACTGTTAATCCCTCTGTGCGTGAGAGAGAGAAGCAGAGAGAGAGAGAGGGAGACAGAGTGAGAGGGACAGATGGGGTAACGTTAATGCACCCATAAATGCATATAAATTGTTTAAAATACCTGTATCAGAAAAATGTGATGAACTTTCTCTGTAAGTTATTATATCACTAAGATTTCATTATTTTGATGAAATGCACTGTGTTAATGCAAACGCAATATAATCCTAAGTAACACTTGAGTGTATGAACCACACTTGTCAAAGTAAATGAACAAAATATTATTTTGATGTAGGGCCCTTGAACTCCTTTATGGCATTGGTTTTGTTTACATTGCAATTTTCAAAATTAAGTAATCTACATGGTTCCCTAGTGTGAATTAACAAGTAGTTCTCAATCAGTGTTTCACATTTTCTTCAGCAAGCTCATGGAGGAAAAAAGCGCCTTTCTTTCTTGGGGTATGAAATTATTGTAAACTGTAATTCCATGCTTCACTATGAAGAACATAGTTTTATAATGTATATTATACCACCATTCTAGAAGTTTTTAAAATGTATTTAACAAGAAAAAGCAAAACTACATTCAGAATAATTTCATAATTATGAACCACAGATTAATATATTCTAATATGTAAATGCTAAAATCTTTCCATTGAGGCTATTTCATACTGTCTTCAATCAATTACTTACTAATGTAATCATGTGAGCAAACTGAAGCCATTCCAATGGGCTGCCTGAAGTTCCCTCTTCCTTCTCACCAGAAAACAATCAAATGCACATTTTCCAGCAGTCTTCATCTCTCACATCTGACAAATCTAAAATCTGTTCTTTTCCTTTGAAGGTTCATTCCTTCATAATGTAAGTAAGACTTGCCTAATGATTTCAGTAAATAAAAACAAGAGCATTAAGAATAATACCAATTCATAAAGGTAACCTCTCTACATAAGAAAGAAAGCATAAAAAAATTAAAAGGAAGCAGTAATTTCAAAGACAAGAGGGTCATCCAGTGTAGCTTTTCATTGGTTACTATGACGAGACAATTTGAGGATAAACTGAGAGAGTAATGAGTAAAATATGTGAGAGTTGGGGGGTGGGGGGACACCTGTTGCCATAGATTTAAAAAGCCATGTCTTCAAAGACTCCCTACAAAGAACAAACACAAAAATATTCATCTATTTCTCTATTCTCAAAGCCACTGGCGAGAAGCTAGAACTAACAGGAGTGATGATCCTGAACTAATTGGATTTTAAATCAAGATCAAAATGCAGTATGCATTATCCAGAAATGGAACAGTCTAATTTAGTAATTACGGGATTCGCTGCAGTTGACTCCATCACAACGCTCACTGTTTCAGGCATCAGGTCCACCCCCGCTTCCCCTGGGATAGCGCAGCCTTCTCATTTTTTGCTGTTAGGAAACTTCCATCAATGCTTTGTTTCAATTTCTCATTCTCTCTTATCTCCTTTGTATGATTCCCTTTGCTGAGTACAGTTTCCAATCAATAGAATAAAAAGGTATCCGTAAATACAATTTGGAAATTATTACACATATCCTTGTTTCTGGTAAATTGTACTTTGAGCCTGGGAACTTTAACCCTTTTATTCTTCCTCACAAATCAAATCACAGAGAAAAATAAAATACAAGAAAATCATTCATCATTCATCACAATATGTGTGGAGAAATAGATAGAATAGAGGTAGACCACCACTGAACTTCCAATATTGAATGGCACTTTTGAACTGACTGTAAGGTATGGGAGTGGAATTTATTGTTGCTACATTTTGAATCACACAGCATAAGAGATACCGTTTTCCGCCATTTGCAAACCTGGTGGTATTAGACAAATGTAACATCAGATGTACCAATGGCAAAAAATTTAAGATTAGAAAACAAAAGGAAATTAATATATTGGCTATATATTTAGATTTAGATTCTATACTATCTATATTCTACAAGGACGCTACATTAGAAGATGGCATAGCAAAGTGTTAGAAGGCACACACAGGCTTTGGAGGTAACTGGAGTTCAGGTCTACTGACTAGCTCTGTGACCTCAGGTAAGGTATTAAACTTCACTCAGCCTCAATTTTCTCTTCTACAGAATGAGACAGTTAATAGGACCTGCATCACAGGGCTTCAGTAAGATAAAGAATGTGAAGCTTTTAGGATGGTGTCTAGCTCAGGGTAAATGTTCCATCAATGTTAATCTTACAGTTATGATTCTGAATATCCATTCAAATCTTCAAAATTGTATGATTTCACTAGACAGACAACCAAATAATAATCCCTTTCTCTTTGGCCACAGCAGTAAGGAGGACAGAAGTTTAAAGAATAGTTTGCCGTTTAAGCCAGTACAGATTTTCCTCGACTAACGATGGGGTTACATGCTGATAAACTTGCATAAGTTGAAAATATCATAAAAGTGGAAAATGCATTTAATACACCTAACCTACCAAACATCATAGCTTTGCCCAGCCTATCTTAAACATGCTCAGAACACTTACATTAGCCCGCCGTTGGGCAAAATCATCTAACACAAAGCCAATTTTATAATAAAGTGCTGAATACTGTGTAATTTATTGAATACAGATGGTCCCTGACTTAACGATGTCTCGACTTACAACATTTCAATTTTATGATGGTGCGAAAGCAATACGCATTCAGTAGAACCCATACTTCGAATTTTGAAGTTTGATCTTTTCCCGGATTAGGGTTATGTGGTACAATACTCTCTCGTGATGCTGGGCAGGGGCAGCTCCCAGTCAGCCACTCGATCACCAGGGTAAACAACTGATACACTTACAACCATTCTGTACCCAGACCACCATTCCGGTTTTTTTTTCCTTTTAGTACAATATTCAATAAGTTACATGAGATATTCAATACTTTATTATAAAATAGGATTTGTGTTAGATGATTTTGCCCAATGGCAGGCTAAAGTAAATGTTCTGAGCACGTTTAAGGTAGGTGAGGCTAAGCTTGGTTAGGTGCATTAAATGCATTTTCAACTTGGGATATTTTCAACTCACAATGGGTTTGTAGGGTTTATAGGGAGGTAACCCCGTCATAAGTCTAGGAAGATCTATATGTCACTCCTGGAGGGAAAATCAGTTTTCCAAGGCAGAATTTCTAGGTTGCTAGGATGAACTGGAGATTCCATTTTGTCAGTTTACTAGAGTTCATTGTTTTGGATAGTAAAGATTAAAAATAACTAAATTTTTGAAGACTTTAAGTATCTAAATGAGGAAACAAAAATTTAATTTCTATTGAGGTATATGCTTATATCCCCACTCAGCATTTTCACTCCACAGAGGCAAACTACATGAAGGAAAAATTGTAATGAGAAAGTTGCTTAGTGTGCATGGCTAAGAAATACAGGATTTCATTTTTAATGATTTAGCCAAAGAAAGTCTGAGTTATACACCTCCACAATAGAAAGTGACACCTACCACTGAGAGTAGCAGCTTGAACTTTTGGACCAGAGCATCTTCTCTTCATACCAAATTTAGTTTTTAAGGTTTTCATCTTTGACCAGCATTTTTCCATTCAGATTTCTCTGATCTTTTTAAAGGATATGTTAACACATCCAATCAGAGTCTGTCAAGTATTGCTGGCTTGAGAGATATCCTCTTGTGGATGATTTTCATACTTTTTCAATGATCCGTTTGTTGTTAGTTTTATAAACTCCCAAAGAGATTTTCCTTACTTTCAGTGTTCGTGGGCTCCTCTATGCTTGGTCCCATGCACGAAGAGAGAGTATAGTCTTGTTGTTAAAACTGTGGGCATTGGAGCCAGACTATAGATTTACAACCTAATTCTGCCACTAGCTAGCTCTGTGTCTCCACGCTCACGGTACTTATTATCTCCATGCTATACTTACCTATATTATTACATGTCATATATCTATATGATCTAGCTATGTCACCATGTAAAGGTACTTATCATTTCTGTGTTTATCTTATTTATACTTATCATCTAAGTTTCCACAACTGTAAAATGGGATAATAGTATCCACCTCATAGTGTTGAGGTAAAGGATTAATTAGGTACACATAAAAAGTGCATAGAACAGTGTCTAGTGTATAGAAAGTACGCAGTGAATAATTTATTACTCATTATTATTCATTTTATTATAACATCGTTATTGCATAATTTTACTATTATTAGTGTTATTACTATTATTTCCAGAATTCTTATGAGAAGCCTATCAGTCCATCTGTATAATGTTGAAACCAGCCCTTTTCAACCTTAGACACTTTCTCAGAACTCACTACCGCAAGGAAGTAAAGAGTAACACCTTCCTTCTAAGAAAAGATCTTTGCTATATCACAAAAAACGCATCCTTTCTTGTCATTTTTTATTCATCCAGTCATTCAATTAATATCTGTTAGGCAGCCTATAATGTGCCTAAGGCTCTTGTAGGCACCAGGATACAGCAGCTCCAAGAACTACAGTCTAGATTTCAGCCCTTTCATGACATTTCTCAGGTTATTATTGTCATAACTAGTACAAGGAAATGCCTGATCATCCAATGTAAAAACTCAAGCCATTGGCTTACCATGAAATATCATGTATAATAAAAGTAGTGTTATTTTTCTAGATTAAGTTCACACTGCTTTCTTGATAATGTAGTTTAATTTCTACATGACTTCAATACAAATTGAAGTGGAATATTTTCACTATGTCTTAATGCTTCGGAGATAAATAAGTTAGCTGCCTTAGAAATTGGTCTCTTTGCTTACATAGCTTGACAATTACCTAGTTCAGTATATGCTTTTCCTACTGGTTCCAAGTGTTAAATTTCAGGAAACTAGAAGTATAGTATTGGAGTTTATCATGTTTATAGCTTTCTGTTCTCCCAGGAAAAAACAAGAAATCCATTTTGTTGACCTTCAAGACATGATGCTCTGCCTTGCTGAAAAACAAAGTGTTCACAAAACACAAGCTAAATTTAGATTTAGGAGACATGAGTTTCTACCCATAAGGGAGTACAGGATTTTGAATTAACCTCTGCCATAAATAACTAGAAAACTGGACAAAATATAGGAAATAAGTACTTTCATACTTTCAACAACAGAAAACACAACACTGTGGTCTCTGAGAGAAAGGAAACAAAAGAATGAGATCTACAGTTATGCAAGCGTTCTGCTTACAGAAAATATCTAAACGGTAGCCCAGTGAGGCGAAATCAGACAGAGCCTGGAGTCCTCCCTGAGTGAAGAAGCAGCTAGAATTTGCAGAGCATTTGCAGGAGTTAGGGATGTGACAAAAGGGTTACAAAACTACGCAGAGGCATCTTCTTGAATCTTTTAGTTTAAGACCAACCTTTGTACGCATAGAGTGAAACCCCAAGATGCAAGGCAAGAACAACTGCTGAGGAAAGAAAAATTTCTGGGGAGCTAGGCCAGTGAATAATTTCCAGAGTCCACACAGCCAGGGAATTGTGGAATTCCCACTAGCCAGAGTAGAGAAGTCTCCTTGAATACTCAGAACATTCAATAGAGGCCACCTAAAGGTCACTCCTTAGAAATGGGGCTAAATTAGCCATAGGGAATAAAAAAGGTAGTCTAAAGCGATCCCCAAAACTTGAAAACAAGCCTCAAAAGGATAAAATTTATTCATGAGCAATCATATTGCCTGCCAGAATGAAATCCAATGTTCGTTATTGGAATACAACAAAATCCAGCACTCACAAACATAAGGGCCACCATCCATTAGAGTTAGTTTAACCATAAAATTATTTCAAGAGGTAAATATGGAGTCATTAGTGCTTTTACCAAATACTTGTACTCTTCTCAAACACATGTTAAATACATACTTCCAACTGCACCTTAAAATTAGGTCATACTCAGCTTTCTTTCCTAACATCAGAGCGACTGTGATGATCTAGGTTGTGACTACTTTGCCCATTGGGAACTTCAGTAAAAACAGAGTAAAGATTGGAGCCAAATCCTCATGGGACATGCCGGGTGAGTAAGAAATAACTTTCTTTTGTCTTAAGCCTCTTAAGATTTTCAGTGGTTGTTAACCTCAGTATAATTTAGCCTATCTTTACTGATAGAACAGAAATAACATAATAGAAAAGAACAATTATAAAATTTCTAAACTGTAGGAAACATTAGCATTTATGATTTATGTCAGCTTTTCCCAGGTCTGTTCCAGTATGTTTAGGAAACTTTGAGTTAAATGAAGTTTACCATTAAGTGGGTTCCTTATAGACAATACTTCTTCAGATTCTTTGTCTGCTTTGAACTCCCCAAATAAAGTCCATGTGATAAATGATGTTTCCAAATGCAATTTTCCATTAAGTCCCTTTTTTTCCCAAAATGTCTCCAGCACTAATGTTCTGAGGATCATCCTTTTGGAAATGTTGAAGTAGTCCAATACACTCATTTTCCAAATAAAGTGAAACCTCCAAACTGAGGTTAATAAATCATGTATAAACTGCACAACTAGAACCCAGATCTCTTAATTTTCAACTTTATGCTTTCTGCTAAACACTGCAGTGCATTACAGTAAGGATTAAGATTATATTTTTCCTCATGAGGTAACTTTTCATAAAGAGATGACAATTGTAAAAATTGTAAAAAGTTAAATCTCTCACGAGCTTAGATTTCCAGTCTTTCTTAGAAAAGATGTAGTACAATAGGGAATAATTATATTTTGTAATATGTACTTCATGAGAGTTAATCTACATCGATAGAGGTAAAGACTCAACTTAAATGAAATTCAGATAAGTCGCACTGACAGTTGAGCTCATATGAGATCATTTAAAAGCTGAAGACGTCTTTCAAATGCTGTACATAAATTTGCCCTGAACTCCTTCAAGTGTGGCATAAATGCCACCTTCTCAATGAGGCTTTCTTTGAATTTTCCAGATAAAATGGCACATCCCCACCCAATCTACCTGCTTGGGAAACTCTCTGTGCTTTCTTCCTATTTTATCTTCCTTTATAAACTTATGATCTTCTGGCACACTACATATTTTCCATATTTATTCTCTTACTGCCTATCTCCTTCCCCAGTAGAACATGAGCCCCTTGAGGTCAGGGGTACTTGTAACTGTTCTCTAAGATATTCCCAGCACCTACAGGTGTGCTTGGCATATTGTAGTCACTCAGTAAATATTGTTTAAATTTCTGGATAAACTTCTATTTGTCTCATATAGCTCTTAGGAATTTGGGTATAATTGTTGACATTCAAAGGGACACAACTTTTCGATGTAGTTCATGAAGTGTTGCATAACATGATAGGTAAGTACCGCTTGCTCAATTTAACCAAATTCCAGGTATTCAGAGAAGATGCAATAAAAATAGACTGACTATTAAATAAAGTTTTCCAGAGCATGAGCTTGGAAAAGATGTGAAGTAGGTAAAATTGACCTCTAAGCTCCCTTTTAGGTAAAATATTTCCAGTGCCCTCCTCTCTCCTCCTGGTTGCCCAAATTCCCTTATTTCTGAAAACCACTCAATTTACCTCCCTTGGAAATACTCCATTTTCTAGCACATTCCAATACTCCAATCTGCTCTACATTTTGTTTGATTTGTCTTGGTCCTGGCCCTTTTTATTCCTCTTTTCTCATAAATAGAACTAGAAAGTCTTATCACCCTGATCCCATAGTCTATGCAGATCATGACCTCACCCCCCCCCCCCGCCCCCCGGTAAACTAATGAGGACATATTTATGAAGCATGGAGTGAGATCATTATCCTTAAAACCACTTCAATGGGGGAGAACATATGCCAAAGCAAGGCTTTCCTGAAACTCTTACTCGATGCAATGTTTAGGAAAGGTTGGAATAGAAGAAAGGAATAGAGGAAGGTGATTTCATTAGAAGATTGGGGAAAGCACCTCTGCCTAGGATCATCTTCTATCCCTAAATCTACTTTCTATTCAGATAGAAAGCTGATTATCCAAAAGCAGCTGGACAGGAAACAGCCACTGTTTTAAGTCAACTCAAAAAGTCATCGTTTACCCTCTCTGGTTGTAATACATATTCTGTAGACATCTCTCTGTGTCTAGCGAGCAGTATACATACTAAATATAAACCTTGGAAATTCTGAGAGTGAAAGAAAAATAGGAGACAAGGTGTAGAGCCCTCAGAATCTGCTTTTCTCCAGTGGATTCCACCACTGTGTGAGTTAACTGTTGATAATGTGGCTGCAGTGAGATGTTGTCAAAAAGTGATTTCCTTTCTCTACATCTTTTTAAGACTTTCTCTTCTCTAGAGAACCTCGTCTTGAATTAGAGAAATTCTTTATTTGATATAAATGTGTTTCCAGTATCAAATTTGATGACTTTTAATTAATTCATTTTGCTGACTGCACTCTTTCAGGAAGATCATTTCCTTTTTGAATGTAAGCAGCAACCAAAAAGATGACACATTTTGTCTTATTTCTGCACCCATATGTAAATAATTATGATAACCTCTTGCTATGTGAGAGGCGGCTGTCTAGTGTGATCATTAAATTACAGCTTCTGTATTGTGCTCTCTTTGGTTAATGTTCATCCTAATTCGATAGACTAAATTGTATGTGAGGCAGAAAATTCCTATTTGTACTAACAAAATATAGTTTAGCAAATTGCTCTGTGACACCATTCATTTTATTTCATGAACATTTGTGGTGAAAAATGAATACAGTTCTTTTTTTTTTAAACATTTTTATTGGAGTATAATTGCTTTACAATGGTGTGTTACTTCTGCTTTATAACAAAGTGAATCAGCTATACATATACATATATCCCCATATCTCCTCCCTCTTGCATCTCCCTCCCACCCTCCCTATCCCACCCCTCTAGGTGGTCACAAAGCACTGAGCTGATCTCCCTGTGCTATGTGGCTTCTTCCCACTAGCTATCTATTTTACGTTTGGTAGTGTATATATGTCCATGCCACTCTCTCACTTCGTCTCAGCTTACCCTACCCCCTTCCCGTGTCCTCAAGTCCATTCTCTAGTAGGTCTGTGTCTTTATTCCCATCTTGCCCCTAGGTTCTTCATGACCTGTTTTTTTTTTTTTTTTTTTTTAGATTCCATATATATGTGTTAGCATACGGTATTTGTGTTTCTCTTTCTGACTTAACTTCACTCTGTATGACAGACTCTAACTCCATCCACCTCACTACAAATAACTCAATTTCATTTCTTTTTACGGCTGAGTAATATTCCATTGTATTTATGTGCCACATCTTCTTTATCCATTCATCTGTTGATGGACACTTAGGTTGCTTCCATGTCCTGGCTATTGTCAATAGAGCTGCGATGAACATTTTGGTACGTGACTCTTTTTGAATTATGGTTTTCTCAGCGTATATGCCCAGTAGTGAGATTGCTGGGTCATATGGTAGCTCTATTTTTAGTTTTTTAAGGAACCTCCATACTGTTCTCCATAGAATACAGTTCTGTTTATTAGTTGTGTTGAGTTCTTCTGTATAAAGAAACCAAAACCTTTTAATAGGTTTATAAAACCTATTAAAAAAAATACAACCAAGGGAAATAGTAAGAGTTATTTCACCCACCTCACTAAGAAGAAATTGATATATAAACGTTGATAACTTTCTTCAACATTACACAACATATTAAGGACAAAATCAGAGACAGAAATGGCCTCCTACAATTCCTTGGCCCCCATTTTGTCTGCTGGGTCACACCTGGATCCAGCTACAACTCTTCCAAATGGTAGTTTTTTGAGCCAGACGGGCTCTGAGACATGAAGGGTTTCTTTTATGCCCTTTACCACCCTTTTACCTCAATGTCTGCTCAGACCTTGGTTAGCGCATGTCTCCTCCCTGCCCCTCAGTGAACACAACAGTTGTTAGCATCATACACGGTGACGTGTACGTTCTGACAATGTTACTGATCCTGGGAACCACGATTCATATTTTATTGCCAACTTACTGGGTTGCTTTTATGGCTGCTTTTATTACCCGCATCTATTTATTCAGAAGGTGTCATTTTGAAAATATAAACCTAAAGATGAGAAAGCCGTTGAGGAGAAAAAATAGAATGTGTGCTTCTTTGGAATGAGTTTAACAAACTGTGTATTTCAGAATGTCACCACTCTTCCAAATGTATTTCTCTGAATGCCCTTCCCACACCCACTCCAGGAAATAAAGATGTTATATAAATAGAAACAGAGACCATCAGAGCTAGAAGGAATCTTAGAATTAACCTGTCAAACATGTTCACTGTACAGGTGAGAAACTGAGGTCTAGGGCAGGTGAGAAAGTGATTTCCCCAAAGTCATATGGCCAGTTCAGTTGTAAAGAAAAGCCAGCATAAATGCTGGAGAGGGTGTGGAGAAATGGGAACCCTCCTACACTGTTGGTGGGAATGTAAACTGGTACAGCCACTATGGAGAACAGTATGGAGGTTCTTCAAAAAACTAAAAATAGAGCTACCATATGACCCAGCAATCCCACTCCTGGACATATACCCGGAAAAAATATATAATTCAAAAAGACACATGCACCCCAATGTTCATTGCAGCACTATTTACAATAGCCAAGACATGGAAGCAACCTAAATGTCCATCAACAGATGAATGGATAAAGAAGATGAGGTACATATATACAATGGAATAGTACTCAGCAGTAAAAAAGAACAAAATAATGCCATTTGCAGCAACATGGATGGACCTAGAGATTGTCATACTGAGTGAAGTAAGTCAAAGACAAATATCATATGATATCACTTATAAGTGGAATCTAAAAAAAGGGTACAAATGAACTTATTTACAAAACAGAAATAGAGTCACAGATGTAGAAAACACACTTATGGTACCAGGGGTAAGGAGGGGTGATAAATTGGGAGATTGGGATTGACATATACATACTACTATATATAAAACAGATATTTTATCTATTAGTTAAGAACCTACTGTATATTATTAGTTAAGAACCTACTGTATAGCACAAGGAACTCTACTCAATACTCTGTAATGGCCTATATGGGAAAAGAATCTAAAAAAGAGTGGATATATGTATATGTATAACTGATTCACTTTGCGGTACACCTGAAACTAACACAACGTTGTAAATCAACTACACTCCAATAAAAATTTTAAAAAAAAGAAAGAAAAAACGAAAAGCCAGCTATTCCTCTGCTCACCCACTCCATCCAGCCCTACTTTGCACGTTTCTATGCCTCTCAGAACAGGTGCTCAGTAAGTCCATAGTGGTTGATAACAAACCCATTGACCCTTTGCACTACATTGATCAGGGTGCCATGGGGACGGAGAAGAGGAGTTCTGAGGAAGGAAAAGATATTTGTACCTGAAAGGAGGTTTGTTGATCTCATCGTTGTTGGGCTTGACTCCTGGAAAGCTGGAAAAAGCCAAAGGAGCTCATGAAAAATAGGAGGTGTTTGTTCTGTTTTCTTAGATGCTGTTATAGATATCTCACAGGAGATAAGAATCTTGGTTAATAATAATCACTCTATCCATATATCATGAAGTATTTATTAAATATATGTTTGCAGCACTATATTCCAGAAAAGTGAGATGGGCCAAGGAAATCAGTGCTTGAAATGAGTGGTTTTGTTTTAGTATTTCCGTTCACCATCATGAACCCATTCTTCTTGTCTGGAATGTGGGATAATAACCTCACAGCATGGTTGGAAGAACCAAAGATAAAATTGAGATTATGTAAATTAAGTAATTGTCAAGCTGTTATTGCTACATAATCAGTTTTTATTATATTAAAAAATATTTTAACTGAAAAAGAAATGTATGTTTATAAAGCTGCAAAATATGGAGTGTCTAAGGCAAAAGAAATATATATTTGAATATGATTTTATGTGCTCCTTGTTGAGGCTCCTTACTTGGGTCTGGACTCCCTTTGAAAGCAAATTGTTCATGACACTTTTAAGAGAGACCTTACAATATTGTAAACAACTCATTTTCCTGTTAGAACTTTGGCTCTGAAATTTTCAGTTCATACGTACCTTATCTCTCATGTCCTGTAAAACTTACTAAAAATGGATGTCTACATTTTTTCTTTAGTTAAATATGACCATTTTTGTTCATTGATCTTGATTTTTTTATTCCATAATGCTTGCTTACTATAGGAATTACTGACATGTAGTTTTCAGTCTATCATGTATTTCTACCTAAGTCAGCTGGTTACCCAATCTAATAGCTAGAACATAAGCTTCAAGAAAATATTGTGGAATTTTTAATAAAGTACATATTTTTAAATCATTGAGTTAAAAATCAGTGACATTAAAAAAACAGGCTCTTTCATTTTTCTACTAGAAAACTGTTTTTACAATTACTTGATATTGAGTTTTAAGTCATTACCTTAAGAGTGTATTTCTGTCCATTTTAATCAATTTAAGCATTTCAAACTAGATGAAAATCAAATATTTTTGGTTTTCAGTTTTTAAAAATGAATATTTTTTAACTTTAAATTCAATATAAAATGTTTTATATTTTAAAAATTCTCTTCAGACATTTTTTTTAATCCTCCAGTAAGTCCCATTTACCAGATCATAAATGGTATATAAACAATATGTATATAGTATATACATATTCAATATTTATACTGAATTTTTTAAAATAGGTTAACTTTGTATATTACAAAGTTAATATATATATATACACATATATGTATATACACATATATAATACATTTATATTAGCATATACTTAAGCATAATACATATTTACACACACATGTAGAGAATGAAGACCCTCACCAGACAATCTCTGAAGCTACAGAAATGGATCCCAGAACATAGCATGCAAGGTTTTCAGATAAAATGTAAGTGAAGTCAGTTTTCAAACTATAATTGTCATACAATCAGATTTTATTATTACAAAAAAATTCATTAAAATGTAATGTATATTATATACATAATATTTGTACTTGTTTGTTCAACAGCTGGGGTTTTTAAGGATTTTATTTGCTTATTCCATTTCATTTAATTCAACAACAGGTATCTGGTCTCTACTGCATAGGGCAATCCCCAATATATCTCACAACTAACAAACTCATGACAATTTGTTTTGAGTTTGTTTTTATTACATCTATTCTACATGCACACACACACACTCACACACTTTTCTTGGCTTAATTCTTCCTTAATTTTGCAGTTCTGTCTCTTTAGGTCTACTGTAGCTCTGCTTTGTTTGGAGATTTGCTCTCTTCGAATCTTTCTCTGATGTTTCTGCATCTCATAGCCCCCAGTGCTATGCTCTTTTATTTCAGAATAGTTCTCTGAACTGTAGCTGTGTGGGAATTGATTAGGAATGCATCTGTAGCTTGGCACTCAGCGGGGAAGTACTGCCAACCAAGTCATCAATGTGGGCTCTCACACAGCTCGCCACTCTTAAGTCCACTCTAAGATTCTCCACCAGAAACAGCAGTGAGAATGCATGTTAAGAGTTGGGACTCTGCCTCCCTGTATTTTTTTTCTTTACCTCTCCTGGTCCTGGGAACAAGCCTCGCAGAAAATAAATCTGAGATGTAAGCAAGAAGACTAGAAAAATTAAACCAAGCTCTATCATCACCAGTTGATGTGCCTATAAAAATTTGGAGCAATTACACTGTTAATGACTTCACTGAGGGTAAGCCAGCCTCCCAGAGACTCTGGTCAGAGGATCACAATGGCTGCAGCTGCGGAAGGCTGGTGGTTTCAACTTTCAGGCAACTCTTTGAACATAGTATTTTTATTTCAGTTTATATCTCCCGAGTTTCAATATGAATAAACTCTAAGACTCAAAGCAAACCTCAGCACACTGAGAGTTAAGAACGATTCCATCTGAAACCAGAAATGTCCCGGAATGTGTGCAGAAGGTGACCCAGGTTCATGGAGAGACATTCAGACCTCTACAAGCCATCTAATGAAACTGAGCTGCATATTGAATGGTATTTTTTTTAGAAAAAGTGGTGAGTTTTGCCTGATTTGGGGTTTCACTGCCATAGCTGTGCACAGATGTAACTGTGACTATGGATTTTATTAAGGGAATATGCTTGCTCTTCACCAATTTTGATCATATCCACCTTAGGTTTGAACTTAAGGGAATAAAAAACCATCGTGTTAAAAATCTTGGGAGAAAAATCAGTGTATGTGTTAAGACGAAAAAGCAGTCTTGTGGCCTTTGCAGCAAATAAACTCTGGGGAGATTATGCTCAAAAACTGAAAGCGCGTCACGTAGCCTGGGTTTGTACTTCTGCACGTGAAATATTAGAAATCACAAATACGAATTAAGCCCTAAGTTTCCTCATAATTTGAGTTCCTATTTATTTAGACTCATAAAGAAACAAGAAGATGAAAGGTCAAATTATGAGTGTATTACTAGGAATCTACTAATAGCATTATAAAAATTAAATTTGAAGGAAAAAAAAGAGAAAGTTTTACTGCTTAAATGTATTTCCCTGGGCTTTGTGTTGTGGTTGTTGTTTTATTGATACTGATGTCACTGGTTTCCAAAGTCCATATTTGAAGCCTGGACATGTAACCCAAGAGTCTTTCAAAAGTCAGCATTTATTCAAGGGCTTTATAAGAGCAGATTTTATGAACCTTGTTTTGTTCTAAGTCTCTGAATATTTTAAGTTCCTCCTGTTCTATCAGCTAAGAAATAAGCAGGTTAGCAGATAACCACGATGACCAATTAGTTTAGCTCTACGCAATAAGAACAATTATTAAAACATGAAATGGAAATTTATCTCATTTAAAATTTGAAATAGTTTTAAGAGAAAAATTATTGAATCCAACACAAGTCTTTTCAAAATTCATTTGTTCTTGAATGTTGAAATGCATGGTTTGGTCTCAAATATAGCAGTGAGGCATTAAATAAAGAATATGGAATCACTAAATTAAAAATGATTGCTAATGCTTAAGCACTCTAGAAAGTCGTGACTTAGGGGGAAAATGTGAGTATTTTAGTGGATATTTATAGTCAATCTTGCAAAGCCCTATATCAACTGAGAGAATTGTCTATGGACATAAACACATTTTGAAAATTCTAAGTAGCTTATATGGAGAACAAACAAATTGATTTGGATTTGTGTAAGGATTATGCTTGCAGTAAGACTAAACAGTACACTGAAGGATGAAGGTAATTCATAAGGAAACACTTTAGAATATAAATACTATATCCAGTTTTAAAACATGCATAATGCACTGTACTTGTGATTCCATGATAATCATATTCACTCGCAGCTCTGATTCTTTCTTCACCTCCTTCTAATCACTGTACCATAGAATGAGAACATAGCCTAGCCCCTTCACTTTACAGATGAGAAAATAGAGCTAAAATAAAATTTAAAATACAATAGGGCAACCCAGTGGGAAAATTCTCTAAGCAGTTAAGAATAATATGCTTAACATGGAGACCTTGATTTCTGTGATTCTCCTTTGTGATAAAAGTATCTCTGCTGTGCTGGAGATAAATCTGAAGGGACACCCTGAAAGTACAAAGACAAGGAAATAAATAAGGAATTGTAAATATAAAGGTAATGCAAAACATATGCAAGTGATATTTTTGCTTGTATTACTTCAGGTTACCACAGAATCAAAGAGCAACAAGTTTCGTGTGTGGAAACTGAAATTCCAGCCCCTGGTTCTATCTATAATACATCTGTTCATTGACTAATTTGTGCTCTCTTGGTCTCTGTTTCCTTACCTCTGAAGTAGGCCTATTAAGACCTACCCTGCCCATGTTACAGGGCCTTTGCGGAGATCCAATGAGTTGATGGATTTGAAAGGCTTTGTAAATTCCAAAGCACTACAAAATGATTGTGCTATTAGTGTCAGTGCCACTTATAAATCTGTATTGCTTTAGGTCAGACTTGTTGCCAAATGACACCAAATTGAGGTTCTGGAGGACAGCCAGTTGATAAACATTGAAACTAAGGTATGGTTTCAATAAGTCACACCTGTAGTCATTTCTCACTGTTCAGTTGACAACTGGGCCCTGCTTCACATTACTTGGCAAGGCTCACTTCTCCAAAACCCTTTCTGGAACAATGTAAGGCTGCCAATGCCACCGTGAGTCCTCAGCATGAATACCCATCCTCTACCTACCTCTCTGTCTTTTTGAAGCTCTTTGTTTCTCATTTATATATTATTTTTTAATTGCATCTCAACCTTGCAACCTGGCACTATGCTGCTCTGGGCTTTTCAAACAAAACAATAACAATATAAAAGGGTAAAGGCAACAAATTCTATACTGAAAGAGCTCCCATGGTGTATAGAGTAAAGTCTGCAAAAAGCAGATAACCAATGTCTGCCAGAATGACAGGGAGGAGACGCTAATATAACCGGACTCTTGGCTTACAAAGGAGTTAAAGATGAAACAGCGTCAGCTTAAAATCAATATGAAATTCTATAGGCAGCCTTTACAAAGAAATCAAGGCAAGCATAATATGATCTCGGCGGCTCACTCTTGGGAAGAAATGATCTAGCTAAATGCAAAAGCCAAGTTCTTCTGAAAGCCCCCCTAAAATGGAATTACTGCAATCAGGCACTGTGGTCAGGAGGGCATGGATGAGATTGATGAGATTATCAAGAGACAAATAAGGAGTAAGTCTATACAAATTGCGGGGCAGAAAAGAAAAACATCTTCCCATAGCATATCATTAACAGTTTTCTTTCTAAGGATAGAATCAGATTTCTATTTAACCTATCAATGGGCTTCCAAATATGCAGGTTCAATTAAACAAGGGCAGGAAGTGGCACCACCATCCCACTCAGAATGTCTCCCATCAGCCTGAGTCTGTTTTCTGAGTGACGGTCATAAGCTGCCCTTCCTTTCTGACTTCAGGGCGCTACTATGGCCCCTCACAGCTCGGCTGGGCTGTCCTGAGTATAGAAAAGCAAGGAGAGGAAATATCCACTTCACCTAGCTGTATGCACATGTATTTAAAAAAAAAAAAACAAAAAAAAAACGGCTTGAGGTAAATCAGAGACATTGAGAAGTCAAAGAATTGACATTTTTGAATTTTTTTTAATCAGTTTCCTTATTGTAGACCTTTTTTGAATAGTTAAAGCTGCTTCCTTCGGACAAAGCTTTTTAAACATAGACTTTTACTGTTAGGAGAAACCCCAGAGAGTACTCTAGCTTGGATTCCTCATTTTATAGCTGGGAAACTGAGGCCCCTGAAGCTGTGTACCTGATTTCAAAAAAGTTAACACTGCAGTACAGCCAGGAACCCATCTCTCCTAATTTTCTTGACTCTCAGCCCAAAGTTTTCCTCTCTTGCCTCTTGTCCAGAGTTAGCATATTTCTAGGCTCACCAAAGCAATAAACAATGACCACAAAGGCTTTAGGTAATTAAAACATCTCTAGATGATATTTATAGACATGATCGACCAGAACTATATTTCCTTATCAGTAAAACCTGTGAAACGACAGCAAATTTTTTTAAGGGAGAGAGGGGTAGAAACTTTTTCATGTTAATGTTTAGCTCCAGGGAGAAATGATTCTAAATTTATTTCAGAGGAGGCCCAAGTTTTATTTCATTACATGAAAACATAAGCTCTTGTCAAATTTCTAAGTGTTTTAAAATATTTCTTTGAAAATGATCTTGGGATTCCAAGACTAGACTGCCAATTATGTCCCCTTCATAGATGTTTATCAACATAGACATCAAGAGGACCTAGAGAAGTAACTTTACCTGAATTAAGAATGTGTTTCTTCCTTTCAGATACTTACCAAAGAGGAATGGCATCACAGGGGAAATGTTGAGAGTCAAATATCATAATCCATTGCCTTGATAAGCCAGTCAGGATCAGTATTCCTGGAACTCCTTGACTTCTGGGAAAAAAGGAGGAAAAAAGTAGTTAATCCAATTTGTTGTCTCTGCTCTTACAGCAGCAGAAGAGAAAAAGAACCACTTTCCCCTTTCTTCTACGTCCCTTTGTATGGCAGTTGAGACCTCCTAGAAAAGTAGGACGGGGAAGACTGCTGTCAAGAGGAGAGAACATGTATGTGGGGAACCACATGAGCCTAGAGAAGCTCACAGTGGAAGTGAAATCCTAGAGAAGATAATCAGCATCCTACTGAATAAGATATTCCCCAAATTGGATATTGGGGATTGGTTTATATAGGGTTTCCCATGCCCTCTCCTACTTTATTTCATTTCCCCTGCTTTAAAACCTCATTTTCACCCATTCCACAATTTTCCTGTATGACATCTCTACTCTTTTGGAAGTGACATATTATAATACATTAACAGAATAAAACCAAAAATCAAATTAACTTAAACTGGAAAGCAAACCATATTCATTTTACACATTTTCTAGAACCGAAGAACACATTTATCTTAAGCCTTTATTCTAAAAGCTGTTTATATCATAGTTAATATTTGTGATATATGACTTGAGAGAGATGTGTTTTTTTTTAATTGCAGCTTCATTTTTTCCTGTAAAGATGATTTTGATAAGTGATCTTCTTTGAAAGTTGGGAACCTAGGGGAAGATTAATCTAGCCCAGTAGAGGAACTAAAGTGGCAAAAATTGATTAAGGCATTAAAATACCTACAGTATGTCTAGAAAATATGAGCTGTCTCTAAATGGTCCCAGTAAATCACAGGCCAAACTCAAAGGAAGCAGTTAAGAAGAGCTTCCCTGAGTAATAGAAAAGTTTTCAGGATAAAGTACTTTGAAAGTGTCATTTTATTTTTATATGCTTTGTAATCAGAGAGAAATATTTATACAGCTACAGCCCAATCTTTTCTCTCTAGCTTTTCAGGAAAGAAAAATATCCATAATGCACTAGTAATATTTATTATATAGATAATCATATAGATATTGTACATATACACATATAAAAACACAAATATATTTTATATTACTTGTAGCCAATTATGTGATGTGATGTGATATAAGGAATCCTTCAAAATCCACTACCCACATAAGTTGCCTCACAAGCCCCCCATCCTACTTGAAACTCCCTGAATTTTGTATTTCTCTTCTAAGATTTAGAAATATTTTCTAAATTATCCTATTGAAAAATAATG